>NC_136866.1:13354633-13954633 GCF_951799975.1 Gobius niger | reverse complement strand
CCCCCCCTCAACCCCGGCTCTGACAACGCAAATAATCCTCCGCGGGATTGTGGATGCCGGCTGACACCCCTTGGACCTGCGTGTGGTGGTGGTGGTGGTGAGGGGGTTCTGGGAAAGATGGGGGGAGAGAGGAGGTCAGGGATGCTGGTACACGCTCCTCTCTGGTGATGTGGAGTGAGATGGTAATTTATTACACTTAAGACAAGGCCTGACACCCTGAATCAGCCTCTATTCAGATCAGGCCGGAGTAGGGTTGGTGGTGGTGGTGGAGGGGTGGTAGGGGTAGTGGTGGTAGGGGGGGTGGCGCATGGGTTGGAGGGGGGAGCCCCACGTAAACACACAAAGGAGTAGAAGAAGGAGAGCGGAGGAGGAGAGATGTAGCCTCGGGGCAGCCTGCATGTTTTGCCTGTTTCCTTATAGTTAGTGTATTTATAATTCAAATCCAGGCTTTTAATAATTCACACTCGGAGCATATCAAAAGGGAGAGTGCGTTCTTTGGATGGAGGGAGAGGGGGGGAAAAATGCGGCAAAAACTTTTAAGCAAATGCTGGCTCATTATGGGACCAGGCAAGCAAAGGAAAATGTCCATATAGAATTATTTTCACATTACTCTATATTTTCTCGAAATGTTTGTCTTATTTAGTTGTTATTTATTGTTGTTTGTAAGATTAATCATTGTTGCACATATTCTGTATTTTTTACAATGTTTCTGACAAATGTGAAGACGTTTGGGGGAAGAATTTGAACCTGAATCAGTGAATAACCACAAGATGCAAATGGGTGACACATCTCAAAGAGGAACAAGCTCCGCAAACTTTACTTTGTGGTGATGATTCATCTGACTGTGGCATGGTGATCTTTAAAACTGTCTCAACACAATCCAAGCCCTGCACTGCTAATAGACTCCAATGCCGTTTTGCTTGGGGAATAGTCATGTTCAGCAGCTCTGCAGTGCACAGTTTACACAAGATCACATGAAAGACTTGTATAGGTCCAACCTGCATTTCATGTCCATGTGCAGCCAATACAAATGCTGTTCTTATGGGCATGTTACTGTGAAAAGCACTGAATGAAATATATTAAAGACATTTATAATGATAAACCAGTGCAGTGGACAGAGCTGCACCGAAAACAATTTGAAATTATATTTAAAAAACAAACAAACAAACTCTTTATCAGGCCACTATTTATGCTCTACTTGAAAAAGATCCCTCAGTTTTGATGCACCACACAGTCACCCCCGTTGGACCATTCAAAATAGGGCTGAGAAGCGCGCGCGTACGGGTTCGTGGGGACTACTGTAAGCTCTCGCAGAAACACCGTGAAACACGAGCGCACAGAAGTTTCCTTCAAAGTAAGAGCACTCGTGACACTTTTGGGACAAATACAAGGCTATGACAGGTCTTTCAGAGTAACACCCATAGTTTATTATGAAAGAAGAATATCTACTTATTATTGAAATAAGGAAGGTGAAACAAACAGTGTTCATACTGAACACATGAGCTCATCCCCAAACCATGACTTTTCTCTGTGATAATGATGGAATAACGAGGAGCACGGTCCTGGAGCTTTTACGCTGAAGGCAGACAGGAAGTGACTCCTTTTTCACTAGCCTTTGACGCACAGTGTCCCTAATGCGCGTGAGGAGAGAGAGACGGCTATAAGCGCGCCCACAGAGCAGAGACGCACACAGCCTATGGACTTGTGCCGCGGACGCAGAGAGGAGCCAGAGTGGATCTAGTCCTTGGTGCGCTCGTGGGGGCCCAGGTGATGCTCCGGACTGCGCTGAGTTCACACCTGCTCCATTCTTCAGAGACACGCGGCATTGGGCACATGGTGACGCGCGGACCAGCGAGTCGTTTGGCTTGAGAGAAACGCGCTCTGAGCGCTTTTTAAGGACCCTCTTCGTTTGTTTACGGATTACAATAAGTGGATAACCTCCTCCTCAGACAGCGCAGAGGATGGCCCAAAGGGTACGTGCTCCATCCAAACTATGTGGCAGTTTGAGCGTTTCTTAAATCTGGATTCTGTGAAGTCCTAAATCTTAAAGTGAGTGTGGCTTCTGAAACCGAGCAGAAAACTCAGTGGGCTCGTTTTTACAGACAGGATCTGCCGCTGCAGAGTTGTTTATTTGATTCATCTCACTTCTGCAAGCCACGGATCATTCGACTTCAGGCATTAAAAAACAGACTCAAAAAACGGACAGTGGATTAGGCCTATTTGAAAATGAATTAATGTGTTTCCTTCTGAACTTTGGATGGAAAGGCTCATTTTAGATGATATAAATGACCAAATATCATGACAGCCTAATGAATAACACAAAATGAAACACAGCAAGGGCTGCGTCATTACAGTTATCTAAGAGAGATTATCTTTTCAATTTCTGTAAGATATAAGGCGAGCCAATGTAAGGCCAGGCCAATCAAAATCTATTCGACATACGGGCCTGCTGTAAGCGCACAAATCAACATAAAGACGACTATGGCCAAAGTTTATTTTAATGTATTTTTTAAATTATTATTTAGCCTACATAAAATATATACACATATATGTTAAAATCGTAAATAGAAAATATAAACTCTAGGTTATTTTCCATTCTTAATCTCCAGATACAAACGCGTAACGGGAATTTCTGTATTTTTTGACAATTTCGCGGCGAATTTGATAAAATTAGAGTAAAAACTGCACCTTTGAAATGAGAAGAAAAAAACGTTTCCCCTTGAAGACGAGGGCCGTTTGAGATAAATAAAGGACTGTCCAGAACCTATAGTCAGTTCAACAATCCTTTCGCAATTTGCTTATGCGGGGATTAAAATGAGTTATGACTAATGTCGAATAATAGGCTTAGTCAAAAAATAAATAGATTAATAAAAAATAAATAGATAAAAATAAGAAAATGCAAAAGCACACATCATAATTTTGAGTTCATTTTTGTAATGATCTAATTCCCTTTAGGATATGCTCTGTAAAGGCCTAATCAAAAAATCTCATGAAATTTGGACTTCTGCTTTTTTGCCCTTTTGTTGTTGTTTTTGTTTGTCATGTCTCCTTTGACCCGCAGTCATCAAATGTAAAAAGTCAGGGATTTAATTTCACGCAGGTTATTTTAAAAGAAAGTAGTAGTAATAAAACGGTATAATCACATTAAACCCCGTCATTCGTCACTCGCGGGCCTTTAACGGCGGCTGATCTGTGTCGATCCCATTCCTCCAGTACGACGAGCTGGCGCACTACGGGGGAGCCATGGACGTGCCCACGTCGATGTACGGAGACCCGCACGCGCCCCGGCCGCTGCCCCCGGTCCACCACTTGAACCACGGACCCCCGCCTCACCCCACACAGCACTACGGAGCGCACGCGCCGCACAACATCCTGCCCGGCAGCATGGGCAGCGCCGTCGGCGACGCTCTCAAGAGGGACAAGGACCACATCTACGGGTACGCACAGGGACAGTCGTGGTTTTGACTGCAGGTTATCGGGGCAAACGGAGGCCGTGTTTGTGTCACTTATGTGGGGCTGCAACTTTGAAATCGGAATTTGTATTTTAATTTGCTACCCATGAATGTGTGTTGTGTATTCAGTGTTTCAGATGACATTATTATAGGCCTGTAATATGTAATATAGGAGAAAAAAAGCAGCCCATTACAGATGACTAACTAAAAAAAACTTCTCCGATGGAAAATGCCAGTTGTTAATGTGCTGGTTTTGTTGTAATAGCCTATAGGGAGCTCAAAGGCCAAATAAACGTCATGCCAAAGAGAAACAAGCTCTGGGTCCTGAAACATGCCCTGATGCGTTCACAGACACCCGTTATTCCCGCTGCTGGCGCTGGTTTTCGAGAAGTGCGAGCTGGCCACGTGCACGCCGCGTGAACCCGGCGTGGCGGGCGGCGACGTGTGCTCCTCGGACTCCTTCAACGAGGACATCGCGGTGTTCGCCAAACAGGTCAGTCAGGGCCACACACCGGCACCGCGCGCTTTTACGCACGACGCGGCGGCATGAAGCTCAACGAGGGCCTTCGCCGAGATGCAAGGGGAGAGTGGGCGGTGGTGTTACCATGTAGGTCATCACTTAGATAGGATACACAGGGTAAAGAGTGAAAGAAAAAACAAATGTAGTGGTTGGTAGAGAGGCTATAATATAAGTGAGATAAATCTATTTACTAGAAGAAGAAGAACTATAACTACTCGAGTACAAAAAGTGGTTTGTGTTGTCCTGTGCTCTTCAAAAAAATGCTCCTGAAGTACTCTCTCTGACTATAGGCAGAAACAGAAAATCTACACTCATAATCCAGTTATCAAAAGAACAGCAGTTTCTTAAAGTGATTTATCTTTGTAATTTCCAACAGAGCTGTAGGAGTTTTGTTTATACGAAAGAGGAGAATGTTGTCACAAAACTAACTTATTATTAGAAAGCAGAAATGAGCAGTTGCATTGGCCAAGTTATTAAAGTGGTAAAAAAATGTGTCTTCTTTCAGATTCGCGCAGAAAAGCCACTATTTTCCTCAAACCCAGAGCTGGATAATCTGGTAAGAATAAAGCCTCTTATTTGAAAATGTGTTGCCTCTTTTGTCGTTTGTTGTCCGCTCTCACTCCGTGTTTGTAATCCTGTCTCTGCAGATGATCCAGGCCATCCAAGTGCTGCGCTTCCACCTGCTGGAGCTGGAGAAGGTGCCTCAATGTCCAACCAAACGTAACACGACACATTGTGCACAAGCGTAATCCTAACAAAATGCTCCCGTGATGCGTTCAGGTGCACGAGCTGTGTGACAACTTCTGCCACCGCTACATCAGCTGCCTCAAAGGGAAGATGCCCATCGACCTGGTGATCGAGGACAGGGACATGTGCAAGTCGGACTTCGACGAGCTGTCGGGCTCCTCCAACCTGGACCACGTGAGTCTCCCCTGGAAACCCACAGCTTTGGAGGTCATTCAAGTTACTGTTGCTCAGTGTTAGAGTGAGTTCATCAGATGTTTATGCTCTTGTAGATGGGGACAATTCACATTCAAGTGGTTAATTCAATCTTGTAAAGTTAGAACGTGTTATTACTCCTAAAGACATGTTTAAAATGGTGCACTGTGAACAGAATCTGCAAAATACAGTTCAGGAATTGCAATTCTTGTCTGAAAAATTGCAACCAGATATTTTTTTCCCTAAATCGTGCCACCTTGAATATCACCCCCACAATTTACCAAAAACTTTTGTCCTTACATTGCTCGAAAGGGAAACATTTTGGACCTAAATTCATGTTGTTGGGTTGTGACTTTTTCCATACTGTAGTTTGACAGCTTTATTGCCCCAATGCACAAAGCATGTGGCATAATGCGCTGACAATTGTTCTGTTCTTGGGCAAGACACTTCAGCCTTGACCTGTGTGGCTGATGTTTAGGTTGTTCAGGGAGGTTGTTTATGATCCTTAGCCGTTTGAACGCCTCGCACAAATGTCCCTTTGATGCGATGAAAGCAGACTCTGCGTTAGTCGTGTGGTTGATTCCAGCCGTGCTGCTGCTGCTGCTTCTTCTGCTGCTGCTGCGGCCGAGCTGCAGCTGTTTGTGCTCTGACTCTTTGTTTGGCCGCGTCCTGCTGTGCTCCTCACACTGACACTTCCTATTTTTGGCTTCTACAAAAGAAATGCATACAAGCGCGCCATAAGCATGTTTGCTGTGATCTGAATGCAAACCGGAGCTTAAGGAGCAGCTGACGATGAACTGAACCGAGAGACTGTTTGAAATCTTTTGCCTATGTTCTTTCATTCATCATGATATGGTTTGACTGACAGGACAGGTCAGAAGTTTTGTAGACTTTGAGTGATTTATAAGGGAATGACCTGGAGCATTTACGAAGCTCTGGAAGCTTAAATGTTGCTGCCGTGGGAGCCACTAAACTGTCATTAAAGTCAAAACATTATAATCCTTCAGTTAAAATCTTCAAGGCAAGCATTTTTGAAGAGGACGACCTCATGTTTTCCAAAGCTAAGCAGCAATATCGCCATGGAAACCTCACAGGTGACGTCCCGCTCCGTGAAAAGTTTACAAGTCAGGTCTCAGGAGAGTATTTGTTTCACATTATCACCTGGAATAAAGTTAGCTCTCGCGTTTTATTCTATTTATTAGTGAGAATGCTACATAGTATGGCTTTAAACAATGGTATTCTCCTAATCCAAATTGGGTAAGGGACTTGACAGATCAGTGAAGTCCACTACAGAGAGGATACAGTGTCTGACGGCCCTCGCGTTTGTGTGGCAGCCTCCCGCGGTCCGTGCTGTTAATTGGGTGTCAACAGATGGGGCCCCTTCATTAGCTTGATAAACACAGAAACACATGGCGGCCCCTTTCGAGTGCGTGCGCTTGCGTGTGTGTTTGTGTGTGTGCCGTGGCGACCTGAGAGCGTGCCTGAGAAGGGCCCCATTCACTGGGCTTTTGTCCGCGCGCCTCGTCGTCATCTGCTGAGCTCTTCACCGCGGCCATCCGGCAAACAGCTGACACCGCGCGGCTCAAGAGGTTTGCGGGCGGCTGTGCGTACTCAGGGCGCGGCTCAGGAGGGGGACCACGGCATAAATACGGGCTCTCCGCTCAGGGGCCTCTCACTCCGGAGCGGGACACTGCGCGCAGCACGACGGGACGGCCCTGTGGATTGTGACTTCGATAAAGAGCAAAGGCAGCGTCATGGTAATGTTGGGAGAAGGGAGTTGTGTGTTGTTGTTTTAGTCAGTCGTGTTCTTGTCATTGGAGGCCCTTCCTGGTGCATTGATGTGAAGTGTATGTGAAGGTTCCCATGATTTAAGGATGCTTTGGCCATTGGACTATTTTGTTCTTATCAATTTATTTTGCACATATTCGGCAAACATTGTGCTTCTTTAAAACCAAAAGGCTGCTGGATTAAGAGCAGATGAAAGTTTATTGAAGCAAAGAAATACTTGCATTGAAGTACGTGAAAAAGAGAATCGAAGTACCTGGTTTACTGGAAAAAAGAGAATGAATCCTGTTTTTGGACTATCTTAAAGTTAGATTGCTGATTGAACAAGCATGTTTGTCTTGCCTTGGGCATTTTGTTTTGGGGTAATAATTCTTATTTAAAAAAAAGTCCACAACTACTCAAAATCAGCATGAAGTCTCTTAATTCAAACACTTCTTAAGCAATTTATCTTTTTAAGACCATCCTAGTAGTGAAAAATAAAAACATTTATTTATGATGTAAGATTAGATATTTATGCTGAACTGTAGCTATTGTGGATTACATTTCCTTCACTTATTACTTCCTGAAAGTTGTGAGAAAAAAACATCACTGTCAAGTTTTGGGATGTTGGAAATGTGCTTGGAAAGTTAGGAATGAGTTTGGACAACATGCTCCATCTTTCATTGTTTGTAAAGAGAAAAGTCAGGTGTAGAGCGTTGAAGAAATGTTTCCTCACTCATTTTTTAAGGTTTGACATATCAATATCATCCACCCCTCCCATCCAGTCCAGCAGGTTCCTGGCTCTGTGTAGAATCTCATGTTTGCTTGACTTCTCACCTATGAATCGGTATTGGTACAAGTCGCCCTTTCTGACCTTCTATTCCTTGTGTCTTATCTCCCGGTGTGCGACCCCCCCCCCCCCTCACTCTGACCCCTGCAGAACCCCGCCTCCTGGAGAGACTTGGACGACGCCCACTCCACTCCTTCGGTGGGGACCCCGGGGCCCTCCAGCGGGGGCCACGTGTCACAGAGCGGGGACAACACCAGTGAGCTGGGTAAGAAGAGAGTTCTTCTCCATATCAAAGGGCCGACACGGCGCTGACCTCTGGCGACGGTGGGAGGGATCCATCTAATCTCCTCACAAAGCTTCACATGAGCACTTTAGTGCACCGTGATAAGCCGGGGCCCGCCTTCAAAGCAGCTGTGTTTATCTTAATGAGCCCCATTAGGCACGTTAGCCCAAGTTGGTTTAGCTTTAACGCGGGCTGCCCAATTTACCGCCAGGTTGATGTTATCGCAATGTCTGTATCGCAAAATCGCTCAGGTGTTGCATCGGATTGAGATTTACGATTTTTTTTGGCCAACACTGCCGAAAAACCCATGGTTACTTAACCTCATAATCCCCACCTGAACCAAGCACATTTTCTCTTGTTTGGCTTTACCCAAACCTAAAAGGTTCTTGAATAAAAGCTGCAAAATAGCAGCAAAAACGAGGACTTGATTTTGGTTACAAAGCTTGGTCTGTACATGGCACTCTTATTCAAAGCAGGGCACATTTTGAAAAGCGGAATTCCAAACGGCTGCAAATATTGAGGTCATATCATATTTTCTCCCTACATTGCTCCGCTCGAGCTCGCCGTGTCCTCCAGCCATCACTCCTTATCTAACTCACTCTGCGGCCGATAGCGGAGATGCCCCGTCAGTCTCTTACGTCCGGGCCGTTGAGCTGGAGTTTTCCGACGTGCTAATTAGTGCCCATCACGGTTTTATGGCTTGTTTTTTTGTTTTTGTGCCCTGCGGCGGCTATAAAAATAGCAGAGACTTTAAAGGAACTTTCCCCGGTGCCCATCAGGCTTCAGTGAGCAGCACAACAATGAGAGGATGCTCCCACAGAACGGAGCAGCGCTGGGGCAACACATGGGAGTCAGCGGGGCGGGCAGGAGCACTGACCTGTTTAAGACACATTTACAACTGTATAGGGCTGCACTGTAGATCCACAAATTATCCTCCAAACTAAGTGTAGTCATGGTTTTCCTCATTTACTCCCTGGTCCTGAAAGCATCGCTCTCCTCTGCTAAAAGCATGAAGAGGATGAAAACAAGGGAGTTGGGGGTTTGCTTTCCTGAGATCGGAGTAAACAACTAGAAAATGTTCATGTACATTCTGGGGCAGCTAGATTGATCGTAAGATTGTTTTGGTTGTTTTGTTAGCGCAACTTTAGCTGGCATTAGCATAACATTAGCATGTTGCTTACCGTTCATAGTTGTTTTTTAGCTGCTTCGTTCCTCTAGAATTTGCCTTGGTACCTCTGCATGATTCCATAACCCCCACCAGAAGCCAGCCTTTGTCCACATTTGTTCTCATCGCGTCTTACAAAACTTTTAATGACGTTCTGTACAGCGTGCACATCTGTGGGGGCGCCGCCTACAACAACTGCAGTTGTGTCGTGTAGTGGAAACACAAGCGTGTGCTGGGTAGAGTCGATGCATGATCATGCGAGTACATAGATCGTGGCAGTGGACGGTGGCTTTATGGAATGTGTCAAATTTGTATTGTCAGTAATTTGGTGTCGAAAGGTCCATTTATATGGACTTTTGGTGCATTCCTTGGTGCATTCATAAAGTATTTGTGGAATTAATCAATCATTGGATTGGTGCAGATCTGGTATAGTTTAAGTTGTGTGATCAAAGCCAATAACTTTGAAGAGAAAGATCTAGAGTAGGGTGACCAGATTTTCCACATTAAACACAGGGACACAATGGGAATTTGTATCAGGAGCTAAAAAGTGAATCTTCCTCCAAGGTTTAACTGCATATTTGTTTGTAAAAGTCCCATGTCAATTAAATGGACCTTAGACCTTTCAGCTTTTCATTGTTTCATTTGCTGCAAGAATTTCATGTTTGACACACATGGCCCAAAGTGACTAAGTTTCAAGAAAGAAAAAAAGCTACTCCTTCAAAACTGGGACGTCTGGTCACCCTAATCTAGAGTAATGTGGGCAGTTGCAGCGACGTCTGCAAAGAAAAACATTCGTAGACTCACAGTGAGGAGGGGTTGGATTGTAAAGTAAGTCGCTGCTAGTTAAGTTGGTAAATGGCCATTTAGCAAAAAAAAAAAATCTTATTCAGGAAATCTGAAATTGCTCTCGATCATATTTGTTTACAATGTCATGGAAGATGTTGATGTCCATGTCACATATAGGCAAAAAAAACAACATAATGGTTCTGAGACGTCTCCTCTGCAAAGGCCCTGCACAATGTCATTGGATCTAAATTCAACCAATCTCTCCTTTGAGATGGAGAAGAGCGTGGCTATCTCTTGCACCGGCCTTAAACCAGCCCCACCCCATGACCTTTTGACCCTCTGGAGAATGTGGGTGGAAGGGGGTGTGCAGTGCCCCCCACGGTGATGAAGACAGAGCCAGGGAGAGACAATGGCATCTCCACTCACCAGCACAGAGACAGCCAGAGAGTCATTTGTAGGTGCAGTAGTTGGTGCTGCATTTCAGTGAGCAAAGCAAGCAGATCTTTTTAGCTTTTGCAAAATAAAGGTGCGGCGAGTTTGAGAATTTGTGCTTTTATGTGACTTAAAACAGGAGTCTAAGCAGCGTGTGCCTTTGGTGGCCCGTGTGATCTACAGTGGCCCCCGCGATGCGCCGGGGACACCTTTGTGATGCACACTGCCCCCTGTGTGATCTTCTGTGTAATGCGCTGGGGACCCCTTTGATCGGGCGCTCCCCGCGGGCCCGAGTGTGGCTGTCGGCTATAAGGGCCCGATATCCCTGGAATGTTGGAAATGCCCATCACAAAGAGTGCGGCGGGACAAAAGCGACCGCGGGGGGACACTGGACACTGCTGAGAGGAAGACATGAGGACAGGAAGTTTGTTTAGTCCTTTAGGAAACTAAAGACGAGTCACACCGACATGTTTGAGATATTTCCATATTTACTGGGGCAGCATGATTCATTCAAATCAAAATCGTAGTTTGAATGTTTGCATGCAAATAACTACATACAGTATCTTGCTCTCATTCAGAAACATTGCCGAACATTCAGTTGTGAGGTTTGAACCAGTTTGTTCCCATAAGAACTTCCCTCCTGTAAACACAGAAATAATATACAACAGACTGAAAATCCACCAATTTTTCTGAAATGCAACACAAGTTTTTTGGAGGGATTTGTTGGAATATAACCCCCTCACCCAAATAAGAGGGGTTTTATAGTTTTCATTATTTTTGACCATTCCTATGCTAAAATACCTTACATCTGCAACAATATAAAGAAATAATAAAAGTCATATCTTTATACTTGATACATCTGAAGTGTCTCACCTTAAATATGTTAATTCACGGACTTGTTTATAATCATGACACACTAAATGTAATTGCTCCTAAGTTGATCGACGCTTCCATCACGCGGTCCTCCTTATCAAAACGTGAATGCAGATATTTACCAAAAGCTATCGTGCCGTGACAGCCGCTGCTCAGTGCTGGTTCTCCTGAGTTCCCTGTGAGCTGCTGGGCGATGGAGGGGTGGCGTAGGGGGGGGACATGGTGACAGAGCTGATGGATCTGGGGGCCCCTCAGATCGTTAGACAGACCGCACTGCTCTGCATCACTGACGAGGGAGTGCGGGTAATCAGTTCTGCTAGCTGCTAATGGTCATGTTAACACGGCCAACTTAACCACCGAGAAAACCAACAGGCAATCAGAGGAGACCACTGCGGCTGTGTCCCAAAGCCCCAGTGCGGAGGGAAGCTCTATCTATGTTAGGCTGCTCTCTCCAGACAAAACAGCACGGATCAAGGCACAAATCCACCCATTTCAATATTGCTTCTTCCCTGGACCTTAATGATGTGTTATATCATCATAGTCAAAGCTTTATTAAAGCTACACAGCGGAACATTTCAGGTTATATGTTGCAAAGCCACAAGGTGAACTACGTGCACAACTCAATATCCTAAACAGTAACAAACCCAAGTGTGTTCATCACAGTCTTGTCGATTTGTTAGCGTCCCGCTAGCAGCTGAGCGCGAAAGAGTCATTAACACCACCTCGTGATTAGCCCAGTCCTTCACTACATACTGTCCTTTCTTTAAACTGACAATATTTAAAATTGAAAACATTTTACCTTTTTCATCATCAAAAAGGTATTTTGTCAAAATCTGATGAAATATGTATTTAATTTGTCATGTCTTCCTTTGGTGTCATATTGACAATACACAAAACCAACAAATCATGACACCATGCAGAATTCTCAGGACTTTTATAATATAGTCTTTTGGGGCAAAAAGAATGTTTCCCTACAAAAAGAAAAAAAAAAGTCTGTTATCGACCCTTTAAAGTCTCAGTAATGAAGACTGAAACACGAAATGCTAAACTAATACTATCAAATGCATTTCAGCACATGTTTACCTTAAAAGTAAAACTCTTTGTTATTTGGTCTTTTAAATTGTAATTTTGTTCAGATCTTGTAAGGGTTCAGCCCACATCTAAACACATACTCCTATGCAGTAAAATGTGGCTGCTCAAACATGGGCTGTATGGATCAAAAAGAAATTGAAAGTTCAACATAACCAGTGAAAAGTACATGTTGCCTGTAGCGGAATATTGTGACTATACAAACATTGACGCAGTTCTGCACACTGTATCCATATGTGTGCAGGGTGTAGGACAAAGGCTGAGTGGTTAAGAGCCCGACTTTAGAGGAAGCCTTCTTCGTGTCTTCAGGAGCTGTTTTTCTCTGTGCTTCTCGGTGTAGCCTCGGGCCAATCCTGCAGTCGTGTTCCCTCCGGTACTACCCCCCTCTCCCCCGCGCAAACCCCCCGCCGACGCTGGCACGAGGGGGGCAGAGCAGCGCTGCGTCACACGCGGCACAGACAGGCGCGCTGGCCGCCAACAGTCACAAAGCATTAGTGTAGAGAACGAGTGCCCCGCGGCCGCTTCTGAGCACCGCGGACCAGGGGCGTGTGGGTGTGTGAGGGAGTGTGAGGCAGTGTGAGGCAGTGTGTGGGGATGGGAGCACAATTAGACAGATATGCTTTTGGTTTCTGCTTTTTTCGGTGCTGGCTTCTTTATATTTAGATGTCCTTCACGGTTTCCCTAGAAGCAAACAGTTTAGGACCATCATTGCTAGATCTTGAAATAAAAAGGAAACGGTGAGACTGGGGCACGTCAGGCCTGTCAACAAGGGCTTAACATTAATATTAGCCAACAAGCCGAACACTCTCACTAGCCACTTTGATCTGTTTAGTTTTATGCATATCTATTTTAACTGAGTTACCAGTTACTTTTTAACATAGCCTTGAAAGCAAAGATGATGAGAAGAAACAAAAAAGTAAGATTAAATAAAAACTCTAAAAACATGTATGAAGATGCCACATGTACTTGTGCTAGAGCCGTTTGTGGAGACAAGCCACTGTGGGCAGTGAGTAAAAACGTGAACTTCAAGTCCTAATGACAACAGTCAGTAAACGTCCTGTCTCTGACTTAGTCTGAGAGTATAGGCGAGAGTATATGAAGTGCTGAGTACAGTCTAAGTGTAGGACAGAAGGGTGACCCTGTCCCACCAGCTCTGGACACCCCCCTGCCCTCCCCTGCTCCCTCAGCCCAGGCCTGGGAGCTTGTCCTTTCATTGTCCATATTCATTAAGTAAAATATTTATGCATGAGTATGGCGCATATAGGCACGTTTGATTGATGCGTCTCCAAAAACAAAAAGACATGCCAGGCCAATCTTAAGAAAAGTAGGGTTGTGCCCCCGGGGGAGGAGTCTCTCAGATACATTATTCACATGCCCTGCAGGCAGGCTTTCAAGGCTGCTCTGCCCTGAGGGCCAGAGAAATAACCAGCTCTGTTAAAAGTAAATCATGGCGGCTGATACACAATTAATGCGTCCGAGGAGCGCCCTGCGTTGGAGGCTGTTAGCTGGCAGCGGCGGAAGTCTCAGCTTAAAGAAGGCCTCCTGTTAGGGCCAGCCCACTCCCCGCCGAAATCAAACACAGCCCTGCTAATGGGAGCAGCTCAGAGTCCTGCAGACAGGCTCAGAGAGAGATACAGCAGAGGAAACCAAGCAGCTTTCATCACAACTACCCCAAACAACAACAAAACACTCCACACTTTGGAACGGCATGAAAAGCCACTAAAACATACTGTTGTCAAATAATCGGTGTGTGCCTTTAATTACAATATAAACACTTTACATTAGAATAAAGGGTTGAAAAAGAAAATAGAAATAAAAACATATACATCATAAATCAAATATATTGCGCTTTGAAACATAAGACACCATAATTGGCAAATATTTAATTTACTATAGTAGTACATAGTATTTATCACATTCAGGAAATACAGGATCCGGTCTCTGTAGCTCAAACCTATTTCATTTTCTGGAAGTGATTTGGTTTCTTTAGTTCATAACAAACTTTTGGTCTTCCAGTGAAGTGAACAACAATGTCAATGTTTTTTCCCCCTAATCCTTCACACCTCAAACAATTTTACATGTTGAGAAGTTCCACATTGATGGACTCTCACAGAAGCTAACAGGTGCGTGCTTCTGATCTTCTCGTGCCCTTTATTCTGCTTTGCCTCCTGATTAGCTCCTTCTTCTTGTTAGCTTAGCGCTATTTCAGAAGTGGGCCACATATAAAGGGTAGCGCAGCGGTCGGAGCATCATTATTTTATGTAAGGCTCTGACTCGCCTCTCATTATCTCACGTCAAACTGGAGCCTCACATTGGATTAATAGCGGTGTTTTTCTCGCGCCTGCTCCACTCCACAGCCCAGTGTTCGTTAGCCAGCGTCCGCCGAGCCGGGCGGAGGTGAGACTGGCTGTGCACACGCGAGAATCCTTCCTTTCAGGGCACATTTGTAGCGTGCAGCATCAAGGCATTGCACTAAAGTAATGGCCACGAGAGCTAAGAACTTGGTGACTTTGGAATCCGCAACTTCAGAAATGGTTTTGTTTACTTACTAGGATTATAAAACGCTACACATGTTTCAATATGATTTGTTACCATGCCGTTGGCTGAAAGTGAAAGCTTGTTTTCATGTTTTATATGTGCCATCGGTACTAGGTCATCGAGTACCCCCAAGGGTCCCCGTTTCCTGGTTTATACCAGTGGTTTTCAATAGTAGCTTCGGGACCTTCAAACTGTCATATACATAATTTATTAGCCTATTTCAGACTAACAGATAACAAAACATTTTAGAATATAAGTATAAAACATAATTAAACTTTTATGCAAAATCGAATACAATGCTGTTAAAAAAACACACCTGGAGCTGGGTTTTGACCCGCTCGCGCATCTTTGAGTAATCTTTGGGTAATCTTTGAATCTTCTCCAGTGTCTGTTCATATCACCAAAGAGCTCCTCCTGAGGTCCTATGTACAGTGGGGCAAAAAAGTATTTGGCCAAAATCCAATAGCTTATGGGGGACTGACGAAACTGACCCCACTGTATATGATGCCGAATGAAGTGCTGTCCTCACCTCTCGATCTCTTGCTAAGCTTAATCCTTTCATCCCAAAGTAAAATCACTACAGCCACACAGGCCGCACAATATTTATACTTTTCTCTTTATTGAAACAGCTGCACAGCAAAGAGGAGCGAGAGGAGGGCGTTTGAGGGGCTTACGGGGAGATTGCGTGAAAACCAGGAAGTGAACCTACTGGATGTATTTTGTTGTGTTTTCTTATAGGAACTAAAACCATTTTGTCCTGATTTCCTTTCAAGACAAAATGGCACAACCGACATTAGGATCATCTTGACACCTCACGCCTTTTACACAGTTCTGAAATGCATTAAAGTATGTATTAGCTCACAAGTCTACGGTGAACTCATTGCACCTGATCTAGCCTAATCCCTCCGAGCTACCTCAATGTGTCGTGACCACCACGTACCTCTGGCCGAGACACTTACCGCTGCGTGTGTGTTGTGCAGGGGACGGTCTGGACAACAGCCTGGCGTCACCTGGGACTGGCGACGAGGACGACCAGGACAAAAAGCGGCAGAAGAAACGGGGCATCTTCCCCAAAGTGGCCACCAACATCATGAGGGCGTGGCTGTTCCAGCACCTAACGGTAAGCCCTTTAGAAATGTGCACCGATGGTTTCAGGACTTCTTACTCCACTGACACGTAATTGAACACAAAGCAATTCAATTAATCGGTGTTCTCCGGAGCTTTGAATCAGAAATGCAATCATGTAACTTGCTACACTCCAACGATTAGACCTCTACAATATTCTGGAATGTTAGTATATCCGTTTTTCCTCCTTATTTCAATGCTCCTGGACACATTTAAACATAGAGCTCCAAAATTTCTAGCTTGCATCTCTTGCGATTTGTTTGTATTTCATTCATTCGGTCGGCCTTTTAGCAGTGATCTAAGGAGCTTCTTTGAGCGCGATCAGAAGAGGAAAAACTCAGGGCGGAATTTGAAAGATGCAAAATGCTTTGATGTTGCCGTCTTCTCCATCGGGCCTCACTCGTTCAACATAAAGCCTGTGAAACTAGAAGACAGTCAAAGGCCGGGATTCCTCAACTATTTTCACTTTTAAGAATACAAGTCTTCAACTGATCGTAATTAGGTGTTCCTGCAGACCGCAGCCCCACAAACCATTGGAAGATCTTTTCACCTCTGCGCCTGCCCGCTCCCCTCCCCTCCCCTCGGCCGAGCTAACTCTTGTCCCGAGTTTGTTAAAGCCCCTCTGAATCGGGCTAATCCTTTTCTTCCCAAGCAGCACCTTTAGATTCGTGTCATAAAGGGGGCCTAATTGAATTAAGCCCTCCGCGTTCCCCTGGACCTTTCAGCTCCTATTACCGCACTACGAGTGTTAGGCCATGGCAGGATGTGTTTGTGAACAGCGCGTTTGGGCCCTGAAAGGCCTTTGCAGCGGACAGGCGATCGTGCATTCATCAGCGCGAGAGGAGGGGATAACAGCTTGTTTCTCATCGTTGTTCGAAAGGTGGAAGGCCTCAACTCAAAGTCCTGCTTTTGTCTAAGAGCCTCAGAAGATGCCCCTGTAAGGACGCAGCTGTACAGGCTTGTGCTCAGATAGTTTAGAGAGGACACGTTAGCCTATTGGAAGTACTAACATTTGTAGAACAGTTACGGGTAATTACAAGGACAAACGTTAGCCGGAATGGATTTGTTAAAAGGAATTACAAAAGCAAATAGATTTCCGATTTATGCTCTACATGCACATTTTATCGATGAGCCACAATAAGACTGGTATTCATAACATGCCCTTATATGTCTAAACTACAGGATCGGCAAGTTTCATACAGTAGTGACTGAATGATATTGATGGGCAGATATCATATCACTTCAGATTTTAATGCTCTTAATGCTGCAGTTACTGGTGCCATACAATTATTGTTTTGTCACAGTTCACTGTAAAGAGAGTAAAATAAGTCGTAGAAAATGTTTTTTGAGCCGAATTGAGGTCCTTTTACAAATGGAAAAGCCCTCCCTTCTAGAACAGCATGGGCCCGTTCTTCCGTCTTGCGCTAAAACAGCGTGGGTCCAAACGAAACGGTCGACTTCCCTGTGAACAACTGTTTCACCATGGTTATTGCCTTGTGACTGCGGTCAGTGGCTAAAGAAAAAAAAAAGGTCAACTAAGGTGGGGTTTGCTGCTTTCCCTTCACAGCTTCTTCATCTTTTCCTCCATAACACCGCGCTGCCTCATGCGCTCCCTTCAGCATTTAGGCTCCATCTCTTTTCAGCTCTCACAGGACAAACTATAAACTTAATTTATCTCACTGTGAGTTAAGCACTGCCCATTGAGAGAGAGTAAATATATCAACAGTGCCGTTGTGGCGCTGATATTGAAGATATGATCTTTGCACTGCAGAAACGTGATCAAAACACTTTTCTTCCGCTTCCCTCCCACCCCGCCATGCCCGTTCTGTGTTAAAATATTCAGGTCTATACTATAAAGTTTGGAGTCTGGAGCTGAAGATCACACAGAGTACACCTCGTCAGTGCGAACATCTAGTCTACAGTCTGCATTTAGAAACACAAGATCAGGCCCTGTAAGTCCAACCCGCTGCCAGAGATAGTAGCTGACGAAGCCTCTTCAGGTGAGAAACGAAAGGTTCTCAATTATAGATCCATTAAAGATTAAAGATCATCATTCTCTACGATGGAATACTCTTGTATGAGTAAGTGCTTGCACAATCACATCCAGTTTGCATCATGCATCAGATCCCAAAATATCGGCAAAGCTTGGTATTGGCCATGAAGACAGAAAACCTGTAACTAAGACAACGGCAGGCTTTATCATCTTCTAATTGTGAATGTTGGAATGGCCATTGCAGTTAATCTCGCAGCCCCAGATGTCTTGCAGAATTGCTCTCATCATAAAAATACAATTGAAGAGCGTGGGAAGCTTCATTTTACCGGGGCCAGCGCTATCACGTATAAGACCTTATCATTCCGCGAACACACATTTTCTCATATCCCCGCGCTGAAACCGGCGCGATATTGCCCCGTGTGCGAGAGCAGTTTAGATGAAGTGCTTGGAAGCTCATCCATCACCGCGGCCCATAGAACAACACTGCCTCTGTGACAGGCGCAGAATAGAGCCGCGGCCCGCACCCCTGCTCCGTGTCTACAGGTCAGCTCTGTGTACCATCTGCCGCCTCCTACGCTCTCGCTCGCTCACACACACACACACACACACACACACACACACACGCACACACACACACACACCTACACACACACACACACACACACACACACACAAGGGAGGGTTAGGGCCCCCCCACAACAATAGGCCCCATTGTCCCGCTTTGTACCCCACCAGATAATTTGTCAAGCAATGTCAAATAATGTCAAATACTGTCACAATGCCACGCGCTTTTTGGCCCCGGGAGCGAGGGGCCGATCCGTGGTCATCCTCTGTGTGTGTGTGTGTGTGTGTGTGTGTGTGTGTGTGTGTGTGTGTGTGTGTGTGTGTGTGTGTGTGTGGAGAGTCCATGCTGGGCCCCCAGAGCGCGGGAGCAGGGGCCACGTCATCTGCGCACCTACCAAAGGAGCACGACACTAGCTTAGTCCACAAAGTTGTTGTTCTTTTCCGGTTCCGATTTTTCCACTCACTCTCATTGCTAAAATTGACTTTTCTCTATCCTGTCCCTCCGCAGCACCCGTACCCCTCTGAGGAACAGAAGAAGCAGCTCGCGCAAGACACGGGCCTCACCATTCTCCAAGTCAACAACTGGTACGTTTGAATGATATCTATTTCCGTTCTACGATATCTGCCCTCCGGCGTTCGGTTTTCATTTTTCGCTCGATAAATAATTCATGGATTATCGATAAGAGCCGCGAATCGATTGCATTCATCAAAAACAGAGGTATTGACAAAACCATTAGCTTTATCCGCGCCTGAGGCCAGATCATTCAGTTAGTCGGTTTGTAAGCGTTCAGACCATATGGAAATACGGTTTCTACTCCAATTATGTTCACAGGTTAAGACGATATACAAAATGATATAAAAACTAAATGGAAAATGGCTTTGATGAGTTTTGTAGGTCTTAGCTTTCAAATGTGGCTTTTCCCTGGCCTATAGGCTCATTTAGATTTGGGCAAGCCTAAAATATGCTTGGTTAAAGTGGGGGTTAAGGGACCACTGATGTTGTTCGGCGTTTCCGTTGTTTTGCTTTGACATGTTCACAATTGAATAAATCTCTCTGCCTTTTCCTTTTCGCAGGTTCATCAATGCCAGAAGAAGAATAGTGCAGCCGATGATTGACCAGTCCAACAGAACAGGTGGGGACAACGTCATTCCTAGATAGATTTACTACCTATGGATTATGCTTTATTCAGACTTTAGAAGATACCTTTAGACATCCAAGGGAGTTTTCACATTTGATAAACGCCCCAAAATGAATGAAACAACGCTAATTTTTCTTTGTGTTGTCTTTCTCTCAGTGAGCCAGGGCACAGGGTACAGCCCAGACGGACAGCCGATGGGAGGCTTCGTCCTGGATGGCCAGCAGCACATGGGCCTGCGACCTGGAGGTATGAAAGCCTGCGGATGATTTATGTGTGAAGTTGCCAGTGTTACATTGAGACTATAGCCGCTGCCTGTGCCCCCTCTGCAGGGCCCATGGGCGGCATGGGGATGAACATGGGCATGGATGGCCAGTGGCACTACATGTAGAGCTGCGTCGCCGAGGCAACCGCCTGACAACAGGGTAACACCGTAAGTATGGACATTTCCTCCACTATGTAGATTCACATGCTCAACATTAGCCACAACTCTTCAAGTAGAATTCATAATTTAACAACTATTTTAAGCCTTTGTAATGTGTTATGAAAATACCCCTACTTATAAGAGTATGCTGTTCTATGCAGTTATACCAAACGCCAGCAGAGGGTGTGCTTCTTCCTCTTATGTGCCAGTAAAATTTAACTTTTGACCACAAACAGGATTAGAGCAAATTTGGAGCATATGTCTATACTTTAAAACTGAGAGAAACATTATAGAAATTGCGGAACATACGCGAGCAAGCAGGAAGTGGAGTAAACCAATCAGTGAAGGGCAGTTATTAGTTGGTCTATGGTAATATTCAAACAGGATTATGAATCACACTCACTTTCTGTTGATGTGTATTTGGTCATTAACCAGCGATTAGAATAAAGCTCTTTCTCCTATGTACCGCCTGTAGGTTGTTAATGAGGCCGAGGGAACTCCCACATCCCAAGAGTGATGCTGTTCACGAATAACACGTGACCACAAATGAATGATTCAGATTACACGGGCTCATTTCAGTTTGGCAGCAGTGGGCAAAAGTGAGTGCTTTGCCCAGACTGATATCCCTGTGTTTGAGGGGTATCATTCAGGATGCCAGGCGAGGAAACCACCGCGTGTCATACTCTGGATAGTGTGTTTTGAGTGTGGAAGAGATGGACTAAATACCACCAGTATATTTTAGATGAGGGTGTGAACTTACCTGCAGGGCTGTTGTAGACGGTGATGGGAACTTTTTTTTTAAACAATTGCCCACACTTTTCGCGTCTTTTAGCTTCCCCACTTCATCTTGTGCCGCCAGCTTCACATCCATTGTGAGTCGTCAAGAAAACTAAGAATGTCTCATAATCCACTGGTGTTTGCAAGTTTCCCTCAGTGTTTGAGCGGCTGCGCGTGAATGAATATAAACTAATGAAAAATGGTTCAAAGTAGACCTCATACTGCTGTACCACAGGTGTGTGTATGTGCGGGGGCGGGACTTAAATCCGTCAGTCAGTACATGTATCAACTCCTGCCCGTTTTCTGTCCTTTGTGGCCCAATTGTCATCAGATGAATAAAGGTATTGATGACATTTTGGCTGTTATGATATAAAAATACCTACATAAAATGGAAAGTACGTGGAAAGTTCTTTCGTCCTGAGATTATTCATGGCAGGTTTGTCGATCCAATCCCTGACAACAGTGATCAGGGATTTGAAAACAATGTCGTGCCCGGACATTTTAAAACGTGCACTATAAACCGCATGCATCAGAAACATGGCGATTGGGTATTTCACTTAATCCACTTAACATTCTCACTTTTCAACGGCTCGAGCACATCCATCTTGTCCCCCCGGTCTGATTAAGAACCAGGGTGCACCCCCCCTTTTCTTCCACCCCCCCACCTCCTATTACCCCGCGCCAGCGCTGACACTTCCCCAAATCAAGATGTATGCGGGAGCCGTGGGCGCACCAACACGCCGACCAACCAGTATTTAACAGGCGCGCTCGCTGCTCAATGAGCCGAGCCGTATAATGACACTTACCTTGATTAATAGAGCTCTTTATATGGAAATAGGAGCGGCTTCATTTTTTTTTCTCCCCCCATTCACCGCAGACAATTTTCAGCATTACCGACGTTTTTTCCCCCCATTATCCCAGCAGCTTTGTTATAACAGCATGGATGGATGGCTGAGAGACGGACGGCGCGCCCTGAACCGGACCCAAATCATTTCGCAGTGAATGACCATTGACTACTTACAGTAATGGCTCGTACGACGCCAGTGTTTTTAGTACGGGTTAATTTGATCCGCAAGCATATGCTGACCGCGGCAGTAAATTTCCTCGGCGCGTCGGGGAAGCGGGGGAGAATGGCCGTTTCACATTTAAAGCCTCCGCCATAACATTTGGACACTGTGGAATACATGAGCGCACGGGGCCACCTCGAAGGAACACTATTTGAACAAAAATAATAATAACCATATGAAGTGCGTAAATGAGAGGTTTCCAACTTTTTTCTGACTTACCAAACCACTTACTCTCTCACTTATTGTAACATCACATTGGAAGAAGGGAATGTTTGAGAAGCCCTTTCGTACACGTGTTTACTGATGATCTTTGTTTCCTTCGCAGGTCTCCATATTTGGCTCAGGGACCTTCATTTCCAGGCAGTGGAGCTCCTCTCACCCACCAGACCTCACCCCCTTCCTCCCGTGAACCTTTCCCTCTTTCTGTGACTCTGCCCCCCCCCCCCCCACCCTCCTCTGCGCCACGTCCGGGCCGGATCCTTACCCACACACTCACGGACTAAAGTGGCCCGTGACCCCGGAGCCTGGACTGACTTCTGCTGGAGAGAAGCTTTAAGTTATTTATTTATTTGGTGCGACTGTGGACGGCACACACAGCACTGGGACTGCTCCTCTGCAGGGCACCTCCTCCTCACTGCACTGAGCTCCTCACACCGGACCCCTGTCTGCATGAGGGCCACTGTACAAGGAAGAAGGACACTCGCAGCACGCTTTGACAGCCATTTTGGACATAAACCACTTGAGGAGAGAAAAGGATCCAACATAAATGTTTTTATACAAAGCAACACGTTTTATATCGTCTTTGTGTTGAAGTCATTGAGACCACTTTGGAGATGTTTGTCCTGTCTCTGGGTTTGTCTCTGTGTCAGATAGTAGTCCTTGGACGTTTTTATCTCTGAGCTGAAAGCGTCTTCGTTTGGGCCTTGGATTGCCTGGACCCCTCACCTCTTCTGGATATTCAAAGACTGGGGAACAGTTTTAAAACTGTCACAGGTTGTGAAACTTGAAGGTTTTTGTATGCTCACACACCTGACTCAACCTGACAGAGCTCATCGATAGCACAGCTGAAGTCTAAGCACACACAGGTATCCACTGCAGGTGTAAGCAGCTTTACAGGAGCCAGACATGAGATCTGAGCACAACATCATCAAAGCGGAGAAATAAACAGATGTATTCACCCGAATTGGCTCCTGAATAAAATGTGCATTGTGCTTCATAAGCCATAGTGTGACTTGTACTCACTGACATACCCTGGTCCAATGTCAAAACATTACACGACAGAGTATTAGACCACTGTGAGGCCATTTGAGTGGAAGTGTCACCCTGAAATGAAGTGTTTTCTCACACACAGTGTGTCAGGCTGAGCACGATGAGGTGAGGGGACACAGGACAGTCACAGGCAACTGCACTGACTCCAAACCGACACACTTTGTTTTTCTTCATGCTCATCTCTGTGTAACCCAGTCTGTCATCTCCTGCACAGAGAATACTAACCCTGCATTAGTTATTATAATGGAAGTGGGTGATTTCTAAGCACTGTGACCATTCCAATGTTCATGTTTTTCTATTATTATGTTGTTTCTTTGGTTAATGAAAATATTTGCATTTTTCCTGGTGCTCTACAGTGTTTACATTAAACCCACGCTTTCACTTGTTCCCAACATTTTAGGAAAGATTTTATTAGGCTATTCGAACTGATGTGCTCCTTTATTTGTTTTTTGTTTTTCCCTTGAGCCATGTCATCTGCTTTAAATTAACAATATTAAAGGTAAAACATTCTCCATAAAAAGAGGCAAACTAAGTCCACTATATGTTTGTATGTAATTTAAATGCGGGAAAGCTATTCTCTGTGCAGGATAAACTTTTACAGACTGCTTTCATTGTACAGTGTTTCTGAAGTGGATGTGAATAGTTTTGTAGTTCACCGACACTGCACTGAAATAAAGACTTTACATTCACTGCGCTTTTTTTTTTAAATGCCATGTTCGCGCGCAACGGATGCGCAGAGCCGCGCTGCTCGCGGTTGAGATATTACGCACGGCTTAACATGGAAAAGAAACGCCCTTTTTAATATGTTACGTTTGTTTTGTTGTTAATGCCATGCAAATGTGTGACTTAACAAACAGAAGGATATATTTTTTTCAATCTTCAAAAACCGTGGGCTCTAACAAATAACAGAAAAGATTTGATAAAAACTATAGGCCTAAAGCCAATCCATCACTGTCATCCACCGGGAAAAAACAACACGTGGCTGGAGAGTATTTTTAATCACATAAATATAATGATAAAAATATAATTAATATTTCATGGCATATGGTTTTATTAAATGTGAAATAGTCTTTCAACAGCGACATTATTAGTGTGAAATAAGACCGACCTTGTGCGTCAGTGTCATCCTGGACGGTTCGTTTCTTTAATATTCCCCCGTGTGTTTCGCTCATATTGGCCGATTCCTTGGTGCTGTGTGACCATGGGCCTGTTTTTTCTTCTTCTTTTTTTCTTTTGACGGTGACTGCAGCCGCGCGTGGGGCTCACACTGCGGCTGCGCTCGGGCCCGATCCGCAGCACGCGCCGCAAACGCGTTCTGAAAGCTGCCGGAAACACGCGCCCAGCTTCGATGAAATATGGGTCAGCGCTCCTTCATCATACACCGCACACACGCGTCAGCTCCGATGATGCCCCCCGCTCCGTCAAGGTCTAATAATAGGCCTCTTTGCTGCGCGCCAGAGAACACTGGCTTTCAGAGCTTTTAGGATTTGGGAAATGATTGATCTCTATTTAAAAAAAAATGAAATTAAAAACAACAACAACAACAATAATAATAATAATAATAATAATAATAATAATAATAATAATAATAATAATAATAATAATAATAATAATAATAATAATAATAATAATAATGTTATAACAATAAGAAGAGTTACCAATCAAAAATATTTGCTTATAAAGCTTTTTTATACTACTAATAATTATTATTATTATTAATCAGAACCATAGACTAAAATTAAGAATGGATTTATTGTGGCCGACTTCTTCCTGGAAATGGCAGCTGGCTCCAGAGGCTCCTGGCTCTCATGGACTTTACATTGAAACGTTTTGGCCTCTCTGTAAGTCATTATTGAACACAGGCTTGTCATTCTAACCCCAACATGTTCGTCTGAACATGGGCAACAGCGTCCTATATTTTTCCTTTTTTTTGCCTTTTCTATATGGTGGAGCTGGCTCCAAAAACCTGGTCAAATTGCTAACATGGCTGAGCTTCGTTAGCCCTCAGTCCATTAACTGATCAGAACTACCCGACTGTTGTTGCTGTAAACAGTGACAAATATAATGTTGCTTGGAAAGTTCGGAAAAAGTTTGTACAACGATCAACAAATATAAAATGCATACATCATTGTTTGTAAACCAAAAAGAAAAAAATCCAGGAAAGGGCCTTTAAAAAACAAACAATTTTCATTCGTGACTTGGCCAAGAAGAAGTAGCCTGGTCAGTCAGCCACTTGCTGTTCAAAAGCACAAGCGTCTGGGACTCTGTTTGCAGCCAGTCCCAAAAGTGAAAAACATGTTATTTTATTGTTCTAGAATCCCTCAAATCCCACACCATTCTGACCAAACTTTATAACTTCTTTAGGTTAAAGAGTTGAGTCTGGATTTGTAAAAAGAAGGCACTGTTTCTCAATCTTCAGTGTGATTTTTATTTGTTACTTTCACGTTTTCGTATTCTTAAAGTCGCCATGTTGGACGGACCACACCTGTCAGAACAGAACTGTAAAGAAAGGAAACGCATGTAGTCTGGTCTTGTGCAGACAGTAAAAAACAAAAATTGAGTTGGCCATGTTTCGGCCATGTTTCGGCCATGTTTGGCCCATGCACAATGTAGCCTAAATAATGACTTGCAGCCTAAATATGGAGATTTGATTTTTCCGGTGACACACATCGCCGGGTCTGCCTGCGTGTTGGCTTGGCTGCGTTGGCCGGGTTCGGGGGTCAGGGATGGGGGCAGTGGGGGGCGCTCTAATGGCTCTAACGCTCATCTTCTCCATCATGTCACTGTCAGGGCTGACCTCGCAAAGCGCTCATCTCCCCCACGCGCACGGACGCTCGCTGTGATCCGTGCAGGACACGCTCAGGACACACTCAGGCTGGTGCTGGAGCACTGTGGTGGTGGTCTTTAGATACGATGCCGTGCATGCAGAGCTTTGTTCATGTAAATTGCAACATACAACGTAGGCTGTATAAAAAATGTTTGTTATTTTTTTTAAAAACTGTAAGGAATGTCATATTTTGTCATTAAAATTGTCCAGTGCGAGAGACATTTTGATGATGGCCCAATTGGGTAAATTGAGCCATGCCTTTCAGCTAAAATGGGCCACCATTAAGTTGATGTTCAGCAGATACTTTGATGATTTAAGCTAGCAAAAGTAATGATGATGTTGCAGATCCTGGTTGGAGATTAACACCATAGATCAAAGCCAGGGAGTAGCACCACATGATGGAAATAAGCAGCGGTTCCTGCATCATATCTTTGACTTTCTGTTCTGGTCACTGTTGGACAGCTGTACAGTAAAAAACAAGAGGTCTGCAATGACTTTGCATCTTCTGTTGCCTCCTCCAACTAGTAATTGCCACTGTCTCCGTAACTATGGGCCTTAGGTGGGTGTTCTGAGCATGTTTCCTAAAGCTGGCGATGCATCCTTTCCAAGATCTTGTGCAGGAAAGACAGAGCTCTGAGCACTTGGTTTGTTCACTGCTATGATCCAGGATCAGCTGAGTACAGCAGTCTGTCGAGGTCAGTTCAATGGGAACTGTGCATAAACAATGCAGATGTTCTTTTAATGTTTCTTTTACATGTTCATTAAAGATAAATCAATAGAAATATGCACTTTAATCAATGAATAATAACTGGATTTGGCAGAGATATCCACCTGACTCCCTTTGGCTGATGAGTAGCATTTGAAAAATATGGAAAAAGCTTTAATAAGTTTAAAAGGCTCTAGGGCTTAAACCATTAAGTTTTATCACCTCAACTTCATCTAAAAATAGAATTAACGGACCATTATTATATAGGGTTTTTTTATTGACCAAAAACAGGCTCAATTTACCTCACATCAAGTGAGGAAAACATTTGCAACAATCCATCAGAGGCCAGCACAGCGGCCTGTTTAATGCAATGTTTAATGCTATAACTAAAGAAAAGAAATCAACACTTTACAATTATAGCGCCTGTAAAGATATAACAGGTGGTGGTAAGGGCTCTCCATTCACCACCGATCTCTCACTCACAGACACATGGGTGAGGCCCCTTATACTGCACAAAACAGTTCCCAAGCAGGATTAAAGTGTGACTACATGTTTTCTCTGTCCTCGAAGTGCAAGAGAAAACGAAGACCTACCGTACTCCTAAAGGTTGACTGACAGGGTAAACTTAAGTTGTAAAGCGCTGATGAAACATAGGCTGGATGCATCAGCGGTCATTTACTCATGTGGTGACGCACGGACAGGCTGCAATCAAAGGGACACGTGTCGGAGGAGGTTTCTCACAGGAGACGGCAGCTGTCAGACTGAAGCACCGAGGGCCCGTCAGTTAGTGCCGTCCCGGATTGTCAAACACTCTCTGGGCAGTAGCTTATTGTGTATAGATTTGTTTATTTTTGCCTACATATTAGATTCTAGAAGATGTTCTGAAAGGTGCCACTAATCCCAGAAAACTTAGAAACGTTGATACAGTCCAAAGCTCCACTGTAATGTTGTTTTGGTGATCAGGAAGCCCACATATTTGTTGGAAAATAACCAAAAAAACAAAACCTGATGGGAAGTCCTCGCAGCAGCTGTACCCCGAGGCACAGGCGGACCTCAGTGGTGAGGAGTAGATCCGTGCCAAGTGTTATCAATGTGAAGATGTTGTCAGAGAGCGGCCATCACTGCTCCTGCCACACTCCATTCGTCTGGAGGAGGACGCCGACACACAGCAACATGTCCACAAGATCAACCACAAGTGCTCCGACGGGGGACTTCTCAGAGTGTCACGTCCGCCGGTGAGGAGCCTGTGCCAGCACTGGTTAGAGTATAGTCAGACGCTGGTGTGGATGGAGTCGTCAACGCTCAGTCTGCACTTTCTTTTTTCCTCTGATTTTCCTCTGTCAGATCATCAAATTGTTCAGATACTGTCAAGATACAATATTTGCACACATTTGAGTCATTCTTTCAAGTTTGTTCAAAGAAGAAAAAAAAAATCAGTCCCCGATCAGACCTGGGAATGTGAAATCCTCCCTCATGTCACCAAATGTTTCAGACCAGTGCTTCTACTTTCACACCAAGCACCACCTCATGAGATATAGGAGCTTCCAAGAACCAGCAGGCCTGACGCAAGATCAAATCAGGACTAAAGCAGGTCTAAAGTAAACCCGAGTTGGCCTCAATGATGTGTATATCATGGCTGAATCTCCTGTCCCGGGCTGCATTGGTTATTGATTGAACTTATTGATTGACCTCAGGATGTGGCCCTCAAAGGTGAAGAACAACAACGCTATAAATGCAAGGCAAGGCATTGCATTAGACACCTGAACACATGAAAACCTCAAATGAAATCTGGAACCTTGAGACATCATCTGGATTTTGCTGGAGAGATATTCAAATCAAAGTAGGCCCCATGCAGCTTAGAGGAAGTTGCGTAGTCATTTGGCAGGTATTCACAGCAGATGCCGTTTCCCTGGTGCATATGGAAAATCACAATGTTTCACTACACAGATAATGTTGAACACGAATACAAACTTTTCAGTGATTTTACGGGCTACACTCATCAACAAATAAGACAAATAAGATCACTTAAACCTGCTTTTTGCAATAACTTACCAACTTACCTACATGTTGATTGATATAAAATAAGCAAGACGTGATACCTCCAGCTAAGAACTTTGACCCTGGCTCCTCCACTGGGTGAAGGATGGGTCAAATGCAGAGGTAGCAATAAAGTCAATATCAATATAACAAATTAAAACAACAGATCTATCCAAAGCTGAATCCTCTTTTCTAAAAACTCTCTGCATACCGAGCTCAGAATTGCCCAGATTTGTCTTGTGATGGTGGTGAATGGAGTAAGACCAATTGTCTAAACTCCCTCTAACAAGTCTGAATTGAAACTAATCAAAAGCCACATAAAGCCTAACTGCATGGACCTGTGCTCTGCAGTCAGAGTGATGAATGAGCGCGGCGCGGCCAGCCTCATCCATCAGCGGGCTGCAGCAGCCTGACAGGAACGGTCAAATAACGTTTAGCACACGGCAGCCCTGTGTTTGGTGGAGATTATTACTGTCACAGCTGTAATGGATTAGCTTGGACCTGAGCACGCTCGGCCAATGGGAGAGGGCCGCTGCGCATTAGCATTGCTATCAGAGGTCGGCCGGGCGGCAGTGCGCCCTGATTGACAGATGGGTGGCTGCCCGGCAGACAGCGCGCCGGGCCCGGGCCAAACAGCCAGCAGCCAATTATGTAGGCACAAACAGGGCCATTCATCATTCAGTTAGACACCTGTCCCCCGTGCACACAAAGGGGCGGCCCCAGAGCAGCTCAGCCATGGGAGGATGCTCATTACACTGGCATGCACAGGTTTACAGTGCACCCTGGACCCGGCACCAGGAGCACCAGGAGCGGACCTCTACTGTATATGTGGTACTTCACTCTCAAGTCTGCAGGGAGTGAGACTGAAGAAACATGTGACATCCGTGTCTTAGATTGGTCAGCTCTGTCCCCCACACTCCTCCACTCACACACCCTCTCTCACATTTAGGTAAGCATTCACTTTGGAGGGGGGGACTGACATGTTCCTATAAATCTACCCCCCGAGCACGGCAGGCCAACTGGGACCAGTACCTTTTACGTTTTTGTTATTGTTTCTTATATAACCAGAATATTCAATTATGTATTGTACTGTAACTGTAATTCCTCACTGCCTGATTCGGGAGATGAGTCCTAAACCCCCAAAGTGGATCCTTCATTATGCCAGTATATGTCCCAGCTGTATAAGAAGTGCTGACATGCTTTCATAAGGTAAGGTAATGTATGCTTTTTACACCCTGCTGGAATATTTTTCCTTCCGATGCCGCTGCTGGGACAACCTTTCAGTCTAGGGGCTGATTTTCAGAGGTTTTCCGTGTGTTGCATGTTGTAATGTTCTTGTTGTTTGTTACTGCTGCAGTACTGGGATGGTTTGGTTTCATCCTTGTTGTTTTCGGACACTTTTAACATCTGTCCAGGGACCACAGATGAGCAAAAACCTTCTGGATAATACTATCTTTATGGACATGTTCTTTACTATGCACTGTCCCCTCAAACAAATAAATGCAATAAAATGTCTTGATAAAGGGTTTTTGTTTTAAATCTACTACCTTTGTGGACACATCTCTTTCAGGATGCAACGCAAACAAAAGCAGATATAGCATTGAGTTGAATTGAGAGGAAAGCAGCAAGTCAACAGTCTTCCCAGAAGTAAATTCCACAACACTCTCATATAATGTTCACACACGGATGAGTAATGGTCTCCCACTGAGGTGTTTTTGGTCTGAAAGGTACACAGTAATCAGAAATAAAACCAAGGATGGTCAGCAAGTCTCAAAACCATTCACAGATTGCACGATTGAAAAACGCCCGACCTTGAGAAGAAAAACAATCATCTGAATGATTAAATTACTATCTAAATGCACCGTGCTGCTTGTTTTTCCGTTAAAAAGGCACATTTGGCTTCCGTAGTTGTGCACATGCAGGTTCCAGACAAAGCCGGGGCTCTGAGCGAGCTGCTTGCAGAGCCTTACATCTATATGTATGTGTTGCAGATGTAAGTGGAAGTGTCAGCGGATGATGGATGATCGGAGCACTGGGCTGCGTCTCCCAGCCGCATACAAGTGGCTTATTCCCCATCCATCTCTGCGCGCTGCCTCATCTGTCCAGGGAAAGCCATTTTCTGTGCACCGCAGCGCGCCGCTTAAGGTTATTCCATTTCTTCATTACAAACCTTTTTCCTGTGCTCCAAAGCCACACTCGCCACTATTCAACCGCTACACCAGGCCTTACAAGAACCAGATTTGTATGTTTTTTTTAATAGCTGAACACTTTGGAATTATAACTGGGTATTCAGTTCAAACCCCTCTCTTTTTAATTTTGTTTTAATAACTACTCACTGGTGGCTCAGATGGAACAGCGTTGTCTTAGGAAGGTTGGCGGTTTGAATCCCGGCTCACGCAGGCGCAGACTGTGTCCTGAGGCAAGACCCTTCACCAACTGTGCCTGTGTGAATGTAGTGTGTGAGTGAATGGTCGGTGGTGGTCAGAGTGAACAATGGCGCAGATTGTTAGCCTCGCTTTTGTCCGTCTACCCCAGGGCAGCTCTAGTAGCCTACACCACCGAGTATGGAGTGAATGGTTAATGACTACAGTGCAGGTTGTTGCCCCCTTACATAAGGCTACTAGCCAGCTTTAAGAGTATGCCTGTCGAGCAAAAGGGAAATCAAATCTGCACTGGTACATGGTCTGAAAAGACAAAAGGAATCAGTCACACTCAGTCACCAATATGATTGTTCGATTTAGCAGAAGTTAAATGACAGTCTTCAACGTAGACACCACTTTCCCTTTGAGAATCAGTGAGGATCTTACTGAACCTGAGGAAGATAGTACCTTTGCACAAACCTTTTGTGATAACTGTACATTCCTATACAATTACCCAGTACTTTTTACTTGAGCTTGAGTAAAAATCATTTGAGTAAAGAAAAGGCCATTAATTCCCAATGTGAGTAAATTGTAATGTCAAAGCATTGTGTATTATATGAAAGAAATGTGAAGTTCTTGCACTTAATCTTAATGACATCTTTGATCTATTTTTTTTTTAAACACATTTTTTTAACAGTGGTTCTCAAACTGTGGAGCACATACAAAGGTGGTATTTCTTCTTGCCATCTGCAATTTCATTTTGTTTTAATAAGAAATTGTTTAATTTATGCTTTAGCAACGCACTCAAGTTATGTGTATTGACATTGTTTACATTCCGATAAGACATAATGTTACCCAGTTTGTGTTCTTTTTAAATCCGGTTTAGTCCTGATTTCATTTCAATCTAGGCCTGGTGGCACTTGAAAGGTCAAATATTTTATGAGGTGAAAAGACATATAGACAAATCCCAGTTTTCGCTTCATGCCTATTCAACAGGAAGTAAATCACACTATCACACTCAGACAGTTTGAGAACTTAAGTAGCATTTTCAGCTCGGATTTTTCTCATTTTACTTGAATTTTTGTTTGGCCCAAGACTTTTTTTTATTTCTTTGAGTATTTCAGTATTTGTCCTAGTGAAGCATATCAATTAGAAAATATCACCTTAGGCACTTTCCTTCATCATCTTGCAAAAGCAAACTGGAAAAAGGGCAAAGCACTGGTAACCTTTAGACATGAACCGTTCCTTACTAAAAATGACATGACAGATAAAGATTTTAACGAATGCCTTATATCCCCCATCAGGCTGTCAGGATCCCATATGTTGAAAATGATTTGCGTCTTTCCTCATGTGCAGTGCGTGTTGTGTCTGCCGGGTTTGGGCTGTGTGTGGGGGTCCAGACAAAGAGAGTCGCGGCGTCATCATTAATCTCAGTCAGCGCAGAGGCCGGCCCAATCTGCACGAGCAGCTCAGTGACAAATGCCACCACCGCGCTGGGGAAAAGCATCTCCGGCTTCAGCTCGCCTTAATGTCACATCCATCAGACTGACCCTGTCCTGCCACGGCCATCACGTCACCCTGCCGTGGCCATACAATTAGACTACACCATGCAACACCAGGCAAAACCACGGCAACACAATCAGACTACACCATGCAACACCAGGCAAGACCACGGCAACACAATCAGACCAAACCATACAACACCAGGCAAAACCACGGCAACACAATCAGACCAAACCATGCAACACCAGGCAAGACCACGGCAACACAATCAGACCAAACCATGCAACACCAGGCAAGACCACGGCAACACAATCAGATCAAACCATGCAACACCAGGCAAGACCACGGCAACACAATTAGACTACACCATGCAACACCAGGCAAGACCACGGCAACACAATCAGACCAAACCATGCAACACCAGGCAAAACCACGGCAACACAATCAGAACAAACCATGCAACACCAGGCAAGACCACGGCAACACAATCAGACTACACCATGCAACACCAGGCAAAACCACGGCAACACAATCAGATCAAACCATGCAACACCAGGCAAGACCACGGCAACACAATCAGACCAAACCATGCAACACCAGGCAAGACCACGGCAACACAATCAGACTACACCATACAACACCAGGTGAAACCACGGCAACACAATCAGACCAAACCATGCAACACCAGGCAAAACCATGGCAACACAATTAGACTACACCATACAACACCAGGTGAAACCACGGCAACACAATCAGAACAAACCATGCAACACCAGGTGAAATCACGGCAACACAATCAGACCAAACCATACAACACCAGGCAAGACCACGGCAACACAATTGGACCAAACCATACAATGCCTGGCAAGACCACGGCAACACAATCAGACCAAACCATACAACACCAGGTGAAATCACGGCAACACAATCAGACCAAACCATACAACACCAGGCAAGACCACGGCAACACAATTGGACCAAACCATACAATGCCTGGCAAGACCACGGCAACACAATCAGACCAAACCATGTAACACCAGGCAAGACCACGGCAACACAATCAGACCAAACCATGTAACACCAGGCAAGACCACAGCAACAAAATCAGACCAAACCATAACACCAAGCAATACCATGGCAAAACAATCAGACCAAACCATACAACACCAGGTGAAACCACGGCAACACAATCAGACCAAACCATACAACACCCATCAAACCTTTGATGGTCATCCTAACCCTAACAGCCCTAAACGTAAGTTTGCAATATGCACCTGGTTAACATGGATGCTTGGTTGTTTCAGGAGGCTGACCCCCCACGGCAACACGATCAGACCAAACCATATAACATCTGGCTAAACCATGGCAACCCAATTAGACCAAAATGATATAAGGCAATACCATGGCACCACAATCAGCCCAATACTGTCAGGCCAAACCAACAGACTTTTTAACAGCCAAACAATCAGATCAAAAACCTTCACATCAGAATAAACCACAGCCACACAATCAGACCAAACTGAGGCATTATCACCAGAGCAAACTATGGCAACACAAACCAATAATATCAGCCCTGCCCAGGTCACATCATCATTCAATCAACACTTGGGTCAGACAACACCTTCAGACCACACTGCCATCAAAACAACAAACCAAAATACTGCAGTCATACTGATACTATCAAACCAAAAATGCCATCATTCCATCAATCAGACCATATGGAAATAGTTCTTATGATTATGTCTCTAACTGTAATGGGAAACGTGACAAAATTATAGGCTGATTAGTGCTCATTTAATATTTTTGTCTTTTATTGCACTAACTGCCTGAGAGGTGTGTATTATTTTAACTATTTCATGTATTAATTCGTTTTTGGTCAAAGTCATGAAGAGAATAATAAGCTGGTAATTGTTAAGACTGCACTAATGGTGCTCAATATGCGAAGAACCAGTTTTGAATTCTCAGGCAGTGTAAGCACGGCTATTTCCCCCATTGTATTGGTTTCTTTATATCTTTTACACCTAACTGTTAATGTGTCAGTCGTTGACATACAGCACTAGAATGCACATCTTTGCATTCTCTGCCGCATGTTTAAACTGGAGTAGCTCTGCTTTGCAGACATGATGACCCAATATGGCTCAACACTGCCCTCTGCTGGCCCGCCTTACTGCAGCTAAAGAAACATTGATCAAAATGTCGTCCCTGACATTAATTTCAATAGTGCACGCAACGATAAATAAAATGAACTCGCCTCAGAATGATCAAACCTTTTCACTTGTGTGCATGAGACTAATGTGTCAAACTTCAACGTATAAGTTAGTATTTTTTATTTGGAGATTTTGGATTCAGTGGAAAAGCAAACACATTTTACAAGAAAAAAAAATCTCAATTACCGTTTTTTTTACACAGTGATTAATAAATTCACATTTAAGCACAAATTGACAGGACAGTGGCACATATATGCGACACAGACAAAATTACATGTATTACAAAAATATAGAGAAGTGACAATTAAAAGCAAATTTAAATGCTTGGTTGTATTGACAGACAGGAATTGATTCTCTCCAAAAGAAGAGGAAGCCTGGCATAATGTATAAAATACATTTGTGACAAAGCACTTCTGAGACCTATATACAGTATATGCTATAAGGTCAACAGATGACACAGACAAACACAAATCTAAATGTAAGCTTTGAACATAAAACTATTAAATGTACAACGCTTAAAATAGAAGTTACATTTTGAAATTGGGGAAAAAAACAATCAAACCATCATTTGTTTCCAGCACATGGAAGAGGCCTCTTGGTTCTTCCAATCATCTGCAGCTCTTGGGCCCCCCTGCCCCTCTGTGCACTCTCTATCTGGCGTACCTCAGTGCCAGCTGAAACAAAAGACAGATACAGCCATGTTCAAAACATGATGTGTGTCCATGTTTTATTGACAGTACTATAAGTACTAGTAGTTTAAGTATCAGTAGTATCAGTAGTAGCAGCATTAGCACGATTGCAGAAGTGCTGAGGACTCACCTGATGAGCCGCGTGTGCAAACCAGGCTGAAGACAGGAGCTGCACGCTCCGGCCTTCAGTCTGGGTCAGTTTGCTCCCCCTCTTCCTCAGAGCCACACTCATCCTCTGCATAAAGTTTCTCATCACACCAGCAGGATCACGCTGCGTCATATGCTCTGCTCAGAATCATCAACATGTGCAGGAGAAGAGCACACACATTTAAACCAGACATTTATGGTAACATTCTTCAATATGGTGTCAGGAAAAGTTACACGTGCACTCACACCAAAAGTAATACTAGTCCTGTGGTTGAAAATGTTATTATGATGTTGCTACATGGCAACAGCAGCTTCAGGGTCAAAATGTAAACAAGACAAAATGTCTTATTTTAAGATTTTTAAAGGTTTTTAGGAGGGTACTTTTTGCAGTGTGATGACCAGTATGGGCTTAACTCGTAACATGTCATTAAAGGCCCGATACTGGACTTTTTTTTATTAACCAACAAAGTAAATTGTTAAATGTGGTCCTTACTGATTCCTGATTCCTGATTTTCCTAACACATACCTAATGAGTTAAAAGAACCTTTCCCAAGTTTCAGGAAGCAACACTATCACTGTAATGTAAACAACAAGCTTGCCAGTTCATGATCAATAAAAAGGATTTGTGATTTGAATTTCCCACAATTGACTCATTTTACTGTTAGGACAAAGCTTATTATTTCCACTATTAGAAAGAAAATCCGATACAGAGCCTTTAACATAGTGCCTGTACTAGTGCAAAGCGTGCGTAGACATTGTAGGGTTAACAGCCACAGTCTTTTGTCTGATCACACACAGCTAAAGTGCTGACAGTGTTTATATGACTCCACACGCTCCATCACAGCGGTGAGTGAGTTTACATGAGGTCAGTCATGAATGGCTGTAGTCAGTGTCCCAGAGCAGCCTGGTACCTCTCTCATCAGTTACACTCCCCCCAGTCAGCGGGGTCAAACCGCGAGCTTCCGAATGACCGCTATTGTATTTACTTTCACTCAAATAAACAAAGCTACTGTTGTCATCGGACTGACGCATCAGAGAGACTTGTGTCTGGTGTGATAACTTACAAATCACATTCAATTACACAAGAAGGCAATCAATATACTGAATGGGCAATAAATCTTACCTAAAAGACAAATCATAAATTATCCTGTATCGTTAAAAAGTCATTAAAAAAAAGCAGTTCCCAAAAGATTTGGGGGGGGGGACTGTCCCAGGAACAAATGTTGCCAAAGAGGAGCAACACATTATGAGTCATAACTCAACATGTAAAAAAGGGAACAAAAAGATCACTACTGGGTGTCTGGCACCATTTACAGTAAGCTATATTAAATTAATATTAACTTTTGGGGGGAAAACGGGATCACACTAATTTCTGCCTGGCCAGCACTTTTAGTAGTGGCAAACAGCATAAATGCTATGTTTAGGGGGGACTATGTGACTATGACAGAAAAGCGCTATATAAAACCAATGCATTATTATTATTATTATTATGTGGACATAAAACATATAAGACAGCCCCTAACATTCTGGACCCACCTCCGCCCCTTATTCAGAATTTGGCACTTGTCTAAAAAATATTTTTGGTGAGTAACAATAACTTTCCAGAGAAAACCTCCCAAGCGCTCACCTTGATCCTTGTATTGCTTTTGTTTAGTAGCCATCTTGCTCTTCATCCGGTTCAGGAGAGCTTTGCAGTGGTAGATGATCAGGTTCATCTGTTGAGCATCTGCACGAGGACAATGGAAGTCAGGAGAGAGGTTCCTTTGTGTGTTATTTGGACTAATTACTTCGATGCCTTACCTCGAGTCAGTTTGGGCTGGCAGTTGATGAAGTGAGTTTGTTTGGGGGGCACGTAGCTTTTGCGTCTGGCGCGCAGACTCCGGGGCGCGGGGCTGGGAGCCGGGCCCTCGCTGGGGTCACCCGGAGCCTTCTTCTGGCCCTCGTGTGTCCCTGGGGTGATCAGCACTCCTCCAGGCGGACCTTTCAGATGGGTCTTACAGGCTGTGTACAGCACTTGGATGAAGATGCACTTGTCGGCGGGCGAGCGGGTCACCCAGTGGTCCACGGTGTTGTCAAAGGCCAGCTCGAACTCGGGGCTGTCCTGGTAATTAAAAAAATATACATCGAAATGAGATGACAGGAGACAGAAACACTGCAGTGATGGTTGTGTGATTGCGACAACCTTGTTCGGGTTTATTCCGTTCACTTGCCGCAGCTCCTCCACTCTCCACTGGGACTTCCTGGTGAGGAGGTCTCCGGTCTTCTTCACCTTTGAGATGTAGAGCTGCTGAGGCTTGTTCTTTGTCACTGTAAACACACACACAGCACTGAAGTACAGCCGTCTCTAAAAACTCGGGGCTGTTGTAAGGACACTGTAGGATTCTGTTTTATTATTAATCCATAAAAGTATCCGCTACATCTGCAAAATCACTCAGGTCTTTCATCGGTGTGAGCAACATTAAGGAACCATTCACGCATTTGCACACACATTCTGCTCCTGTCGTGCAAGTGTCTACCTGAGACGCAGAGGAAGGTGTTTTGGCCCCTCTTCCTGGTGGACAAGAGAGACCTGTACCTCCGCTGAGCCCTCTGCACCTCCACTGCCACCAGCAGCAGCTCTCCGCACGGGACAAACAGCTCCTTGTTCAGCCCATTCTGGTTGTTCATTTTACTCAGACCTTAGGACACATTACAGCTGCGGTTATTCACATGTTGGAATAAGTCAGTTACCACGCTCTTCGGCTTACCGTTTGTTCCCCGGTTGATTCCCCTCTTTATGAAATACGACAGAGTCCAGCCATAGGAGTTAGTAGTTAGTGGTTAGTGTCTGAAGGCAGCCGTGCTCTGCTGCTCCCTTTAAAGGCGCTGGCAGAGGGAGGGTGAATGGGCTGAGCCAGTTACAGAGGCCTCAAAATGGTGCCAAGTCATGGGAGTAGTGGTCTAAGCTCGAACATCCAAACTCCCCTCTCCCCAGACACTTCCTTACAGCAGAGACAGACCACCAACAACGAACATTCACCTGTTGCTCCGAGCGGGTCGATGTCAAAATGTGTAAGGAGCTCTGGGGAGTCTTTGGTCATTATTGATGTAAATGTGTATGCGTTGCTAAACATAGACTATGTATTTTTAGAGAATGTTTTAAATATTTATTGTCTTCCCATGCGTGTTTGCTACTGAAGTAGAGCTGAATTCATTAGTAATTATTATGTATCTGATATAACATATATCAAATTAAAATTTAATTTTTATTCACAAATACTATATTTTAATGCCACAATTGCAAAAATACCAGTGCATATTTTATTGCTTCAGATTTGCAAACAAGGTATACTTTATCAAACTCAGGGTAAGTGGGAAATGTTGTCAAAAGCACATTGGACATGAGCAAACATATGCTGAATGTGTTTCACAAAAACTTGTCATGATTTTCCCCCCAAAATTGATTTGTCAGTTTTAGTTGAATTCAATGCTTTATAATGACTTAAAAGGCGTTAATTTTCATTCATTTAATGACAAAACATCTCCAGGAGATCGTGTGCATACATTAAATATATACACATTTATATTACAATAGTTACCATCATACAAGTGTTTTTTGGACCAACCATTTGAGAGTAACGCAGTTTTGATTGACTATATGTGCTTTACATGTGGTAGAATTGGCAATAAAGCCAATAGAAATGAACTGTGAGACATAAATCTTATAGCTTATCATATTTTACTCTGAATATGTCGCAATCACTCTTTGAACCAGAGCTTCAGACAGACACAAAAGATGGTTGAAATGCTTTCCAATTAATCTATCTTTGGCTAATGAGACGGATGGACATCAAATGACCATGATAACAGTGACAGCCAGTGTTGCCATGCATGAAACTCACAGAGCCTTTAGATTTAGCCGACTGTTCCCAGCCAATCCATACTTTTACTCTTGTTATAATGATTTTCCTCAAGAAAATTGCTACATTTTTGTTTAATTCTTTGTGAAATGCTCCTTATTCAGTCATTATTATAATCATTATATTTTTTGGTAAAAAATTAGGGCTGACTCTTCGCCCTGTATGTACATCATTTCAACTGCTTGAGATCGAAAATAAAGTGTAAAAAAATATCATCATTATTGAAAAATAAAGCATATCTGTATTAGTGCATCTGTTCTTCAGTTGACTGCTTGTGCTGAAAGTCTGTCCATCTCCTTTTGCAGCAGCAGAGGCAAATTGAGTCCTTCTAGAAGTAACTGGCACTGAGTCCTGTACTGCTGCACGGGATCTTCCGGGAAAGACGTCAGTAACGCGTTCATGCTTCCAAGCAGAGCTCCGCCCTAGAGCCGAGACCAGAGTCATGAATCTACATCTACACAAGTCTTTATTTGAAAATATTGTACGATTTTTTGGGGGTCCCATTATGGAAAGAAGAATCGTTTTACCTGCATTGAGCACTCCATAACAGAAACAGCCATGATGGCATCCTCTATGGTTACTGTCTCGCGATACATTAGTTTGGCATGAGCTGTGGGTTAAAAACATATTTAGTCCAGATATAACAAAAAGTATAAAAGAGCAGTGAAGAGACGGATGCACTACCTTCGGCCAGCCTGCTCAGACTCTCCAGCATGCGTATGGTGGTGCGAGCGTTGCGTCCTTGGCTCTGCCTCTGCAGCTGGTAGTAGCTGGTCAGGACCCTGTTGGCGTCCTGTGAGAGCGCTGGCTGCATGCGTTTGATCAAACAGAAGTACGCCTTCATCCGGTCTATGGACCACAGGCTGGACGAGTCGCCGGGCTGACCTGAACACACGCACAGAAAGAAAAAACATTTTTCAAAGAAGAGATATGGGATAAAATATATAAAATTTTTCCATTTTGTCCATATCTTTTCACTGATCTAGTGACCCTTACTAATCTTTTCCATGATATTTGAATTGAGATTTGATACAAACACGGAGAAGCCGTACCTGGCATGCCCCTGTCCTCCAGGATGAAGGAGGAGATGGTGCGGTCCCACTCGGCGTTCCTGCTGTCCAGCAGAACCAGCACCAGGTCGAAGCGGCTGAGCAGAGGACTGGCCAGAGCCACGTTCTCCGACAGAGACTGGGCCGGGTCGTACTGGCCTTTGGGGTTAGTGGCTGCCAGGATGGTAGTCCGGGTGTTCAGCTTACACACCATACTAGGAGGAGACACTTCACTCAATAAAACACATTTCAAACTACTACTACTAATCTCTGTGACCCAGACAGAGAGTGCGGTGTGGCGTACCCTGCTTTGGCCACACTGATGGACTGCTGCTCCATAGCCTCGTGTATGCTGATGCGGTCGTGCTCCTTGATGCTGTTGAACTCATCGATGCAGCACAAACCGCCATCGGACAAGACTAAAGCCCCTGCCTCAAGGTGCCACTCACCCCCATCCTTCACAGCAGCTACGGTCAGACCTGAAAGAGCAGAGGGAAATCAATATACTCACGTCACATTAGGTACAACTAACTTAAAGAGGCCCTACCTGCGTTCGTTGACCCGATCCCAGCTGTGAGCACAGAGCGAGGCATGACTTTAGCTGCGTACTTGAGGAACTGAGACTTTCCTGTTCCGGGGTCGCCCACCAGAAGAATGTGACACTCGCCTACGGAAAGAGCAAATCTTTATGAATCCAAACGCAAACAGCTTTATCTTTCAACAGTATGTAAAAAATAAGCTTTCAACTGAACTTTACCTCGAACTTTACTACCCATGGAATCTATCCTCTGCACCCCTCCAGCCATCACCATAGCCACGGCCAGCTTGACCACGTACATGCCAAATATCTGTGGGCAAAAGCTCATCAAGATCTGGTCCCTGCCTACAGAAAAAAACAAAAAAACAATTAACATAAATCAAGATAGCACTTCTAAATTCCTGTACATATTAATAACATAGAGCGAACTAAAAAGAATGCATGTCTCAGCCTCCAGAACTCACCGGCGAGCGGGTTGAGCCTGTAGGTGTCCCAGAAGTCCTCCACGTCGCGGTGAGCCTCCTCCAGCAGCACCGAAGTGGCCGAGTGCTGGTTGTTCACCTCAATATTGTTGGCTTTCAGAATGAGCTCCACGTCGCAGCGGGAGCCCTCGGTGAACGGCTTCCAGCGCTGACACACGATCCCATAGACCGTCACGTCATCTCCTGCAAAGACAGAAAGTAATTGGTGATAAGAAGATGCTTATTATATAATAAGAATGGAACAGTTACTAGGGATGCACTCAAATTTCCCACAAGAAAAGGAGCACGTCTTCTCTCTTGTCCAAGCAATGTGTTACTCATTACGTTCAGGAATACATTACCTGATTTGCAACTGTCAACCAAGTCATCCTCCAGAGCTATGAGCATGGAGCGGGGAATGCTGCCCACGGACAGCCGCTGGACCTATGATGAGAAAAAAAAACACCTTCTATACCGGGAGAATAATAAGATTCTGGATTCGTATTTATCAGCAGTATTGTCCCCACCTGCTCTTGGATCTTGATCTCCTGGTAGTCCCTGCAGGCGGCCGGCTCGGTGTCGCCCGAGAGGCAGCTGAACTTGCGGGACTCGCAGCGCTCAGGGTTGGGGCAGGCGGCGGGAGGAACAAACGTGTAGAACTGGTCAAACTCGGCGGCAACTTTAAAAACATGCCGGCACTTGGCACACATGTAGTCGCGCTGATACTCCAGCACCTGTCAAAGGCAGAGGAAAAGACAAAACCTAGTATTCAGGAGTTTTAGGAGAGATTCATAATATATTTGTATTGTGTCACAGTGTTAAGCTACTTATCTGAGTGAATAATAAAGAGGCTCACCTTAGTGTCACTGGTTCGAATGACTGTGCCATTGACGGACAGGAAATGACCCACATCTCTGGAGCGGGGAATGGTTTCCCTCGTGAGCTCAGGGCACACAGGCAAGCCTAGAAAACAAAAGTTTATACATTAGCTGTTTTGCTCAGGAAGGATGACAAAAGTTTAAAACGTTTACCTGACATGCGTGCGTGAAGTGTGCACAGAAGTTTATGCTCTGCTGCCCTCTGGTGGCCGCTCGCTGACAGTTCCAAAGCTCTTTGCTGCAGAACCTCGTCGAAAAGAGTCAACACTTCATTGGGATACACATTAAAATAGTCCCCGACCTGTAAAAACGGAACGTAAACAAACAACCATGTAATTTATGTTCGTGTAACTTTGTGAAGGAAACATGTGCGAACTCTTACTTCCATGTTTGCTTCAAAGAGGTTCATGGCGTTGACGACAATGGCATGGTGAGTGAGCACTTCAGCCTCAGCGATGACTTGGAGGATGTCTTCATTGTGATGCTCCAGCACGTAATTCTTGAACACGCTGCGGATGAGGCTCTCCTCCTCCGAGCTCAGCCTCATGAACTGGGCCATCCTGGAGACGAGCGGTTACATGGAGCATAAACATGGGCAACAATAAAATAAAAACAGATGAACTTGACAAAAACATAATGCAAAACGTGAATGAACTTCACATTTTGGCAGACGCAAAGCATAAAGGTGTGCACACGTTTTATGGGAAACACACGGTCTTGTGTGTGTGCGGTGTCGTTACCTGCACAAAGCTATAAATTATCCAAAAATGATAAATAATCACATATTTAGTTGTTGCTTCCACAGCTTCGCTTCCACAGAGTTGTGTTTCCCGGGTACCATGTTTCTGTCACCCTGAGTTTTGTTTTTAGGCGAAAGGTTTACTTAAAATAACGAAAGCTCGCCAATGTTGCTGGGTTGTACAGTTTTACAACGCAGGAAAAATATGCCTAAGAATAAAACACATTTTACGATTAAACAAGAATACATTCCATACATTAAGCACGAAAAGTCGCCTGTAAAAATAATATCTGGGCTTTAATTTCGCCGCACCTCTTGTTCGTCTATTACCGTTTCTGACCAGGCAAGTGAGTCTCGCCCCCTAGCGTCTTGTAAAATTGGAGGAGGAGCTCGCGCAGTCCGTTCTGGGGTTTTGGTTGCTGAAGAAAAGTTGTGTGTGTCCGACTCCTTTCGTAGCCTGAAAAAACGAGAATCGACCCCAAGATCCAGCTCGTTTAAGTTTATCGTTGTGTATTTTGTTTACCCTCGGATCACTAGCTGACTTCGGATGAGATTGCATTAATTTTTTCAATCATCTTCGCTCTGCAGCCACCAGCCACCCTCCGCCAGCATCAGTCTATGGCCAGCATCCAGCAATGTGGCCCAATCATCAGCTGCTCGTGGTGCTGCTGTCAGTGTCAGGTAAGTGCATGGCTTTGCAACAGCGTTTGACTCCATCGGGCGCATTACCGAGCTTTGGCCTCGTTTTAACGCATTCGTCACAAGTGTTAGCTAAGGGAAACGTGGGTGCTAGTAGTTGCTTCAAAATTGTCAAGCATGAGTCATGATCTCATGACCGCCGGCTGGTAGGCGGGGGGAATTCTGAGCTGGGTGCTGAAATCCTTTTCCTAGGATGGGAAAGGCAACATTTGCATATCGACTCCCTGATTGGTTAGATTCGTACTAACGCCTGAAAGACACCTTTTGTAAACTTCACTTTCCTTAAAGTTAAGGTTAGTTTGTAAAAGACAGTGACCCTGAAAAGGGACCCTGCAAATGATTAAATATGTCTGTAAACCCGTCTCTGTGAGTTTTGGACCTCAACCAACATTTTAATTTAATAATAATAATAATGATGATGATGATGATGATGATGATGATGATGATGATGATGATGATGCTTTACACTTGTGTTGCGCTTTACAAGCTTGTGTTACCAACTTTCCCAAAGTGCTGATCTGTCGGCTAGTCATTGTTTATTCACTCGGTGGCAAGCTACTGTTGTAGCCACAACTGCCCTTGGGTAGACAGACGGAAGCAAAGCAACCTGTCTGTGCCATTGGCCCCTTCAACCACCACCAACAACTCACTCACTCACTACATTCTGACGGGATCGGGCCGTGCGAAGGGGGAATGGCCTTTTTACTCTAGTGGCTTCCTCTATCATTGTTATCGAAAAATCAGGTATACAGTAGTGCCTTTTAAAGCCACAAAAAAAAAACTGTGAGAAACACTACAAATGTGAAACCAAATAAATGCATTCTTACTTCATAATGTTTTAAGTAAAACATATATCAGGTACTATTTAGGCAAGAGCGCAAACCACTCAGCCCCTGTGCACAAGAAAGACCTCATACAAGGACAGTCTCTGATCGTTTTGTTCTGATGTGCTTTTTGCAGTCTGTTTACAGGCAGTGCTTGGTGCTCGAGCCCCGGGGGTCTATGTGGCCAACCAGACAGTGAGTTGCTGTGAAGAATTGATTATACCCATCGACAAAGACTGCCTAAACAGGTTACTCATTGAAGACATGGTAAGACTTCACACACACTTGAGGCTATTTCACACCAACACAATAATCAACAGTCGTGTCGTGGTCGTGTAGCTTTTGGCCAACGTCGGGACGCGAGTGGTTGGTGTGAACAGCACCGTCGGTCGTAGATGCCATCTGTGGAGGTCGGTGAAACCAGTTCCGTGCTCCCTCGCGCTCCCTTTGCCATACAAGCTGCGCACTGTTTTATCAACTAGCCGGAAAAATATACAAACTTCTATGTGACATTAACAGAAATAAAAAGGCGACGGGACTGTCTGAGAAAACTCACTGGCCAGAGACGACCACCACACAGCATTTGAACGGGGACCAAGGCATTTTGTTACAATTTACCACTATACGTATGTACACTACAAACATCATGTGCACGGGCACTGTGCGGCTATCGGGTCTGGGGTTCAGGTCGCTTGTTGCCCTTAGCAGGTGAGACGGGGAAAGACCTGAGCAGACAAATAGTCGCCTGACAGTGCATCGAGTTGGTGTGAAACCTATTTTACACTGTCCATGAACCAAATAAATGAGTCTAAAAAACAGTGTTCTGATCTTATACTTTATAGCCACAGAAGCTCGTAACTGGTTTTATTCAAACACCCAAAGGTTTGTCTCGTGTTGACGTGCTTTGAGACCTTTCAGTTTCATTTCAGTGTGACCCTGTGTGCCCAGTCCAACTTTAACTAATGTGTGTGATGTGTGGTGTGTTTGATAGACCCTTTTTTTCAAATTTCTTTCTAAATATCTCCCATTATTTTTGTCTGCCATCTCCTCCACCTCACCGTCTGGTTGCTTACCTTGGGTATTTTTCTGTGTTTCACAACTTACCCAACTTATTTGAATTATTATTCAATTTCAATTTTCAATTTATTATTGGAAAACCCCTTGAGATGACACATCTCGTTTGCAAGGGGGACCAAAACATAAAACAAACACAACATATATTAAATAAAAGGAGAAAGACAACTCCCTGCCTTTTAATTGAGTGAAATAAAATAACTTCAGTAGTGAGCCCATTTCGCATCATGTGTGGGAACCCGCCCAACAATTTTGTTTTTGAAATCCCTGTGATTTGGAGTATGTGCATAAAGATGTACAACATTCTCAAGAAAAATTATCCTGTAAGGCTTGACTCTCTGGGCATGTGACTTTATTTTGTTGCTAGTCAGGTGGAGACTCATTTCAATCTATATCATTTCACTCCTCACTCATGTGAATGGAACTCTTTCATAACGCATTTCATCTGCTTTTCTCCTGGTCCCGTTTGTCTCCAGGTTCTGGCTCGGGTGAAGGGGACCAAAGCCGATGTCCTGGAGCCATTTCACTTCCTCCCAGATAAAAATGTGATGCAGGTTGTGGACTGCGTGGGTTTCACCCTTCAGAGCAACTGTGATGTGGTCGTGAGTAAAAAGCATCAGATTTAAATCGTGCTTTTTGGACGCTATAAGTGGCTTTAGTTGCATTTTATTCACTCGCCACAAGGTACTTCTGTAGCTACGAGCTGACTGAGGGGAATGTACCAGCCAATCAGCACCAATACCTCTCCACCGTTAACCCAAACTACACTCAGACATGGGCGGTCTAACCCAAGGACATTACAGGTGAAACTCAAAGTGACATATGTCACTATGCCTTTGTTTGATTTAATTTGGGTGATTTTGGCGATAGCTTGTAAAAAAGTGAAGGTCCCCCACACTTTGAGCTATAATATTGTTTTTTTTTTTTTTACAAGCTGTAAGCCAATTTGTTGTCATTTTGATAATTATGACTCACAGCTTATGAAAAACCCTAATAAAACATCTCAGAAAATTAGAATATTTTGAGAATGGACTGTAAGCCAACATTATAACAAACAAAGGCTTGACATTTGTCACTTTGAATGTCATGAGTCTAAATCATATGTTAGTTTCACATTTTAAGTTGTATTACAGACAGAAGTGAATTTTTTCCACGATATTCTAATTTTCCGAGTTTTACCTGTATGGTATGAAGATAATGAAACTGAAAATCTCCAGGTCACAACCATTCTATCTACATTTTAAAATGTCAGAAACAGTCTAAAATCTAAAAGATGATTGACATTAAAATGGCATATCATCCATATGGGACTTTAAAATACATTTTTTTTAAAAACATTGTTTTGGAGCCTCAGCATCGTTATTGTACGTTGTACAGTTTGAAATTATGTTTCTGTACAAATTAAATAGTAACAATGAAATACAGGGGCGAGAGCTGGTGAAGACTTGGACTGTAGCTCCTCCTGCCGGCAGCTTTAGGAACAAAGTATTAATAAACAACTTTCTCCTCTGATTAATGACTTATGTGAAACTTCAGAACGACTCAGAACCGATATAATGTTGGATTACGGGCTCTAAAAATGTGGTGAACAGTTTTAACAATGCTGCAGCTGTATCCAAGTACAGAAAGACGCACTGACGCTGTAGTGGTTGACAGTTGTTTGCCGACAGGGAAACCTAGAGAGGGAGGACAACATTCACTACCTCGTAACTCCCTGTCCCAATGCTGCTGCTGCCATTCAGGGTAAGTGTGGCTGTGGCTCAGAGGCTATCCTCTCTCGTGCCTCGCAGTAAACTCCTTTTCTTTCAGGATCTGACCGGTGCCTCCTCCTCACTGTGGCTTTGCTGATGCTGAAGTTTCACTAGCACCAGCTGTCATTGTCTCACGATCTTCGAGAGATGAAGTGACCATCTTTTATTCTGTTCTTCTGTGCAATGATGTGAATGTGCGCTGTGTTTAGAACGCTATTTAGTCAAAATGCTATCCCAAAGTTTCTCCAAAACCAAACCAGGTTTTTAACTGGACTATACCAGGTCTAATCTTGGGTTAACCAAAAAAAAAGACAAAAATAGTATGTCGAAATGTCCAAACCTTTGAACTGCAGAGAAGCCTGAAGCAGCCCTCATGAATTGGGATCCCGCTGGGTATCGATAAAATGTTTGTCATTTAGAACTATGGAACAGAACAAAAATAGCTATTTATTCCATAAAAAACTATTACTTAGATCAGTGGTTCGCAACCTGTTTGGTCCCACATACTGAGACCTTCATTTATACTCTCGAGAGCCCCCTAACTTGAGGGTTTGCCAAAATTTGAACAAAATTAGCAACTAAACATAGATTATTCAGTATTTATTAGAGTGTTATATTCATTATGTTTTTTTAATCTGAGGTCATATCAATTACCCCCTGCCAAGGGCTCAAGTACCCAACAGGGGTGTCGTACCCCTGATTGGGAAACACTGCCTTAGACTACTACTACTTCATATCATTTATTTGAGCTGAAAGCATTAACTTAAGCATTAATCTATAATGCTGTCCCTGGACCAACAGGCATTAAAATGTAGTCCCTTGTTTGTTTTGATACATTTGTTTTTTCAAAACCATTTTTTTTTATTTATTCAATACCATACGGGTATCTTTTAAGGGTATCCAGCCCTATACATTTTTAAGGAATTGATTATATATATTATGTAACACAAGATTTTATTCACAAACACGTTTTTCAAAGTAAATGTCAGTCGTTTTGTAATTTTAGATGATTTAAAAAAAAAAGAAGTGCCTTTTATTAATTGCGTTTTCTGGCTGCCGTTATTAACACTTTATTAACATATTAGAAATTAATAAGAATCAATGAAGTGGTTTGTAAATCAAAGGTTGAAGCAGGAACGAGCATCTGGGACATGAGACATGAGGGAAATAATATACTGTATTTATATAACTTGTATATTTATGTATTTATTGTGACTTTAAATTATTTTTGAATTTCATATTGCACAAAACTAGTTGCTGCAGCAGCTAAAGGAAAAGGCAACCAGTTATTTATTTTTTGCTAAAACTGACCATTTCAAGCCACAACAACAAGCAGGATATTTCTGGTGGAATTACTGCAACATAAAACACCAGGCATAGGCTCCACTTAAAAAAAAAAAAAGTAACACCGACTCAAAATTGGTTTAGTGATTGTTTCTTGAGCATACAAACAGGTCTGCCCCGGGACCACAACGCTAAAACCAAATAGAACTCTCTAATTTCAAGTTTTACAAAAGATTTTTTTGCATCATAAAACACTGTAATTTAGCACAGCACTGTGAGGTAGACCAGCACTGTACCGACCTGAAGGTGGAGGAGACCAGAACAAAGTTTACTCCACCTAGAACAAACTCAACCACGAGCCAGTGTTTATGTTTGGGCCACAGACTCGTTCAGTGGTGTCCTCTGGCTCAAACTGACTGTTGAACAGATACTGAAGGATCCCCACATGCAAAAGGGGCAAAGTGAGATCAAAGATATGACATCCTGTGATTTTATGCTGAAATCAAGACTATAAATTTGATAAATATATGCTGTTATTTGCAACTTCAGAACAACTAACACAGCCAGGTCGCATAGGCAGCTCAGACTTCCCTATCCGTGCAGTTGGTAGGATTGGTGCTCCTGTTTCAATCTACAAGCACAAAAAGAATCTGTAATCTTGCTGCTTCTGAAAGGGAATTCCTACCACTGTGTCAGTGAAGTACATTATTTTGTTTGTCAGTGTGACATGTTTAAGTTTGTGCTCCAAATCACGTACAGTATATGGTGATGAGCAACTGAAGTGCCCTTGCACTTTATTTAGGTGTGAACGATGCTCTTTTTTGCTTCAACCAAATACAAATTGAAAGTCGTGCGCTTTGAGAGCTAATCCACCAATAGCAGTAAGTCAACAATATCCAAATCCGAAACTCTTTTATTGGTGAAAATCAAACAATATATTGTAGTTTTCTCAGTTGAAAATATGCACTATCCTCCAACCAGGTGCTACGGCTCTAACCGGGTCCACTGTTCCTTACAGGAGAGCACTTTATGTACAAATAAAGTTTTATAAGCTTTAAAACAAATAATAATAATTAAACACATAATTTAGGTTTTATTCACAGCAATAAGCTATTGGTGGATTGGGGTCGTGTGTTAGGGTTTAAAAAGTCCCAATGAGCAAAACCTAACTGAATCCTGTATGCATGTAAAGATAGTCTATCTAGTTTGTGTGCTTTTAGAATTAGGAGTGTACATGGATGTGTGAAATCACAATGCTGCCTTCAATCATGTTATGCATGTATGCAATTCTTATTAAAACAAATTGAAGACAAATTATTTGTTTTAGTTTCATTTTTCAACCAAACACAACAATGCAGGTGAGGCCATTTTATTTGTAGAATGAAATTCACACACAAGGCAATTCAAAGTGCTTCACAGTTACATAAAGTTACAAGAAAGAAGATACAATCACTCCATATATCAATATATAAAAATGATACAGTAAAAAGCAAGAGTGCAGATAAAATACATTTAATAAGTAAAAAGTGTGAACTGTTTCCAGCCTGAATTTGAACATTGTCATAGTCGACGCCTGTCTCATATCCTCTGGAAGGTCGTTCAAGATTTTTAGTGCGTAAAGCTTAAACACAGCTTCACCGTGTTTAGTCCTCCTTTTATTGATCTCACAATTCACTTGTTACCACAGCTCTCAAGAAACAATTGGGTGCACATGGTCAGGGAAATGTGCAATCAAAGACAAACAGGATAATGTACAAACAAGTAGTAGTAAATAGAGGTACTATCATAGAAAATGTCAACAGCAGAGAAAGTTTAACTTCTCCAAAGCTGTTACAGCCAACATCTGGGATATACTGGGACAATTCACATGACACAAAAACTGTCATAAGGTTAAAGCGTCTTTTCCTTTAGCACATATAAACTAAGGCCCAAATATTACGCTTTATGGACATTTGACCATTACATTGTGGCTTGTTTGTTGTGACCTATTTTGAGCGAGCATTAATTTGTTCCTTCCAGATAACCAGTCATCTGATCTATGGAGATGTCCTCGTCCAAGACGTCTTATGTACAGTATCTGCTGTATATGTACATTCCATCTTTGCATCTGGACGACTTAAGACTCCTCTGACCTGTTACACCATTGGTCCACTCTGATCATGTGATCTGTGTCCTGGCTCTGAACGGGCAGAGCATCTTTGTACAACCTGTGCAAAATGCGTCATCATAATATGCATATGTCAAATAAACCTGCACGCTTAATCCGAGACAACTTCTATCTAGTTTTCATACTTACCAAACCACTTTTTCCCCACAAGAAGGAGGAAAACACAGTTTGACCAGTTACTATACAAGGAAATTTACCGCCAGCAACATCGCTTCGTTCACACGGGTACACAAGAAGCAACGATCCAACGAGCAATGTTTACAGTTTTTCCTCCAGTCACCACCATGTCAACACCATCGACCCTCCATCCACACCATTGAAGTGGACCCACCCATAGAAATATATACAGGACCCACCGCATCAAGCGATCAAACCCTTCTGCGCATGCGTTCCGAGCTGCCCCCTCCTGGAGCGCGTTCTATCCATGGGTAAAGTGAAGCCGTGCTGCTGATGCTGATGCTGCACCCGAGGCATCGCCAAGGACATCCCGGTTCCACGCGTCTGGGTTATGCCTGATTTCTAAAGAAATGCGTGTTTCCATTGACTTCTCTGCCCTGCGCGACTGTTTCATCCGAACGAGAGCATGGAGAGAACTGGAGCAGACGTGAATAAAATAGGTAACGTTAGGCTACGTAGAGATGCGTTTGCTGCGCATCGTTATCCGAGCGCGAAGCTAACAGTGCTAGCTCCATTTTGCTTTGAGTGGATCACCATAGCCTAGTTTGCGTGTGATGCGTTGTGCATAGTTGCCCAGCAGGCCTAAAGATAAGCTAAGTCACATAACACTGCATTGACGTTCATCACTTTACAAAGCACTAAACAATACTCAGTAATCACAGCTATACAGGCTTAATACACAAACCAAACAATATTGTGGTTCTTATGTTGTTGCAAGCTATCGTATTGCATTGCATTGTCAATGATTGCACATACTTGAAGTATGAGGATAATGATTGATTGTCACTTCATTTAATGTAACTCCTGTGCTTTTTTTCCCCAGGCTGCAGCAGTGATGGAGGCTCCTCAGAGCTCCTGTCAGGCCCCAGCAGCCCCCGGGCCATGGCCTTTCGTAACAGGACGTCCGGCCGCAGAGCCAGCTCCCTGTCCGACAGTGGAGACACAGGCTTCTACACATACAGCTCTGACAGTGTAGAAGGTAAGCATGGCATCAAATCAAAAAAAGATATAGTTTGTATATGAGTGTTTCTTGAGAGAATTTCTCCATTGTGAGATCAATAAAGTCCTATCTTATCTTATCTTATTCATTTTTTTTTTTTTTATATATGTACAATTGCATTTTCACAAAATTATCAGTCCAGTCCAGTCGTCTGCTCAATGAAACAACCCTCTGGCAGAGTTTTGTGGCACAGCGGGTCCTCTCATACTGGGGCTGATGAGAACATGAGCGATTTTGTGAGTTGACAAAAAAGACATTTCCTTATCGAAATTATGATAAATTGTATTAGGTCAAAATCAACACTGAGAGATTAAACAAACTTGTAATGATGTCATGGTTGTTGTTTTTTGATACTGTTCATGATTGAGTTCTTGATTCAACAGTCTCTGCATATAAACCTACCTCTGCATATAACCCTACCTCTGTGTGTTTCCAGATGTTTCCATGTACAGCCAGAGAAGCTCCTCTCTGCAGCCCCAGTCCCTCTTTGTGTCAGGCCTGTCTCCCGTGACCCTCCGTCCTCTGTCTCTGACCCGCTCCTATGACCAGCTGTCTGCCCAGCAACACAACACGGCTCAGTGGTACAAGTCCTGCCAACAGCTCACCTCCGCCCCGTCTCCCGGGGTCTCCATGAAGACCAACACCCCAGAGCCCATCAGAAAGAGCTCCTCTCTCAACAAGCTGTCGTCCTGGGCCGTGTATGACTCCGCTCGGACAAGCGGCAACAAGAGCGGTGACTTCCAGGGGTCTTTGGATAGAGGCTTGCTGAAAGGGTACAAAAAGGAGGCGAACAAAACTGACTTTTACCTGCCGCTGACGCCTTCATTTCGCAACAGCTCCCTCCTCCGCTCTCCCGGGTCGGGTCCGTGCCACCACTACAAGCTGAGCCGCAAGTCCACGGGCGTCGAGTCGGAATTGTCCATGCGCCGGAGCACCTCGGCCTTCTCCTCGCCGATCAAACACAACCTCTTCACAGGCTACGCTGCTTCACCGGATCTGTCCAGCCGGAGCTTGAGCGAGCAGCCCCCTTTCGATCACCCACTCCACCCGGAGGTGCGCACGCAGATGTGGCTGAGCGAACAGCTGGCGTATAAGCCGAAGTTTGAGGTGGGGAAGAACGAGACAGCGGAGAACTACGGGGAAAAGCTCACCAGGCAAACGGGGAGTACTCTGCAGAAGTCGGGGCTGAAGCAGGTAACGCCTAACTATTAATGTATATCAATTGCCATTATTCCACTGTCTTCCCTCTTTTCAGATGTTGAAGGGGAGTCCGGCACATGTTCCTGGTCTGGTGAAGTTTCAAGAGGGGCTGCTGAGGCAGAGGGAGCAGGAGATAGACTGGTACTTTCAATTCTCTTCTGATTTTTGTACCGGACTGTAACCCTGGGTTGCCAGATATAAAAAAAAATAATCTGTTATTCACGTAAAAGCTCCTAAAGCCACTCAATTCTGCGGGAATACATGGATCTGGCAACCCAATGCCACGGATAATCTGTTGCAATAAACCTCTTCTAAGTACTTCAGTGTCATAGGTGTGATGTTTTTGTACAAAAGTAATTGGTTAAAAAGTTGTAAAATCTCATTTTGTTGTCCCTTCAGGCAGAAGCAGCAGATTGTGCAGCTCCAGGCGCGGATCACCGAGAACGATCTCAGAGTGCAGCAGGTCCAGCTGAGCCACCGAGGCAGACTGGACCACTCCGGCATCTACAGCACCAAGGTCAGCTTTGAGTTCAAAACTAGACTCAAAGTGGTCCAGTATAACCTGCTCTTTTCAACATATGTGGTATTCCTTCAGGACAGAGTGGCCAGACAGGCGCCTTTCACACTGTGCGACAAAGATCTGAACCAGAAGCTGAGCGCGGCTGAAATGGAACTGCTCCATCTGAAAAATGTGTTTAAGCAGGTCACCCAGAAGTACACGGAGGACATATGCAAAATGGAAGATAAGGTAGGATTTGGTTTAAGTCGTGGCAGACCAGACGGATCCTGAGCAATCCTTTTTTGAATGTGTTTTTATGTTGCTTTGTTCAGATCCAGACGCGGGACAGGTACATCTGCAGTCTGAAGAAGAAGTGCGGCCGAGAGAGCGAGCAGAAGCTGGAGAGGCACCAGCGTGTGGAGACTCTTGAGTGCTATCTGGCCGACCTACCCACGCTCATGGAGGCGCAGGGCCAGAGCCAGCAGGTAGACACAGATACTATAGTACTTAAGTTTCATCATTTACTTACTTTCTGTTTTCTGTGTTCCACCTAAGTTGAAAAAGGTCCAGCTGAAGACAAAGGAAATGGAGCAGAACCTGTCGTGGTTACAGAATAGTCTAGATCAAGGCCAAGGGCTGCTGAGGGAAAAGTACATCCAGATCGAGGAGCAAACCAGGAGGGAGGACGAGCTCTTAGCCACTGTACACAGGTGACTTACCAGCTATCCCGCCTGCTACTATCTATTAAGGCTAGTCTAGTGAGTATTGATCATCATAGAGGTATTGTTGGTGTCTGTCTGTGGTCGCAGTCTGCAGCAGAAGGTGACGCGCTGCCTGGAGGACGGAGCGCGTTTGCCAGTGACGGACCTGAAGAAGCTGCAGACGGAGAGGGCGGAGCTTTTGGAGCAGCAGGGCCACAGCAGCAAGGCAAGGGCACACATACAACAGCTGTCAACAGTAAAATTAGTATTTGGTTTATTTCATATATTGCGAACAGTGATGTATTCACAAATCTCCAAATCTACCCAACCTTTCAGGATAATGGTTGGATTTATAGCATGAGATCGTCCCTTTTTTTTCAGACTTGCACAAGGGCCAAATCTGAAAGCACATTCTCCTTGTTTCCACATTTGGAACAATAATCGTCTTGTCAATCTTTACAGGTCATTGATCAACAGAATGAGCTGATTGAGAAGATGTCTCTACATTTGTTGGTAGGGAAATTTTTTATAATTTCCGTTTGAATTGACATGTCATGTTTTATAAGCTGTCAACCTGCGTTATGAAATCAAAACATCTTTTTAATGTATAGTTTATGTCCATGATGTATTTTCCTGTTTTTGTTCATTCCCTTCTGTGTGTCAGACCGAAGAGGAGTCTCCAGCTCCGCTCTGGCCCGTGTCGCAGAGGCCTGAGGTGTCCCAGCTGGTCAGGGACATGTCCGTGTGTGTGAGGGACCTGCAGGCCCTGGGCACCATCCTGAGGCAGAGGGCCCAGGGACAGGAGCCCAACCTCAACGTGCTGCTCGGGATCAAGTGTATGTACCATATATAACCCCCAAAAGTTGGTTTCGGGCACAGTGTCTGAGTTAACTTTTAAAGTTGTAAAAAAGTAGTAAAAAGAAATGGCTTGTTTCCCCTCACAGCCCTGAGCATGTCCGTGGAGGAGAGCGAGCGAGTGCCGGAGGAAGAAGAGGAGCTGGTGATGAAGCTGCATGAAGTGACCCAGCTCAGGCGGGACATCGAGGAGCTGAGGAGGAGCATGGCCCCGCCCTCCGTCCTGCACTGAAAAAGGTCCCAGGTTTGATTCCCCGGTGCTCCAATAGGCTGAGCCTCCAGTTAAGCTACATAGATACTCCTGGCCACGAACCTATAGCTCAGTATTCGGGCACTGCTGTGCGGTCGCCCACAAAGTACCTGTACCTTTTGGACCATGTAGAAATACAATATGTAAATAAATGCTGAATAACCCACTCTTTTTACTTACTTTTGTGTGTTTTATTTGAAAATTTACTTTTGCTTTTTCACTCTTATTATCACTCTGTGTTAATGTGTTAACATTAACACAAACACTAGTTTATACCAGAGGTGGGCAGTATTCACAAGCATTTAAGTACATGTACTTTAGCAACTCTTTGAAGTAACTGTGCCTTTTGGAGTAGTTTTAGCACTCAATAACAGTACTCTCACTTGAGTAAGTAAGTACTTGATTAAATCTGTAAATACCTAAAAGCTTCTCTTTGACATGAATATAAATCAAAGTTTAATTGATTGGGATTTTATCCCAAGAATTGTATTTTATATACATTTTTTTTTTTATGTTGTTTTCTTTGGAAACATTCAAATTTCCAGAATTATTATTTCGTGGAAATTACTGATTTATGTTTAAATGTCCCATTTATCAAAATGCAAAATCAGACTTTAACACCCAGTCCCTCAGTAATCCCTCAGTTTACTTTTACGTGCGTAAAGTAAATATCTTGAACAACTTTTTTGCCTCCACTTTAGTAAAATTATTTCAAAGGAACGCTACTCTTACTTGAGTAAACATTTTACTCACTCAACTCACTGCAGGTCGATACATATTGAATCTCCCTCTCAAGACAAAAACACATGTCCAGTAGAGGGCGCTCTGACATAGTTATAAAGGATGTAGCCTACCACCATGTAATGAAGTTAGTCCACTAAGAAAATATACATTTACTCCACTAACAATTAAAATGAGCTCTTGCGGGCTACATTTTGGTCCTTTTCATATATCTGTTGCTATTTTGTGACTTTCAGTGACAGCACATGTGCATTTAAAGATGTGAGTTGTGTTTTTTGTCTTGTTTTCTTAGCCAATTTAAGGTATCACACCATTTCGAATCAAAGAAAGCCTTTAGAAGAGACAATTACTACACAAACCATCCCTGGTCAATGAGCTTTCCTGACATTGATATTGATGATAATAATAATAATGAATAATAATAAAATAGATCAGGACAGTGATGTCGCGAGGTAAACTTCTGGACTGTGTTTACTAGCCCAACTACTACTTTCTCCTACTGTATAGTAGCACAGGGCTGGACGAGCGAGGGGCTGGGGCCTAAAGGTGTGCCGCTGACAGGAAGTGGGCCCGCAGTGCATTCCTCCAGCAGATGTTTGACTGAGAAAATATTATGACAGATGGAGAGAGGAAGATACAGAGGAGTCCGGGGCGTGGAACGATGTCCACAAAACTGGCCCTGGTATCCTCACAGCCAAAACAATAGATATCTATAAACTATTAGGCTTATATCTTCTCCTGGGGTCTAGAGAAATCAAACCATGAATGAAACTGCAATCACATCATTATTTCATGTAGGCCACCCATTCATTCTGTCCCCAGAATTAAACCTGAAATCTGAGCTTTCAAATTAGGTATGGAGCGATAAAGGCGTGTCCCTCTCAGTATGGAGTGAAAGGCGACACCGTTTGAGGAGATACAAACCAACACTATGACTCTGTGCTAAGTAATAATAGGATAAACCTGTTTGCAAAATGCCTCCCTAACTTTATGTCGATGCCTTTTCTGACGATTCCACTTTGGTTTCGTTTTTGTCAGGCTTTACAAGATGCAGCGGTGTCCGAACATGCGATTTCTCTGCACACCAGTCGGACCAGTCGGGGCACTCTCACCTATAGATTAAAAACCAAAGAGTAGCCTTTATGGGACCGTTAGTGATCTGATGCTCTTTGAAACTCATCCAGGCGACAGCGGGTTGCGGCAGGATCCGAGCTTGACCCCGGGGCCAAAGCCAGTCCAAAACAAATATCTGAGACGGGAGCTGGAGCTGGAGAGTCGGGGAGGAGGGGTTACTATGGGAAACTGTGGCAGGCAGTTGCAGCAATCACAGTGAATGCGGGGTTGTTGATTTTTTTTCTTTTTTACAAATTTGAACAAGATTTGTGTCAAAGGGAAACAAAGGCAGGGCTTTATCTTCCCTGACTGAACCGGGGAGATATAGATACAGTGCCTCTCGAAAGTATTCATACACCTTGAACTTTTGCACATTTTGTCATGTTTACAACCCTAAACATAAAGATTTTATTTTTATTTTTTTACTGAACGTTCACACACAAGTAACAGACAACTGTGAAGTGAAAGCAAAATGATACATGATTCTGTTATTTTTCAAAAAATAGAAAAGTAAAAAGTGGGGCGTGCATAAGTATTCATACAGCATTTTCTGAGTGCATTAAATTGCCTTTATAACATTCCTAATGACTCCAGAATGTTCACACCTTGGCCTAACGGTTAAATAGAGGCCACCTGTGTGTAATCTACTCTCAGTATAATTTCAGCTGTTCTTTTAGGCCCTCAGAGCTATGGTCGGAGTGTATTGGTCACTAAACAACATCATGAAGGTCAAGGAGCACCAGAGAGGTCAGGGATAAAGTTCTGGAGAAGTTTAAAGCAGCATTAAGTTATAAAAAGATTTCCCAAGATTGAAACATCTCCCGGAGCACTGTTCAATCCATCATTCAGAAATGGAAAGAGTAAAGCACCACTATGAACTTACCAAGACACGGTCGTTCACGTAAACTAACAGACCGAACAAGGAGAGCACTGGTCAGAAATACAACCAAGTGCCCCAAGATAATTCTGGAGGAGCTGTGAAGTCCTGCCGCTGAGCTGGGGGAATCTGTACATGGGACAACTATAAGTCAGACTCTACACAAATCTGGCCTTCATGAACCAGTGGAAGAAGAAAGCCATTAATGAAAGGAGGCCATAAGAAATCCCGTTTGAAGTTTGCTAGAAGCCACATGAAGGACACAGCTCCATGTGGAAGAAGGAGCTTTGGTCAGATGAGAGAAAAATTGAACTTTTTGGCCCAAATGCAAAACGTTTTATATGGAGCAAATCTGACACTGCTCATCGTCCTGAGTGCACCATCCCCAGTGTCAAATATACGGGGGGGTGCATCATGCTGTGGGGCTGCTTTTCCTCAGCGGGGACTGGGGAGATTGTAAGAATAGTTGGGAAGATGGATGGAGCCAAATACAGAGACATTTTGGAGGAAAACCTGCTGGAGTCAGCAAGAGAACTGAGGCTGGGGCGGAGATTTACCTTCCAGCAGGACAATGACCCTAAACACAAAGATAAATCTACAATGGAATGGTTCAATAAAAACATATTAATGTGTTAGAATGGCCCAGTCAAAGTCCTGACCTAAATCCTATTGAAAATCTGTGGAAAGGTCTGAAAACTGCTGTTCACAAACGTTCTCCTTCTAATGTGACAGAGCTTGAGTTGTTTTGTAAAGAGGAATGGGCTAAAATGTCAGTCTCTACATGTGCAAGTCTTGTAGAGTCAAACCCCAAAAGACTTGCTGCTGTTATTGCAGTCAAAGGGGGTTCCACAAAGTATTCATGCATGCTGTATGAATACTTATGCACGCCCCACTTTTCGGTTTTCTATTTTTTGTAAAATAACAGAATCATGTATCATTTCGCTTTCACTTCACAGTTGTCTGTTACTTGTGTGTGAACGTTCAGTAAAAAAAATCAAAATAAAATCTTTATGTTTAGGGTTGTAAACATGACAAAATGTGCAAAAGTTCAAGGTGTATGAATACTTTCGAGAGGCACTGTATAGTCAGAAAGAGATAAATTGACAAGGCAAGTTATGGAAACAAAATCGTTAAAAAGATGAAACTGTGAAAACTCAGAAGTAATGCCCTTTTCTGACTCTTCCATGGTGAAATAGAATCTCAGCCTTTTCCTGGTTTCTTGTATTTAAAGGCAGATGAGTTTGGGGAGAGCTGACCGGAAAAAGTGCCTTCTTCTGCAGATGTTTCACCCCAGCGCTCGACTTTAGCTCTCACAATAAAAGACAGTTGAACGGGAACGGCAGCCAGAGGGAACGCTGCCCTTTGGAGGAGCAGGAGGCGAGACACTCTCCTTCAGTATTATGGAGATTTTTGCTGCAAATGTGATGGGTCCTCTCGCTGCAAGGTCTGTCAAGTTCATGTGCACTGCCATCTTCTATTCCCTCAAAAAAAAAAAGAAAAGTCTTAAAACGTCCTGATCTGGAAGACTGGAGTGTGTCAGGAAAAGAGTGTTTCAGGCCACTCTGCGAAATCGCTGTTGATAGATGGTTTTCAAGAGTTACCTTTATGATCAATGCTTGGTTTAGCGGGGCTCTGGTCAGGAAATGCTATGATGATTTCAAATTTAAAACCATATATGTTTAAATTAAGGTCACAGTTTGTCGTGATAAGTGGAAACTGCGGCCCTTGACAACCGTCGCATGAGCCAAACACCATGACGTGTAATGAAGGCACACGGAATCAGATCTCGCGCTGGAAACCGTCCGAAATCCACTCAGTCGTCTCTGGGGACTCTTTCTCTTTCTTGCGTGCTCTTGCGCCCTACACCGTCACCATGGCAACGGACGGCCCACAATAGCGCTGCCATTCTGCTCCCAAAGTGCCATGACCGAGGCTTACAATGCACACCTGACAGACTCCATTCAGATGTCTTTAGTAACATCTGCCCGCAAGGCAAAGTTGGATCAGGTATGTTTGCGTAACACTCAAGTACTCTTGGGATTCTTTCACATACTGAAACTTCAAATATCTGTTTTTGTGTTGATGCTGTGGCTGTTCTGCACTTCTCACAAAGCAGAAGATTAAAGTTTGAATACTGTTAGGGAACTCCTCACAAACTGTTGACTGTTGACCCTTGAAAATGAAAACCTGCTGTGTCACAACCCACGTCATACTGTATCTGCAGACCACCCAACCAGCGCCAAAGACTAGAGCAACAAAAAAAAAAAGATACACTGTCCCGAGCCCTCCCTCCATGTCGGCCAACCCCTCAGAGAAATATGGACAAGTATGCGCTCTGGAAAGGAAGAGGCCTCTTGTGCATCACAGGCAGAGAGGAGAAAGCCGTGTGTTTCGGCGCCTTTTAAATGATCTTTCATCTGTTGGAGAGGTGCTTCAAGTGTTTCGGGGTTCTTTTTCTTCCAACTGTTCTGAAAGTCCTTGCGCTTTTATTGACAGGGTGCACAAGAACAGGAGGCTGAACATGAGGCCGTGCTTTGGGGGAAGAGTCCTGTGTAATTGACAGTGAGTCTCTCAAGTGTTGTAAAATTAGAACCGCAGCCACAGAAATGAAAGTGGGCACATTCTTTGGGTACGTCCATTGAATAGATCCATGGTTACGTCACATAGACTTACATTAGTAGGCTGTCATGGCTCACTCCTCCACATTTGATTTAATTCTTCCATTTGAGCATGTTAAAAAAGGACAGAAAGGCTGGAAACTCTGCCCCCATTAGCAGTGCTCCAGGGCTTGTCAATCAAAGTCCAAAGCTAACATATCAAGCATAAAATGAACAAATAGAAACAAACAACAGAAAATGTTACTCTTCTCAGTGTTGTCCAGGAGGAAACGGCTTTTTTCTTTAATTCCAGGCTTTTAAGCAGTTTTTGACACATGTAAAGTCCCCATTGGTTTCCATGTTATAGTAAACCTTCTGGAGTCACCACTAGCCACTAGAGGGTGGTATTGCAACATTGTCTGGCTCATTACTTCAGTATTGATATGTTACTTTAAAGGGGCTAGATGCAAGTTCGTGATTTTATACTCACTACTGCCACCTCAGGCCTTATGTGTAACTGCAGCTTAATTAAGCTTGTGCATGATGGCACTTCGGACCCGAATTAACACCTTTTTGAGTGACAGTGAAGGATTTTAGAGGCAGTTTTGGCTAATAGGTCTGGGCTCATTCTACACATTAGGACATGGCTGGAACATGTAGGGGGAGGAAAATACATTATTTTAACATTTTTAAACTACCTATAGTCCCTTTAAAACTAGAAAAAAGATCCAGAGTGAGTCGCAGGGCTGGTCAGGATTTTGAATTGGTCTGGAGTGCCCTCTGCTGGGACCAGTGGGAATGACACATTATAAAACACTGGAAACAAGCCACAGTTTTTTGCTACCAGCATGATACCAAATCCGTGAACATACTTCGACTGCTTAGGATGGGTTTGGTATGGACTATGTGCTTTGAAAATGTGGAGAAGCCAAGAAATAGCTTTAGCAGCATAGAAGAAGAAGCAATCTAAGTGATCAGAGGAAGCAATCTAAGTGAAGAAGCTAAAGTGGGTGTGGATGTTCATTTGGGAAACGTTTGGTATCGCTAATACGTTTCTTTCTTAATGACAATTTTGTAAGTAATATCGCAACATTCTCCTTGGATTGTTCCTCAGTGTGGCTTTATGTTTGTACCTGCATGTCCTCCATCTTGAATTTCATGACCTTTCGGGAGTTTGACATCTCATGAAGGCAGTGTCTGGGTAACTGTGTGTCCTCCCCAGCGCTCCCGTTCCCACCGCCGCTGCTGTGTACCAAAGACTATTGTGTCCAGAGAAAGTCCAGGGGTCAGCCAAAGACCCCCAACGGGTCAGGCACAAGCTGCAGCCGGGAGTGAAGGGAGGACAGAGTGAGCAGTGAGCGAGCGGGGGTTGGTGGGGAGGTGGGGTGGGGCGGGAGAAGTGGGAGAGAGCCGTGACGTCAATAGAGACATTTCAAAAGTTTGGATTTGGATGGATTTGGGTTCAATCGTCTTCTGTCGAGGTCTAACTGAGGTCCTGTATAAAGGTTTGTGAAGTTTTGCTACATAAAACAAAGAGCAGAGGATTTAAGGAATTTAAGTTTTGAAGCGCAATACAATACAAAATATCATGTAAAACTTCTTCACAATACCTTTTTTTAATTCAATGTTAACTTTATGTGCTGACAATCCCAGATGAACTTGAGTTGTGGAGCCGGCCCAGAGTAGTGACAGGCGTTTTGAGCCGATATCTGATACAGGCCCTGTGTTCTGGCACCCAGATGAAGCTGCCTCTCACTTTTCTCTGCTCCACAAAGAAAGTATCAGCAGCGGACACCCACAAAAAGGCCACCGCACCCTCCCTTTATTTTGGCCTCTGAGGTTTCTATGGCAACTTTAATACTATTTAGTCCTTTGCGAGTAAAGCAATACTTGTAGGTGCTTAAGGGAAGAATACCTCAAATCCGGCACTTTGGAAACGAGAGTGTTCAGAGGGAGCCCTGCAGACAAGAGGGGAGGGGTGGTCCACATGCTGCGACCCAAGACTTACAAAAAATAATAATAACAATAGAGGCTGTTTTAATGTTTTAATGGCATTTTCTTTCGACTCTGAACAAAGCCAGAGAAGTGAGCAGGCCACAAGGTAAACACCGTGGACAAATACGTGGAAACAAAAGTGCCAAAAAACAACTATGAAAGGGAAGCTCCACACCCACTTTGAGCTTCTCCCTCGGTGCCGTTTGCATGTCGGTTGGTTGGATCATCGGCTGGAGCGCTGGCTTGACAAGCGCAGGCTCAGTGTCTGCCAGGTTCCGACTTCCAGTGACCCATGCTTCCCACAAAACCGTTTTATAGCTGGAGATACATCTTATTTTGTAAAAGGAGGAGTGAATGGCTCTGAATTAGTGAGTGATGGCGTCATGGAAAAAGATGCGCTGTGCAATTATGAACTTGCAACCCTTTCATCTAACGTCCAGTGACAATACTAGCGGGCTAAACCTCCAACCGTCTCTGCTGATGGTGGCTATAATGCTTGCAGCCCAGTTGGCAGTCACCTCTTGCAACAGCAAAACTACCTCTCTAAAAATTTTCAACGTAAATGCTATGCGTATTTCAGAGGACTATCTTACATCTTCTTAAAGCTTTACCCGTGAAGACTGAAGCTGAGCAGAACCATATACGAGTGGAAAAAGCCTATTCAAATAAGGTTGTCAATATGAAATGCCTCACACTGTAATCATTTGAGAAGAGGAGGGACTCTCGGTGAAGGCTACATGGAGGGAAAAAAAAAGCTAAAGCAGCTTGAGGGTCTGTAGTCATTCAAAGCAGTGCTGACTAATGCAGATCTTGCCATACGCTGGAGGAGGGAAGGCAGAGTTAATAAGAGTGATGAGACCAAAACGTATGTGTGCGGTGCGCTGTCGCTGAGTTACCTGTTGCCGTGGAAACCGTAGGCCCGGGGGATATTAAATCTGCTCATGGGGGTGTCAGATAGCAGTGTAATCTGTGCGTGTCTCTCCATCGGCTCCGCAGTTATTCCCCGGGGACCAGGCCGTGCTGATCTCACACATTCTGATTTCATGGCAGGTTAATGTTGAATGTTCTCATATTTTTTTCTCTTTAGGTTGCTTTGCGATGAAGAGGTTTGATTCAATCGGGCCATCCACCACATAAATCCACACTTTACTATATTCCATGTTTACAAACCTTTTAACTTTCCAAGTGCCACCAAGCCTAGATCAAGACCAAATCCCAACTAAACCGGCTCTAAATACAGCCTAAAGTATATCTAAATTGAGCTGAAACTCTTCACAGCTTTCTTCGTGCTACTGTAGGATCACTCAGAGGCAGCAGAGTGGTTTTCCAGAAGCTCCGCTCGCTGAGCCGGAGCAGGCAGCCAAGTTCACTGCTAAACCAGGCGCAACAGCCAATAATCAACTGCACAGGATGTCTCACACATGTGCCTCAGCCCGTTCAGACACACAGGCCAATGGAGCAGCAGCTTCTCCCACCACCACCAAATCAGACAGTCACTCAGGCAGGGTAAAGAATAGGAGAAAATGGGATTCTGTCCAGTTTATCAGCGGATTCAGTTGGAAAAAGATGGACTTATAGGCATTCTTTCTGAAGTGGGTCAGGTCTAGACATACTTTTATTGTTGATATGTTCTTTTGAATCTGTCTAAACAGTTTCCAAGGATGGTACACTTCAACATGCACAGAATAAAAACTAACTTGTGACCAATGAACGTGAACTTCCTACATATTAACCTGTTTTTACCGACTCACAGACAAGAGGTCTAGACACACGCCAGACATAATGCATCATGTTTCCGACACTGCGTTAGCCAGCCTCGACCTCTGTTATCGCATAATCCTGTTAGGATGCTCTCGCAGACCATGAAGTCATAGCAGCGATCAGAAGACAAAAGCAGATCACGAGGTAAACTGTGGAAGAGCTCAGAGAAGAATGTCTTCTGTTCGTGAATTCATGCCCTCTCCTGCTGAGGCCAACCTGCCTCTGAGCAATCTTCCATCTGCTGCTTCTGCGCTCGCTGGAAAAGCATGTTGGTCACACAAACAAATACAATTGTCTCCTCTTGCAGCTTTATTTACTGTGTTCCAAATGCTCAAAGAACACCAAAAGTCATGGATTACGTATTCCAAGCATCAAGAGTAAACATTCTCTGTCAGATGGAGGCCTAACTGCACTTACTCCCTCCCGTAATCTGACATAAAGCTGGAGCTGAAAGGTGCTGAGCCGTACGATCCAACTCAAACTCTTTTCCTGAAACCGAAGCCGTGGGTTCTGCTGCAGGGGGAACCGCAAGTGCGTTTGAAGTGTTCCTACCAAACCGTGTCCAAAGTCAACATGAGCGGAGCACTGTCCCGACCTCCCGCCCACACATCACTCACGTACAGCTGTTACCGTTTATCTGGAAAAACCACCGCATTCCAGCGCCCCGAGTGGATGTGGGACATGACGCATTCCGCTGGTTCTGTCCTAACGCAAAATCCCCCGAGCGCTCGTGACCTCACAGGATCGCTGCATAGGCCGGACCAACCTCGCAGGTATACCCTTGGCTCAGGAAGAGGATGGGACCTTTCTCCTGAACTACAAGACAGCGTACCCAGATAACTGTTTCGCCTATCCTCAAACACCAACCGGAACCGTGCCCCATTAGTGGAGAACCCTCTTCCCTGTCAAATCTTTCTACATTTTTCAGCCGTGCTCTGTCCTGGTCTTGCATTTTCTTGAGCACACAACACCAGATCTGCTGTACCCTACGTCCCACTTGAGAGGATGCTCATAACTCTCCACCCAAGACAAAGGAAGACACTGCGATCGAATGGGCTGATGCTTTTACCGGTGAGAGCCAGTGTTTCTCAAGAGAAGGTGGATGTGATACCGTCGGCCTGTATCAAGGCGGCAGAGTCCTCTCTCCAGAGTTCACAGACAGGCCACGACAGCCCTGCCGTGGCCCCTGTATTTTATAATGTGCTTTGGGCTGTTCTGAGAAATCCGACCTGCAGCCTTGAGAGTGTTCACACCAGTTTTAGTGACTCTCTGACTCAGTCGTCCGTATCTTTACATGAAAGAGGTCCACTTTCTATTGGGAAAACAAAGTGGATTGAAATGCAAAATGTTAGATCGCAATACCTTCTCATAGAACAACCAATCTCCTGTACTCTACATCTCTTTCGCTTTCACTCTTACGTCTGCTTTCTCTTGAGACTAATTTGAAGTTCCCCACTGTTTTCTCCACCAAAAGAAACATGTCCTTGTGTGGAAGCGTGTTGTGCGCAGGAGAAGCCTGTAGAGAAATGAATGAAGTCCAACCAACAGTCGACAGTCTCCAAGGACACATAACTCCTGGGAACAAAAGTCACGAAGCACAAAGATGGCAAATAAATAAAGCTGCTGTGTGTAAAAGCGGCCCGTTCCTTTTTCGATCGCACGATGGTGAGAGGCGGCTGAATAGTACCTTTGTGCGCTTACTGACATATGCTAGTTCAATTTGTGCTGGAAAAAAGATGAAAGAAAAGAGTACGTTGCCGGCCGTGTGTTGACATCATCTTTTTGCGCTTTTAACCATGCTGTTCCCTCACAATATTTCTCTTGATTCACGCAGTTCAGAGTAATCCCGTTGATTTCGGTCATTTCTTCTTCTTCTACTGCTGAAGCGCTCTGATCTGTACTTCCTGGATTATATTTTACAAATATCCATCCATCCATTCATTTTCTTCCACTTTTCCGTTTCCGTTTCGTGGGAGCAGCTGTTGGAGCTGCCCAAATCACATTGCACCAGCCCCTATGGCTCCTCCTGCAGGTGGTGGGTCCACAGAAGGACGGCCTCACGATTCAAACCGGGCCTGTTGGTCTCTCATAAGGGGCTTCTGAACCGCTCTTTGTCTGACCCGTCACCAAGGACCTGTTTGCCCTGGGAGACCCTACGGGGGCATGAAGCCCCCGACAACAGGGCCCCCAGGATCATTCGGGTGCTCAAACCCCTCCACCACGTTAAGGTGGCGGTTCCAGGAGGAGTATTTTACAAATATGCAACATGAAATGGTTTCCCATTACTAGACCCGCTCTGAGCACTTCTGTGTGTTCACAACAGCATCATCAATGTGCTAAGGCTGCCGTTAGGTGAAACTGAAAGCTTGTATTCACTTCCAACGGCTACATGCAGAGGGAGCTCCTGGCGAAATTAGTCTTGACAAAAGTTTTTTTTTTTTTTACAGGATGTCAGGACAATATGATTGATTCCAATTCTTCCCCCATACCTTGACCTAACCCATATCGTAACCCGATTGTCAGTGCAAAATGTCTTTTTAGGCAACGCCCACTTCCCCTATCATCCTGTAAGAAGCGCCCTGGCCCCTTGTTTCCTGTCCCACTGTAGACATTATTGTATGCTCCTTACAAATGCATTATTTCAAATCATATCTGTTGAGGTGCTCAAAATGGTCTTTTTAAGTTCCTACAATGCATTATGTGTCCACTTTAAAGCATCCTTTCACTATTACTCTCATCCCGTACGCCTAACTCTTCACATGCACAGTCCATGACATCATTGGGTCTGCAGTACTGTATAATATCTGTGCGTGACCTTAGGAGGAGCCTATGTGAGGTTATGCAGAGGGGCCCCATAATTAATGACAATACTCCATCCTCAGGAAACCCTAGAACCTCGTCAATATGCCACAGGTAATGTAAACTTTCCTCAAATGTATGAAAGAAAATCTCATTGTACCCCAGGAATATAAGGCGGGACGTCTGGAGGCATTCGTGCCGACATGTAAGTGAATTATCTGCCAATTACTCAAATTAAGATCAAATAGTCTTAGTTCCGGTAATTCTATCTCAACAAGACATAGTAGTTCTTTGGTGTGTAACATATGACATACATAATTAATAATTTACTTCACATACAATATGTTTGCTCCTAGATGCAGGCGATAATGCTCCTTGATGAAGAGTCAAATCAAAATAAGGTTTTAAGCAAACCGAAAACAAATGACATTAAGTTAAAGTTTTCACCTATTTGAATATTTGTGAATATTGATGGTATTTAGTCACAATGCCACATACAAAGAATGAGCGCAGAAGGGCACATAGAGTGTACTGAATCTCTCTGAAGATTTCAACATGTTTATGGCTCTTCACTACTATATGAATACATTCACTACATTATCTGGCAAGAACCAGCCCCATACTTTTTTTTTTTTTTAAAGAAAACGCGCGACCACAGATAAGAGTTTAACAAGAGCTTCTCTTTTGAGTCTCCAAAGATACAAACACGGTGTGAAGGTCATCTCTGCTGTGCTGCTTTTTCAAACAGACTTTATCATAGCGCCTTCCCCCAAAGTCGACGCTCACAAGGTCAGCAGCCAGCGGTGCACCTCCAGCTGTTCGTGTTCACACAGAGGTTAAAGTCTGGAGTCTGCTCCCCTCAGTTCTGCTGGAAGGAATGTTCAGTGGTTATACAGATCTGCATAACCACATTTAAGAGAGACATGCAAAATCAACCATTTTGAGCTATTAGCCATGTCATAATGGCACTCAATCATCAGAAAAAATGCCCTCATTCACACAGCCTGGAGGAATCATCTTCACTTTGGTTGTTTCTCAGTTGTATCTATTTGCCTAGCAGACCAACCATTCATTCATTCATTCATTCTGTCATACTTTAGATAGGAGATATTGCATGTGTGTGTTGGGGCCATCGGAGCATAATCCTGGACAGCCTCTGTGTGGTGAGCCAAACGAGTTTTCCTGAGTCATGGTTTTTTGGTCCGCCACGTCTCCAGCAGCTCTGCCAAAGTGGAAAAACAGAACGGGCCCAAAGCCAAGCGTGCTCTGTCTACAAGGCTGTCCCACTGCCATCTGAGGACACTCCGGTCTCAGCGCCACAGGTACGTTTCTGTTTTTTAGATGACTTTTCGACAATGTGGGGAGGATGGGAAGATGGGAAGATGTTTTGGCCCGGGAAAATGTGTTTCCGAGAGAGTTCATTCTGTGGGATTACATGGGAAATCCCAAAACAGCCTGCGTTTAAGACAGCACATTTCGGGACCAGGACTTCATTTTGCGGCAAGTTTCGTTCGACCAGAAACTTGGTGGCACATTACTGTCGTCAGAGGGCCACTGCAGCTGCCGGGTGGCTCCCTCCTCTCTTCATTAGACTGTCAGCATAACCACTGTGCAGTGTAATAACAGATCTCCGCACATGCTCACTACCGCTGTGGCCTGTAATGATGTAGCTGTGTGGGATTTTGGCATGTGTGGTGTTCGGAAACAAGCCGTACTTAAGTCTAGCAGACACAATTCAAACATTTAAAAAAAAATCAACCCAATAAATCACGCTCCGTCCCATATGAGGCTCCAATCTTTCTAGAGTGTAGAGCGGACAACTTTCTGCAGGTCTACAGGGATTACCGCCTAATCACACATCTTATTGGAAACTGGAAGGCCAAACATCATGAAGATTCTGGAATTTGGCAACCCAAACCTACCACTCTGCTGACACAACAGAGATTTTCCAATGGCAAATGCCTTCTTTTTTCAGAATCGAGGCAGAGTATAAGCGGTTTCTGGAACCTGGGGTTTATGGTTTTGCTGCAAATTGCAACGAGCAGCAATGCATTTTAATCTTTAGTCCTTTATTCATTTCATCGTATGGTAAAGTTCCACAGTAATGTGACTTTAAGTGAAGCGTTTATTTGCAAAACCAGACAACGGACTAAGCTTAATCGTTTTAGCCGTTTGGGGAAATTTATTCTTCTCATGCTAACTTTGTCAGCATTGTCACATTCCTAAAATGTCTTTATACTGTAGACGCCTGACCAAAAAAGCTTTAACTAACTGTTTTGATCTGGGGTTGTTGAAGTTGGTCAAGTGTAGGTTTAATGTGCCCAAAGAATAAGCTGAACATCCTGAATGACCAGGTTATTCCATCAATGGATTCCAATTTCAGTGCCAGGGTTCATCAGGCTCACATGGTGAAAGAGTGGTTCAGGGAGCACAACACATCATTTTGACACATGGATTGGCCGCTGCAGAGTCCAGATCTTAACCACATTGAGAAATTTAATCATAGCTGAAGGCGGTATTAGAATGTGACCGCTTTTTTTGTTGCAACTTCTTTGGTCAAGAAGTGTATGAGGATTTCCTTCGCTTCTGCAGCACTGACTCTCTGCCCTCTCTCCTATTTGACTGTTCTGTGTGTCCATGCTCTCACCTAGTTTGCATGTGCAGATAGCTCTTAATGCAAACACCCACCTCTTATCACTGCTCTACCTCCCTCTGTTTTGCATAGAGCTTCAAAGCACGGCAGATTGTACTCTGTGCCACCTGCGCCCTCAAAGAGCCCCATTCAGGCCTAAATCTGTCTGAGGAGATAACCACGGCTCATCCTCCCTCCCTCCCCAAACCAAATTATACTTCTGCCACTGTAGCAATGCAGCTGTCCCCCAGTCCATATACACGCACTATTATAGTCTTTTCATTGTTCTGATACTTGTCCCGACGTGTTGCGTGGTTCTTTTGTGGCCAGGCGTCATAGAAGTTCATTGAGGGTAAACCACAGCCTTGGGTGCATCCCAAAAAACACATAACGGAGGCATTGTCGCGCTGCAGCGCTTGACCCACTCCGAGATGGCATGTCATTGACTCCGCTGGCTCTGAATCACAGTCTAACAGTGTGACGTGCGAGTCGGATGAATGTGCACAAGAGCAGAGGGGTCAGGATGGTAACACAGCGAGGCTCCGGGCAGCTACTTTAATGTGCGTAAAAAAATGACAAAAATGTGTTTGTTCATTGAGTAGAAAGTGATTGACTGGCTAAGCTTTGTTCCATTTGTTTTGCTTGAACGGAAGAATGAGCCAAATAAGAGAAAACTTCTTAAAATAGAACTTTTAGGACATCTTTAATGTGCGGTAACATTATGTGGTTTATAAATAGTCTATTAATGACAAAGAAAAAACACCCTAGCTTATCGAGTTTAACAGTCGCCTGGAGTTGTGGCCTCAACAAGTGTCATTTGAGAATACTTGCAGTCAGAAATTAGGCAGCGCCAAGGGGGGGTCCTAAATTGTCTGAAACCCCCCTTAAGACCCCCATCCTCTCCCCAGATCATGGTATAGGTTACAGAGAGAGCGCAGAGACAGAGGGAAGAGCGGCTGTCATGCACTCCCAAATCCCACATGCAGCATCAGCAGGCACAGCCCTCTCCTCCCCATCAAGATTCTTTATAAAAAACTTAGATCAGTCCATCCAGAATTCCATTTTCAGTGAATATGTTTGAGCCATAATCACGGCGTCACTAGCCAATGTAAAATGCCAAGAAAGGTGTTATTTCCCGTAAACACATTCCCCTCTATATAAGCAGGACCCCTCTCTGCCACCAAAAAAGTATAATCTCCGGAGCTGCCACTACTTGCCGTACTGACCTACTGTTCGGAGGTATAATTCAGGTGCCCATTCAACAAACCTGGTGTTGTTTAAGCACCGGTACATGCAAAACATTGACTTTTCACAAGCTCTACCTGTGACAAAGACAAACATGACTGGGGAGCAAAGCTGTGCCACGAGCCATGTCCACATCTGTGTCTATGCGCTGGGACAGTTCAGCAAAGGGAGGTCCACACACCAATCCTCTGTGATGGTGTGAGGCAGTGGGAGGTAGAGATTACAAGATGCACTGTAATGATTTACCCTACAGGGCTTATCTTGTTAGGCCGTTTGGCTACAGGAATGCAATACTGAATATTTATGGCATTGTTCATTAGTCTGAGACCTTTCGGAAACGTCATATCCATGAATGTTATGTTCAACTGTCAGGCTGAATCCGGTACTTCACAGAGGTAAAAGCAAGTGCTGAATGCAAATAGGCAAATTAGATGTAACAAAAAACCTAGTCCAAATCCAGAGGCCATGTGTTTTACAAGCCGTATTACACACCATTTATAAAAGATTGTTAAAGATTTGCCTTGAGAAATAAACGTTAGATAAAAATAGAGATTATTAACAGGAGTCTAGCCTGACATCTGGTTGTGTCACACTGTAAGGCCTATAATGTCCGTGCTGTACGGTCCTTTTTCTCGCTGTGACATTCCGCAGATAAAGGGGCCGTTACAGTGGTGTAGGCTTCAGGCTGGAGACAACAGTGCCGCTGCTCTTCCCCATAAAGAGGGCCTTCATGTCCCGGGACGTATGGACCTTACATGGGCCACACAAAGCTCCGCTCTGTTTGCCACCTGCCGTCGGATGGTCTTCTCTGACAGCAGCACTGGAAAGCAGAGATGTCAGGGAGAGTACAGAACACAAGAATATCCAAATCTTTTGTTTGTAATCGTAACAATAATGCAAGACTTTTATTACTGCCATTCCCAGTTTGTCGGTGCTCTCCAGTGTGAGGTGCATGCTGAAGGTGGGGCCGTGTTTTGAAAAGATTCAATTTCATTTGCATTGTTTGCAGAGTACAGCGCCACACCCTGCGAGGACAAATGGTATCAGGGCAAAAAAGAAAACAAGATGACCTGGAAAACCACTTGCAAAATAAAAATCTGTGGGTGTCACGTCGCAGAGGCATGCGTTATCCTGTATGTTTATCATGTTTGAGCACGTATGTAAGAGAAAAGACACTTAATTTATCAGATAATGTGAGTCTTCCAAATCCGGAGGGACTGCTTGTGGCGTCCTTGGGGAGTTCTCTGCCCATCCTTAAGTCCCAGTGGGTGCGCAGAACTGCCATCATATGTTACACGCCCGTCTCATTACTTTATACCGAGAGGTCAGCAGTGGTCTTTGTGATCAGCGGAGAACCTACGGAGCGGTCAAGGTCACAGTGGTGCATCCGCCTGAGAGTGCTCCTCTGGGAAATCACTCAAATGAGGAGGGAGGGTCCTTCTTCTGGTTAACCGGACAATACATTTAGAGCTATTAGTCAATGATGCTCTGAACACTATGTACATTAGGAAACAAACGGTACAAGTGGTGTATCTTTGCCAGCTTTTAGCAAGAAATGTTGAGGTTGGTTCATTAAATGTCCTGGTTGGCTTTGTCCCACCAAGCAAAATCATTCAAACTATCTCTGAGACACTCTGAAATTGACTGGTATGTAATGTATTTAACCATTTATACAATAGCCAGTTCAATGATGTCATTCGGTGCGTCACCCCTTTGCACATGGGATAGTAGTGATGTCATCTGCAGCGATACCATGTAGGCATATATGACAGCAAACCCTGACATCCAACCGAGGCAATCTGACAGCTGTAATCCCGTGGACAAAGCCCGTCTGTGGCTGTTTACAAGCCCTGGAAAGAAAGATCTCTGCAAAACAGCGGCATCAGAGGGAGCAGAACACAGATAAACCGTGCACATGTGTGTTACAATAGGCCCAGTGTGAAGCGGTACCAACAGTGAGGCTGTTCTGATCGGGAGCACAGGCCTGACACCGGCGTCGTGCATGGGATAAGGCGAGCTCTTATGTCACGGATGGACATCGTGTCAGATGTAAACAACTTTCGGTCCCTTTAACAGTTTGATGTAAACGCCTTTTATTTACAGAGGACAGTTGACTTCACTCAGGCCAGTCAAACAGGCCAGTGAGACCTCTGTTTGACCGCAGTATTGGTCATAAGTTTCATTTTCACCCAAAAGAAGTTCTTGAGGGGGAAGTGGAGATTCCTATTAATCGTCAAATGTCATGGTGTGTAAAGGCTGACCACTATGGCCGGACTGACTGACATGTCGTGGCTGTTTCCTCGAACGCTCACTCTGCGTTAGTTTTGTGACAAACACATTACCAAGCTCCATGTACAGAATGGCTTTTAAAACATTGGTCAAAATGACACCACAGGACACTCACCTCACTCCAAGTAAACCATTCATGAGAATTTCTCACCGCCTTTTGCTCCTCTTTGCGCTTTTTTAGTTCCAGTCTTTTGATCGCCTTCCGAGGAGCTTTTCCCACTCTCATCCTGAGGGTTTGCACAAAATGTATGTATTTTTGTGATAGAGAAGTGGCCCAGATGAAAGGCCACATGCAGAAGTTGTGGTGAAGTGTTTCACTTCTGCTGGCTCGACTGCTGCATCATAAGGGCTGGGTCAGCAATAAAAACAGCTGTAAGTTGATCAAAAGTAGCATTTAGCTCTACTGCTACTTTAATTTTCCCATACGAGTCAATGCAGGCACATGGGTTTGGGGAAATAATAAAACAGATTATGGTGTGGATTAGACTAGACCTTTGTTTCCAAGTGAACGCACACTTTAAGGAAGAAACTGGCCCCAAACCTGAAAAGTGTCCCGACTTAATTTCCCCCCGATTGCCATAATACTGCAGCCAGACTGGAAAAGCCGGTTCTAGCCAAAGAAAGAAGAGGCAATCCGAGCCGGTTGACCTCTCGCCCGGGGATACTCTGTGGAGGGAGGAGGTCATGGTTCTTTTTACTCAGGGAACAGGTGCCTGCAGAGGGGTCTTCATACAGACGCAGTGCCAGGGCGACAGAGGCGGACAGCTGCAGATACAGCTGCTGGCTCACCACAGGTTTCGGACATATTCTCGACATGTGGAACAATAGAAACTAATGTCCTGAATGCTACTGTTACGCGAATGTGGCAAGGCGAGGGTTGACTTCGATTTTACTTTAGCTCCAAAATGCCACAACGCCACCCCAGGAGTTTCACCTGGAGATTTAACTAAATACAGATTGAACAAAGCACAAGGCACACAGGTTCGTTCTGATATAAAATGACAAGCAGGCAATGTCCATCTTACAAAGGTTTGCTTTATTTTTCTATAAGTTAAAACAGTTGTTTGTTGAGTTCCATTTCGAAGTGCACAATTACATTTAATGCAAGTTCTGTACCACTTGTCCATAATTTCAGTTCTTTATCCAGTACCAGGTTTTCGTTACTTCAATACATTTCGTAGTCATTCGGTTGCACTTGTTCCAGAGCGAAGAGAGGACCAGACAAGACAGCAGTTCCCATGCCTGAAGCTGCACAATTAAGGGCGCATCTTAGGCACTATTCAAACAAAATGATATATGTATGTCTTGTATAAAAGTTACCTGCTAACACAACGAGGGAAACCTAAACGGTCGACAGGAGGACGGAGCTTTTTAGTCGGACGCTACGCCGAGGTACCACAGCTGTGACAAGAATACGGCGTGAGTATGTTTTGAAAGATTTTGCTAAGCTAAAAGGCTAGCTGCCACTCTTACCTCCCACAAGAGCGTCGCAAAGTTGGACGATGTAAACAGCGCACCAGATACCAGCGTCACCGACATGCTAAAGTAGCGGAGAAGCTCTGCATTAGGACCAATTTAGCATTAAAACGCATTAATTAGCGGGTTGACGTTACCTGCGCAGACATGAAGGAGCGCTCGAACCGGGTGGCCCGGAGACCAGGGGCGGAAGTGAGAGGTCAGAGGGCGCGTAACCTGAACCACACGCTATTTATAGGGCGACGCAATGCATGACGCAAATAATAAAAACAAAACATTTACGTGGCAGAGCCTGCCTGCAGGCGATACTGCCACATATGCCCCCCCCAAAATGCATCGTCGTCCCGGCGATGCTAAAACACATTCATACCACGCTCGCAAACAACTACCAGGTACTGCAACTTTTCCTCAGCCTACACCCCGCTCGGAGGCTGGAAGAGGTGCCTTGACGGCCGCAGAGGGGCGTGTTGAATGCCGGACAACACACGTACGCAAGGGGTGTACAATGACGCCCATGACTACAGCGGCGGCGCTATGAGGCTAAGGGGGTTCCCCTAAACCGACCACTGTACTAAAGAAACGCCGTGCACCAACGGCCCATCACAAACAGTTTAAAAACAGCTGCCACACCTTCCACCTGTAACCAAATGGGATGTGGGGCCTTGACGGCTTGCCAGCTGAACCACACAGACTTGGCCTGCATAGGAACCGTACCCCAGCCCTTTCCTTTGACACAATAGCTGCGTTGACCGCCCATATAAGTGAGACCACCCCGGATACTGCCCACACCAGCAGCTCCTACCTCTCGACTTACACACTATTGCCGGGTGGGTTTAAGCCACCACCAGGAGGCCACCAGGAACAGCTCCCAGCTCCGATGCCAAGATGCAGTGACCTCACACTTCTACCCCATAACTAATCGTTCTTGGACAACTGCTGTCTTGTCTTTCTCTGCACAAACAAAAAATATATGTTATGCCAATACAATGTACACAGATACAGTCAGTAGAGTAATAGCGTTAGCAGTTCTTTTAGCATTAGCACTTTTCCAAACCATTTAACATGACCAAAGAAATATTTACAGAAAGCATGCATGCACAAAAGGTACAAAATTAAACAAATCACAGCAAAACAAAAATACCGATGTGCAGGTCAAACAAAAACACAAAATTGGTCAGTATGGCTTTCAAAAGGCCAACACAAGAACTTTAGGCTACCACTTCACATTGACAATAGCTATACATTGTATCAATATGGAACATGCCGCTGTCATTTATCAAATCCTGCCCGAACTAACGCCAGAATGTGGCAAGGCGAGGGTTGACTTCGATTTTACTTTAGCTCCAAAATGCCACAACGCCACCCCAGGAGTTTCACCTGGAGATTTAACTAAATACAGATTGAACAAAGCACAAGGCACACAGGTTCGTTCTGATATAAAATGACAAGCAGGCAATGTCCATCTTACAAAGGTTTGCTTTATTTTTCTATAAGTTAAAACAGTTGTTTGTTGAGTTCCATTTCGAAGTGCACAATTACTTTTAATGCAAGTTCTGTACCACTTGTCCATAATTTCAGTTCTTTATCCAGTACCAGGTTTTCGTTACTTCAATACATTTCGTAGTCATTCGGTTGCACTTGTTCCAGAGCGAAGAGAGGACCAGACAAGACAGCAGTTCCCATGCCTGAAGCTGCACAATTAAGGGCGCATCTTAGGCACTATTCAAACAAAATTATATATGTATGTCTTGTATAAAAGTTACCTGCTAACACAACGAGGGAAACCTAAACGGTCGACAGGAGGACGGAGCTTTTTAGTCGGACGCTACGCCGAGGTACCACAGCTGTGACAAGAATACGGCGTGAGTATGTTTTGAAAGATTTTGCTAAGCTAAAAGGCTAGCTGCCACTCTTACCTCCCACAAGAGCGTCGCAAAGTTGGACGATGTAAACAGCGCACCAGATACCAGCGTCACCGACATGCTAAAGTAGCGGAGAAGCTCTGCATTAGGACCAATTTAGCATTAAAACGCATTAATTAGCGGGTTGACGTTCCCTGCGCAGACATGAAGGAGCGCTCGAACCGGGTGGCCCGGAGACCAGGGGCGGAAGTGAGAGGTCAGAGGGCGCGTAACCTGAACCACACGCTATTTATAGGGCGACGCAATGCATGACGCAAATAATAAAAACTGTGTCAATAGCAATGTTATTGTTGTGTTCCTAGGGGGACCACTTTGAGTGTGACACCGGGTCTAAGAGCAGGCTGCAGTAGCATGTACGTGTGTTCCCGCATGTCTACAAATAAAGCTGAGATTACAAACTATTACGTCCATTCTGTATGGTTTAAGACTGAGTAAACGGAACAGAATGAAACATGGTGGCAGCGGTCATGAAAGTACCCGAGGCGAAGAGTTTTGCCACGTAAGAAAAGTGCCGCTAGCTGTTAGCCTAGCCCGGGAGCGCGAACGAGAGACGGCCGATGTCAGGGCCAACTACAAACAGTGACAGTGAGGAACCGAGAGAAGTGGACTTCAAGATGGAAGGTCTGAAGCCGCCACCCACACTGGTGTTGGACTCTGCCAACTTGGCGAAGACATGGAAAAGTTGGAAAGAGGAGTTCACATTGTACACGGACCTCACTCTGCCCAGCGCGGAGGAAACAACAAAAGTAAAGTTGTTCAACTACCTCCTCGGAGAGAGAGGAAGGGAGCTTTTGACCACGCTGGAGAGTGGCAGGACGACGGCCAGGAGGACAGTGAGTTCTATGATGGCGTTGTTCGATGATCACTGTAATCCAAAACTTAATGAGACTGTTGAGAGATACAAGTTCTTTGTGAGGAACCAAGGACAAGACGAGAATATAGACAAATATGTTACAGATCTGAGAGTTTTGGCCAGCACATGCAACTTTGGTGACATAAAAGACTCATTAATAAGAGATCGCATTGTATGTGGTACAAATAGCGCTGCTATGAGAGAAAGACTGCTAAGAGAAGAAAACTTAACGCTGGATAAGTGCATGCAAATATGCAGAGCTGCAGAACTTTCAAGAGAAAACAGCAAAACAATACAAGGAAAGACACTGGAAGAAATACATGCAGTGAAATGGAGTCCAAGGAGAGACAAGAAGGAGGAGATCGACTGCAAATTTTGTGGTAACCTGCATGAGAAAAACAAGCATAAATGCCCAGCTTTTGGCAAGAAGTGTAAGAAGTGTGGAAAAGAGAACCATTTTGCTTCAAAATGTAAGTCCAAGCTGGAGAGAGTAAAGAAAAGCAGACCGATACACACAATATCAGAGTCGAGTGGATCATGTGAGGACATCATGACCATAACGGACGTGTGTGAAAACCAAGAGACAATTAACCAAGTGAAAGAGGCGCACTGTAAAAACCAACAGCTTTTCGCAGGTATGGTGTTGAATAAAAAGCTGATTGACTTCCAAATAGACTGTGGCGCTACTTGTAATGTGATACCTGTGCACATGCTAAGTCCAGACACACAACTTGACAAGACAGAGAAAGTACTAGTGATGTACAACAAGACAAGACTGAAACCGCTGGGAAAGTGTAAAGTTAAGCTCAGAAATCCTAGAAATGAAAAGCTGTACAGGCTGGAGTTCCAAGTGGTAGACCAGGATGACAGGATCCCCTTGCTTGGAAGAAAAGCTAGTGAGGCCATGAAGTTGATTAAAGTACAGTATGAGAACATCCTGGCAATAGACAGCATAGTGACTAAGCAGTGTCCTGAGAATACACGAGAAGGAAGTGAGCAGCTGTCGAACATGGACCAGATAAAGACTGAGTTCAGAGATGTTTTCACTGGTGTAGGCTGCCTCGAAGGAGAGTACAAGATTGAAATAGACAAAAGTGTCCCACCAGTGAAACTCCCGAAGCGCAGAGTGCCTGTTGCTCTGATGGCACCGCTCAAGGAAGAGCTTAAAGACTTGGAGAGGAGAGGCATCATTGCACCAGTTGAGCGCAGTACAGACTGGATAAGCAGCATGGTGTCGGTGACTAAGCCAAATGGAAAGCCAAGGATCTGCATTGACCCCAAACCGCTGAACAAGGCGCTGAAGAGGAGTCATTTCCCTCTACCCACTATTGATGACATCTTACCGGAACTCTCAAAGGCCAAGGTATTCACAGTTTGTGATGTAAAACATGGGTTTTGGCATGTTAAGCTGGACGAGGAGTCAAGCTATCTCACCACGTTTTCGACCCCGTTTGGGCGGTACCGATGGCTCAGGATGCCTATGGGTATCAGCCCAGCTCCAGAAATCTTCCAAAGGAAGCTGATGCAGGCACTGGAGGGTTTACCAGGGGCCTATGTCATCGCAGATGATATACTTATCACAGGTGAGGGAGACACACAGGAAATGGCAAATGAGAGACACAATGAGAATCTGAGACATTTTCTTCTGAGATGCAGGCAAAAGGACATTAAGTTGAATGCGGACAAGTTTAAGCTAAAGAGAGAGTCAGTCCCTTACATTGGACATTTACTGACTTCAGAGGGCCTTCGGATTGACCCGGAGAAGGTACGGGCGATTAAAGACTTGCCCAGGCCCACAGACGTTAAAGGTGTACAGAGACTTGTAGGGATGCTGAACTACTTGTCAAAGTTTTGTGCTCACCTTTCAGATGACTGTGAAGTTTTGAGACAACTTACACACAAGGACAATATGTGGGAGTGGACTGAGGTGCAAGAGACAGCTTTTAACAGACTGAAAGACAAAATAAGTGACGCACCACTACTGAAATACTATGACCAGTCCGAGGAGTTAACGCTGCAGTGTGATGCTTCAGAGACAGGTCTAGGTGCTGCCCTGACTCAGAAAGGTAAACCTGTAGCCTTCGCGAGCAGAGCGCTAACTCCCACCGAAAGGGGTTACGCCCAAATAGAAAAGGAATGTTTAGCCATTGTTTTTGGGATGGAAAAATTCCACCAGTATACATATGGTAGAAAGGTGACAGTGCAGAGTGACCATAAACCCCTTGAGAATATAGTGAGAAAGCCACTACTTAGTGCGCCAAAGAGACTACAGAGAATGTTACTCAGGCTGCAGAAATATGACATTGACGTGACTTACGTACCAGGTAGAGACATGCTGTTAGCAGACACGCTGAGCAGAGCATACTTATCTGACAGTACGCAGGGCGACACAGAGTCCGAACTAGAGACTGTTAACATGCTAACCTACCTACCGATTTCTGCAGAGAGACTGTCCGCAATCCGGGATGCGACAAAAGAGGACGCAAAGTTACAAAGAGTGATAGAGCTGATCAAAAAAGGTTGGCCTAAGCACAAAAGAGACATTACTCTGGACATACAACATTATTTTGCATTCCAGGACGAGCTGAGCTTCCAGGATGGCATTGTGTTCAGGGGAGAAAGAGCAGTTATCCCTGACACGCTCAGAGCCGACCTCACCTGCCGCATACACTCATCACACCTGGGAGTCGAAGGATGCCTCAGACGAGCACGTGAGTGTGTGTACTGGCAGGGCATGAATGAACAGATAAAGACCTTCATATCCAAATGTGACATCTGCAGGTCAGTTGACCCCAAACAACAAAAAGAGACTTTACAGCCCCATGATGTTTCCTACAGACCGTGGTCCAAAGTAGGAAGTGATCTGTTTTCATGGCATAACAAGGACTACATGGTAACTGTGGACTATTATTCAAACTTCTGGGAAGTCGACTATCTCCCAGACACCAAGAGCACCACAGTAATCCACAAGCTGAAAGCACATTTCGCTCGTCAAGGAATACCGGATGTGCTGATTTCCGATAATGGACCGCAGTATTCGTCACAGGAGTTTAAAAAGTTCAGTGAAAAGTGGGAATTCGAGCATCGAACATCTTCACCGGGATACCCACAAAGCAACGGAAAAGCTGAGTCTGCAGTCAAAACAGCAAAACGGCTCATGCAGAAAGCCGCAGCTGCAGGACAAGACCCATACTTGGCTATACTGGATCATCGAAATACTCCAAGCCAAGGTCTTGACACAAGCCCAGCCCAGAGACTTTTGAGTAGGAGAACCCGGACGCTTCTGCCTACAAAAGAGTCACTGTTGGAGCCAGAAGTGACTAACAACGAACAAGGACTTATCAACAACAAACACAGACAGGAGAAATACTACAACCGTACAGCAAAGGACTTGGACTGTCTCAAACCAGGGGACAGTGTGCGAGTCCAACCGTTCGATCATTGCAAAACCTGGAAAGTTGCAAAAGTACTCAAGACTGTGAGCCCAAGATCATACGAGGTTGAGCTGGAGTCAGGTAGTGTCCTGAGGCGTAATCGTCGCCATCTCAGGCACAACCACAGCCCACCTACTCCACCCACTCAAACAGAGACTTTGACCAAAGCACAGATGGTAGTAACCACTGAGAAAGCTGGTGATACCACGGTTACTAGGTCGGGTCGTCAGGTTAAAACACCTGCATATCTGAAAGACTACTGTAAGTGACGGTTGTTTACTGTTTTATTACTGACTGCTGTTGCACCGTAATGAAAAAAAAAAAAAAGAAAAGAAATAAAAAAATGTTAATTTTGGTTAAAGTAAGCTGAAAGATATTATAAAAAAATTAAAAAAAAGAAAAAAAAAAAAGAGAAAGGATGTGTCAATAGCAATGTTATTGTTGTGTTCCTAGGGGGACCACTTTGAGTGTGACACCGGGTCTAAGAGCAGGCTGCAGTAGCATGTACGTGTGTTCCCGCATGTCTACAAATAAAGCTGAGATTACAAACTATTACGTCCATTCTGTATGGTTTAAGACTGAGTAAACGGAACAGAATGAAACAAAAACAAAACATTTACGTGGCAGAGCCTGCCTGCAGGCGATACTGCCACACTTACAATATGAATATATGAGCTTGTTGAACAGAGGGGGATTCTTTTCCAGACAGGTTTTTGACACAGAACTTCCAGCAGGTGCCTCTGGGGGAAGTAACCAGTCGTAAGTCATCGCATATGGCAGTAGCATGAGTTCACTCTCCTAATGGACTATTTACACACTCAATCCTTCATGCCACACATAGGTTGGACTTTCGCTTGTGGGTCTATGTAGCTTTTATGTTCATTTGATGACCATTTTATCAAGAGAGTAAAAGTGCTGGAGGCCAGAAAGTAAATGAAATTGCAGCTTTTTATTAATTGGCTACAATGAATATATAGATGCTTTGTTCCCATATCAAAAAATCCAATGACTCATTAATGTAGAGTCAACTATATGGAAGTACCGCTTGAGTCATCTTTAATATGGGATTTAGTCCGATCCTGTGTGGAAACGGCAGCTGTGCTTAGCCTATTTGCACCTTGCTCATTCCTGATCCTGTTGAACACAAAGGCACGCTCTGGTCCCCTCACTCGCACTGCCCCTTCCCTTCAAAAGAAATGCTAATGAGGAGCCGGAACTCTGTCGGAAGGGTTGGTTGGACTGGTTTTGGGGGTGCATTTCCCTGATGCGCTGACTCATCTGATGTAACATTGCCCCTTTTACACACTCATTACGTTTACATGCAAAGTTTAGTCGAGCCATGCTAAACGTCTGACTCCAACTTATTTAAGCAGTCAAACCAGTCTCGTCTTAGTCTACATGACAGCTTTATCTTCATGGCTTTATCTATTCCATTTCCAGTTAACCTTTCCCAGCACATGTTTGTTGTGACAGTTAGCTTCGATTAGCCGCTGGTGCATTCAGACAGAACCACTGGAGCCACTTTGGAGCTTTAGCCTGTTATATGGCATTTTAGTGTTAGCATTACAGCTACTGGTACTACTACAATTATCCATATCCAAATGTTAAAGGGTATTGACAGGAGAGCTTACAGCCTATGCGTCAGTGTGATACCTCATTTGAAAGCCAAGACCTTCTAGTTTCTAAAAATATGTGTAAGATCTGTGTGCGTGAAGCACAACTTAAAGAACTAAGTAACTTGTTTACCTTAATAAATCCTTTTCGTAGTCCCTCTGGAGGTAATACAAGTGTTAATGGGACGATTGGGGGGTCTTTCTTCTCTCCCTGATGTCTATGTCCAGAAAACCACCAGTGCAACTTTCCCTGCACCGGGTTGGAGGCGCAATACACACTAATAGAATCACGAGAAGAAGCTAACTTGCTAACGGGTGAAGCCAACTGTGGGCTAGCGCCACTTTAGCAGTATTTACAGTCAAGTTTGAGTGAAAAAAAAAGATCTCCATTGTGTAATTGGGTTGTGGCACAATGTACAATATCCCTCTCTCAATTTGTCTTTTCTGTTAGTGTACATTCTCACAGACAATTAATGAGTAAAAGAAAACGCAACATTCTTTTTTTTTTTCATTCGCGTTTCCAGCCAAGTGGGATCCGCACCACAGCGGGACCGGCATAGGCTGCATCTCTTTCTCCCAGGACACGAACATTGTTTAGCTCAAGACGGGGTTAATAAAGTTTTTAGTTTGACCTGCGATAGCCTATCATGCTTAAGGAAGAACACAAGGCGATGTAAATGAGGAAAAGAATTTGGGGTACCATCAGCTCACTGTGTAAATCTATAAGCGACGCCCTCTCGCAAGTGCGATGCAGCGCCAATCACAAGATGTACGTTCCTTTTGTCAGTTTGAGTATGCGCGCTCTTTCCGCCAGGCACAAGATCTGGCCCATGGTCTACACTAGGGTCTCCCCTTATGTTTAAGCTCAAATCCAAGAGAGGTGAATTATTTTTAATTTAGCGCTTGCAGCTAGCGTATCTATGAGAAACCTCTAGTCAGACTGGGCGAGAGATCCGACTTTCCCTTCATTCATGTAACCGTGATGATAGATTAGGCCTCAAAAATAGGAGGAATTCTAACAAGTGCAGTGCTGATGGATTTAGAGTAGGTTGACATGCAGGTGGATTATGAAACATGCACCTGTCGAACTGTGAGAGCTGACAACTCCAGACATGCCCCAAGGTTAATCACTGCCTACTATACTGTATAAAAGACACACAAAAGGCAAAACAAATACCGGATGCAACATGCTATCACCAAGAACAGGTAGACTTTAAAGCGCAATTCCTCTTACAAAATCTGAAGGTTAGAAGATTACAAAAGTATATGTTGTGCAGACTTATTCATTCATGAACCTGGAGTCAAGTCCCAGGCTGCACGGAGCACATCCTTCACATTCCTAAACTGGAGCAATTAGCAAATTCTGCCTTGTGCCATGTAAAGGGCTGGGAACGCCACTTTCATGAATCACTGAGGACCTTTTAAAGCTGATAACAATGACTTTCTGACATTCCACCAAGAAAATGTCCATGTGCCCCCGCAGCCAAGAGAGGTGGAGGGGGCATTGGAACAGAGTCATGATTATCTGTAGGGCTTTCTGGGGGTCTACTGGCTATGGGACCAGCGTTAGACCGGCTTCCCATAGAGCGGTGCGGGGCGGTGGGGCCTGGGAGCAGCGGCTAATCAACAGCTTCCTGCCATCAGTCAAAAGGGATGCACTGCAGAGAATGAGCGCATTGTGCTGACTGTATCATGTCCACAATGTCTCAACCTACTGCGGCCAAAAAGCTGAGACGCATAACAGACCAGTCCTGACTTGGCTTGGTACGGCAAATCAGAATCCCCTTGCAAGAACGTTTGATTTTTACGTTTTGAAGCCCTCGTTGTTCGTGTCCAAGTTCGAATCATTTAGGACTACTAGTTAGTCGTGAACCAAGTGCAAGTCTTCAGTTTGCAAGTCCAAGTTTTGAATATGCAAGTCTAAGTCATGCAAAAAAGGTCACTGTCACTGAAGTCCGACCCCAACTCACAAGCTTGTTTTCTACCTTTCTATTCCAAACAATATTTGCTCAATGGACACTATTTTTGAGCTTAAAACATAAAATCTAATTTGTGGAGCTCTAACTGTTGGTGGACAGGTCATGGCTCCCTCAGAAGTGTGAGCTGTCAAGCAGGCCAGTAAAGAATCTGGCCTGTTGCAAACTTTCTTTCTTTCTAAATGTACTTTGCCGTGAAATGGCACAGCACGGCACACCAGCGGATATTAAACCAAATGTCAAAGACAGACCTGAGTGATCTGCTTGGTGAAAGGTCTGCAGTATCGCTGCTTGAGGTGATTTATGCATCGAGGAAACCCGAGTTTGCACGTAAAAGTGGGATGCAACTTTGTTCTGGCCCACACTTGACAGGTGATGTAAAAGTAATGTGAAGTCCAGGAGCAGGATTCTTCCCACAGGATGTATGCTTATCATGTGATTTCATGTGGCTACATAAACTAGGATCATCCAAACTGTTTGTCATGTGAAAAATGTCACACTTACGGATGTACTCATCCGAATATATGACAATAATGTACAGTATGTGGTCTATCTGGAAAACCCCTAATAATGCTCAGACAATAACTCAACAAGTACTACTGTAATTAACTGTTCTGTGCCTTTCAGACAACCCCCCTTTCTAACCACAGTGAACATGTTTACAGCAATGCTACACATATGCAAATGCTTCAGAGTGTGCCAAGTGTGAAGTCACAGTGGAGTCAGCAGTCGCCGCGGCACAGAGGGGGGGCTCCATCTGCCCCTCTTGCGGGCCCGCCCCAACATGTAACGAACAGAGCCAGCACCTCGCCTTCCGAAACAAAAACCCACAGCTTATGGGAAACTGGATCACCTCTCGCGGCCCGGTGTAGGGTTCCTCTGCCTTTGTTCAGGAGGCGCAGGGACAAATCATGGGTCTTAGCAGCAGATTGAGTCAGTCTTTTCCCACAGGGCACTGGAGTATTCCTGTAAGCACCAGTACAGCAAACAAACAGGCTACTGTCATGCATGAACAACAGCTTCACAACATCCACTGTGTTTTCCTTCTCATGGTCAACACTGCTGGGAAAGGTTTCACAGACAAAAGCGAATAGGAAATGTCACTTAAACTTTGAAAATCTACAATATTCAACATCATCTGCATCTCACCCATCCCACTTCTGATGCTGGTCACTCTGGCCTGTGTCAGTTACAAACACACTGAAGGGCCGGGCTCGCAGATGAAGCAAGGGTTGGGGGATGGCGTGCATGTCAGGTGAGCCGCTGGCCTGCTTTGCATTGCAATGATAACAGATTATAGGACGGAGTGGCAGGAGCTCACCTACAGTAAAGGGCTACGAAAAAGCCCTCACACCATCTCACGTTTGACTTGTAAATGATCCCAAAGCGTTCCAGCACTTCCCCCGATCCCTCTGGGCACCACACGGCCATCAACAGGAGATCAGCATAAGCACACAACACAACTTTTCATGAGCGGCCTACACCTCGAAACCATTCGCAATCATTTCAAGATAAAGTACACCGGTCTTTACAAGCTTTGGATATTCTTTGACCAGGTTTTAGTTCCCTGAAAGCTTAAGGAAAACAAAGGCACCTGTGAATTGTCTTGGTGGGAAAATCTCATGTTTGGCCAATCCTCGAGTGAGTAGACGATGACCTTTGACAACTCTAGTTTTAAACGTGCAATAACGTTTCATGTTTGTTTACGCAGCCTACATAATTGGGTGCTTTATCTTTTGCTTCAAGCTTGAACACATTTCTTACTGGACAGGTTTTTATGAAGTGGTATGTGGCAGGTCAAATATTTTATGAGGTGCTGTGAAAAGTTTGAGAACCATGAGTGACCGTCATTGCTTGGTTTTCAAGGTTCCCTGTAGAACATTTGGTCTACTCCTTATGATGATGTGCGTACTAGAGATGAGGATCCATTTTAATCTCTCTCACCTAAACCAAGCACAAAGTTAAAGCTTCTTGAAAAAGCGTCAAAATGGCATAAAAAACCCATCAAAACTGAGACTAAAAAAGTAGGTATTACCCTGGCCTATAGGCTGTAAACTCTCCAGTCGAGAAGTTTTTAGATTTGGGTAAAGCCGAACTGGAGAAAATATGCTCGGTTAAGGCGGGGAGGTTAAATGCGAATTGTCTCCTCGATTCCACATTTGCACTTTAAAGCCATGGGCTTTTGTGACTGCCCAGCTGGACCGACCAAAAAATCAGTCGCGACTACAGTTCAATTTTTTTCCCTAAAGGTTGCAAAACTTGCTTGCTTAAACTCATGATGGATTGGGAGGTTAGAAATGAGTTTGGAATTTTAGGAATGAGCTTGGACTACAACACTTTCTCCCTCTTTCATTGTTAAGGCAAAAAAAAAAAAAAAAAATCGGGTACAGGGCCTTTAAACGCTTTACACAATTGGATGCGCACACTGGCTGTAACTCCAGTCCATCCTCAGTTTTGGGGGTAGTTGACCTGAAAAGTGCTTAAGACCCCTTGGCTTTTTTCCATTCCTACTTTGTACAATAAAGTTGTCGAAGTATTGCGTAAAAACGAATGTCTGTGCGCCTTGAACGCAGCGCTGCTCCCCATTGTCAGCTCATTGTTCGCCCCCTTTTGCCTTTACGCGCCGCCCTCCCGAACGTGCGCGCTCTGTCATTGGCTGCTCTCATCTGTGGTGCCGTCATCGCTTCGAGACCCATTCATCTGGGCACTTTGGGCGTTGGACTCCCATCTTATTAGCAGCAAAGAAGGGATTTTCCGTGTGCGCAGGGACGTCGGGGGATTTTAAAATCACGTATCGTTTTTTCCTCCTTCACCCACTTCCACTGCGCCGGGGACCGTGCGTTTTTCCAACTTGGCCGCTCGCCGTAGAGGGAGAGCTGAACACACCGGGGGGGACGCAGCTGAGGGGCGACCCCGTTATCACCGCGCAGACTCGGGTCTTTGTTCGCTTCGGATCGCCTACTTCTTCTTTTTCTTTTTCTTCTTCTTCTTTGTTGGGGCGAGCGGCTCAGCGGCAGCAGAATGGGAGCGCAACTGGCGAAGGCAACTGGGAGAGCTGAGATTGCGGCGGAAAAGCCCGGAGAGGCAGCTGTCTCACCCGCCAAAACCAACGGGCAGCAGGTAAACCCACGCAGCGGTGCCCGACGCGCGTAGAAAAAAAAACAAAAACAAAAAAAAGCAAAGAGAGAAAAAAGAAAAGGTGGATACGGACACCGGAGCAACAGTTGATTGTGTGCGCTTTTCTTTTGATGCGTGGATAGCGATGCTTGTGCACAAACATATCTGGCAAACCTTAATTGAGAAATATATGAGAATACATGTTTCAGATATTGATTTGGGACGCCAACAAAAGGCCACCGAGCACCACGCCTTTTGTTCCCGAGCTGCTGCTGTTGCTGACTGTGGACGCGGGGCAGAGAGCGGGGGGCACTGGGCCATGGGAGGGGGGTTGCTCAGTGGGAGGCAGGGCTGGCCTGGCTGGGACACGGGGCCGCTGGATTTGTCACAGTTAACACGTCGGGGCAGATGCAGCGGGTTGCGCGTTCAGTTTCAGTGTAGATCCTCCGAACGCAAAACCTGCAGCTGTTGTTTGAGTGAGCGGCGAGGAAAGTGGAGCAGCGCTGCCCTCTGGTGGCGCGTGGGCGATAGAGAAACAATAACAAAACTTGGAATGGCATTGTTGGACTTCATAGACTGTGTCCATGCGAGCAAGTGTAATGACTAGGCTCTGATGTCACTTAGTTGGTTAGAAACAGACGCACAGTTTTATGGTCGTGGTTGTCGTTTATTTGAGTGGAATGATACAGTCCATTAAAGCACTGTCCAAGTGTGACTCCATTGTTACGGCTGGATCTCGAGCATTGTGTAGAACTTGTAAAATGGTGGCTCTGACTGATTAATGTGTTTGTTTGTTTCAGGAAAATGGCCACGTCAAAGCCAACGGTGATGCAGCAGCTGAAGTTGGTAAAGAGGAAGCTCAGGCCAATGGCAGTGCTCCAGCAGAGGAGGCTCCTAAAGAGGATGGAGAGGTCAAAGCAGAGGCCCCTGCAGAGAATGGGACCGCAGCTGACAAAATAGAGGCAGCACCCGAAGGTGAGGCCAAGCCTGAAGCGGAGGCAACCGCCAGCACCGACACGCCCAAGAAGAAGAAGCGCTTCTCCTTCAAAAAGTCCTTCAAACTCAGTGGCTTCTCCTTCAAGAAGACCAAGAAGGAGACAGGAGAGGGGGCCACAGAGGGCGTAGCTGAAGGGGCAGAGAGCAACACTGAGGCCCCGGCAGAAGGCGCAGCAGCATCAGCAGCAGTAGAGGAGCCCAAGGCTGAAGGAGAGGCAGCCCCCAGCACAGAGCCGGCTGCAGAGGAGCCCAAACCTGAAGCTGAAGCCCCTGTTGCAGAGCCAGCTCCCACAGAAGAGCCCAAAACAGAGGAGAAACCCGCTGAGCCGGCCCCAGAGGCCCCTAAAGAGGAGCCCGCCCCTGCCCCAGTAGAACCAGCCCCTGCCCCAGCGGAATCTGCACCAGCAGAACCAGCTCCTGCACAGGAAGCAGCACCAGCAGAGGCTCCTGCGGAGGCTCCTGCAGAGGCCCCTGCAGCGGAGTGACAGCGCCCCCTGTGGCCACAAGAACTATGTGATCTGAAACCTTTGTCGTCCTGTCCCATAGGCCCCTGACACAAAACCCGCTCGGCCCTCCCTGCCCTGGGCTGTGACAGCGGGTGGCTTTGATTTGTAAAACCAATTAACTACATTCAGCCATATATTTTTTCAACAGTATTATTTTTATTTTGGATTTTTATACAAAATGTAAAAAGGACGCGGCCTTGGGGTGGAGCTGTTATTGCAGGGTAGGGGGTCATTGATCTTTGAAGTCCACAACAAACCAACCAACAAACAAATCAACAAACAAACATGAGACCAGCGTCCACTGAGGAGGACCACAAAGTTTACATCAGCAGCCAGCCTTAGCTCTCCATCAGAGACTGTAGGAATACCACTTCTAGGCTTTCTTGTACGACCTTTTTAAATGTAAGTATGTATAGGCGGAGGAGTTTTTAACTGTGATTATTGTACAAAACGAAATCTTGATCTCAAGGAGCACATGAAGTTTGCAGATTATTTCCATCCAGCCATTTTTAAAACCCACACTCTCGAAAGCATCCCAGACGACTTTTAACCATGACCAAGCTGTGACGTGGCGAGCGTTGCTGTCTACACTGTGCCGTCGGGAGCGTACTGTACCCGGAGACTTCTCAGATGCAAATGTTTGTGTAGCATCTTGTTCATGTTTTCATTTTGTAAATAGTGAAGACGCTTTGGCCAATTTGACTCTTGAGATGGAATGTAACTTTGCCTTTGAAAATGCTATTAAAATGTGTGTGCTAAAGGTGTTCTAATTTCCCCGGAGCACACTAAAAGTGAAAATAAATGTGAATAAAATGTACCGAGAGTGTGTTCTTTGAAAATATCTTCAGTCGTTAGTAAGGAGATTATAGCTTTCGGGTGCTTTTTAGCTATAATTCTCATCTCACAATGACTTGCGAGTTATGCATGGTCCAGTCAGGTACATAAGTCCTCACAATAATCAACATCTTGGGGCAACCTGTGGACCATCTCCTGTGGTGGAAACTAACAAAGTACAAAGTGTAGGCCTACTCACAGGGTTAAAAGAAAAAGTATGTTTTTTTTTTCAATTATGGTTGATATCCATTTATTTTGGCAGTGACCTTTCTGTGACCTCACAATCTAAAGCTGCAGTAAAGCATTTCTGATCAGAAACATCACAACAGTAAAGTCATAAAACTGCGACATATTCACTATCTGATGTTTGACCGGGTTTAGTGACAGTATATTGTAAACTCAGACATTTGTGGGAAAAACACTGCAGTCAATTAAAGCATTTGCATCAATTTTATGAACTTGCAGCCATGTTTTCTAGCATTTCTGTGACAGAGACAGTTGTGAAAATGTGCCTATAAAGAATTTGGATGCTACAAATAGATTGGAAAAGTCAGGTATGAATTTTTAACCACAACTAACAATTTCATTTAGTGGCTGTTCTTTTCATTGTTTATAATAAAAAATAAAAATAAAGGTATAGGGTCTTTAAATAAAAGTAAGTTTATATATATATATATATATATATATATATATATATATATATATATATATATATATATATATATCAGTCCCAATGTCTGCACCTACAGTCACACTTTTTTGTGTGTACTAGACATGTTTGTGATGGAAGCAGCTTCTGTGCGGATAGGGTATTACAGTAGGTCAAAAGATAATACTGGACAATGTTTCGCATAACATTATTTTTGCTTGGTCTTTGGTGCCATCTGGTGGCTATACCTGCAGCAGCAGCACCTCCACACAGTCAAAAGTGCAGAAAGTAAGAAACTATAAAAGCTAGTGTCTTGCATATCAAACAATTGGAATATTTCACTATCATAGTTAAAGGAAAATGATTACACACAAAAAAACAAGATTGTATAAAAAGTTTATTGATAAATGCAAAATATCAAAATTGAGACATGATCGTTTGCCATCTAAAGTCTTGCTGCTAAAAAAAACAATTCAGAAGACTGAGCACATTGGAGACGGTTTCGAAAGGCCTCAATAACATGGCTAATAAAGGGATCGATGGCCGACACGAAAAGATGCAGGTACAAAATCAGCTTCAGAATAAATATAATGCTTCATTGTGGGTGTCTGGGTGAGGGATGGACAGCACCATGAGGCAGTTAGAGAGCACGTCAGGCACTGCTCGTCTGCTCTGCTTTCACACTGTAACACAAGTCAATGTCAGTGCATCTCCTCTTGATTTCATACAATACTACGCTAAACAAAAGAACACAGGTCCCACTACCTTTTCAAGTCAGTTTTGTCAGCACTAATGTCCTTAGACTTCTCCTCTTCTTTGATTTCTAGGGAATGAGCAGAACAGAAAACTTATGTATATGATTTTAGTACCAGAACCAGACAAAAGAACCATTGAATTATGAACACACCAGTCTTCTTGTCCTCGATCTCCTTCTTGTCCTCGTCCACTCGTGGCCTCTTCGCTCCCTTTTTGTTGTTGGCCACGTTCCTCCTGCCTCCCTCTCCTTCATCTTCAGAGTCGGAAAACTCCTCATCGCACGCGATCCGTTTATCTGTGGCTCGGACTGAAACAAACAATTCATGACTGTAATCCGTACACAAAGACTAAGACTAATGATTGACTTACTGGACAGGCGCTTGTCTGGGTCCTCCGTGTCTTCGTCCACCGCCTCTTCTGGTACAGCGTCCTCAGGGATGGCCTGCATCTGCACCCCCGGAGCGTGAGGCAACATGCGCAGGTTCTCAAACAGACGCTGCCTGTACAGAGAGAAAGGGAGATGCTCAGCCTGCTACATATTACAAACGGTTTAAAGGAAACGCTCAGCTCACTTTATTTTGTCCATGTACTCCTGCGTGTTCTGGTTGGTCATGTTGGACGGGCTGATGTGCAGTTTGAAATCTGGCCCAAAGTATTCAAAGTAATCGTTGTATGGTAGTTCTGCAAAAGACAAAGTGAGAATAGATCGAACCAGCACAGCACTCATTAGAGACATCAGCAACATGATTGTATTCATCCACACATGTAAAGAAGTAGCCTGTACCATCTGGGATGTCTGTGTCCAGGGCCACAGCTGTCTCATAGGTCCAGCAGCGGGCGACGTTGCGGATGGTGTAACCCCCTCCCCCCAGCATCAGCAGGGGAAGGTTAAAGGACTTCATGTACTCCACACACTTGGCATGTCCTAAGCAAGACACAGGGCCGACAAGATTCATCATCATCATGATCATTCTAAACACACCCTTTAATGTAGCCATAAGCAGAATTTGCAAAACTAAAATAACTAAGTAAACAACAGATTTAAAGCTAACATATGCTTACAAACATTAGGGTCAAGTCAAATTGATGTTTTTAATGTAATTTTAATTTTTTTCAAGATTGTCAAACATTTAATCAAACAGAGGAAAGATTTTTGGCATTTTTAACTGTAGAAAATTGTTGAGAAATGTCATAATTTTCCAAGAAATTTCGATGGAATGCCCGTTTGTATTCAATTTAATACTTTCTCATGACATTTCAGGCCTTGATTTTGGATCACTTCATTTGACGACTTAAGGCCCAGCTGAAACCCTGAGCATTGTAAAATTTCAGCCAACGGCACGTTAGCAAATCTGAGTGCCATGATGAACACACTTTGAGCACAAAACAGGTCCAGTGATATATTATGGGTTTTAAACATGTGGAGGAAAGTTTTGGATTCCCTCTAAGACGGAGCAAATTCCAGTAAAATACAGATCGGAGCACTTCAGTAGTGCATGACACAACTGAAGTTAACAGGATTACTGAAAACTGTATGAATAAAGAAAAATACTAAGCGAGAAATAATTTTGACAAAGGAAAAATGTTATATGATTAAAATAAAAATAATGCAAATTTAGCATGATTTGTCTTCTTTATTAAAGGGACTAGACGGAGTTTAAAAAATGTTAAAACAATCTATTGTCTACCCCTACTTGCTCCAGCAGTGTCCTAATGTAAAGAAGGAGCCCAGACCCATTCACCACAACTGCCTCTAAAATCCTGCACTGTCAGAAACTGTAATTACATGAAAGACCTGAGGTGGCAGTAGCGAGTACAAAAGTGATCCATCGAGTCTCTTTAAAGTTATGTACAACAAACAGATACAGACCTCCGAGGGACCCACTGCATTAATGTTCACTGACAAAGGGAATCTCACCACGTATGGTGAGGTTGAAGCAGCCGAGCCGGTCCCCTGACAGAGAGTCCGCCCCGCACTGAAGCACCACCGCACTAGGCTGGTACATCTCCATCACTTTGGCCATTACCTGCACACATTACATACACAAATCTTTCTATTTCTTCCTCAACCTTTTCAAACTTTTACAATACACAACGGCAAAAAAGGATTCCAACTACTACATAACATTGTAGTTTGTCACAAGTAATACTCACCGGCTTGAAGATTTGTTCATAGGACTCATCATCAATGCCGTCTCGGAGTGGGAAGTTCACAGCATAATATTTGCCTTTCCCAGCTCCAATATCCTGATTAGACACAATAAAATTAGGTTTTTAAAACAATCAGACTTTAAGATAATATTACGGCTAGAAAAATAGAGGTATGAGTACTTCCTGAAATCGCTACACTATACAAAAAATGACAAAGACCACAGCTCACCCTGAGGTCGCCAGTTCCGGGGAAGTACTCTCCGTATTTGTGGAAGGACACGGTCATGACCCGGTCTGTGGTGTAAAAGGCCTCCTCCACGCCATCGCCGTGGTGGATGTCTATGTCTATGTACAGCACTCTCTGGTGGTACCTGGGCAAGGGCAACAGGAAGGAAGGGACCAATTAGTACAAAATAATGTGATGCATAATAGGAAAAAAACTCAGTTGAACACACTTGAGCAGCTCGAGGATGGCCAGGACGATGTCGTTGACGTAGCAGAAGCCAGAAGCCTCAGATTTCTTGGCGTGGTGAAGGCCTCCGGCCCAGTTGACGGCAATGTCGGTCTGCTGCCTGTTCAGCTTCACTGAGCCAGCTGTGCACAACAACGTCAAAAGATTTCTTAATATTCACACCTAAAAATCTACAACTACCAAGACATAATATTGTAATACTTTCTAAACATTAAAGAGCATTTTATAGAGTAGGTGAAAGCAATGATTTAGCTCATTATTTTGTCACTTTCTGTGGTTTGACATTTCTGTAATTCAGTTCATTATTTTGCTCCCTTCAAATTAATTGGATATTTAGGAAAGCATTAAATTCTGTCACATGCACTTTAAGTAAGCAGAGCCACATCAAGGAACTGTGTTTTATCAACCTGGCTTGATGTCCAAAGAGGGTCCAAGAATTGTTGAAATGATAGTTATACCATCGTGTTCCTGGTACTTACCAGCTGAGCCTCCAGCTGAAAGCTGACAGAACTCGAACAGGCCATCGAACACAGGACAGTCCTCTCCAACATTAACTGGAAAAACAGAAGACTTTTTAAAGACCCATTTTAATGTAATTCAGAAGGGTAAGATTTAAAAATATATATATATATAATTCAAGTAATGAATTTTGAAAACCTTTTGAAATCACTGTAAATAAAGCTCAAAACAATTTACTGCAATTTGTCTAGTCTAACTATATTTTCAAGAATCACTGCATAAATATATTGAACTGTACACTCATTAAACAATACCCCGCCTTAGGCACAGACAGACTGATCACACATAGTTTAGACAGTACGTACATCTCTGCATCTGCTTGCTGAATTCTGACATGTTGTCGGGCCTTATCGACCGGAGGAACTTGATGTAATCGTCACTGTGGTATTTGGTCATTTCGTCTCCGGTGGCTTTGTGTGGTCTCTGATGGAGGACAACATACGGTCAGCCCTGAAGAGTCTCGTATGTTACCTGTGCGGGTTTACACTTACATAGATCTCCATTTTCCTGTACAGCCCGTAGTTCAGGAGAAGGTTGTGGGTCATCCTGATGCGATGGGGCTTCATTGGGTGACCTTGGCCATAGTAATAATTCCCAATGTCACCTGGAAGGAGCGTGGGGGGGGGGGAAAAAGTATTCATATTTACCATTTATAATTCGCATTTATAATCTAGCATTCAGATTGTCTCTCCCCCGTGCTATCCTATCCAATAAGGCTTTGGGTACACCAGTATGAGCTGGGATTGAACCATTGACCTTTGGATCAGTGGACAAACGCTCAATCAATTATACTGCTCAGTTTAGCACTGTACCAAAGGAACTTCCGAGTAAGTGTTGGGACATCACATGGCTATCCAGGAAATGACATCCTCTCTAATTAAAGTGGCCAAAAAGACAAAGCCATTAATCCAACCCAAAGGATATAATATATGTATGATAGTCTGTTATGTGCTTGAACTAGATTGCACTAGATTGACTCAGTTCCTCTTCCAGACAGTGTGTGGACTAGCAGTGCAAGAATATCATTTGAATAGATTTGACTAAACTTTTTCACTTGATAGGGCGCATCGGATTGTGACGTGAGAGACTACACGTAGGAGTTCAGACAATGAGGGTGAAGAGCAGTGTCAGGCACGACGTCTGTCCAACCCACAACCTCCTCTCATTCATTCACAGGACTCCTACACTCTGTTCACATCCATATCGCCGGTGTTCTCTGACGAAACAGTCGATAAATCCGCGAAAAACCCACGGAAAATGCGAATAATGAGCCCTTACGCCGGAGCCGACACTCATCAACACCTCCTCCTCTTCGTCGTTAGCCATGCTAGCTGCACAATCCCACTAATGCCTTAGCTCCGTGGTTAGTGCTAGCCCCGTAAGCTCCCGGTGCTCCGGTGCGGGACCTACCGTCATAGTAATAGCACACTTTCTTCTTGGTGCCCCCCGCAGTGGTGTAGGCCATGATCAAACTGTTCTTCACAAAGTTAGAGTTTTGAGAGATGATCGCAGGGACAGCATCAACACAGGAGAACAGAGAGAGGTGTCGAGGGGGAGGGGCCACAGAGAGGGGGCGGAGCCGGCCCTCACTTTAATTTAAGCAAGGCCCCCTCATCTTTTTATTTCATCTCTTAACCCCCAGCTGGACCGAGCACATTTTCTCCAGTTTGGCTTTGCCCAAATCTAAAGCTTCTGGAAAAAAGTGTCAAAATAGTGACAAAAAGGAGGATGAAAAGAGAACAATGCAGTGACAAAAAAAACAACAACTGCTGGGTTTCAGGTGACATCACAGCATTCTAAAGGCCTATGATATAAAGTATTTTGTTTTTGAGGACATTTTTGGTCTTGTACAGAGAGATCATGGACCCAGTGACTGATTTTAATGATATTTTGTGTAATTCATACATTATCTTTTTAGATGCAACTTGTGAAAGTGTAATGCTGTTAATAGGCAAAACTGGCCACTGCCCCCCACTGGGTCCTGTGACATCCTCACATTCTACAACCTCCAACCCACAAATAACACAATGGGCAAGCACCAAAAAATACAACTAAAGAGTGATGAAAAAGCGACAAAAGTGACAAAAATCCAATGAAAAAGTGACGAAAACTCAAGAAAAAAGTGATAAAAACGTGACGAAAAAGTGACAAAGCAACAAAAAGCAACAAAAAAGTACAAAAACATGAAAAAACGTGGTGAAAACGCAATAAAAAGCTACGATCAGTTTTGTAGGTCTTAGCTTAAAGGAACAGGCCACTGTTTTTCCATACTGAGATATGTTCTTATCTGAGCTTAGACGAGTTGATGCGTACCTGTCCGGTCTTTGTGTGTGCCCTCAGTCTTGCAAAACGACCAAAGATGTTGTTTGCATTTGGCCTCTCCCAATGTATTCCTATAGCTCCAAATGGTGGTGAAGTTGGAAGCTACCACGCTCTTCCACGGGCACAAAGACCAGACAGGTACGCATCAACTCGTCTAAACTCAGGTAAGAACATATCTCAGTACGGAAAAACGGTGGCCTGTTCCTTTTTAAGGCGTTACACTGGCCTATAGGCTGTACGCTACAGTCGAGAAGCTTTTAGAATTGGTTAAAACTGAACTGGAGAAAATGTGCTCAGTAAATAAGGCGGGGGGTAAGGGGTTAAAATGTAATACTTGGTTTAAAATGTACTGAAACAGCCAGCCATTCAGATGAATCTAGAGCAAGCAAGTGAAGGCAATTACAGAACAAACATAATTAATTCATATACACATTAAGGTCATGACTCAAATACAAATACGCCTAACAATAAATCATCAGTAATTATATAGAAGAGTTTATAAATGTCAACCAATAATGTAATTCAAGCAGTTTATTCCACCAAATGTTGCTGAGTAACCAAAGGAATCAGAAATCATCATCTTTCAGGTAATTTGACAGTTAATGACATTATGTGAACTGCCTTGGAAAGTAAATCTATACTGTAGCCTATTTTACATAAAACAAGCAGTGGTCTAGAATAGCATTAAGATGAATGCACAAGAACCCTAATAGACAACTGAAATACAAATCATTTTCATATATATGTTTAGGAATCCAGTGTTCAGCGGTCAATGACAATGGATAGACGACCAAACATTTACCCATGCTGACAAGATCAAAACAACCATGTTAGGGGATGACTAGTGATTAGACTTGGCCTTTGCATGATATCACCTTTGATTGGGGGGGGGGGGGGGGGGGGGGGGTATTTTAAAGTTTGTTAAGGAGTATGCATGCCTAAATGGTCAGCAAATCAATAAACATTTATCAACTAAAAACACATGTGACTAATAGGTAGCTCTAATGTGTATTTAGCTCAATTCTGTTTGGTGCTTTGACATACTGAATGACACTAATAATAATCATAAAATATTTGGTCACATTCATTTTCTTAATTCAGTCAGTGCTATGAAAAATCATATTTGCTGATAGCCTAGATTAGTGCATCATGGCCAGGTGAAAGTCCGCCCAGTGATCTGGTAGAACTTCTGGTTGAACGGGTGGAAGAAGCGTTGTAGTTTGGTCAGCACCGAGGGGTCTACCTCAGGGTGGGTGCGACCTTTGCTGCCTGCTAGGCACTTGCTGAAAACAATGTTAAATCGCAGACAGTAAAATCCCCTGGTGGCGTTAAAGTAGAGGTTGAAGTGGCTGATTCTGGGGGGCAGATTGAGGAATTGCTCCACCAGCGTCAGCTCAGACAAAGGGTCGGTGATGAGCCGGTCCCCGTCCACAATATGGAACTGCTCCACAGGGAAGAACTTGAGCCAGCGCTCCAGGTGTTTGGTGTAAATGCTGGTGCGCACGGCCTTGTACTTTGTGTTCACTTCACACGTACTCGAGTCTATGGCCAGCTTCTCAAACTTGTGGTAAGTTTTGTTTTTGCGTTCCTTACCCTCCAGCACTTGTGTATAGTCCGACACAGCTCTGGTGGTGGGCTCCCTCACAATGATAAGCAGTTTGATGGAAGAGTTCATCTTGAAGATGCGTTCAGGAACTTCCTCTGTGATGAAGTATGCAGGGCTCTTTTCAATGGTAATCTGATGGGGGAAGGAGAAGGGCATTTTACTCCTGTACCATTCAATGCCCCGGGCATAGTTCTTGTCATTGTCAAAGAAGTGAATCTCCTGAGAGGCTTTGACCACGGCTGGGTGCAGGTTAAGCATCTCCAGCAGTGCCCGGGTGCCCCCCTTCCGCACCCCAATGATGATAGCCTGGGGCAGCTGCTGCACCAGCCGTTGGAGGCCCAGCTGCTCCTTTGTGCCATTGCCCCTGCGCAGTTCAAGCAGCAGACCCCGCTTGAACTGAAGGCTGCGCAGGCGGATCTGCTCAGGCCCACGGACCAGTCTGTGCTCGATGTGGCAGATCGGCTGCAGCCTGGAACACAGTATCATGCACATAGGGTCTATTACTGCTTTTCACTATATCTAAGACTCACCACACAATTTATTTGCCAATGTGAATGTCTAGTTTGGGCCTAAAGTAAAGCACTAAAGATTACATTTATCTCTCATTAACGAGAAGCCAAAAGTCAATTCTTGTACTACAGTACAACAAGGCCTCCCTTGGTCTCTTGCTTGCAAAACTATTGTATCATTTATTAAAACTAACAAGGCCTAATTTAGATCTGGGGCCCCAAAAGAAGACTCATGTATCTGTACCTACATGTTCATCTTACTTACCTGTCCAAAGTCCCCACTCGGGCCACTAAATACAGCACACTTCCGATAGCCAGGCTGCCCAAAACCAGGAGCTTCTGTCTGAGCAGTGCCTGCTGTTTGAAGAGCATGGCCCTCCATCAATCTTCAGGACTGTCTCCCGAGCCTGCAAAACAAAAAACAAAACAAAATGTTTTTAAGCAAAGGTCCCAATACAAAGAGGAGCAATACTGACATGCAGTGCACCATTTTTATTCAAATTATCATTATGTGTGTAAGCTCATACTTTCACAAAATCTCTTGGCAATTATACAACTGCTGACTAGCCTTTTTGCACATAATTAAAAGTGAAAAGTGGTGCTGTTTACAGACCACAACATCTCTAATGAGTTTCCCAGAAGAACAAGAGCAGAATCATTAAGAGTGACAATAATGCTGCGGCCTGCACTCACTTCAGGCTCTGCTGCTTTGGACCGTATAATAATATTTTTATATCACACAAGTCAGTGGAGCAGTCACCCATGGATACAAAGGTCTGCAGTTCAAATCCCGGTTGGTGTGTAAACGTTGTGTCAGAGGGGATTTTGCATACTTTATTTAGTCTTTGAGAAAAAAACGTTATTACAAAAAAGTAGAAAAATACACATATGGCCTTGTTTTGGGGGAATTTTAATGTTCAAAACATCCTGACAGAAATTAGATATTCTCCTAAAAACACAAACAGTTTGTGAATAATAAACTTTCTTTTCTAAATATAGGAGAAAAAACTGGCCCAAAATTTCTCAATTAAATAAAAAAGAAAGATTAGACAATAATTGACTATGGCCAGTGGTGCAAAGAGTCTTGTCACAATGTTCTAAATAATTCACAGTCTGTTTGTGAGTGTTACAGATCTCTGCATGTGCACAGGGGAGGACTGTGCAGACCGGCCCATACAACAGATTCTTATTTGAAGGTCATCAAATACACATTATTTATTTATGAAGCGGTGCCACTGTCTTTAAAGAAGCTTCACAATCAATCCTTTATATTGGAGAGAACAAGCAGGTGAACAAGCAACTTGAAACTTGATAATATTCACCTTATTCAGGCACTCACGGTGAGTGGCGCCATCCTGTGTTCATGGCCAGACTGCAGGTCTAACTTAAGCTGACATTGGCTTACATTTATGATATAGATGTAACGTGATATTTCTGACATGCCTCTGTGTATATTGGTCGGCGTCGGTTCTTTACAGAACCTCACAGCCAAACCATTAATGCAGAGTTCCCACACAGACTTATTTTCCTTTGAGCTTTTTTGCAAGTTTTCAGTTTATTTTCATCACTCCCTGTGATTGACAACAATTGGAATTTCCACTGAGAGGAAATACATGCACCACAAAAGTGAGTATGTCAGGATAAATGAACGACATTGTAGTACCTGGGGACCCATCTCCAGATCTGGAGCTATAGAATCATGGTCCGTAGTACTTACCCAGCTGATGGATTAGCCTATTGTGCATGTTTTGGGCTGACAGGAGAGACTAAATAGCACTGACTGCTATTCAGTCTTGCATTCCTACAATTTTATTACATTTACAATATCACAGAAAGTAGACATTTTGTATTATCTGGATAGAAACTACATTCACGGCTACAGTAGATAAATCTTTGCCACCGGACACCTTCCTTAATGAAAAAACAACAAACAAAAGTGTCATGATATCCATAAAAAAGCGACAGGGTGCAATCCAGTGCAATACTCCGGCAAAGAGTTGTGCTCCTAACTCAATTTTGGTCCAAATCCGTGAAACATTGAGTCCTCCATATGACTAATGATGAACCCACTTCTGTCTCTGCGCAGTGACAGAGCGCGCAATAAATAAACTGCAGGCTGGACATTTCCTTTATTAAAATTAATAATTCATAATCCTCTCTCCAGAAGGTGTCAGTGGAAGCGGACAGTGCCGGAGGAGTGCCAGACAAGTTTATCTCAGACAGAAGCTGGACTTTTTTATATACTATTATGTTTTTTGGTCAAGTTTTCCTCATAATCAGCTCTGTTTAGTTAGAATGGGGCTAAACGTTTGGGTCCTGATCTAAATAACTATAGACTTAGCTGATCATTTCTATCTGATTGTGAACAATGGTGCAGTAGCAGTTTCCCTTCTAGTTTGATCATCAGCTCATTTGCATTTTCCTTCCAGTTGCACATTTCCCCCAAGTGTTCTCCCACTTTTCAGCGATGATAAGAACAAGCAAATAATTCTTTACTAGAGCAGATATTTCCCCTTACAACGTAAAAGATGCTGCGGTTCGAAAAACTCTGTCTTCTCAATGGCGGGGGTGATCTTAAAGTCAAATGAGGAGAGCAGGTTTTGATGGATGACAGGGGAAGGAGGACTGGCAGCTCATTTCTGTGGAACATCTCAAATGCATTTTTAAAAAATAACAGTTGGAACGGAGCGGGCGGGACATGATTATATTCGTGTTCGTGAATGTGTTTCCCTGCACAGTTCGCTCGCAGATGAAAGACTGTTTTGTAAGTAGTTTAATAGGACGTTTACTCATTAGCTGTGGATGAGTAGTGAACTAAACTAAGAGTATCAGATCGATAAAAATAAGTGAATCAAACGCTCTTGTACTTTATGAAAATAATATTTCTTAAACAGCTCGCTTGCATGTGGCCCGTTAATAATATATGGTGCAACAATCTATGACAAATGCGAAGTCAGCGAAACATCCTCCAAATACTACAGGTCAACAAAGTTCTGATGGCGCCAGGCCTTGGTGGACCTGATTTATGGGTGTAGCTGTTTATTTGCGTTGTTTACACATACCAGCGCTCTTAATTTGGCCATATTTCAGGGCGCACTGTCACCTCATCTCAGAGGCAGCCTATAAACCTGCGGAGGTGCTGACACGCGCGGGGGAGCGGGGCGAGGGATTCATCATGAGCCACGCGCGGTGGGGATAACGGAGTTGCGTCAGGTTTAGAGAAAGAGAGAGAGAGTACGGGGGGAGGAAATGGGAGACGAGTGGTGGAGGGGGGTGGGTGGAAAGAATTTATCGTGACAATATTAAAATCCAACAACACAAGACCAAGCCCCGCAGATTCAAAATGAACCACCTATTGTTTTCATAGATTGTTGCCAAAAATATTTCCTACTTCCGCGTTTTCCTCCGCATTATGAATGATGGCGACATTCATAATGCACGAGAAGTTTGTTTTCGCATGGTGCTCCGAGAGAAAAATCCTCCCTGGGGCCAAGGGGATTTCTTTTTTGCTGCAGTATCACAGGGCAGCCACTTAATCCAATACTGTAGGTTGCATTCATAAATTGAAGTGGTGAGCAGGTAAGAATTCAATGGTGGTTACTATGGTAATCGTCAAAACGCTGATATTTTTGTCTCGACGATCCACATGAAACTGTCACGAAGTTCAAGGTCCTATTATGATTTTCTCATAACGGTGTCCAAAAGTGGAGACAATATTCTGATTCCGATCACCTCCAGAGATGATGATATCATCTATTGACGGCAGACCAGAAGTAGACCCTCCAAACCTCGCATCCACGGACCAATAACTCCCATAAAGCCTCGCCTTCAGGGCACACATTACCGTGGTTCCCTTCAGCACTTACGACTGTGACTTTTTCTTTCAGTGAACTATGAAATACGTCATTTTGACAGTGCAGCAGCAGAGCGCTCTCACCCTCTGGTCCTCATGACTCCCGCGGTACTGCAGCTGGACTCGGATCAGCGCGCAATCTGAAATGACAAAGTCGAGCCGGGATGAGGTTAGAAATACTGAAGATGTAAAACGTTATTCACTGCTATCTCTCTGGCCGCCTGAATGGGGTTAGATTGGTCTGAGCTTTCATGGTGCTGCCTGACTTCTGACAGCAAGTCTCGGAACCACATGATCATTTATGTGGGGTGTTAGGATACGCTAAAGTCAGCGGCCGTGCTTTGGAGTCCTGCTGAGTGTAGCATCCAAACTCCAGACCTCATCATGAACACAGCGCTCAGGTTACCCATGGTCACACCATACCGGGGCGACGCCAGAGGGCACGGAAATGAATGGAGACGTATTGATTTTAGCTCCCTGACACCAGGTGAGAGCAGGAGACAGGGAGCCGAAACTCATTGTTCTGAACAAAGCCTTTTGAGGTCCGTGTTTACATAGTTTGTTTTAATAAGATGTTGAGGTCGAATCCAGGAAATTGCGTCATAAAACTGACATATGAATAAAAAGCCTTCCTGGGAAACATAGGCTGTGGAAGTGTTAGAGATAAAGAAAGGACCTTTTACACTTACGTGGAAAGGCAAGGTTATAATGACTAAGTGTGGTTCAGGTGCAGAGTGCAGCGAGAGCAGCTGTGGAAAAACGACACTCAGCAAAAACAGCAGAAAGCTCCGAGCTCAAACTGCAGTCTCAGAGCGATGTTCACATCCTCACGTGACGCCAGGCCCGCTCCAGGTGGGTCCACAGCATTCTGTCGTTTTAGAATTATATAGCACAGAAAGATATGGGCATACACAAACAAAACAAAGCAAAAAAAAAACTCATATCCAACCAAGTAAGTTAAGGATACAACCGCTGACCCAATCTTGACATAAGGGAACCAAAAGTTTTTTCAACTTTTTTGTTGGATATTGCCCCAACACTAAGGACTTTTTAAACTGTAAGTAAAAAGTGCAAACTATCGCAAGGGCTGTCACGATAATTACTATATCGACTTATCGTTAAATAAATAACAGATAAGTGATACATTATTGGGCTCAATATTTATCGTCTGTACAGTTATTAGCCTTTTCCCCCTATTTTTTCTTTGTAAAAGTTACATTTTTAACTGACACAAACTGGGTTACATTGTATTTCAGGTTTATTGCAGCTTGTGTGGTATTTTAAGATATGATCATGCACTTTTAGAACAAGGGTTTGATTTCATTTGTTTGCTTTAGAGTTTGCACGGGGCCTTTCTGTGTGGAGTTTGCATGTTCTCCCCGTGTCTGCGTAGGTTTCCTCCGGGTATTCCGGTTTCCCCTACCACTAAAAACATGCACAATAGGCCAGGATGAATGATGTGTGTGAGTGATTGTATGGTGGTGTCAGAGGGTCCGTTGGCGCAGACGTGTGTAGTCGCGAAAGCACTTCTGACAGTCTCCCCCAGGGGAAACTGAAGCTACAAACGTAGTTTACCACCACCGAGTATGGAGTGAATGTACAATTGTCTCATGTAAAGCGCTTTGTGACCATGTCTGTGAAAGGCGCTGTATAAATAAAGATCTTCTTCTTCTTCTTCTCGAGCCATGGTTTGACCACCAGTCTTTGAATAGTTTTCCATAAACAGCTCTCAATGACAACATTTAGGACTCTTCTGCTCAAGACATTGTCTTACTGACGATTCAAGTCCGGCTCCGCTTCCATTGCGGCTTAGATGATCCAGGTCAAAGTTCAAAGTTATACACAAATACTGTAAACTACAGGTCAACAAATATGGGCTTTTACTTTTGAGATCAATGCATACAGTATATAAGTAATTGATTAATATTATATCATTGTTGCCAAGTCACATGCCCATATTGCAGAAAGTTGTAGGCCTATAATAGTTCCAGATTCCACCAACCACTCTAACAAATCACAAAAGCCATTCTGACATGAGAGAGTGAACATGTGCTGCAGTCAAAGGCTCTGATTAGAGTAATGCCATTGTGCCGGAGGCCTGTGCCCACACTGCATCAGCAGAGTGAGGCCCATATGGCTAATGGAGCCGCTTATGGTATTGTTTTGGAAGGCGGCATGTGCGTCCTTCACATGCAACAGCCCCAACAAACCCCCCCCGACAAATCTGCGGCAGGAGGCAGAGGAGCTGAGTGATGCGAGCGGTCACCTTCCACATAAATCACAGCTGGAGCAGATGAGTGGAGCGGTGTCAGTGCCCAGGCCTGACAAATGTCTACTGCAGCCGGAATCGGAGGCCGCGGCGTCACACGCTGGGAGGTTTCTTTACTTCAGCTAACTTAAAGAACTGTGTCAAAACCTGCTGCCTGGATGAACAGACTTTCGTTAGATCTAGAACTAATTCAGGATCATCTGCAGTTTTAGACTTCATCCTATTCAGAGATCAAAGAAACGATGTTAGAACATGGTTTAAAGCTAAAAAAAAACCTTTTGCCTGTCCTATCTCCTTTTAAGCATTACTCTTTGCTCAAACTTTGCTCAATGAACGTGCCGCACAGTAAACACTCCCAATTCTCTGCCTGAAGTAGCTGCTGCACAAGCACAAGGTCATGTTGGTGGGAGTGTCTGGCTGGATCCTGGATGCATTCAATTAGCGGCGGCGCAGAGGCAAACGTGAGTGAAATCTAATGCGTTCACGTCCATGTCACGGCGAGGGGAGCGCTGATGGATGCAGCGGACAGACACGCAGCTGGTAGAGGGATGGTCCTGTCTGCTCTGGGGTGGAGCTCAAAACAACAAAACTCACACCATGCGCTCTGCACCTGAGTGGGCCAGCTGTTACAATGACTGTAGCTGCCCTGTACGCTTGGCAAACCGCTCCACCCAGTGTCCATGGGGAGGGAAAAACGAGTACCAACTCACTACCGGTAAAGAGTAGTAAAGCAGGGTGTTTTATTTGTGATATAATAACTGATAAAGGCTGTGGATCTGTGGTCGGTTTCAATCATCGGGATGGTACTTTTTTGGACTTTTGAGACTGATTTCTGTTATGTGGCACAGGAACAAACATTGTGCTTATTACCTCCCTCCACAAAAAAACAATGACAGCATATTTGAATTAAAACAGTGTATACCTTTATATCTTAACCTCGTCGTTACCATTTTTTTTCTTTTTTGGTTTACATTTACAGCAAAAGAGCTGAAAAGGAGTTGAGACGAAGAGCTGCACACAAGACCATGCACCATTACTGTACTGTATTTCTAGCAACAAACACATAATCCTTGAACCTAACGCTGGTGCATGAAAGCATAGTTCAGCCCAGCTCTGACGATATCATCCTCCGCCTGCCTCGCTTGCTTTCGGCTCTGCACTAATAAACCTTTATTAGAGAGTAATGCAGAATAATGATGACAGGCCCTGCTCTGAAAATAGCACCTGTCACCTGGCTCCATGATAGATGTCTGGAAGCCAAGGCAAAAATGGCAAATGTGTAAAGCTTCTGCGCAGTAATTGATATATCCAGGGAGGAAAAGTGTAGAAATACTGACAGCAGACAATTTATAGCAAGGCTACGACTGGTGATTTAGCTGTTGACAAGTCAAACGTAAATCCCAATGGTTGGTAGGCAAGTTTGCACAGTTCATTTTTATGTTTTCAGTAGCCTTTACAAATTAACTAACTTTACAGGCTTCCTTTAACATATGGAGTTGACCATGTGTTAGCTGGGCATGGGGGTCCAATATTTTTAGTATATTGGAGTGTTTTAACAGGCATTAGAGCTCTGTTGGGTCCAGTGGCACGACTCAAATTGAGCCTGACGTTTTTCTTTAGTAGCCTACCACTTCGATTTTAATGGTACCTATATTTTTTTTATTCTGTGTAGGCCTACATCCAGAAGAAAACAATTGACAGTTACTAAATTAGTCATTAATAAAGAGACCATCATCTTTTGCAGTAGATTTTCTTCTAACTGCAAAACCATAACTTTAACCAAAACTACAATAACGGCAATATCAGGCGTTTTCTAAAAAATAAAAATAAATTAAAAAATAAATTAAAAAAAGTGCCTTTAGTTCAGGTGATGTGACTGCTGCTTACCTGCAGCTCTCTGCTCTCCTCTGGCTCGTCAGTGGGAGGGTCACGGTGTTCCCTGGAAGTCTGCGCGCCGTGGACACACACCGGCGGTCCCTCTGCGCCGCGGGGGCAGAAGACGCAGTCCAGGGATCATGCTGCGCGCTCTGAACTGGGCTCCGCTCGCTCTCGCTCCCTCCTCCGTGTGAAGAAGAGGTAGGTGCTGATCGGAGGAGGACGCTGTGTGGGAGGGGCGTGGTGTGGCGGGGGAGGGGCAACAGAAAATGAGGAGAAAATCATTTGACAGGAGGGTGTAAATGTTGGTTGCATTATGATTAAGCCTCGTGTTAAATACTTTTTGGGTTGTAACAATGAATTTGTTACTTCTACTTTTTACATGAAATAAATGGAACTGGGGTCAATTTTATCCACTACAAAATTTACGTTGCGTACGACAAACATTGGGTCGGCCTACGTTTTGTGCCTATCTTCAGATTCAGAAAACTTTATTGATCCCAAAGGATAATTCATTAGCAGTAAACAACAAACAATTCAGACAACAGTAGAGGCTCAAGAAAACAATAGTCCAGAACAAAAAAAAATAGAGCACATTTTAAAAAGTCTATGCTACTTAAAGAGACTAGATGCAAGTTGGTCATTTTATGCTCACTACTGCCACCTCAGGTCTTACGCGTAACTGCAGGTTTTATATTAAGCTCGTGCATGATGGTACTTCAGACCCGACTTTTTGAGTGACAGTGCAGGATTTTAGAGGCAAATGTGGTGAACAGATCTGAGCTCAGGGAAGGGGAGGAAAATACTTAGTTCATAAATTTTTTAACTCCGTATAGTCCCTTTAATAAACATGCTCCCTTTAGAATTCAACAGTTCAAAACGATTAGTTTTCCGAGAAGCTACGGAGCATGGAGAGGCTGACCTTCTTTTGCAACATTAGGTTTGTTTAGCTCCAGTGATTTTAGAGCAGGTTTTGACCATGTTTTGCACTTTGTTTTTATCTTTCACAGACAAACCCCTGTACCTGGTGTTATTAAAGTAACAATTCAAGAATTCTTAAACATTCAGGATGATGAAACCCACTAAACCAACACAGCTGGACTGCAGACCTAAATGGGCAACATTTGGAGAATCATCCATCCTCTTCTTCCCACGGCCTGCAGTCTACGGTCAGTTCTACAGATATATGTGGATTCATAGCATATTTATTTGTATGCCTTGGCGTTTAATGTGGTTTTCTCGTCCGTGTGAGCACTTTGCATTTTGTTCTCAAGCTCCGATGCAATGCAGAGCAATGTAAAAAAAAAAAAAAAAAGCGCAGCTCATAAACACTCACACCGTAGTGATGAGCCTGTGCTTTGAGCGTCTGAGAGTCATAAATAATTCACCTGCTGCGTTTGTGTGCGCCACTGGCACATCTACCAACAGTGTCTGCTGCGCTGGTGCTTAATGCTGCACATTAAGTCGGCCTGTCCCGCACAATTATGAAAATGAGTCAAGTCGGACAACATCCTGTGAATGTCAATAAAACCAGAGATAAATCACAGACTCTGTTAGATACACCGGGACGCTCCGTACGTATAATGTGCTGCAATTACCACAGTGGCCATTAGTGGTATTAGAGTGAAGCTTTACCGATTGCATAGACCATCACTGGAGTCATCATTCAGCCCGATCACGGCCGTCACTTTAACACCACCATTGACACCATGGATACACGCCATTACAAAACACTGCGTATAATGTATGAGCACATTACCGCTGATCTATATTCTATAACACCTCGTGCCTTGTCATTTGACTCGGAGTAAAACTGGACGTGCTTTGTCAAGGTTGAAAGGAGAGGTAAAGTCAAAGACAATGTGGGTCTGTTTTTGCTTGATTTTCATCCATACAAATTGTTAGGTCATGCATGCACCTCCATGCATATCCATTGTGGTTAAACAAATACTGAGAATAATAAGATAAAAGCATCCATATATCCTTAAACAAACATGAACATTTGTTGTATGTAAAATAGAAAGTAAACAGCTGAGATATCCACACTCTTTGGATATCAAGCTATGCTCTTTTCATTGGACTGTATAAGTCTGATGTTTTTTGGCTCAACAATGATCTGGACAGGGCCCGTTCAACTGGCTGTCCTGTGGCAGAGCAGACTGTTAAGGTTTGCAGAGGAGGATCCCCAAAGCGGAGACTGAGGCAGGTAAGTTTTACCAATTTATTTCCAAAACAAACAAAACAAAAACTGAAGAGGCTGAGGCGACGGGGCAGGCAGGCAGCAAGTAGAACCAGGACGGAGCAGAGGTAACCCAGAGCGAGAACCAACCTGGGCAAAGACGGAGACATGTAAGAATTACAAAAATACGTCTGGACAAAAAGCAGGTAAGGCATCTACCGACTGAGACGGAATTATCTGGCAGTGTGGAGAGGACTGAGCAGAGTATTTGTAGGCTGGTTCCCAATCAAGTCCAGGTGTGCCTCATTGCTGCATGTGCCAGCCACGCCCCCGTCAACCACCAGCTCTGCACAGAAGGAAAAAAAAACACAAAGAGGAGGGGAACAAAACACAAACCATAACAGGGCCCCCCCCTCAAGGGACGCCACCTGGCGGTCTACCAGGCTTAGAGGGATGCAGGGCATAAAAGTCACGAAAGAGCGACGGATCCAAGACGAGGGACCGGGAAACCCATGAGCGGTCCTCAGGGCCGTAACCCTCCCAGTCCACCAGATACTGGAAGCCGCGGCCCCGCCTCCGAACATCCAGCAGCCGCCGCACAGTAAACGCAGGGTGACCGTCGACCACCCGGGGGGGCGGAGGGGGCTCGGCCGGAGGGCTAAGAGGACTCGTCAAAAAAGGCTTCAGCAGGGAGACATGGAAGGCAGGGTGGACATTTACAGAAGGAGGCAATTTAAGCCTCACCACAGCGGGATTGATAACCCGTTCTATGACGTAAGGGCCAATGTACCTGGGAGAGAGTTTTTTTGGATTCAGTTTGTAGGGGAAGGTCACGTGCGGAAAGCCAGACCTTCTGACCAGGCACATACTCCGGAGCAGGAGAGCGGCGGCGGTCTGCAAGCTGCTGGTTCCTAGCAGCAGTGCGGGAAAGAGCTGCTCTGACTTCATGCCAGATCTTACGAGCACGTTGAAGATGCTGCTGGATGGACGGAACCGCAACTCGAGTCTCCTGGCTTGGAAAGAGAGGGGGTTGAAAACCAATAGCAGCCATGAAAGGAGACATACCAGTAGCAGAGGAAACGAGGGAGTTGTGAGAGTATTCAATCCAAGGGAGATGCAGGGACCAGGAAACCGGATGGTGAGCAGTGACACATCGGAGGGCCGCTTCCAGGTCTTGATTCGCCCGCTCCGTCTGGCCATTAGTTTGTGGATGGTATCCAGACGATAAACTGGCTGTAGCCCCCACTGCACGACAGAAGGCCTTCCAAACTTGAGAAGTGAACTGTGGGCCTCGGTCTGACACAATATCCTGTGGTATGCCATGGAGTTTGAAGACATGTTGAACCAGCAAATTAGCAGTCTCGAAGGCAGAGGGCAACTTTGGTAATGGAACAAAATGAACACACTTCGAAAATCGATCCACAATGGTCAAAATTACAGAGTTACCTTCAGATGGGGGAAGGCCAGTTACAAAGTCCACAGCGATGTGGGACCAGGGACGGTGTGGAATCGGGAGTGGACGAAGCAGACCAGCAGGAGCACGGTGGGATGCTTTACTGCGGGCACAGACCGAGCAAGCAGAAACAAATTCCTTTGTGTCAGCGGACATGGTGGGCCACCAGAAGCGCTGCTGGATTAAGGTAAGGGTTCGATGAAATCCAGGATGACAGGAGACTCTGGAGGAATGGCCCCACTGCAAAACCACAGATCTGGCTGATGGCGGCACAAACAAGCAGCCTGGAGGACATCCTGGAGGTGAGGGATGATTGACAAGGGCCTCCTGGACAGATTTCTCCACCTCCCAACAGACTGCCCCTACCACACAAGTGGGAGGCAAGATATTTTCAGTCGGAGGTTCTTCATTAGGAGGCGCAAACTGGCGGGACAAGGCATCCGGCTTGAGGTTCCTGGACCCCGGACGGTAAGTGAGTGTGAAGTTGAACCGGCCAAGGAATAGTGCCCAGCGAGCCTGGCGGGAATTTAGCCTGCGAGCAGAACGTAGATAGGATAAATTCTTATGATCTGTCCATACCATGAATGGCTGTGCCGAGCCCTCCAACCAGTGCCTCCACTCTTTTAGTGCGACGATGACTGCCAGCAGCTCCCTGTTGCCAACATCATAGTTCCTTTCTGCAGGAGTTAGACGACGGGAGAAGAAGGCGCATGGATGCAACTTCTGGTCAGTGGCATTGCGCTGAGAAAGGACTCTGGTGTAGGCTCCTACACCAGAGTCAGAGGCATCCACTTCGATGATGAACTGGGCAGAAGGATCTGGGTGAGACAATACTGGAGCAGAACAAAAAAGGTCCTTTAGTTTCACAAACGCTGCCTCTGCTTCAGCAGGCCAGTCAAAAGGCACTTTAACAGAAGTAAGTTTGGTAAGAGGTGCCGCAACTTTACTATAGTCACGAATAAAGCGTCTATAGAAGTTTGCAAATCCCAAAAATCTTTGGAGTTGCTTCCTATTGGAAGGGGTTGGCCAATCAGCAACCGCCTGTACCTTGGCTGGGTCCGTCTTGATCTGGCCCTTTTCAATGACAAAACCAAGGAAGCCAACAGAACTCTCATGAAATTCACACTTCTCTGCTTTTACATAAAGTCTGTTTTCGAGAAGGCGTTGAAGAACAAGTCTGACATGTTGTACATGTTCTTGAAGAGAGCGAGAAAAAATCAAAATGTCATCAATGTATACAAACACAAATCTATTCAACATATCCCGCAACACATCATTAATAAGGGCCTGGAACACAGCTGGAGCATTTGTTAAACCAAATGGCATTACCAGGTACTCAAAGTGTCCGAGTGGGGTGTTGAACGCCGTCTTCCATTCATCTCCCTCCTTTATACGGACTAGATGATAGGCACTCCGAAGGTCAAGTTTGGTAAAAATGGTGGCCTCTTGGAGTGAGCAAAACGCTGAATCAATCAGTGGAAGGGGATACTTGTTTTTGACAGTAATATCATTGAGCCCCCTGTAATCAATGCAAGGGCGAAGTGTGCGGTCCTTTTTATCAACAAAAAAGAAACCGGCCCCTACAGGGGATGAGGAGGGGCGAATGAGCCCAGCAGCTAGGGAATCGGTGATATAAGTCTCCATAGCCCCCCTCTCAGGATTGGAAAGATTGTAGAGCTTGCTGGTTGGTAATGGTGCGCCAGGGATCAATTCAATGCTACAATCATAAGGTCTGTGAGGAGGCAATGATGAGGCATTGTCCTTAGAGAACACCTCCTGTAGGTTATGGTACTCAGCTGGCACAAGAGACAAATCTATGGGCTTGGGATTAGCAGGTGTGCATCTGTCAAGAGAGGGAACTGCCGAATGTAGACAGTGGCTGTGACAAAATAGGCTCCAATTAATTATGGATAGCTGTGACCAGTCAATGTGTGGATTATGTAGTTTAAGCCAGGGGAGGCCTAAAACTAGAGGAGTGGAAGGAGAGTTAACAATGTACAAAGAAATTGTCTCGTGATGATTGCCAGATAGGAGTAATGAAACTGGGGTGGTACGATGCGTAACGCTGGCAAGAAGTTTCCCATCAAGAGCATAAACATTCTTGGGCTCAGGAAGGGCATCACAAGAAATGTTACATTGGGAAACAAACATGGAGTCAATAAAGTTGTCATCTGCTCCTGAATCCACTAGGGCAACAAGGGGAAAGGATTTCTTTGCGTAGGACACAGTACCTTTAAGCTGGATACGTCCGCAGGAGGGATCAGTCGGTGTGTGGCTCACCAGCGCCCCTCCGCTGGCTGATGAGCCTGGTCTTTTGGCAGAGCAGGGCAGTGATCAACAGTGTGTCCAGCTTTACCGCAGTACATGCAGAGCCCAAGGCGAAGGCGACGCTGGCGTTCTTGTTGGCTGAGTCTCATCCTTCCCAACTGCATAGGTTCCTCAGAACTTGGAACAGGAGTTGGAGCAGCTGGTGATGATTCAGTCGGCAGGTGAGTGGCAGGTGCAGGCTGACGAGGTTGATGAGAGTAGAGAGTGGGAGGGGGAATACTCTTCCTAACTGCTCTCTCCCTACGTCTTTCAGATAGACGATTGTCTAAACGGATGGCTAAGAAAATTAATTCTTCCAATGTAGAAGTCTCATCACGAGCTGCCAGCTGGTCCTTGAGTTCCTCACTTAAACCACTGAAAAACACCCCCTGCAAAGCTTTCTCATCCCACCCGGTCTCTGCAGCTAGAATGCGGAAATCTATAGAGTAGGAGGAAACAGAACCACTACCCTGGCGTAGGGAAAGCAGCCGGCTACTGGCCTCCTTTGTTTGTAACGGGTGGTCAAATACTCTTCTAATCTCATTGGTAAATGTATCCATAGCATTACAAACTGGGAAACTACTGTTCACTAAAGCTACGGCCCAGGCAGAAGCTTTACCAGAGAGTAAACTCATAATAAAAGCAACCCTCGCTTTATCAGTGGAGTAAGTTAGCGGCTGTTGGTTGAAGACTAGCATACACTGGTGTAGAAACTGTCCACATAACCCTATTTCACCTGAATATCTGGCGGGAGTGGGAATGAAGGGTTCTCGAGGCAGGGCATGTTGATGATCCGGAGGAGCAGAAGCCGCAACAGGAGCAGGTGGAACTTGAACTGGTGGAGGATTGGCTGCCAGGTGACTAGCGAGTTGGTCAAAACGAGCACTTAACTCAGAAAAATTTGAGTTAAGTTGGCGGAGTGAGTCAAAAACTTCCTTTATGGTCCTCTCATGCTGGCCCACATGGGATGCTTGTAGGGCGAGAGCCTGCTTAAAACTTTCAATCTCTGCGGGGTCCATGTTGGCCAGATAATTCTGTTAAGGTTTGCAGAGGAGGATCCCCAAAGCGGAGACTGAGGCAGGTAAGTTTTACCAATTTATTTCCAAAACAAACAAAACAAAAACTGAAGAGGCTGAGGCGACGGGGCAGGCAGGCAGCAAGTAGAACCAGGACGGAGCAGAGGTAACCCAGAGCGAGAACCAACCTGGGCAAAGACGGAGACATGTAAGAATTACAAAAATACGTCTGGACAAAAAGCAGGTAAGGCATCTACCGACTGAGACGGAATTATCTGGCAGTGTGGAGAGGACTGAGCAGAGTATTTGTAGGCTGGTTCCCAATCAAGTCCAGGTGTGCCTCATTGCTGCATGTGCCAGCCACGCCCCCGTCAACCACCAGCTCTGCACAGAAGGAAAAAAAAACACAAAGAGGAGGGGAACAAAACACAAACCATAACACAGACAGGGTTATCTCAGAGGGAGATACCACGCCCCGTCTCACAGCCTCTTCAGTCCTGCCACAGGGAGAAGACTGTGCAGATTAGATCCGTGCCAGTTACAACTGACTGAAGGACAGTTTCATCCACCGAGCTGTCAGGAAGCTGAACTCTCCGCCTCCCTCCTTCTGCTCCCCCCATTGTGTACATATATACTATTTGACATTATTCTCTATTGCCTTCTTGCACCAAGGGTTTGAGAGTAAGTACATTTACTATGGTAGAATTGACAATAGGAACTGAACTGAAAGCCAGTTCCTTTTCATTTTCAAAGAGAGAGTCTCTGACCCACCTTACAGCAAATCATTTCAACCACAAGTTTGTGTTGTCAAATGAAGCAGCCCTTTTTGTACCATATTTAAAATGCTGAAAACACCTTTGCCAAAAATGAATGAATCAGAAGTTTGTCAGTGTGTTCTTAATCATCCGTCTTTTTGCTCATGTAAGCTATTTTTCTTTGATGGAAAATGATTTTGTCTGGTCACTTTATTACACCTCATCCGACCCTTGGCTGCGATACTAATTTCAGGACTAGCTACTTTATAAAGCATAGAGAAATAGTCCTCCTTGGCTGGCTTAAAGCTTGATGATCTGTCTGGTGACACCATGCTGTGTCAGGCCTCTGCGCATGTGTCACCAGCCCCGAGCGCACGCTAATCCATGGAGTCTGGTCTTTGATCCTGCTTCTTCTGCAGAAGATCACTGGGAATCACAGAGAGCAGATGTGACACGGGCTAATGGGGCGTCGGAGTCGAGCGGCTGTTGCTCGCTTGAACACAACTAAAGTTCATTTGTAATAAGTGCCGCAATTTGACCATTTCTGAAGAAGGACCTCTTCAGGAGCGAGACAGGGCCATTATGTCCTCCATTAAACCACCTCAGGAAAATTAAATCCGTTAGCTTTTTTCATTCCTGCCAGCTCTTTACTCTGAGTGCAGGCTAATTGTCTTATTAGGTATGTACCGCCATCGAAATTTGAACTCACTTTAAAAGCAAATCCAAGCTTTTGCTGGGTTGATTGAGGATAAGTTCTGGTTGGTGAATGATGCAGTTATCTAGATTTGGGACTAGCACCATGTCCCCAAGCGGAGGGATTAAGAAATAAGACTTTGTGGTTTGGATTGGCTGTACTGGAGAGTTGCCACATTATCTGACTGGTGAAAAGGCAAGAACGCAGCACATGAAAAAATAAATAGAAATGAAAACACAATTTTGTGGTATAATGAAAAAAAAAAAAGTAGTCTTGATGTAGTTTGCCATGTGACGGAGTGAGACTGAAGCAGAGGGCCCAGGGCAAGACTGAGCAGAGCCCTAAAATATTAATGCACATTTATCAACAGTCCCAACATCGGCTGCTTCCTGACAGTGCAGCCACTAAGGGGACACATGTGCAAAATTGCCTTTTTAAGTGTATTTCTATTGTTTGCGCCGCACAAATGATTCACATACATGCAAATAAAGCCTGTGGTACATTGCAACAAGAGGAGTGTATGTTTGAAATGACCATTTATAAGTGTAGCATCTAACAACAGAAAGCTAAAGGAGAAACTAGATGAGCCCATAAAGTCCTCAAAATGGCGTCTCGCAAGATTTTAAACCATCCACTTGGAAATAATCAGGACTCTCCAACACAGCAGAACAAAACAAAAGGTATAAATTGCTGCTGTCCAACAACTAAAACATTTAATCGCGATAAATGTCATGAATGTCATAGTTTACTCATTGAAATACTTTGAAATAAATAATTTGAACTTTAGAGTGTTATTGGGGGACATAACACAAGTTTATTTCTGTTGTAAAAAATTTCAAAATGCTTCAATGTCGTGCAGAAAATGAATGTGAGCCAAGTTACCATATTTGGTTCCTTGCCCTTAAAGGAATAGGCCACCGTTTTTACATACTAAAATATGTTCTTACCTCACTTTAGTCGAGTTACTATATCCCCGTCTGGTCTTTGTCCGTGCGCTCTGTCACGCAAACAGAGCACATACGCAGCCTCTCCCACATGTCACATAGCTCCGAAAAAGCTCACGATAGAAGCTACCAAGCTCTTCCACGTGTTCCCTATTTAAATAAAGTTACGTGAAGTGTTTTCATGCGAAGTATATTTACACAGAAATGTAACGTGTCGATTTTATAAGCAAATAAAAGGGGGACTATATTGTGAGGCGTAATGATACGAGGAGCACAGCGTCCGCGCAGTAACTCCTAAAGACTTCCCCGCTCACTTCCGTCAATAACCTTTAGGAGTTACTGCGCGGACGTTTTGCTCCTCGTATCATTACGCCTCACAATATAGTCCCCCTCTTTATTTGCTTATAAAATCGACATGTTACATTTCTGTGTAAATATACTTCGCATGAAAACACTTCACGTAACTTTATTTAAATAGGGAACACGTGGAAGAGCTTGGTAGCTTCTATCGTGAGCTTTTTCGGAGCTATGTGACATGTGGGAGAGGCTGCGTATGTGCTCCGTTTGCCTGGCAGAGCGCACGGACAAAGACCAGACGGGGATATATTAACACGTCTAAAGTGAGGTAAGAACATATCTTAGTATGTAAAAACGGTGGCCTATTCCTTTAAAGGGACTATACAGAGTTTAAGAATGTTAAAATGAAGTATTTTCCTCCCCCTACATGTTCCAGCCATGTCCTAATGTGAAGAATGAGCTCAGACCTATTCACCACAACTGCCTCTCAAATCCTGCACAAGACCCGAGGTAGCAATAGTGAGCATATGGTTAACTTGCATCTAGTCTCTTTAAGTGATAAAATAAATAAATACAAAAGGTGTATGTAAAAATTATACAAAAGACACAAAAGGTGAAAGGAACATGTATGTTTCAGCATTAGAACATCACTTGTAGAACTTTACAACAGAAGTGCTGATACAGACACATGCCAACATAAATTGTAACACATTAGACACCATTAGGCCAGTCTGTCATGGTACCACTCACTGTTGGCTGAGTGAGGACTACATGCTTCTTTACCTCACTGTAGTGCAGCAGGGATGTCATGTGTAAAGTGTGCAGAAATTACAAAAAATAGTCACTTGCCCAATCATTTTCATCTATTCTAAATGTCCCTTGAATTATCATTTTAATACTCTAATACTCCTATCGGCTTTCAATTATACAGCATGAGGTGCTGGTGGGTCGGTTTGGAAAGCACACTTATTTTATTATATTTTTTTCCTTACGCTGTTGTCTTACAACGTAAATTTCATTTTTATCCATAAATGCCACTCACAGTAGGCGATGTTTTGTTGAATGTCCAGTTTTATGGGGTAACCATATCACATATCATTCTGCTCTTCTTCTCCAAATGCGAGCACAACAACAGCAGTTCACCAGCACATGCATGACAGGCACATGTGATGAAAATAATGCAGCAGCAGGAAGAAAGGCAGACCTAAAATAACAAGGCAACATCTTCTTACTGACCTGTGGAGAGCGGCTTCTTAATGTCAGGTAAAGGCTGCTCCACTTTAGTTCCAAACTTTGTTTTGTTTGACACTTGAGGTGAGAGATGAAACGTACTTAAAGGAATAGGCCACCGTTTTTACATGCTGAGATATGTTCTTATCTTAGCTTTGACGAGTTCTTTAGGACCTGTCTGGTCTTCACCCGTGCCTTCAGTCACGTAAACACAGCGCAGACGGCAGTAGCATTTAGCCTCTCCCCCTCTCCTCTATAGCTCCAAAACTGGTCAAGATAGAAGCTACCAAGCTCTTCCACGTTTTCCCTATTTACGTGAAGTGTTCCACTACAATGTATAATTACACAAAATTAAACAATGTGGATTTTCTAAGCGGATAAAAGGGGGAACTATATTGTAATGATACCAGGAGTAATTTGGCATCCGCACAGTAAAGTGAAGATTACTGCGCAGTAAAGTGAAGATTACTGCGCGGATTTCGAAATACTCCTGGTATTATTACGCCTTACAATATAGTTCCCCCTTTATCTGCTTAGAAAATCCACATTGTTTAATTTTGTGTAATTATACATTGTAGTGGAACACTTCACGTAACCATATTTAAATAGGGAAAACGTGGAAGAGCTTGGTAGCTTCTATCTTGACCAGTTTTGGAGCTATAGAGGAGAGGGGGAGAGGCTAAATGCTACTGCCGTCTGCGCTGTGTTTACGTGATAGAAGGCACGGGTGAAGATCAGACAGGTCCTAAAGAACTCGTCAAAGCTAAGGTAAGAACATATCTCAGTATGTAAAAACGGTGGCCTATTCCTTTAATGAGCTTACACAAACAGAGTAGGAAAAAGTCACGTCACAGAATGGTTAGAATGTTTCGTTTAACTTATTTTCCCCCCACGACCGCACCATTTCATCTTATTACAATCTTAATCTAACCCAAAAAGCATAGATGCCTGCCTTAAAACGACACAGTCACTCACCCTGTGCTTGTGGTGAAACGATGGTGAAATGAGCAGCCTAAGCGTGTCACGGGGAGGATGAGGCTTAAGCGCGTCATTTTGATTTATGAATGTCAAACACGCACTAATAAGTTACCGCTTTGGGGACATGGTTCCACTCAAATCCCGTCTTCCATGTCTTGTGGATTCTACTCAACTATTTTAATAACATGCACGAGTAGACAGGCACTTTTTTTTAAGGCAACAATCTGTCACAGGGGGCGTTCCATCCCCTCCTCCCTCCGCTATTAGCGCGCAATCGGTGGCCAATTGCCTTTTTAATGCCTCTCCTTCAAAGTCAGACTCACTTCGAGAAGCCATCTAAACTTTTACCTCTGTGCGCCGTCCACGTGGAGCGACTTGAAATATTAAAGATCATGTTTGCAGAGTAATTATCCGCCTTCTCTTTTGTTTCCCTTGCCATTAGTCATTAACGGCGCAAACAATCATTCTCTTTTCACTTAGCAAGAACTGACACTGATTAATCGGAGGATGGCGCGAAGGTAAATAAGCGGGGAGCTCCATTGTGCCGCGAGTGAAAGAGCGTATGGGAGAGGATAAACAAATGTGATTGGCTCCTGTGTCTGCTCTAATGGGAGTAGAGCATCATTTGGTGAGCTGCCTTTGTGTTCCTGTGACCTTCTGCGGCTTTCACCTGCCGAGAAAGGGCCGGGAAGTGGTTTTCTCTCCATCTATTGGCCATTAATCCACCAAGCACCGAGCGAGTGAGGCGACAAGGCTGGACAGGGAAGATCAGGGCAATGAAAGCACAATACAAAGAACTGCTCAAGTCAGTGAACACATATAAGCAGCAGCATGGTGAGTTTAAGCCGGTAAAGTAGCCTAAATAAAGAGGACAAGACCTTTATAAGTCTTTTACAATAGCACCCCACTTGGTTCTAATTTGTCGCTAACATCTTCGACATGGTTTCCGGGTATCAGCAGGTGAATCCACTCAGCCCTTACCAGATTGAGCTCCTGCCTCAAGTGAAGGAGTTGAAGTATCCCGGGAACTGCAGAAAGGATGGATTACTATGTGGATGAGTTAAAGGAACAGGCCACCATACGGAGATATGTTCTTACCTGGGCTTAGATGAGTTAATAGACTTGTCTGGTCTTTGTGCGTGCCTGTGGAAGCGCTTGGTCGCTTCCAACTACACCCCCGTTTGGAGCCATAGGAATATGCTGGGAGAGACCAAATGCAAACAACATCTTCGTTGTCGTTTTGCGACTGAGGGCACGCACAAAGACCAGACAGGTATGCATCAACTCGTCTAAGCTCAGGTAAGAACATATCTCAGTATGGAAGAACAGTGGCCTGTTCCTTTAAGTCTCCACTAGAGGTGGAGGCGTTCAGTGACCCAGGAGATATGAAGTTCTAAGTATAGCCGCTGCTCCTCCTCAAGGTTTTGTTTCTATAGGCTTTTAGAAAACATGTTTGGGGGCTGTGTTTCATGTTCCACTTCAACCCAGCCCAAGAGGAGTGGACAGGGCAAGTTGATACTATAATGTGGACAATGCGTTGATAACAGATATAAACTATCAAATTTAAAACAGTTTCAGTAACAACAATTTAAGTCTAGAATTTGGTAACCTTTATGATGGAACTTTTTTTTATAGTGCAATATTGTAAGCTTGAATTCAAACTTGCCGTTCATGCTGAAATATATGAAAATGTGTCATTTCCCCTGGTTGTCTGTCAGACGTTATGGGAGCACAGGGACATTGCTCTCTCGGTCATTATGTCTGCTCGCTGATGTGACGGAACACTTAGGAGCGGGTTATGGACTGCTAACCCGGGAAAAAACATGCACGCCCCCCCGACCCGCGGACCATTCCAACCTGCTGACCAGCATCATTTCCACTGTAATATCCAGAAAGGCCCTCATAAATCAACCGTATTAAAAGAAACATATCTGTCATTTTCATTTAAGAGCACATAGGACACTGTTAGGGTTCTCGTAACATTGATGGATAGAGACAGGGTTTCCATAGATTTACTCTGCATCAGCATTCAAAAGGCTAAGACACAGTATCATGCATCATTTTCATACTTCTGCAGGGTCAACTCGATGTCATATGTTGACATGACTGTGGCTTACTGGTTTATTTGACCGAGATCCAAATTCTGCTGCATCTGTTTACCAAGTGCTTAAGTATTTCTGACATTTTTCCCCCCAAAGATAAACATTAAAATAATAATAAAGATACTATGCCCACGGATACTCCTATTATGGATCCATCAATCCCAAGTCAACCCACAATTTCTCTCACTGTAACCGTTGAAAAAAACATTGACTGTATTAAAGCTGGGGTCCAAACCTTTCCAGCTGTCACAATCCCTCCTGCACATCTGAATTAATTATACGCACGTTTCACGCCCGTGTACAGCTGTTAAAGTGAGCAGAGGGACCAACCCCCAAAAAATTGCACAAATTTAGATTCTACTTCTATCTTCCGTCGCTCGATAAACATTTCGGTGAAGACATTGCAACAAGGTCTGTTTTTTGCTGTTTGCAAAAATTTATTTACTCCACAACAAAAGTCAGGTACTCCAGCTTAATGCAACCAACATAGTTTTGTATACATTGCAAGTTACAAGAGACACAGTTCATGGTTGATGGCTTCTTCTGAGAAGTCAATATTTCATTGAAGAATTAACTTCGTAGTAGAGAAGTAGATCCTCAGTCAGAAGTTGAGTCGCAGATTGAGATGAGCCCGGATCCAGGACGGGAAAAGAGAGAATGGCTTGTTCAACAGCCCATCCCGCTGACCTCTGACTTCTTTGTTTCAGAGAGGAAGGGTCCTAAGGCTTGGCCCGTCGAAAAATTCGACGTGATTGTAAGTGTTCAGTTACTTCTTATAAGGACATTTCCATTTTTCCAACAAGACAACAACATTTTTTACCATTTTGAGTCAAACTTGTCGAGCTAACTCGACTGTGTGAGCTGCTGAGGGCCTGCTCTGATCTGCATCAGCGCGAGATCATCAGGACAAAGGAGACAGAAACCACGACCATGTGGCCTCGTCAATACCGACCAGGTTGGACATCAGCCCATCGAACAGGACCACATTTGCCGTGGAGACCCTTTCCCTTTGTTGTAAGCACACTTGCAGAGCTGACTCACTGACATTCAGAAAACTTCAATATTTTACCTGATTACCCATCCTTTAAACCTAGGACTTCCAGGCTTGGCCTGTTCAGATTAGAACTCCATTCTGTAATCAGTATGCAATGCTGTCTGTTAATTGATTCTGGTCATTAAACCTCCATAAACCACAGTTTGCTTTGGTATTGTCTGTGTTTATTATTTCAAACTAAGAGTCAATGTGTATGGTTCAAGAATTCACATCCTTCAGATAAATTTGTAGTTTAGCCTCTTATTCTTACTTTTATATTGTTCGCTTTTTCGAACTGGTGCCCCAAATTAATTAAGGCTAATCAACCAACCTATTACTTAATTAATAAACACATTCATTGATTAATTAACCCTCATATAGTTGTAATAAAAATATGTCCATGTTATAGACCCAACATGATTGGATCATGTGCTCATGATGATCCCTGAAGTTAAGCAAGTTTTCATGGCAGTTAACATTATTTTTAGCATGGTTTTGAACTGATTCTCTTTACACTGTGCAGCAGACTCTGGTCTTTACACTTTAGATCTAAAAGCCATGATAGCTTAACATTCTAGACGTGTGTTATTCCAATTTATACTACAAGAAATACCAAGGCTAAGGTGTCCAATCAATTCTTGGCGTTTTGTTTTGAATTTTTGCAACTAATTGCTTTCATTTCTGTCTGAGAATTAAAGCCGTCTGTTGTTTCCCCTCTGCTTAACTGGACCACTACACATCCCAGCCCTCGGTGTGGATAGATAAGTACTCCCACTTAAGGCTGCGCTGTGAGCAGGCTGCGTATTACCGAAACATCACTTAACATCTCACCTTCTCACTCCGACTTGAGCATGTGATAAAAGTGACACGTGTTGGCTCCCGGGGGGGAACGGGACCATGGAGAGGGCCATAAATCGCAGTAAGCACCTCTCTCACCGGAAACAGGCTGATGAGGTCTGCAGCGGGACGCGCAATGTGAGGACTTGGCCAGGGTCTGGGCCTCCACCAATCAGACTAAGTGCTGGTTCTCAAATACCTTCAACAAACATTAGAGTATAGGAATGGGACATCATGGGAAACTTAATAACGGCATATTTGGAGGTTTTAGCAGGTCCTAATGAATTATGGGCAGACAAATTTAAATTGGGAGGCTATCTATTGTGAAGGTCCAGATTATGAGCACACTTGTCTCCCACTGGTCAATACAGGTATAACTCCAGTGGCATTGAAAGTTGGGTCAAATGATTACCGTATTGCTCTGTGTCCTGCAAGGTTAAAAACGTGGTCATGACCTCGTCCCCGTCAAGAAGACATGTGTTAGGAAAGTTAAAAAAAGATTTGGACCTCATCAAAATAAATTTAGCTCCCTTCTCTTTGATTTAAAATGGGAAAAGGTAAGAACAGGGCTTTTAAAGTGACGGTGATAAATTAAACATAAGGTTGTTGGATGCCTGCGATGCTGTTGAGAGGCATAAACGTGGCTGTCTGGAATTGGTTGATTTTTACTTTTTGGATCAGCGAGTAGAAAATCTTCCTCGGGGAAGGTTCACTTGTAATTGTATGAAGACTGCGGATCTCATGGATGTGGTTCTCAGATTAATGCGCTGCTCCACAACTATGTGCTCCAGTTTAGAGAGCACTCCATCTGTACGGCCATGTGGGTCACACTAGTGGAAGGGACAGGAGAGTTCTGGGGTGGAAATGGAGTCACATGTGATCCATTTAGGCTTCTCTGCAGTTACATAAGCTAATGCTTTACTGTAGCTAACTTTATACCGTTAAAATCAAGACTTGAATACTGATCTTGATCACTAAAGGTCAGGAGCATACTCTGTGGATTAAAGTCCAAGAGACTGACCATGGAAAGTCGTTGACCATGTCTCCTACGTTATGTCTCCTGTCCACTCATTTGGAGCCGGAAAGGAGGTCTGGACTGGTGCTATACTTATCCAAAGTGTGAACAAAAAAGTGGTACAAAAATTAAAAGGATATTAATTCTACTAGCTGTTAGTTTGGCCGACTCACAAGTCGATCAAAGAGTGAGATTGTGTAGCTATTTACTGCCTGTTTTGTTCTGAACTAAATGCAATATCAAAACATTAGTCAATCTGGGTGGAATTAGTTTACATTTGATAATATTTTACAGTTGAGGCGACATTGTGGTTAGAGCGAGGATTGGGTTAAAGCAGTACTAAGTAACTTGTTTACCTTAATTAATACTTTCCGTGGTCCCTCGGGGGGTAATACAAGTATTAATGGGATGATTGGGGGGTCTTTCATCTCCCCCTGGTGTCTCTGGCCAGAAAACCACATTTGAAGCTTCCCCTGCACCGGGTCGGAGTCGCCAATACACACTAGTAGAGTCACGAAGAAGAAGCTAACAGGCTAACGGGCAAAGCAGTGGCACTTATGGCCTCTAAGGGCACGAGTTACTTAGATCTGCTTTAAGGCTAGAATCTGTGTTGCTGATGGTGTGTAGATTAGAAAGGAAACTTTATGAAATCTACTTAACCTATTGACACACACATTAGGAAAAAGTTTGTGCATCAGAGCTGGGTCAGAACATTAACTCCAGTAATTTTTTAAGAAATTGTTCTTGTTCTTTAACTCACAGCACTTTTTATTTGATTAGTAATATATTTATCAATATACTGTAAAGTTCTTTAAAGAGTAACTAAATACCAAATACATTTTTTGGGAAAAATGTCCTAAAAATACACACAATAAAGGAATTCATTAAACAACCTAGTGATCGGGATCTACACCAAAATCAATCATTTTGTCTACTCTTTTACATTAAGAAATGACATATTTGTATTCACCTCCCCAAAGTTTTGCACAGTCATACCTGATGAATGTGGACCGCGGACGGGCTTCGGTCTCGGTGGAACATTAACGTATGAAGACATCTCCAGTCTCTCCATTGTTTCTGTTTACTTCTGTTTTGAATATAAAGGACAGTTCATTACTCCTTTCGTTGTGTTTGGTTAAAGTCATGCGCACACATTACAACATATGTGAGCACTGGGTCAAATGAGGACACATTTCCCCCATTAGCAAAGTAGCTCCAGACATGAGAACCACTGCTCTAGATTGTTAAGAAAAAAAAAAAAAAAAAGTTTAAAAAAAAGAATACTATATACATTATAATAATAATCATAAAATAATAATGGTGAAGAATTATTAACTACGGTCCAACTACTTAGAATTTAATCATTAGAACTATAAAATACAAGTACAATAGATGACTGTAAATGTGTAAACTTGGCATCTTTATTTATGTAAGTAGGGACAGTACATATTAATGAACATATAAAATTATGTAAATATGTCACATTTAACCTATAGGCTAACTTCAATCTTTTCAACAAAAAGAGGCTGGTGTGAAACTTCACATTGATGTAATAGTAAAACACATCAGAGTCACAAAGCAATACAGGAAACAATAGTATTTCATCATTAAAAGTAAGATTAATGTGCATTATGTAAATTTTGAGTTGATATTTGTGAGCGTCAGCAGTGAAAACCTTATAAACAATTGAGACCACTGTGATGGAAAGTAGGTGTGCCGTGCTGACCACACATACTTCCGCTGGGACACTACAAAGTCAAATATGCACAAATATCAACCTTGTTTTCCACATAAAAAGTTGCATAATGCACCTTTAAGAAATGCTGCTTTTATTTATCTATGCCTTGTCCTATGTACTGTTTTTTGTTTTTGTCAAAACTTGAACAATGTAATTTGACCAGCTGCTATGAAATGTATTTAAATTCTCCTCTTGTCAATGCTGCCAAGTCCAAGGTTTAAGTGTTATATTGAACAAAACCTTTGTAAAGAGAACATGTATGTCACAAACTGCAGCTTCAAGTAAGTCAGGGGTACGTCTTTACATAAGTCCTGTGAACTTCAACCTACTCCTTTTGAGTGCGCAAATGCTCTCCTTTTCCTGCGAAATCATCTGTTGTCTGTACCTTGTTTGCTGCTCAAATAAACTAATAAACTAAACTAAGGTTATTGCACTGATTGTAAGGTTGCTAATTTAATTGTAGCATTTGATGAACTCAGGAAGGAATGCTTACATCCAAAGTCAGTGAAATGTACAGTATACCGGATGGCTGTTATGTAAAAGTATATTGCACTGAATATGGGGGTAGCCACATAGAAGCTTCTTATTTCAGCCTAATGCTTTTGAGCTTCCTAAGTGTATTGTTATGAATTTAGAAATAATAAATGTATTCATGGTTAATAAAACAAAAAAAGAAAAAACATAGTTATGAATAGAAAAGAATTAGACACAAATACAAACCAATGATTTTTTATGTTTTTAATGATTATTTTTACGTTTGACATTTAGTAAGTTAAAGAGCAAAACTAAACATGAGCACAATTATAAAATAAGTTTGGGATTGTAGCTTTCAAAGTTGAAAGGTTTCCTTGACAAAGCCAGTGCAGTTTAGGGCTCGGAGTCACTTCAGCAAAGTTTAGCTGCTCTTTTTCTGATCAATCAAAGTTACGATGTCTTTGACCCATCGCTGATCAGGTTTGACACAAAATTCCTTTCCATTCCGCATCGTGACTCTGAAAAATATGAATGATGTACAGTTATAACATAAAGTGTTTTTATTTATTAAGATTGTGTGTGAAGAATGCAAAAATTGCTGAACTTACATGATGCCTTTGTTTGCACAATGTGTGCTTGTCCGTCTGTAGTCGTCCACTTTATCTTTAGGCAAACGATATTCATAAAAGTGAAAGCAGCATTCGTCTGGAACAAACGAATCTATAAAGAAATGTTTTTTTTAGTCATTGATTCGATAAAATAGCTTTTAATAACTAAAGTTGTCAGAGTCAGTATCTTACCATAATGGGCACAGACCGTGAGACAGCACAGAAGTGCAGCCCCCAACACCAGGACACTCTGCTTCATCATTACTGCTGTTGCACTGGCTGTTGCTTGTCGTCTTTGCATGTTTTGATCTACAGACCCAGCCTTTTATTCAGGCCAGTGTGATGTGGTGTGGAAGGGTTGAAAAACAAGTTCCATGTTAAAAAAAAAAAAGAGGGGCACGTAAGCCGGCGAGTGTGGTCGTGTGGTCAGTGTTTCTGAGTAGAGATGAGGGGTGAGAGGTGGGGGGGGGACATGGTGGTTTAAGAATAGCAACACATGCAAAGGTGCAAAAGCAATGCGGAAATTATTTTCACACTTTGTAGATGCAAAACAGACGTTGGTGTAAAGTGTAACCACTGCAGAATGTATTTATATTTTATACTGTAATATTAATTCATACTTTTTTCAATGAAGTCAGATTGATTTGAAATGATTTGAACTCTGTTTCCTGCATCTATGAGTTACAGTAAAAATATATTATCCTGACTTAAAGCTTGCCATTCTGAATGCTCCTATGTTTTACTGGACTGGATGTGGGCGTCACTAAATAATAACTAATGCTAAAATAACATCCAGTAGTATGTGACTCATAAAAACTACAATGCACAATGCATCCCAACATGACAAACAGCTGCATTTTAGTCAAGTTAAACACATCATTCATTCATTCATTCATTCATTCATTCATTCATTCATTCATTCATTCATTCATTCATTCATTCAAATAATACACAATATGACGTAAATGTAATCCCAGTACCATGGTTAAAACAGCTTCATTTATTTTTTACTTCAGTTAAATCAATCAAACTGCATATATTCTTAGAAATATGACAATGGAGCTTGCACTGTTTTCCCCATTTCCAAACATCAAATTTTTTTGCTTGTCAGAAATAGAAGTGCATGACTTCAGGATTTAACATGCAAAGAGAGTTGGCCTATGAGATTTTGTGCAGGAACCTGTCTGATGATAAATTTATGCGCTGATGGAGAAATTGTGTTTCTTCTTTTAGCCAGAGCGTGAGGCGGAACTAGCACTTTCTAATGGCAGGAGCAGTGCATCCTCTACATAAAAAACACAGAGGAGCCCAGAATTGGTCCACAGTGAAAAGCCAACATGGATCAGAGGCCACAAAGGAACCTGCTCTGAAAATAAATTTAGCAAAAGGGCAGAAACCAGAAGCAGTATGTTGCTCTTTAAGCAGCACTGTCTGGTTGTGGTAAAATAAAGTTATGTTTGCAAAAATAAGTGGAGGACCAGCTGTGGTGGCGCAGGTGTAAGTCCACCAGTTGAATTACTCATTACAATAATCTGCAGAACACCAAGTGTGTCCTCTGTTCTTTTGGGCCTGAGGACAGATTTATCAATAAAGTTTGCCAATGCAAATCCAACATACAGTTGTGCTCAAAAGCTTACATTCCCTTGTAGAATTTTAGATTTTTTTGGGACTATTTTTCAAAGAATATGAAAGATAACACAAAAGGCTTTAACATCAATGACATCTTTTGTGGTAGTTGTGGATGGGCCTCTTTATTTCCTCGGATTGTAAAACTGTCCATTCTTTTTGGCAAAAAGCCTCCAGTTCCTGTAAGTTCCTGGGCTGTCTTGCATTTTATACAGTTGAACTACCTCCTCTTGCCTTTCCTTTCACAATTATTTTGCTTTCCTCATGACTCAGAAACCAGAAACGCCAGCACAGCACTGGAGGAAAGATGCAGAGGTCACACAGTTCACAGGTGAGGATGCTTACATTTAGCCATTCAAACCTCTGACCACCTGTGTGCATTTTAAATAAAAGCATTATTGGCCATTGTGCTCCCTGTAGTATTGAGATAGTGTATCAGGCCAAGATCACCAGGGTATGTAAACCTCTGATCCGGGTAATTTTGGTAGTTTATTTCACATTATGATTTAAAAAGAGTAAACTCAGTTGTTTGACTATTAATGACTTCACACAACGTTTGAGCACAACAGTACAGGTGCAGAACATCCAGATTGTTGCTTGTCAGCGAAGTCATTCCTGTCTGTGGCATTTGATCGTGTGACCCGAGGCCGATATCATTTGGCCTGGCTGAGGTGTCTCAGCTGTGGGAGGCTGAGAAGCAGGAGACAGCTGGTGCACCCCGGGGTGACCTGCAGGAGCTGTAGCAGCACATCTGTACAGAGATGTCAGACGTATACCAGACCCAGCCAACAAGCCCCCAGTCCCTCTCCCTCAGCCCCATCAAACAAAAACTGAATAGGAACGTAAGCTTTTAACCTTTACCTACAGTGAGCTAAAAGAAAACCAAAAGAAGGAGCAAGATTTCAACGGTTTCAATGTTTGACTGGTAACTTTAAATATTTTCATGTGTGGCAGCATCTCTCATACTCATGTGAAAAGGAGAATACGGGCCAAAATACAAATACATTTCTCCACTTTGTGATCCTTCCCTCCGCCCTATAGAAGCGACAGCATTACCTTGAAGCAATCTGCATGCCGCTGTTGTGAGTATAATGAATCAAAAGGTTTTATTGTCAGACACCGGAGCTATATGACAATGCAGGCGCAGGGTCTTATTTATTCCTGGGCTATTGTCAGCGCCTCTCCTCGGCTGATCTCCAGATGAATGGGGCCGCTAAGAAAGGCTTTTTCAGGCAGAACAAAGCGGGGCATTCATCATTCCAAATCGAGCGCATGGCTGTCCCTGAACACACGACAAGGCCAGCGCAGAAGCCGCTAAAATAAATAGTTTGGAAGACTCCGCCAAAGGTCAGGTGCAGATGGTATGGCTGATAAGAGTTTGATGAGATGCACATCACAGTACACAAAGGAATGTACCAAAACATGGCAACCTTTTCAGTCAATGGTGACTGACGTTTAAATGCCTCGAGATACTTCATAGAGTCTTGACTAGCTCAATCAGAGTAAATGCTTCAAGTGCTCAACAAGTCGTAGATGATTCAAACCTACCAGGCCCCTGAGCATGTTGAACAGCCAATCACCCCGTCTCGTATCATCTCTGTAGGTGTGGCAGTCTCCTCCTTAACCCTTTATAGGGCAAGTGACTATGTCTGGTCATTTCCGCACACTTTACATATGGCCTGCTGCACATCAGTAAGGTAAAGTAGCATGTAGTCCTCACTCAGCCAATCAGAAGAGATCACCCGACATCACAGATCCAACTACTGTGGCATTTGACCAAAATCTGCAGAGACAGGTCGGCGGTCGCGCTCTAAACTTCCTGTTTTCTCAGAAGTCTAAAAAAGATCTAAGGCACTCAATTCATGGTACATTTCTTTACATCCATGCTAAGTGATGATATATGTGTTGGTTTTGGAGGACGTAGTGAAATAAGTGAAATTTCAGCATGAAAAAGGCAGGCATAATCATACGCCACGTTCACTTAAACCTAAAGTTAGTTAAACTTCGTAACGTTTATTGTGTCTACTTGTATTCTAGTATCACTTTTTAGGTTTGTTTTGCCAGACAAAACAAACCTAAAAAGTGATACTAAAGTTAGCTAGTTTTGTCCATATTTGGACATGCCTGTTGCACCTATAATTCATATTTGCAGTATTTTCTTGACACAAGAACCAATAAACCTTTGGACTATGTTTTTATGTTGCCAAAGGTTCGGTTTTAGTAAATGTTTTAGATAAACAATATTGGAGGTGACTGACCCCTGTTGTTGCTTCGGCACAAGCTTAATATAGAATGTGTAGTTACACATATGACCTGATGTGGCAGTAGTGAGTATAAAATGGCCAACTTGCATCTAGCCCCTTTAAAGGGTAAGCAACCAGATATGGCTTACATTGATTGTATGATAATGAAAAAAATGGAAAATGTTACAACAGAAATAGAATTGTGTTACGTCCCCCAAAAACACTCTTAAAGGGGCTAGATGCAAGTTGGTCATTTTTTACGCACTAAAGCCATCTAACCTTCTATATTAAGCTTGTGCATGACGGCACTTTGGATCCGAAGTAACAACTTTTTGTTTTTTAGTTGTAATTATTTATTTCAAAGTAGTTCAATGAGTGTCCTATAAAGGGTTAAAGCTGTGATTTGATTGGGCAGGGATTTTCATGGTGACAAAGCTTCATGTTATTCTGTACTTGGCCTACTTACCTACATACTACGTGTTACTTCTTTCTTTCTGTGCCCATGTGAAGATAGAATAACACTATAAATAACCTGCATTATTGCGACTGTTTCGGCCTGCGTTTCTTTCTGTGGAAATGTATCGGAGTTCAGCCTGATACTGATGTCCCGTTGTTATAAATGTGTGCGTTAGACAGAAACCAGGCACAACGTTTACGACTTGATTCAATTCATGTACATAAGTTATCTTTCTTCCTCTCACGCCCCTATAGCTCAGTGGTTCATTGGTCCGAAGTCATCTGTGTGTACTGTACACAGGCACCCCACTCTTTGAAGGATGTGAGACAAAGGAAATGTGTTCCATTAATATTACATAGCATTTAGTCGCAGCACTTGCCTTGAAGCCATTATTATCATACACCGACACATGTTCAAGTCCTTTGAAAAGCAGTCAGTTTCCCGGGGCATCCAACTTTACACTGAAACTTTGACTAACTCTCTAAAGTGAATGGGCAGGTGTGTTTGGTAGGACTCCGTTTTGTGGTCATTATCCAGTCCTACCAAGTTAAGGTCACAGCTCAGAGCAGGGCTGTTTCTTGCTTTGTGCAGGCCCTGGGTGAACTGACTATACTAATGTATTTTCACATTTATTAATCACACTTTTAGTTTATAGATAGGGTCTGTGGAGTATCCAAATGCTCTTTCGCAAACCAAAAGTGAACAGTTTGGGAGGAACACACATGTGTGGAGGACAAATGGATCAGCAGCACATCAACATCAAACCCTATCCTCACTGTGAAGTATGGAGCAGCAGAATCATGGTGGGGCGGTTTTGTTTATCACGATATTCTGCAGAAAAACCTGAGACATTCCCATTATGCATGGAATAAGTAAGTGAACCCTTTAAATATCTGTCTGATCCTTCTTTTGCAGCGATAACTGCTTTTCTGTAGTTGCAGATTGAACGCTCACAATGATCAGGATGAATCTTGGACCATTCCTCTTTACAAAACTGCTGCAGTTCAGTGAGAGTCAGGCGGTGTACTTACTCATTCCACACTGTCCCGTAAATGTTTACATGTTATGGCCAATAAAAACACGATAAAATGTAAATATTTGGGTGGTATTAGTTAAAGCAGACAAATAAACCGATATTTCAGTATTTTAGGAGTACTTTAACCTCTTAGGTTAAGGCAGGGACTAAGTATTTTCTCCAGTTCGCCATTACACAAATTTAAAAGATTAGGCCAGTGTAACACCTCATTTGAAAGCTAAGAAAGCATTGTTGCCGTCACATTTTTGTTGCTATTTTGACACTTTTAAAAGAAGCTCTTAGATTTAGGTAAAGCCAAACTGGAGAACATGCACTCGGTAATGGTGGGGGTTAAGAGGATAATAAACTGCCGATTACTGCTGGGTGTAATAGTATTTCTGAAAATCATCTTGAGGGTCAGAGAATATAAAGCCCAAGGGGTCTGACCTAGCTCATGTGGGGCAGGGGTAAAGCCAAAACAGCTCGAGCAGCCAACAATATCCAATCCAATATACAGTATCATTAGCCATCAATGAGCTAGCGGCATAGTTGCGCCTGACCATATTGTCAGGCCGGGCCAGAGCCATGAGGGGACACTGGGGACAGAAGGATGCCCCCTCCCAATAGGCTGGGGCCATTTGTCTGTGTCAGGGTTTAAGCAACAGTCCCCAACACTTTGCCTAGCCCCCCCCCCCCCCCCCCCTCCAACTCTCCTGTCTGCTCTTCTCCAAAGGCAAATCCATCACGCTCCCCCATGCAGGAAAGTGCTGAAATAAAGAGACAATGAAGTGGAATGAGTGAGAGCAGGATTGATAGCGTTAGGAGGAGCTGGGCTACAGTTTGAGCAGCAGGCTGGCCCACACTGCTGAATATGAGCTATGCAGATAAATGGAGTTAAAGCTATGTAATCATACATTCAAGTCGTGGGAAGCCTGCCGTGCTCTGATGGATGATTTCAACAAGCCTGAAAGACAAAGGTCTGCAGCATAACAAAACACTTTTTCATTTGGGTTTCTCAATCGTGCCATGGTTTGTCAGTTGCCATATGTTAACTTTCAATCGAATACACTGGTAATTCATTTAATTTAGTATGTCCAAACACAGTACATCCATAGAAATTAAACATGTTGGAAATTTGAAACATGAATAGTTGAATCTTTGGATATCATTAGGGTTGAAAACTATAATGCTAAATTTAGCCTTCTAACAGTGTTGATGGAATAGTTTTTATTGCTTTAATGCATCCTATAACCCATTACCATGGTTCACTTTTTTGTAGATCTAATCAACTGCAAGCCCTGTATAAGTTTTATTGTAGACCACCTTATGTGTTCCAAGAAGGTGCTCCATAAAGGCAAGAGAACTTGTTTAACTAATGGTCTTGCGCTGCACATGCAAAATATCAGCAACATCAAATGACGGCGCAGTGCCCTCTTCTGGTAAATCTTTGCATCCTGCATCTTCATTTCATGGGGCCATACTTTTTTGGTACCTTGTTTTTTCCAAAGCCTCACTAACATAGGGACCACAACTTTGAACCTCTTGGAAGAACAAAATATTCATGCAGTACACCAACAACAGAGCTTTTAACCACAAATTAATGTCTATTTAATAGTTTTTTTTTGTTAAAATATACAATTATGTACAGTACAAACTCAAACACTGCATTGGTTAAAACGTACAGTTATATGATACAAATTAAAATTATTCAACATCTCATTCCATTTTTAAAATTCCATTAAACTGGCTCCAACTAATGAGTCATCACTGAATGACTTCAGTGCATTTCCAAAAGAATCTAAGCAATTTGGACATTTAAAGAGCTTGCCACACAATACAAACAATAACTCAAGCTGGTGGCATTAGTTTCAATCTTCACGTTTCATCCAACTCTTCTATTGGAGCCACTTCTTCATTTAATGAATATCTAATACTTGACATACCTGTATGCATAGCTTCAGTGTTCGCTTGGCATGTTTGGAGTGGAAAGTATGACGAGGATGCAGGGTGTCAAACCGGTTTGTCTACATTTCTTCTTGGCGCCAACAAGCGTCTTCCCAGTCAGGAGAACATGAAATATATTTTGTTGCAAATCATCTCCGTCCCTATAAGTCCCCCTTTCCCTCGCCTCCCATTAACACAAACTGTTGCCTCTCTGACATTGGTGCAGTATCAGAATGGGCGACAGTCGTAGTAGTGACGCTCCAATTGAGGTTGCATCTAGAGCCGTTATTGGTTACATAGGGCTGCAGAAAGAGCTTGAGGGAAAATGTATGAACAAACAAAACAGACGTCACAGCACTTTGAATAGATCCAAAGATTTGATGTCACGTGTACGTGTGTGCATGGAATAAGGCAGTGGAATTGCTATAGCGTACCCATCAGACAGCCCTCCAAACCTCAGAGTTCAACGGTGTGGGAGTGCAGGGTTCCAGACTCCAGTAAAGCAGTTAGAAGAGGGGCTGGTCAGTCTCGGGAGAAGACTGACCGCCAAGAGGCGCTTGGATGAGCTGCAACATACACGGAGCAGCTACTCAGTCTATTGAATCATAGCAGTTATCCTTCATATGCGGGAAAAAGAGATCACATTTTGTCCTTTAAATGTAAAAATCTCCTGTTCAAAGTCTAATAGCGGTTGGCGTCGTCATACGAGATGGTATCCAGGTCAAAGAAGTCCTCTAGTTTCCACTGCAGGGTCTCGAAGGTGGGTCTGTCCTGGGGCTCCTTCTTCCAGCAGTCGGACATGATCCCGTAAAAGACTTTGGGGCAGTTTAGTGGGGCGGGCATCCTGTAGCCTTCCAGGACTTTCTGCACCACCTGGTAGTTGGTCATGGCTGAAGGAATGCAACCATAAAGAGACACGGATTACACTCCAAAACAAAATTTCAAAAAAGTGAACGAAAAATTTAAGATGCTATACCTTGATAAGGCGTTTGGCCGAATGTCATGATCTCATAGAGCAGAATGCCAAAGGACCAGACGTCTGACTTGATGCTGAATATGTTGTCTTGGATGGCCTCAGGGGCGGTCCACTTCACGGGAAACTTGCCGCCCTCCTTTGCTTCATACACATTTTCATTCTCCTTCTGCAACGTGAAACAATTGGTCTGTGTTATACAGTTTATTGAACGATCACATGACATTCACACGGCGCAAGGTGTAAAAACAACAAGCGACATGGTGACAAACTGGTCTGTGTGCTCATTACTGTGAGACAAGCATTTCATAGGTTCAAAGTTCCATACTTTACGCTTTAATTGGGCAATAACATTGAGAATTTCACATTTCCTGGACAATACATCATCAGTTGGCATGTCGACTACGTGTCATTCAAAAATAATACACATTACCATTGCCAGCAGAGGGCACCAGGAACCTAATCCCGGGACTGTCACTGTCACCAAGTGCCAAATTTCACATGACATAGCATTGAACCAAAGCAAAGTTGTCTGGAGTGCAGACGAGAGCAGAGGTTCCCAAAATGATCAACTGAACTAATAGAAACACATGTTTATTGCAGAAGGAGTACAGGTGCAGAAAACACTCAATATCTTCCAATATTTTGCATGTTTTGAAGCATTTATGGGACCCACGGATTTGGACTCGAGGGGCCTGCCACCCACATTTAATATTTTGTGTGTGTCCACTTCTCCCTGATCTAGAGTATTTTCTCACCATGAAGACTCGGGCCAGGCCGAAGTCTGCCACTTTGCAGACGTTGTTCTCCCCCACCAGCACGTTCCGCGCTGCCAGGTCTCTGTGGATGTAGTTCTGCTGTTCCAGGTAAGCCATTCCTGACGCCACCTGCGCTGCCATCTCAACCTGGTCTGAGAGGCCCAGGGTGCTGCCTTTATCCACTGAACAGAAATATAAAGACTTCATTTGTCACAGTTTCACTTAACATTTTAATCATTTGGATGATTTACAAAAATATAAAAGCATTAATATTACAGCATAAAATAACTTTTAGCTTTCAGGAGGTCAGTAAACATAGAAGCCGTTGTTTCCTGGTTCTTCCACTCAACTCTTTGTAATCACAGTGACATTTAGTTGAATGAGCAGCTCCTACACTTCAAAGTTCAGTATGTGTTTTACTGTGGCGTTATCTACACTGTCCGATATTGTATCGAGGCGTGGCCTTACTCTGCAAGTACTCCAGCAGACTGCCGTGCCTCATGAGCTCTGTGATGATGAAGATGGGCTCCTCCATGGTGCACACGGCGTACAGCTGGATCAGTTTGGCATGTCGCAGCCTCTTCATGAACTGAGCCTCTCTCAGGAAGTCCTCCGTGTCCATGGAGCCTGGCGTCATAAGCAAGATAAGGCTATACACTACCAAACAGTAAAGCTGACTAAAAGCCCAGAGCAGAAAATGGTACGCAGGTCAATTTCTGTTTATCTAATGTTTAGATATACTGTACAGGCCTGTCAAATTTAAACCGTTATGAGACAGGTTTACAGTCATGCCATTTGTTTAGTACAGATGTGTGTACACAGTACAGATGAGTGTACACAGTACATATAAGGCGGTACACCAAGTATTACCTCACTAAATATTTGACCTTCCTAGTACCACCATGCTCAGACCAAATGACTAAACCAAGTCTAAAACAGAGTTATGTCTACACTAGAAGTAAATCATGTCTAAACCAAAACATACAAGTTGAATGAATTGCTAAAGCATAAGTTGAATGAATTGCTAAAGCATAAGTGAAATAAAATCATTGTGTCCTTGTGTACGACACTTAACCCTCCTTGCTTGTATGCACACGCGAGTGAATGGTGGTGGTGGATGAAAGATGACCGGGAGAGATTGGCATACTTCTTCTGTACATGGCACTGCATACAGTTTACTACATTTCTTAAACCAATATAGAGTTATTTTATCATTATCTTTTACTATAAAAGGAGAAAGGTAAAATAAGCCTTCTACATTTGTTTACCTGGTTTAAGCGTCTTCACAGCCACTGCGGTCGTGTCGTTCCACAGGCCTTCGTACACCTCTCCAAACTGTCCCGCCCCCAGCTTCCTGCCCAGCTTTATGGAGCTGCGTGGGATCTCCCACGTGTCCACCGTGTTGTAGGACAGGCCAAATGTCGGAGGAGCCTCCAGCTGGACAGACAACATCAACCTTCAGATCTCTACCAAAAGACAGTCTTATATATATATATATATTCATTAACCACAGGGCAGCACAATTTTTGATTAATACGCATTTTTCTGGAAAGTATGGCATTAACTTTGCGATTTAAATATTAAAATAAAGATTCAGTTTACTGTCCACATCCCTGAGCAGATAGCAGATTAACATGTATAATATTGTTTACGTTAAAGGGGCTAAATGCAAGTTTGTGATTATATACTGACTACTGCCATCTCAGGCCTTATGCGTAACTGCAGTTTCTATATTAAGCTTGTGCATGACGGCACTTCAGACCTGAATCAACACCTTTTTGAGTGACAGTGCAGGATTTTAGAGGCAGTTTTGGCCACTAGGTCTGGGCTCATTCTACACATTAAGACATGGCTGGAACATGTAGGGGGAGGAAAATACATTATTTTAAACTTTTCTAAACACAGTATAGTCCCTTTAAGTAAACGTTAAAGAATTGGCACTGCAAAAATGTCCTACAGTGATTATTTAAATGACCATTTGGACTTTATTGCAATTGACAGTGTAAAACCTCAAACTGAATTGAACCCATTTGGATTTGCAGACCTTAAGACAAGGTTCTCCCAGTCGAACACACAGCCCATCCGCCTGAAGGGAGTACCATTCCACCAGCTCCTTTATTGTGTCGAACGATTTGGTCCTGGACACGTAGTACTGGCCATTCTCCAGTTTTCTCAGTTTGTAGTGTTTCACCCTGCCGCTGTCCAGCACTACGAGACAGAATACATTTAACTTTAGGAGACTCAATGGTGAAGGATCAAATAGCCAATTGTTATTGAAAAGGACAAATTTGATTGAAAAGTAAAGCAATGGAAACAGGTGAAAGATCAGTGAAGAGTCATCCGGCCTTTAACAACACTCAGCTCACTGAAGTCTCTTATCAAACAATCAATCAGTCTGGCACATTGGAAAACAACGCGTCACGATTACTTCATGGAAACAATTTGGATCAAAAAGACAGCATGAAACTGTAGTAAACTGAAGAGAAACAACTCAGCATTTGTGCTCTATTGAGAAATGGATCATTCCTGGAATTCTGTGCATCACCAACAAAGGAATGAGCGGCATGGTGTAATGTTTACCAGGCACTGCCTTGAAATGAAGGCTTGTGCTGGTTCACTCCAGCAGGTCAGGAGCTGGAACTATGGGTTTCAAATTTCACTCAGAGTTTCCTCAAGACCTCAAAAAAACTGTTCAACTTAAGGGGCAAACCGCAAACTCTTCCATAGAGCTAGTGATGGGTTTACCTGAGAGGGACAGTTCTCCTTTCTGACTTTCACAGTTCCGAATGAGGAAGGCGCCTTGGAGATTTCCTTCAGCCAGAAGCATCTTCTCTGCATCAAGTCTCTTGGTGTCCGGGAAATACCACCTGCAAAGCACACCCACCCACTGTAAACTCTCATAGGTATACAGAGAAAAGGCTTATAATGATCTGAAAAACTAAATTTTTTGCGAAACATTTCATAGAGAGTTCACTGATGTGATTTAAAAAAAAAAAAAAAAAAAAAAAAGAACAGTATTCAGCAATTATATTCTAATCAGTCTGGACAATTAACTAGAGAAATATCTACAATACTAAACCAGCTTAGAAAGTTTCTTACACAAACTGGAATGGACAATATTTGTGATATTGTACATTACCTAAACAATAACATTTTACAAGTGGCTGCTAGATCGTGTTGAATTGTCCAGTTCTATTCTATTACCATTTGACTGCAAAAAGCAAATGCATTTTAGGAACAATTATGTACATGTAGTTAAAATGTGTTTTATTGTGACAGTTTACTTCGCAATCTCATATTTTAAAGCGCAATATTTTGTCTGTGAAAGAACATTGTATTTTGAACATATTATGCAAGTTAAAAATGCATACATTCATTTCGCAAAACAAACAACTATTGACTATGACAACTTAATTGCATAACTGCACAAAATATGCACGCAATAGCCTATAGTCAAAATGCACACTTCTGGTTTCCCGTCACATGTGTCATGACAAACATTATGTGGTACACCTAAAAGTATGTGACCACATTGTTTTTATTTATTAGGTAATTTGAAAAGATTTTATTTTATAGCAATTTAAGCTAAGACTAAGTATACAGATATTATGGTACTGTCCTGATTTTATAAGGGAAGGGAACATTAGAGTGGAACCTTTGTTCGTAAGGTGTTGCCCCAGGTGGCAATAGCGTTGAACTTCCTGTTTTGCCTCAAACGCAATCTGGACGTAAACGGCAGCACTCGTGTGTTCATTGTCTCTACCTTTTTTTTATTATTTTACAGGTCAGTACACGGTGAACCATAACCACAAATATATTGTATGGTCTTTACACGATTATCTACTAGTATGTGAAACTGCTCTTTACTTTGTGGGCCGTTTCGAGGGATAAATGGGGAGTTTTATCTGTCAATATCTGAGAGTGGCAGTGGGACTCCCGCGCTCGGTAGTTCGTGCGGGGTTTAGCATAGCCATCGCCGACTCTGTTTTTTAGGAGTTTGGTGATGCGTTTTGTTTTACTGCCATTTGTGTGGCTCACATCTAGCAGCTACTTAGGCTCTGAGTACAGTAAGCTAATTAATATAGTAAAGCCAGCAATAGCTGTGTCTCATTTCAGGTGTAGTAAATTTGTTCAAAAGAATGTAAAAGGATACGGCATTTTGTTTTTGTTAAGCTGTAGTATTTTTGAGTCCTGATTAAAGATAATAGCGATGTATTTTAGTGCAAACCCACTTTAGTGCAGCTAAGTTTAGCAAAGCAAAAACAAAACAGTTGATCATCCTGTAATTATCATATGCATATTTTTCTCTAAATGTGGTAAAATGAGTTGGATCCAAAGGTTACCTGTGAGAAAATGTTTAAGCTTGTGCATAGAGAAAAGTGATAAATTCACTGTATCGCACCTGTTGTTGACAAACGAGTAAAAAGAAAACGCAATCTGGACGTAAACGGCAGCACTCGTGTGTTCATTGTCTCTACCTTTTTTTTATTATTTTACAGACGCACAGATTGCAACAATCACTGCTACGTCAGCCCCACAGCTTGGGGCCCGTAACAATTATGTAACTATATGTTCACATATTGAAGACAGTCACTCTTTCCCTTTTAACAGCATCATGAGTAAAAAAACAAAACAAAATCCCCGAGTACTTTCTGAGATGTCTGCATGTCCATTATTTCACCACTGCCAGCATGGGTGCAAAAAGGGGTCACCATAACTATGACCCAAATGTGAGAAGACACTGCACTGAAAATGTAGTATTGTTTCACAACAGAGGACATGTTGTGCTAAAGAGTCTACAAAACATGTGATGGATGCGAGCAAGTTTCACTTCAACATCAGGAAACTACCGAAACCCGAACAACAACAATAGTTAATCAGAGCTATTAAGATGACAGGAAAACTAAGACATGACCTGACTGAAGAACAGGCCCAGCAGGTAACTTTCAATGTGACAGCCAGGTGACTCATGCCAAACACTATGACCCGCTCCATCACAGTGTCCTATTGACTGCAATATCTCTGTAAAGCCTGCAGAGTTTGGTACTGCACTAAAGGTGACAGTAGAGACGTGCGTCGCAACTATATTTTATTAAACCTTTTGGACACATTGCATACCTTTAAATTGAAATAGTTCTACAATTGGCCAGCGCTATCAAATGAGCCCAGCACAAACCTGTCCAACCAGTTGGGATAGGCCAGTCATGAGGTCAGTGTTCAGTCAGGGCAGGCAGGGTCAGAGGTGAAAAGTCCAAGCGATAAGTGGATACGTTTATAGTCCCCATTTTCCCTCTGCAATTCATAGATTTATAATAAATAGATCTGAACCTATTGTGCATGGTTTGTGTTGATGAGAAAGCTGGAGGACTCGGACACAAGGGGAGGACGTGCAAAGTGAAAAATCTAGATGTTGCTCAAAGTTATAATGTTGTCGTTTTAGAAGGCCAAGACATGAGATGATTTTATTTCACCAAACATGTTTATATTTACCTTACATTAACAAATCCTTATACAAATTCACACTAATTGGGACCTAACACGATACAATTATAGCAGGTGATTCTCTTTAAGGAAGTAATTTGTCATGAGGATGTCCGTAAGGGTGTCAGCAAACAGGCCTGATCTAAACTTGGCCTCTCATCGCTCACACACAGAAGTCATTCCTTACCGGAATTATTAACCCGCCTTCTCATTTCCTGGTTCAGTGCAATCATGAACACAAACCGATTGCGAACTAGGAGTATTCTTAAGTGATTTCTATATTCACCGCTTGTGGTTTCAAACATTTTCATTTGTACAAGTCTAGCAAAATATCCAATCCATTTTTAGGCCCGTTTACTTAACAGGACTGTGCATCAGAAGTAACTGCCTACATCTTCTCGGTGTTTGTCACAGTACTTTTTAGTAAGTAAAATTGCATACAACAGGTTTTAATTGTTTTGTATTTGTAATTTAATGAATACTTTTTTACTTTCTACCTCTACATATGTCACTTCCTGCCAGATTCCAATAAGGAAGTGAAGGAATAAACATCAGAAAAAATGTCAAACCATGGAAACTATAGTTAAAAGGTTTCAGCCAAAAAATAATAATATTCAACATCAATTTAAAGTGCTTGTGAACCATAAGGAAAAAGTCAATACGAAAATAAATCAGTGGGGAAGGAAGGGGTGGTACATTTACCTTTTGTGTTTTTATTTTACAGAGTCATTATTTGGGTCACTACTTACGTTACCACTGAACAATAACATTACACTGGAGCCCAACTATTTTGGCTATTTCGAGAGATAAAAAGTTAGTCACGGTGAAGAGGCCATTTGACAGAACTACCATAGCATAATCATAAAAAAAACCTTAGAGCCAAATTGTTGTCCATCTTAGTAGGCTTAAAGTAAAGTTTTTTGGGGAACGAGGAAAGGGTCGATATACTCACAGTTCCGCATCGATGCTCTCCACAGGGGCCACATAATTGGCAGGAATGTAGCCCTTTCTATTGGCCGAGACCCCGTTGGCCGCTCTGGCGAACCACCACTGCCCCGCGTCCTTGGTGATCACCTCCAACGAGTCCCCGGTGTTAAAGCTCAGATCATCCACCGTCCGGGCCGAGTAGTCATAAAGGGCCACGTACATGTTCCGCGCGGGCCCCGCCGCTCTGAGCTGCTGAGGCGGGGCGGACTGTAGTTGCCGCGGGTTGTACTTTGGAAAGTCCTCTTCAGCGCCCGGATTGACGAACACATCGGCATTGGGTTCAGTCTTCTTTCTGGGTCCATCCGGAGTGTCGGACTGGGCAGGTTTTCGAAAACAGGATAGGAAGCGATCCCAGCACGCGGATAGACTTTTCTGAAACTCCATGGTTCAGGTCAATCAAAGCTGGTCATTGTGAGGAAATCACAGCGGCCTGTTGCGCTCAGTCTCGGTGCGCATCGGCCTGTCCCGTCCGCCTGGTGTGAACGATCCCCTTGTTTGTTTGAGTGATATAAGTGCACAGGTGCAGTCCAATCACCTGGGCCAATCAGCGCCACCTGAGAGGAATGAGGAACCGCTGCGCGCGACCTTGAGAGAGGGCTGTGGCGACATCTGGTGGACACTTGGCCGAGCATACACTTCATCCTCCATTTGGCTACAGTAGCTGTTTTTGCCTTAGAAAGAAAGAAAGAAAGAAAGAAAGAAAGAAAGAAAGAAAGAAAGAAAGAAAGAAAGAAAGAAAGAAAGAAAGAAAGAAAGAAAGAAAGAAAGAAAGAAAGAAAGAAAGAAAGAAAGAAAGAAAGAAAGAAAGAAAGAAAGAAAGAAAGAAAGAAAGAAAGAAAGAAAGAAAGAAAGAAAGAAAGAAAGAAAGAAAGAAAGAAAGAAAGAAAGAAAGAAAGAAAGAAAGAAAGAAAGAAAGAAAGAAAGAAAGAAAGAAAGAAAGATTAATGGTTAATGATTAACTGGTCTACTCTAACTGTTTTACACCGGCCCTGACAATACCGTGTTGCGCGCACACGACATGTGCTCATTTACATCAGACATTACGGTCTCCTACCCGGAAGCACAGTGGCACCGCGCCTCACAGCTACTGCTCTGTGGCGCGCGCGCACACACATACACACACCGCACATGCGTTTTGCTGGTGCGTCGTATGGAGCTTTAGCTGTGGTCTATCGCACACAAAACTGCACTGATCCATTAACCCGCAGCCCCCAGCCCCAGAGTGATCCTCGGCCGGACAGCACAGGCTCTGACCGCAGTGCCAGCGCTCCGTCAGCTCTGTGACATTGACAGCGCGGGGTTGCAGTAGTGGTTGCATGTTCGTTATTGGGTTGCATCTGCGATAATGGGCGACTACTTCTGTCTCTCCGACTGCGACGTGATCGGCTTCGACTTGGACCACACGTTGTGCCGGTACCATCTGAAGGAGACCTCCAGGGTGAGTGGGCAGTGCAGGGGGCGTGTGCGCACCGTGCACCAGTCCTGATGGACACATCTGGACCGCGGATGCTACACGAACCTGGGTCTGTACTGTAGTGCATGTTACTGTGTGAGGCTCGTGTGCACCGTTTGTCTATAACCCACAGAGGCTTCTTAGAAGCTGGGGTAGCAGGTCGTGATGCACGAGCCTCAGAGGCCCATGTCAGTGGCGAAGCCGTAGTGCACTGAGTGTTCATGGTGATACACATAACGCTGGATTTGAGCTGAAGCATTGATTGGAGCATTGGCTATTACACGTGCTGTGTGCTCTGTATCAAATGGAGCTCACTGTGAGAGCGTGTCATTTTGAGTGACAGTGTAGAATTGTGTCTAGTGTGTCTAATTTATGTAAATTAAAGTAACCATATGTTCACTAGAAGCCAGGCCCAGCTCCTGGACGTCTGTGAGATCTTGGTCTATCTCTATTCTGAAAACAACATAGTCTAGCTCTATTTCAGTTATATTAGTCTTTTGTTACACAATACTAAGATGAACATGAATATTCTGTATCCTCTGTCCCACGAGGCCACCCCCTCTATTCCTTACATTGTTGACATTTCTTTTTGGATAATTCTGATCTGTGCAATTAAGGTTACAGCCTAATAACCTATCCAGCAGCCCTGCACTGATGGTAAATTTTTACTTTGAACTTATACTGTAATTACTGAAGCACTTTAGGACTAGTGTTAAAGATGTGGGGGAAACGGGTTACTGGAACATACCCACTAACACTATTATATCATCTCAAATTTCCCGTTCCTTCAAAATATTTCCCATATCCTATACCTCAGAGAATTGAGAGAATAGTAGCCTATGCGTTCTCTCAAACGGGAGATTAAACTAAGCCCTGCTTTAAGACATAGACTTTAACTTCTCTCTCCCCCCGATGTTTGCTGATCTGTCTTTTCATGTGTTGTGGTGTCAACTGCCACACATATCAGAAAGGAACACTCCAACATTCGTGTACAAAGACATATATGGCCTCACTCTTGCTTTTTGAGTCAAGAGTGTGCAGGGTTAATTGTATTTAATGACTTGTGTTCTTCCTGGTGAATCATTTTCCCTGCATCTTTCTTGTTTTGTACAGCTGATCTATGAGAGCTTTACTAGGTATCTCGTGGAACACAAAGGCTATGACAAGGAACTGCTGGAGCTGACCCCTGCAACCTGGGACTTCTGGTCTGTTTATCATTCACTGTAGCCACTTGAAACTTACTGCAGACTAGTTGTTAATGGGCAAATACAAAATATCAGATTGAACCCAATATCGCAAGTTCTTAATTCTCCATAAACCTTGTTTTGATTCTGGTTTATTGTTTGTTCAAGCCACACTGCAGAACATTGCAGGCTATATTATCAACTAAATTGTCGTAACACCGCGATAGACATGGATACGATACCAAAGATGCTCCTGTGCCATCAAAGGAAAGCATGGAAGAGGACGTAAACTTTAGCTTTAGCCTATTGTGTAGTTACCTGTCGTTAAAGAAAGCAGCAGCACTTTAATGGAGGCAAACATTACCTCCATTAAAGTTCTCTGCTCTGCAGAGTTTTGAAGCAGGTCTGAGGGGAAGCAGGCCCGCTCACAGTAAATACTGTTTTTTGAAGTATTTTTTATAAATAAAAAACACCTGCAAGTAACTAACTGTCCATATTTTACTCTTGGGTGTAATGCTATGCAGTATGGCTTAAGGTTTTCCATTTTTGTTCTAATACAAACAATCTTGCTTTGTCAAAATAGTATAATTAAACCGAGAAATTTGCAAGATCTCGTCATAAAGTTCTGAAATGTCCCCCTCATGTGGCACTGATGTCCGTTTGTTATTCATGTCATTCAGTTTCAAAGGCCTTGTGGTGGACCTGGAGGATGGGAGCCTCGTGAAGTTGGCTGAAGATGGAACTGTTCTAAGGTTTGTGCAAACACATTTCAGTTCTTCAGCTGTATAGAATCAGTTGTTGCCCTGTCGAAGCAATGAGAACCATCAAGTGTGACCAGTGGTACTGGTGCCACAGTTTGAGAAACACTGAAGCAGACTATTAGGTTACGGCTACAAGTGACATCACTGTATTTTATCAGCCTATTATATTTAATGTATATTGGGTAAAATTCATTTTGCTTCAATTCTGATTCATGCACTCATGTACTAATGTATTTATGTAACACACTGATATGTAACCCATAGTAACACAGAGCATTTGGCTTTGTCTGCGCCATATTGACGTCATGCTAACAGCTTTCCCACAGACTTAAAATGGGTCTTTGTGTTAGACCAGTAAGCCAATCACTGATGCAAATGATTTGTTTGCATTTTAGGCATTGAAATTAATAAACATTAATAAAATATTTTTGTTCAGTGTACCCTCTGGTTGCAGACCTGTTGGGTCAGAAATGCATCAAAACATTAAAAAAATGGCCAAAGACAAAGTATTTATATTTAACAAACCACAAATTGAGTGTTTTCTGCACTAATAGCTCTTCTCAGTAATACTGTATGTAATGATTTTATAACATTTAATTTGCTCTAGTGATGTTTGCCCTAGGTGACAACATTACGGTAACAGTGAGAAAGTTGCAATTATTGAGCTGATATATCGCTTTTCTCTTGGAGCTCAATGTCAAGATGGCAATGGGTAGAGTTTATGTCTTGATTGGGTTCAACATTTGTGAATTTTCATTTAAGATTTTCTCATTAAAACACCATGTAATATAGCAAAATTCCACCAAACGAATTGGTCGAATTTTCCTTTTTGCTGTCATATGGGAAATAGTTAATATCACTGTAATTACTGGCCGTTTTAGACACAAAGCAAAGAATTATGGTCTGTAGTTGTAGTTAATAAATATATATATATATATATATATATATATATTTATATATTTATTTATTTATTTATTTATTTATTTATTTATTTATATTTATTTTTGAAATATACAATTTCTGCAATATTCCAGTTTACGACTCGCAATTTACAATCTGATGATCCAGTCCACTATATGATTTTGTGACTTATCATAGTTTTTGTGTTTGTGTGGACTTAGAGCGACACATGGGACCAGAGACTTGAGCACAGAGGAGCTTCTCAGACACTACGACCCCACGCGAGAGTGGAAGCACTTCCAGAGTCTCAACACTTCCTTCACCAGATCTGGTACGCTCCACCACAGATACTGTCCTGCTCTTTTTGCGAAGTCTGGGTCAGGGCCAAATGTTCTCCTGTTGTGTTCCAGCTAAATATTATTTCTATGACAACTACTTTGACCTGCCTGGAGCGCTTCTGTGTGGAAGAGTTTTCGACGCGTTTCATAAGGTATTTAATAGTTTCGTTAATTTAATATAACCTGGAAAAAAACATCTCTGTAAGGATTTGTTATGTGTAGGAGCTGCTCGCCCTGTAGTTTGGAGAATGAAATCTCTAAAATGATATCTGCATTTATTCAAAGGACCCTCAACATGTTTTGTTTGTACACGCAGCAAGGGAAAGAGTTGAACTCGGAATTTTGGAAAGACATGATCGCTGCCATTGACCACAACTACAACACATCGGCTTTCAAAGGTACGGTCTTTGCTCTACCCATGCTTCACTTGTTATGCCTTACATTTTACATCCTGGGCTTTTGTTCTGACAAAGATGTTTATTTTATTTCCTTTTTTGTATCTAAATATAGAAACACACAAAACATAACTTTTTTTTTTTCAACTCGAACTTTATTGTGTTTTGGTCTTTTAGAGGCACTCATTCAACAGGGCATATTCTTTAAGGCGTTGACTCACAGTGGTTGTACAAATGTTTGAATTGTGGAACATTTGTCTGTATATTACATTTCAATCTTCAGACAACAGACATAACAACAAAACACAAATAACAGCGGCTGTAAATGTTACAGGCAAACATAGAGCACCATCTTATATCTCCAATTGATCTTCTTCCTTGTTGCTAAGAATCAGCATGTAAACCGTAACAGGGGTCATTCAAATCCATACATTAAAGAACACTCTTTCATACACTTAACCTTCTCCTGACTTTAAAGTTTTAGAGACAATTGGGCGAATCTGTAAAAATGACAAGCGTGTTTAAGCTCATCAGTTTATTGACGTTTGTAAAATAATTTCTGCCTTCCTTCTCGGAGCAGTTCAATTTGATCAGATGTTTGAGGTGTTTTTATGAATTTGTGAAATCACGTTGAGGCAATCAGGAAACCAGAGAAAACACAGTGAACATTATCAGCAGCAAAGATGCCATTGCTCTCCTCATCAGGGACCTGAATATAGACGCGGTCTCCAGGCTGAAGCATGAGCACTGCGCTGCCGGACATCTGGTCCAGGAAGCCCTTGTTGTACTCGTCATAGCTAAAGACCTGGGGCTCCTCATTCTTATAGAGGGCCACCAGAGCATTGGCCCCATTGACGTGCATGTGGTAGCTGAAGTAGTACAGGCCTGGTACCTGGCAGGTGAAGACTCCGCTGTGGGGATCGTAGTGCTGCTCTCCGTTATACAAGACCTGGTTGAACTGGATGGGGGTTCCGGCCGCGGGATAGGCGTTGGTCAGCACAGCACTGAAAGCAGACATGGGGGCCTTCATCATCTCATGTGACATGACCACCTCATGGGATTTGATGGGCATGGCCTTCTCATGGTGGTAAATGACCTCTCCTGGGGGGCCGGGAGGGCCGGGGGGGCCATGTGGTCCAGGGAGACCATCCTGACCTCTGGCTCCTGGATTACCTGGGGGACCCTGAGGACCAGAAACTCCTTTAGCCGTCAAACCAGCAGGTCCTGGGGGCCCAGGCATTCCAGGGTGCCCTTTAAGTCCAGCAGGACCAGATGGTCCGCTTTGTCCAACGGGACCCATTGGTCCTGGCCTTCCAGAATCTCCGGGTTTTCCTGATGCACCTGGGGCGCCCGTGTGTCCTTTGGGTCCGGGAGCACCATTGGATCCTGGCTGTCCTGGGGCACCGGCATGGCCCTGGGAACCCTTAGGACCCTGAGCACCATTGTGGCCTGGGGTGCCAGGAGGACCAACTGCACCGGGAGAACCGGGCTTTCCAGTGAATCCTTGGGCTCCTTGCTCACCCTTGGTTCCTCTGGGACCAGGAGCTCCAACCATACCAATGTCACCTTTAGGTCCACTGGGGCCGCCTTCACCTTGGAATCCTCTCGCCCCCTGTGGGCCAGCTGGGCCAATGGGACCAGGAGCACCTGAGTGACCAGTGAAACCAGTGGGGCCGGGCTCTCCCTTTTGTCCGGTGGTTCCGGGAGAACCAGGGGATCCTCTGCTGCCGGGGGTTCCGGGCTCTCCAGTTTTTCCAACGCCTGGCATTCCAGGGGAACCTGGCTGCCCAGCAGGACCTTGTGGCCCTTTAGGCCCCATTGGTCCAGGCATACCAGGAGTGCCGTTCTGGCCTGGTTTGCCTGATGCTCCTGTGCCTGGGGCTCCAGTGTGACCTTTAGCTCCTGGCATACCCATTGGACCTGGAGCTCCATCTCTTCCAGTTGCTCCATCCTTACCGGGCTCACCTGGATATCCTGTGGCTCCAGGTCTACCTACTCCAGGTTTACCAGGCATTCCAGCTGGGCCCATTGGGCCACCAGGGCCGGAGGACCCCTGCACACCGGGAACTCCAATGCCTCTCTCTCCTTTGGCTCCAGGAAGGCCAGGAATACCAGGGTGTCCCTTCAGACCGGGCTCTCCTCTTTGTCCCATTGCTCCAGGAATGCCAGAAGGACCAGGCTTGCCAACAGATGAAAGTCCAGCAGGTCCAGGTGTTCCTGGGGTTCCAGGAGCTCCTCGTGGGCCCATAGCTCCAGTGGCTCCAGGGGCGCCTCTGTCACCAGGGTGACCAGGGGCTCCGGATTTGCCAGGGGAACCAGGGGTGCCAGGTTTGCCAGCTGAGGTGTATCCGGGAGGACCAGCGGGACCAGGTGGGCCTGCTGGTCCAGGATATCCAGCACCATTCTTGCCAGGGGCTCCTGGGGGGCCCATAGGACCTGGTTCACCTGGTGGACCTTGAGCTCCTGTTTCACCTGCAACACCTGGAGAAAATTCATGTACAAATTAACAAACAAATGCACTGAATGACCATAGTCTCATTTCACAGAAATAATGCAGAAGATTGACATCCTGCTGTTGCATTTTGGTTGTGGTGAAGTGTTGTTTGCAGCTTTTGTGCATGAGGTTTAAATATGCCTGTTTTTGTTTGTTTGTTTACAGAATTTCATTAGGCCATTGGTGTGTACTGGGTATTGTCACTGTAATCCTAGTTGTCTTCCATTCATGATTAATTTTTATGTGATGATATGCACACATCCAACAGTAGAAATGATGACTCTATTGGGACAGACACAGACCGTGAGGCCATAGTCTTACATGTTCAGATTTATTGCCTCTGAACCAAACGGCAGTGTGTCAGGGCTGTCATTGTGAAGCCACATGATGCTGTGCCCAATCCTCATCAAATGGCCAGTCTGGCTTGTAGGCAGACTCTCTCACCACAGAGGGATAATGAGCTCCTGGTCCCACCCCTAAACCACGTGCAGTGTGTTTACACTTGGCCTTGCACCTGTCCTTAACTGTGTTTTCATATATTCTGTCCTATCGCACATACTGCTGCACCTCCAGAGCTCATGAAATCTTTATTTTCACTGACAAGTGACTTTAGCATAAACAAGAAGTAGTTACAGGGCGTGCCTAAGATGTGGTAACGTCTGTTGGGCAGTTCTGTCAGATCCAAGCTTTTATTGTGTTCTTGTGGAGACAAGCAGTCAAACCACATCACAGTATTTATCTGAAGAAAAAGAAAATAAATCCCAAATGACGGAGAGCTGGTATTAGCTGCCCAGCAACTCCTGTCATCAGGGCACATGGGAAAGGGACAGTTTCCCTCACTCTATTCACTCTATTTTACTACTACCCCTCCATTTACAGACAAAGGGCAGCATTTAACCAGAGCCATCACAAAGCCAATGAACAGGTACCAGGGCCTCTGCACATGACGGCTAATAGTAGTAATGATGGAAATAGACCTGCACGGATGGAAATCCTCAAAGCACCTGCTCACTGAGGCTTTCTGCAATGTTTACACTTTAAGCTTTGAATCATTTTATTTGTATATTTTAGTGTCTCATTGCAGTGTTTAGTGCCATGTAATCCCAACTGTGTACTCTTTACTTTCAATTAAAGGAATACAGTTGAAAAATAAAACTCCAAAAGCATAAAAATGTACTTACTGTGGCTCTTCACGGGGTGGGCCTTCGATGGGTATGGGCTCTTGGACACCTTGGGAACATGGTAGTAGCGGTCTGGGGTGGCCTCAGCCACAGCCAGGAGGACCAGGAGAAAGCTTGCTACCCTCAGGTCCATTTTGTGAAGCTAAACCTGCTGAAAAACAAAATAAATATTAGTTTGCAATTAAAACACCATAGGCTGCAGAGTTACACCATAACTCTGGACCGTCCTGTGAAAGATGCTGCAGCCTTTGCACCTGCAGTGAGTCTGAGTGTCTGAGTGAAGCTGCCGGTGCAGTCTTGCAGAGGGTCAGACTTACCGAGGGTTTAGGCTCCAGAGAACAGTGGGCGGTTGGGAAGAGAATACTGTCCCGGCACAGCTCTTATATCCTTAAAGTGTGGAGTGTCAGTGCAAGCCTCAGCTGCTCTTCCCAGGGCATTGGGCTCAGGCTTTTTATACAGCGTTCGTCTGCAGCATGGAGCTGCACGCTGCACGTGGAGGGCCCTCCCAGTCTGATGTCATCTATAATGACGGGGCCCATGTCCTCAGGAGGCCTGACTGACTGCAGGGTGACAGCTCTGTATACTTGGCCCAAAGAGTCAACACCTTTTAGATTTTATCTTTATTTGAAATGAGAACATCTTCATTTAATCTCAGAGAGAAGGGCTGCTCTTATGAATGACAAACTATGCATATTATAAACGTTGTGTGACGAGTGTGACAACAGCATTGTGCTTTTTTTGTTTGTTTTTATAAATATTTTTTTCTGATCTTTTTTTGTAGCTCACTAGTCAAGCACTTATGACTGGATAAACTGCAGCCTCCGCTCCACCATGTCGATGCTTCAACTACCAAAAGCTTCTTAAGTAAAGACATACTTTGTTTTGCTTTACATACAGTCAAATCTCTCTGAACACTTTCTCCAATCCATAAAATGCACCATTTGAAAGATAGTCTGCTATTTTTGTAGTATGCATGGCATAGTTACAGTAATATACATGCATTTAGACAACATTGCATTAAAACTGTCATTTCTAAAGCAATGTTTGTCCAAACATTACACGGTAAATGAGACCTTTTCAGGATGTTTTCTTTTTTGTTGGAAAAACTAAAGACTGTGTGTCAGACCTTATTTTGGCATCTGTGGTAAAATAAATTCACCAGTCGGCTATTTTTATTCAAGGCCTGGTTTGATCTAAGATTTTGCTCAGGTTTAATGATGGTGGAAACGGTTTGATGTATAATTTTGGCCGGAGCAAACATACAGTAGACATTGTTCCTGTATGTAAACTTTAAATTACCCTTTCAAACAGGGTTCTAAGATGTCTCACTCTGCGGCGATGCTTTCAAAGATCTGCTGGGAGATGAGAGAGACAATTTCAGGATCATTAGGCTGTGGTTTTGCTGCAGGAAGCGATGGTGCAGCAGTCAGACACCAGGGGGCAGAATTGAGGTTTAGCTTTAGGCAATCTGAATCAATGAAATAAAAAGAATACCCTGTTCTCAGGGCTTCAAATTAGGTCCAGAGTAAAGTGTGCCTTTTCGGTTTGTTTGACCAGAGAGGTTGACTCTGCATTTACAAAGAAACACAAAAATAGAAATAAAATAACAACAATGACCAGTTAAGTGCAAACATTGGCCAGTTTAGAGCTGAGTGCTTTGGGCAGTTGATGCTTCTGCTATAAGAGAGTGGCTTGTGATGGAAATGGAACACCATGTGTCAGGCACTGGTTTGACTCATTTGAGGCCACATAATTAGTAAATTGGTATGTTCTGTATTTGTAAATCACTAACTTTAGCTTACTCTGCAGACTGCACACTGGTGCTTTTTAGGCAAATTAGTCTGATGTTCCATATCCTACTGTGGCTGTCTCTGCAGTCCTTTCTTTACATAGTATTTGGTTAAAAATCTACTGTACATATCGTCTTGGTATTACAATCTGAACTTTCAGCTTGTGTGAAATGATGACCGTGTTGTGCAGAGAAATGCCAGATCTGAGCGTTGCCATACAGTGACGCTGTTTTGTATAAAAGGCCAGAGTGGTCAGTGCAGGGTATAATTTGGAAAAGCCCGGACTTCCTGGTCCTGGCTTGTGTTTGGCCTGTTACAGATGAGTGGCTCTGCAGAGGGCACTCTGCACATCTGCCCGGACTACTCTTCACCCTGTCCATCAGGACTGATGCTCCTGTAGCAGCCACTGTGCAGGTGAATATGGCAAAGAAAGTTTATTTGAAGAGCACAACTCATACAAGAGGCATTTCAAAGTGCTTCACAGTTGCATAAAATTACAATAAAGTAGATCAAATCAATCCACAAAACATCAACATAAAAATGAATTGATTACAGTAAAAAACAAGAGTGCAGATAAAATACTTTCAGTAAAAAAATCTGAGCTGAACAAGCTGTTGTCTGAATTGGGCAGAAAGTGCTGTGTGTGATCCATAAACATATATTAGAGGTGTTACTGACCCTCCTCTCTCTGCTGTGGGTAGGGTGCCTTGGGAAGGGTCTGCTCTAAGCATTGTTTTGGGCCCTGCATTATTAGGACGCTCCAGACATGAGTCAGTGCCATGTGGCTTTAATTAACAGGAGGGAAAGAAGCCAGCTCTGTTTTCCTCATCACGTTTGGTGCGGTAGTGAAATGTCTGACTGTTTATTTTTTTTATTTTTTTCTAATCAAACGAGGTCCTCCTTTACTATTTCAGAGCAGCTTTTATCCCGTCGCTTGTTGTTCACAGTAACCTATGACAAGAATTCTTCCAATGTGAACATGCATTGTCACATTCAAATCCTACCCTTGGTGCGACAACTATGTGAGAAGTAGTTGACAAAAGTAATTGCATGTTTTCGTGCCTGACGCGGCGGGGAAGCGGGAAAAGAAGGCTAAACATAGTGTCCAGCAGCAGGAAAATGACACTGGCTCAGACCAAGCATTTTAATAAACCAAATTCGCCACTAAGGACCATTCGGAGCTTTATGAATGGACCTCCTTGATGCAATTATAGGGTGTCTTTTGGAAAAGTTCGAAGCTTGACCAACCTGAGAAACAAAAACAACCAAAATCTCAAACCCACTGCGGCTGTCTTGTTTTTAGGCGACAGGTTTTGGAATTATGGTGCATTTCTTAAAATATGAGACTGCTTTGTTTGTGTTGACAAAATAGTGTAACGGGTGTACTTCCCTCGTTTCAAAGCGTCTGGGACCTGGCTCGCAGTAAACCGTTTCCCACTAGTCGCGTTTATTTGTTTATCTCCCGAATGCGGAAAACACCTCACTCTATTTCTGTTACATTCAGAGCTAATTCCTTCACCTTCCTTGACATTTCTTCTTTTGTTTCTATACTGCATTCGCCCATCCACACGTCAGTCCCTTCTATCTCCCCGTATGCTTTGTGAAGGATAGGAATAAAAGGCTTTGATGCTCCACTTTTGTAGCATTAAGTCAAATCAAAACATTTCAAAAGCCCCTTGTATTCTACATTACCGTTTATGTCCAACTCAAACACGCCCGCGCTGAAGGCCCTTCTTTTGAGATTGTGACATGAGCCCAGTTGTTTCATGGGGAAAGATATAAAGATCTTCACGCTTATGAAATCCAAATTAGCTCTCATTTTCAGATTTATTCCAGTAACTGCTAATGGCCTGCTACAGAGCTCATTATCCCAATCAAAAACTCCGGTAAGTGCCATAATAGCCATATTTCCATGGAGTATAATGATGTTGTTTATTCTGGGTGTAGCTGAGCCCTTGCCTGTACCTGCAGTCCGACGGGTCTGTGTAGAGGGCGCGCCGCCAGCCTCAGCACCATTACATCTCTTACTAAATGATGCACGCAGATTCACGTTAAACATGCTACCGAATGGAATTTTGTCTTTGATCACTGTGTAGATCTGTTTACATTTTGTATAAACTGTTTTACTCAATACCGCAATGACACGCTCGCATCTTTGGTTCCTATACCATTCGGTGGCTCTGTTGCCAGCACAGCAGAGAAACAACCGGCTTTCATCTCCCTGCATTACTCACTTTTTCAAACAAAGTCAAGTTCTATAAAAAGCACCACCACAGGAGTGACTGTGTGGACTTTCAGCACAATGTATGCAAGCGTGCGGGCTGTAGTCCCTGGACACACCGACTCCACAGACAGACAGCTGGGAGCCCGCCAAACCGGTGAACTTCTGACTCTGATGCGCTCCACATTTGACTAAAAACCGAGTGTATTAATGTGGAGCGACACTGAATGTGTGAAAGTGCAAACCAGACAGTATTTGACTCGTCCCTGAGCGGTACCTGTCAGGAGCAGTGGGCAGCTGGGATCCGTCTCCAGATTTAGGAGGCGGCTGCTGGTTTTTTAGAGCGATTTTATTTTAGAGCGGTGGTGAGAAGGCATCCCTGAACCCGTTCTTTAGCGATATGGAAGTGCGTCGAACTGTCACACCAACCAAAACGTGCACAAGTCACGAACTGCACTTATCTCATGAGGGGGATGAATGTTTTTGGTTCATTCTGGCCACAGCTAAAGATAAACACGCTCAGATAGCCTTGAGTGGCGAGTGCATCAACGGCTAAAACACTCCCTATGTCACACCAGTCTTTATGTCATTGTAACTCGGCTTCATTTTATTCTTTAGATCAAGGCTTTTGCATTACAGTCTTTCTATACAGCTCCTCTATAATGTGGTTAATATAATCTGTTCCATTTATGCATTCCCAACAGTCTAAGTAAAATGCTTTGGTCGTGTTTGTTTGGCCGTGCTCAGGTGATGTGGTTGAAAATGGTAGGAAGTAAGCGTTTGCACAGAGGGATCACCGTGGAGCGGCTCAGCGTAAACAGGCCCCGTTTCCCACAGCGCTGTGAGGGCGTTCGCTCCTGACCTCGCCACACGTTTATGAGCCAACACTGGCAGCTTTTACTGTGTGTGAGTTTGTGCCCACCGGTGTTAATCTCCTTATCCAGCTCTACATCAGTGTCGGCCTGCAGAACCTGAAGGGGCATTAGTCTTATACTGAACTTTTCTGTAAGCTCTCAAAGTCAAAGTGAGCTTCTGAAGTCACAGCCTGTTAAAGCACATGCTGGAATAGCCTCTTGGCACGGCATTTTAGATTTGTTTGTATGAGTGTGTGTGTGTTCCAAGCTAACATCAATCTATTTTATGGGAAGTTTTAGTAGTGCCCTAAATATGGACACATGCAGAGGTTATTTTGTTAAAACAAAGATCTGCCCCTGTGTCACCTCAGAAAGTGTGCGACAATGGGACGTCATGATTCGCTCTGACCATGGGAAGGTATCCTTGGCTACCCCAATGTTGTACCGTAATTACCGGGAGCGGCCTCTGTGAGAGAGCCCAGATAACTCTGCCGATGTGTGCAGAGCCCGTGGTGAAACGTCGACCAGATCAGAAAAACATAGGCTTCTAATCTGTACTTTATTAGCAACAGCATGGTTAGACATCTCTGCTCGGCAAACCAAAACGGTTCCAGGATGTGCCAAGTGGAGCAGGGTTTGTCGGGGCATGGCACCAGTGTTTATGGTGAATGGTAAACCCAGCCAAAAGTTTCAAGTCAGCACTTTCATCTCAAACATGGCATTAAGCTGCAAAAATACCAAATGGCTCTCATTGAAGGCACCGCCAATCGGACCACTCCTTCCCCTCTGGGTCTGCCTGCCACGAGACGCATACGCATCACCCCATATAATGAACATTAGGTTTGCTGTCGCCACACTGGCACGTGGAAACCTCATTCATCCAGCTTCACGCATTGCACCAAAGAAGAGCCGTTTTTACATGTCTTTTAATTATATGTTTACTTTTCATCTGGGGGTTGGGGGGGAAACATATCTAGTTGCAGCCCCTTAGTCCGCTGTGTAAAATTCAATGCAAACTTTATAGCAGAGCAGGCTCTTCTTGCTGCTTATAGTTACTTGCTTAAAGCTGCTTGTCAAACAGAGCCTCATGAATCAGTCAGATCATTTGTAATAAACAATAGTCCAAATAATGCCCATAGTTAATAGGGCTGTACAACTACTTAGATTGAAATCAATATTGCAATCTCATCTGCGGTCAAACTCAATTATTGGCACTTTCTATTATTTAGGTCTTTGTAAATTTGGTGGCTGTAATGGCTCATTGTTTGGAGCAGTAAAATGGATTTTTCTGTGTTCATGGTAATGAGAGGAAGCCATACCTTTTTTACTTTAAGTAAACTTGTAGTTTATATGAAATGTACATCTGGTCCATATTCATAAACTTCATTTGTAAAAACAATATTTGTTTTGTTTTTAACAAAACAGTGAAATTGAAAAATGTACTATTTTAACAACTAAATTGCAATTGGCAAATCAAGTGTTTTGTGTCGGGGCAGTCGATCTACCCTCATCTATGGTCATATCTAAAGGACAATATTGCAGATGCAAGCGGTTGAAATCAGTTTCCTTCACAGGGTGACTGGGCGCACCCTTAGAGACAGGGTGAGGAGCTCAGTTCCTGTTAGCTTGGAGTAGAGCCGCTGCTCCTTCATGTCGAGAGGAGCCTGCTGAGGTTGTTCGGGCATCTGGCTCAGACACCTCATGGTTGCCTGCCTCGGGAGTTGTTCCAGACACGTTCCATTGGGAGGAGGCCCAGACCCTGGACACGCTGGAGGGGCCATGTCTGTGTGGTCTGGTCAGTCATCATAGACTTTGTGGACTGGTGTGAGCGCAACCACCTGTGCTTGAACATCAGTAAGACGAAGGAGATGGTGATCGACTTCACGAGGAAGCCACTACCGCACACACCGCTGAACATCCAGGGGGAGGACATTGAGGAGGTGGACAGTTTCAAGTACCTGGGTGTTCACCTCAACAATAAACTGGACTGGTCCCACAACACCAACAAGAAGGGCCAAAGTCGCCTTCACCTTCTGAGGAGACTGAGGTCGTTCGGAGTGAGCAGGCCTCTGCTCAGGACTTTTTATGACTCTGTGGTGGCCTCTGCTCTCCACTACGCTGCCGTGTGCTGGGCCCCGGGCAGCACAGAGCGGGACAAGAACAGACTGAACAAGCTGGTCAGGAGGGCCAGCTCCATCCTGGGCTGCCCCCTGGACTCTGTAGAGGAGGTGAGGGACAGGAGGGTGTTAGCCAAGCTCACCTCCATCATGGACAACACCTCCCACCCACTGCACGGGACTGTAGAAGAGCTCAGCAGCTCTCTCAGTGGCAGACTGAGACACCCTCAGTGCAGGACGGAGCGCTACGGCAAAGCCTTCATCCCCACTGCTGTCAGACTGTACAATAAGACTGTGAAGTAACGCCGACTGTAACAAGTGAATTTCTCCTTTGTGAGATCAATAAAGGTTTATCTTATCTTATCTTATCTTATCTTATCTTATCTTATCTTGGGTTCCCCCCAGATGCGTGGATCGGGATAAAATGCAATTATTTAAGTAGTTTAATGAAATGAGCTGAATATAACAAAAATATCTTTATAAGGAGCTATACATATATAAACATCTGCTGTTTAGGCCTCTGCAAACTGTTCTGAAACACACATGATTCTTGCATCTATTTAGCAGCTCATACTTTTGTCTTCTCTCAAATGTTAACGTCTCTGAATATATTGGGAATCAGCACAGTGAACTGAATCTTGATTTTAATCAAAAATGTCAAAAGAACAAAAAAATCACCTTCAGGTCTCTCTTTTTCCTGCTGCTTCTATACTGTGTGTGAGGCTTGAGAATGTTCCCAGTGGCTGTAATGCTTTCAGGAAAGGCAGGTCCCACACAAATGCCTACTGTTACTGTATGTCTGAGAGTAAATGATGCGGGGGCTTTGATCTGCTCTGATAAGCTACAGTCTGTTTAGCATACATCAGTTCAGCCTTCACTTGTGTATGGCCATGTGTAAACAGGGTGGGGGCATTGAGCTGCACTGGACCCCCCACGTGATTCCCAGTTTTTAAACCAGGATTCAGTTCACAGAGCACACTGTAGTCAAGTCTCAGAGCATTAAAGCAGACATATCATTGTTACCATTTTACAACATGGTTATTTTGAATGACCAGTCTCCTTTAACATTAAACACACTAAAACAAGCATCACGAGAACAAGTCTAGACAGCTGTAGTAATTGATCTTTAATTTGCAGTTCATGCATCAAAAATTTAAATCCTTCAAAGAACTTAGTTTTGTTGACTTAGTCTTTTTTGTACACTGTGGTGTGCCTTTGGATGAATCGGAGTCCTCCTTCATCCTGCTGTGAGCCTGGCCTGCTCCTGCTGACTCTGACCACACCAACTGTAGGTTTGAGACAATAGTAACAGCTCTGTTGGTAAAAATACAGAGACAAATTTAGCACCGCAGTGATATGAGAAAGCTGGGAAAAGTGTATATAAAGCACAACGCGCCGCTCCTTCATTCATCACTTTGAGATTACAGCCAGCCCTGACCCCACCTGCTCCATTTACCTGACTCGCCCTTTAGTCTCCCTCAGCAAGTCAGCACTTTGCTTTAAACACATTTAAGCCACAGGGCAATTTAACAGTGCAATTTCCAAGTTAAAATCTCTCCGCCGCACCGTTCCCATATCGGACTGGAGGGTTTCACATGGACCTTTTTAGCTTTGCAGGTCTCGCCACTCTTCACCCCCTTTTTCAGGGTAAACTGTCCTGTCCAATAAAGCCGCTGGACCAAAAACATCTTGGTTGGCAGTAAGGCTGCAACGACGCGTCGACGTCGTCGACGTCGTCGATTACGTAAATACGTCGACGCCGTTTTTGTGCGTCGACGCGTCGCTTGTTTACATTTCACTTCCAGCATGGCTGCGCGTAATGCAAACGCTGCGACCGAGGGGGAAAAAGCACGACAAAAGTCGTCAAAAGTGTGGGAGTATTTCCAGAAACGGCCTAATAATGTTGTTGTTTGCACACTGTCGAGCGGAAATGTCATATCACAGCAGCACAACTAACCTGGCTAACGCCAGACTGCTGTGTGCGCTCCAATCATTTCGAACTGCAATATCACTTGTGATTTTAGTCTGGCGTTAGCCAGGCTACAGCACAACGGCTATGAACGAACATGTGAAACGAAAACACCCGCGGCTGCAAGGGCCGCGCATCTCAGTCAAACTACGGTGTTGTTTCACTGATTAATCAACGCGTTGTTACGGGGACAGGCTCTGACGCGCACTCACTCTCCGCCTACTTTGCCACATATAAAACCAAAACGGAGCCGTCTGCAAGTGAATGAGCAGGAGAGACCGACCGCCTTCCCCGTCTCTCCCAACACGCGAGTAGGCTACTTCTCCGCTCGTGCCCCGCTCGGCTGTCTGTCTCCCGGTTCTCGCTTCGCCTCATGCTGCCCTCATGCGCGGCTCCTCCGCGGCTGCATCCCGTCCCCGTGTCCCGGGCGCTGTTCTCATGTTTTCTCTGCGCAGACTCGGGGCATCGGCCACACACTCATTTAAACTCTCTTGTTGTCGTGTCTAGCGGAGAATCAGGACCGTAGTTTGATGGATAGACGAGAGTAAAAAGCCGTTCTCCGTGGCCTTTTTGTCTCAAAGAGGAGTTGAATCCACATGGTTCTCACGAGCACAGTAACTTACAGTAACTGTGGTTCTCTGAATGTGCACAGTCTATAACGAATTGGGCGACTCACAGGCTAATTCTCAGCGGTCAGACAGAAATAACCGTCAGGTGCAGGTTTCAGTTAGTTTTAAATCAGCGGTTCCCAAACTGTGGGTCAGGGCCAGAAGTGAGAGAATGGGCCCATTTGCCATTTACTATTTTAAAAAGTGGGGAAAATAGACTAGTAGTAAATAAATATATAAAAGCCATGCCATTTGGACACATCAATGTTTTTTTCTTCATTTTAAATGAAAAAATAATCGGTAACATGAAAAATAATCGATAGATTAATCAAAAAAATAATCGATAGATTAATCGATTAATCGAAAAAATAATCGATAGATTAATCGATAGAAAAATAATCGTTAGTTGCAGCCTTAGTTGGCAGAGTGGTCTTCTTGTAACCTGAATCATTGTAGATATTCCGCTATTGTGAACAACCCGTTTGTAGTTGCACATGGGTAAAAGTTTGAGAAAACAGTGGATTAGATCACAATAGAAATCTACCCACATCTACCAGGCCCTGACTGTTGCTATGTTTGGAACCGCTGTGATGTGAAGAGGAGACAGAGCTGTCTGTGATGCTGCTCTAAACATAAACGTGGTTCAGTGTAATGACACATTGTCTCCTCCACGTCACGTCCCCCACTGAGATCAGGGGCAAAAGCCATAACCCACACACTCCACTCTGTTATCTTGTTTTTTCTTTTTCTTTCATAGAATCCATTAAAACGAGCAAAGACATGCAGATAAATCGTTTCTGCTGCATATTCTCACAGATTTTTCCTGTAAGGTGTATATTAACCTCTTGCCTTTGTAAACCATGTGTAAAATAAGGGAGCAGTAGTAAGAATCTCAAACCTCACGTCTGTAAAAGAAGAAGAAGAAGAAGAAGCTTAGATTAGATGTCACTTTATTAAACTGCTTTACTGTCAATCATGCAGAACAATTTCAGAAGGGAAACGGGAAAAAGGGGTGAAGATGATACATTTGACCCCTTTCATTATTTTCCAAAGAGCGTCGACTCTTCCCCAGTGGTCAGTGGTCAAGGCAAACTCTTCAGTGTGAGGGATGTGATGCAGTAATTTGTGGCCGCGCTGCTAAAAAAAGGCTCCTCAGACACACGGCAGTGTTTTCCACAGGTGCTCTGTCTGCGCCCTTTTAGCCTGCGCCGAGCCTTTTATAGCACGGGATAGTGGCGCGATGGTTAGCACTTTCCCCTCCCAGCAAGAAGACCCTGGATTTATACGTTATGTGTGTAGGTATAATAATAAACGTTGCACGAACAGGAGAAACTGTGTACAATTGTTAGCAAAAAAATGTTATCTTCTGAATACTGTTTTTGTTTTTCATCATTTTTGCAGAGAATAATATGTAGCTTTTATGTTTTATGGATGGTGAGTGTTGAATGTTTACTTCAGCTCTGTTGTGCTGGGCAGTGGGCCAGTGATAAGCTCCGCCCGGGCCACACCGCCCGAGGGACTGTAGTAGTCGGGTCACTCAGTACTCACAATCCTGCGTGTGAACTTTACTGAGCTTTGGACCATGTTGAGATAGCAACTGTTCATATAAAAGAAATACCTGGATCTGTGTTTATCCTCTCATTCATTTTGAATTCAACTAATCCGGTACTTTAGGTCATCATCCACTCCCAGATATATCATTATGTGGCTCATAAAGAAAAACAAAGTGCTCCTTTCTTTAAAATCTGCAGCAATCCTTTTAACCTCATTTAAACAGCACTCTACACTTCACTTTGAATGCTCAGACTCCGCAGAATTCAGGAGGCCTAAATAGGGCTTCACTGGGGACAGGTTTTTTTTGCTGTTGTCGAAGCTGTTTTTAGCTCTAGGATCTGGCAACCCCAAAATGTGGCGCTCAGAATGCTTTCTGAAAAGTCAAAACAAAACATCATCATAAGCATGTTAACCTCTTAACCCCCGCTTTAACTGAGTGTTTTTTACCCAGTTCAGCTTTACCCAAATTTAAAAAGTTACAGCCTATAGGCCAGAGCAATGCCTGATTTGAAAGCTAAGGCCTACAAAACTTTTTTTAATTGCTATGTTGTCATGCTTTTGTCACTTTTTCATTGATTTTCTTTTGTTGCATTTTCATCCTTGTTTTTGTCTAATTTCTTTGTCTCGTTTGTTATTTTTTCATCACTTTTTCATCACACTTTTGTTGCTGTTTCGCCACTTTTTTTCAAGAAGCCTTTAGATTTGGGTAAAGCCAAACAGGAGAAAATGTGCAGGTTCAGGCGGGGGTTGAGAGGTTAAATCATTTTCTAATTATAACCAAATCAGTATCACAATAACAAACAAAAGTACATTCTTTGATATTATGCAAATGTGCCACTTTCCTATACACTGCATTGAGATGTAAAAAAAAAAATGCTAATCTGCACTCTCAAAACCTTCCATTTCCGGCCCTCTCCACACTCACACACATTGGTACATGTTAATTTTATGTATTTTCCTTTTTACACACATCCGCCACAATTCCTGATTTAAGACTGTGGCATGTTGTATTTCTGTGCGTTTCTGGACCCTGTGGCCCATTTCTGAGATGGTAATTGTAAGTTTCGAATGCATTCTGATCTGTGCAGAGTAGATAAGAAGCAAAGGCCCTGCATGTTGGTATTTGTCCCCATCTACAGTCTGAAACAGTGCTATGCCTTTGAATGCAACATTTGTGCCGCTATAAAGGTCTTCGGACAGCAGAGGGCAGCAGATCCCCGTTTGAGACTGATGAGATGGAGTGTATTATCTCACGTTGCTCCATGTATTTTGTGCAGAGGATGCTGGCACGTACTTCCCCTGTGTGAAGAGAGACCCCGGGCGCTACCTTCAGCCCTGCTCGGACGCCGTGAAGACCTGGCTGCGGACCATGAAGAACGCCGGCAAAGTCCTGCTGCTCATCACCAGCTCCCACAGCGACTACTGCCGCCTCATCTGTCAACACATCCTGGGGTGAGCCTCAAGAAGACCGGATTAACCACCTGGGATGACTGAGAATCTACATGCTGTTTGCAAATGTCTGTTTTAACAAAATATTAATCTGTGTCTCCAGGAAGGACTTTGAGGAGCTGTTTGACGTCATCATCACGAACGCCCTGAAACCAGGCTTCTTCTCCCTGGTTCCCCATCAGAGGCCCTTCAGGAACCTGGGTCAGTCCTCCCCCCTTATTACATGTTTTTTTTTATTTGTTGCCTCACTGTTTAACCTATTAACCCCTACCTGAGACAAGCACATTTTCTCCAGTTTGGCTTTACCCTAATCTGAAAGCTTCCCAAAAAAAGCGTCAAAATGGAGATGTAAAATGAGCCGGAAAAGCAACAATAATGCAACAAAAAAGTAGCAAAAAACTAAACAAAAATAGTGGTCAAAAGGCTGCCAAAACACTGCAAAAAAAAAAAAGTATGAAGACGGGACAAAATTGTGACAAAATTTTGACAAAATTGTGACAAAAATGTGACAAAAATGCGACGAAAATTTTAGGTCCGTTTTGTAGGCTTTCAGATGAGGTTGTAAGCTCCAGTCCAGAATCTTTTAGATTTGGGTGACACTGAACTGGAGAAAATACACTCGGTAAGGCGGGGGTTAAGAGGTTGATAGAAATAGGTCATATACTTTGCCTTTTGTGACTGCAATGACAACACTTCTTAGTCTTCCAAAATGCAAAGTCAGTCTCTCGACCCACACATCAATGACTAAATATCTGTTAAAGGGGCTAAATGCAAGTTGGTCATTTTTATACTCACTACTGCCACCTCAGGTCTAACGCGTAACTGCAGTTTCAATATTTAGCTCTTGCATGACGGCACTTGGTTCGGATCCAAATTAACACCTTTTTTGAGTGACAGCGCAGGATTTTACCGGCAGTTGTGGTGAACAGGTCTGGACTCATTCTCCACATTAGGACATTGCTGGAGCAAGTAGGGGGAGGAAAATACATAATTTTAACATCCTAGGGGCGACCACCCAGTCCCCCTGTTTGGTCATATAGGATGTACAACACCGGGATTTGAAAAGAGTGGTGTTTACTTTGGGCCACGATTGGGAGGTTTGGCACTTGGTCTTTTGACATGAAGAAAAATTGGCGAGCCACAAAACAAACTTGCCTATCTCTGAGATAAAGTTTCTTGGTTCTCATGGAACATTTTCAAGTGCCTCGAGGCCTATCAACCTTCAGTTCATGGGGCGAGAGTTTACCAATTCAGTAAATCATGCCACATTCAACCTTTTGACCTTTTTTTAAACAAAGAAAGGCCCACTTCCAATCAGAAACTCTTTTTTAGCCCCAGAAGGGACCCTACTGTACATGCTCTTATTGGTGGCTCGTTTCTCCCGAAGGAAGCCCACACGGGTGCAGGGAAAACACGGGACCTACGTATTGTTATCACTGGGCCACCAACCACAATCATGGCAACCAAAAGAGGACATACAATAGGAAACAAAACACTGGTCGCCAAACTGTGGTACATGCCAAGTTTTTCTTATAATAGTCGGAAAATGAAAACAATGATGGTGAGGATTGCAGGTTGTTTAGAGCTTGTCTAAATTGAATCCTGTTTAATTCATGTATTTGTTCAGAGCTTGCTTAGTCCTGGGAAAAAGCCATCGCTGTTTGTCGTTACAACGTGTTCTGTTTTGGGGATAAAAATAGTTTGTAACGTAAATGATGATTTTCACCGACATGTCACGGTAAATATTGACACAGGGGCAGCTGATGTGCCATTAGTGGGTGTCGTGGGAACGGCCTAACAGAAGAGTCATGTGCAGACACGGTGCCAATTACAACAAATAGCATGTTGTTTCCCAGGTTAATGAGATGTGATTTTGTGCAGGCTATAACTAGATCCTGATCATACAGATGACCAATTTATTTTATCTTATCCCATAATCATCTTCATATTTCATTATTGGCCTGTAACAGCAAAGGACCAGACAGAGGGCAAAGACGTGTTTCTAATGGAAATTTGTCATAAGATACAAGTAAACAAGTCAGTTATGTGTTATTCAAAGATGTGGTTATGTCAGTGTAGTTCTTGTTTCATCCATTCCTTTGAGGTTTTCTACTTTCAATATTTAGGCTACAGCAATTGTTAGGAAAAGGAATGGACTTTATTTGTATAGCACCTTTCGCAGACAAAGTCACAAAGTGCTTCACGTGAGACAGTTTTATATTCACTCCGTACTCGGCTGTGGCAACACCAGGCTGCCAATTTGCGCCCTCAGCCCCTCCGATCACCACCAAGGTAGGGGGAAACCGGAGAACTCCGAGGAAACCTACACAGACACGGGGAGAACATGCAAACCCGGCAGTCTTTGCCATTTGCTCATTTCAAACTTTGCCATTTCAGTCCGGTTAAAATTAATTGTGCTTTATGCCTTTAGCATGTGTGACTATTGATGCTGAAAAAAGCTCAACAACATAAATAAAATCTCTTGAATCCATTTCCAGTGAATGACGAGGAGGAGAGCGAGGGGCTGCCGTCTCTGGACAAACCGGGCTGGTACTCTCAGGGAAACTGGCCCCACCTGCACGAGCTGCTCAAGACCATGACGGGAAAACCAGAGCCTAAGGTACGCCAAAGTTCACTCGCACACCGCAAACAGAGTGCCACGCCATGCATTGGTGAAGTCAGTCTGCGAACAACAGCAGATCTCAGAAACACATCTCATTAACATTGCATTCTTCAGGAATCTTTCAGATGGAGGTCAGGGGCCGAGTCGCTGTTTTTGAATAAAAAATCTCTAACAGAAAATCCATACAATGTGGAAACGTTGATCATTAATCTGTGCCAACCATCATGCTTTTGTCATTGTGTGCCTCTTTTTTTGTAAAATTTAGTACTATATTTCATCATAGTTTAATTTTTATAGTGCATTCTTTTGAAAAAGCAGAATTTCCATTTACCTTATTTCCCAGACTATAAGTCGCTCCGGAGTATATGTCGCACCAGTCTTGGAAACTACCTGGGCCTGGAGGTGTAGCTGCACGGTTGACAAGCCTCTCGCAGCAGCACATTATTCAAGCACCCATTTGTGAACTCCTTCCTCTGTCTGTGGCCACTTTTTGCCAGTCACTCACAAGTTTCTCGCTCACTCCAACCTTTTTTCTGCTGCTTGATGACCGTTTTTTAAATCTTCAGTGGTACAGGAGTAGCAGCTACTGGTACACAAGCATAGAGCGCCCTCTAGCGGCGGTCAGTGTGAAAATAACACACAACATGTGAAATTATATGTTTTGCTATATAAGTGGCACCTGAGTATAAGTCGCATCCAAAGCCAAACTATGAAAAAAGTGCAACTTATAGTCCAGAAAATACGGTACTCAATACTTATAGTTGAGTAATTATTTGAGTCGCTACTTTTGCTTCGCTGAGTAAATATTTTGGCTCCTCTACACACCTTTTCAATCAGCCCATAGAACACAACAGTTTAACCAATTAAATACTGGAGTGCCTCACTCCAGTATTTAATTGGTTAAACTAAATTGGTTAAACAATATGGCATTTTCTGTGGGAAAATGCCATCTTGTTTTGCATTTCATGGCAGCAATGAGTGTGGAAAATGTGTACAATCTTGTAAAGTCCTGAAGGCCAGCGCATGGGCGTGGTGACTTGACGGAGCACTTTGGCACCCTGTCGCTGGCACACTCTGAAGAGGATGATGAATGCGCTGAGACCCATTCACACAGGAGTGATGGGAGAGGAACTTGTCGGCCCGCTGCCAGCCCCCAAACCTCATATTTCATGTTTTCACTGTCAAGTACGATCGAGTGTGTTTTCTGAAGAACATGATTAACCAAGTCCATGGGATTCTACAATGTTTCACATGGCTGTTCAATGAGTTCAACTAATTTAGAAAAGCATTGGTTTTTCAAAGGGCCGATGGCCATGTCTAATTTCAGAAAACTGGTTTTCAATTTATAGAGTTTGGGAACCATTAAATTATATCACTGTGCTAGCCAATAAAATGTTATTACGGGTCTTCTGAATCATCATTGCAAAATCTACACTATTCCTCCTTGTTTCATTCTAATAACAGATTGTTAAGTTGTTAACTGGAAATTGTATGACCTTTTCATCAACGTTATGTGAGCAGTGGGAAAACCGAAATAAGCCGTTGAAATGCTGACTGACGACAGTGTGGACAAAAGAAAATAGGCAAGCAAGTTCAAGCAAGTCAGGGTGAGTGGGGTAACTGTCAGAGCAGAGGTTTAGCGTAAACCACAGGAAAGAAGAACAGTTAGAGAATGTCTGTGGATGTGTTGGAAAGACCGTATTGAGATAAAACAGAGATGTGCACAAAATGGTTGGATTGCATAAATTATTTAGATATTTTAAAAAAAGGTTAAGCTGAACTGTGTTCGAATATTATTTTCAAAGAAAAGCTGTAAAAAGTTTGCATTTGAGAGTATAATCGCTTGATTGTGAGTACATCGCATTGTGTTTTTTATGAGTAATCGGGAGTTTAGTTGATCACTTTCTTAATCATCAACAGCACTCTTGACGTAGTACAGTGCATGGAGTACACATGAAAGGCTTACACAAGAGTATGTGAGACATTAGTGGTTGGGAGTCACTGGCTAAGCAACAGGTTTGGCAATATCAGGCTCAGGGGTCACTGCAGTTATTGTATATCACCAACAGGAGACACAACCAAGTTCAAATTCAATTGTAGATGTGGATTTATTTTAATGATCTTGGCTGCAAAATGCTCCTATACATTATGCACACTGAAGTTTCCCGAGTAGGGCCCAGGCGTCATCACCCCTGCTCGGAGCCCCGCCCCCTCCCCTCGCATAGGTCAATGGCCGTCTGTGTAAGCCGTGTACAGCGCTCAGGAATGTGCCTTGAGGCTGCTCTCAGATGACCCTGGACTTTCTCCCACTTTCCCCTCAAGGCCGACAACAGTTATTTGAGTGACAGCTTTGCATATTTGCGAAATACTATAAATACTGACTGAGATTAGACTGTGAAGTTTGAAAGCTGAGGGATGTAAGCTCTAAATGGCAAGTTGGAAATGCAAAGTGGTAATTAATGTCTTATGGAATTGTTGAAAACTATAAAGTCACTATAAAGCCCTTGTCTCTTGTAGAACGACTCATCGCCCAAAGGTTTTTTTTAGAAGGAACCCCTTAGTTACAAACGTACCTGCAGTCCGACATCTCCACGAGTGCACGGCTTTAGTGAAGTCCCTTTAGTGAGAAGAAGGCTCCTCCAGACCCCACACAGGGCCCAACACAATGGCCACCCTTTTTACCTGAGCCCAGTGCTGATTGCTCTGAGTGATGCGCTAAGAGCCGGGCCCCATCTATGTCAACAGTCATCCTCCGGCCTTTCACACGTGCAAATGGTTCAACACGTGCTGACATCAGGTCGAGCTTAAGAAACGTCCTACACAGTGATAAAGCTTTACACTCTCTTTTTGCTTTATTCCAATCATCGCCAAACACCAGTCACTTTAGCGCTTTCATAGGTGAATAAGTAGGGCAAACAATGGGGAGTTGTCTCATCCAATGACATCATGTCTGGGGATCAAACTGTCAACCTTTGAGTGTGGATCATCCTGGACTGTTCTTGATGAAACCTGTTGCTAACTTTGACCCTTTGTCCAGCTTTGACAATAGTGTCTCTCCCTGCTCTTCTTTCACACTATACTGTCCTATAGTGACCCCACAAAAGACAAGAGCTGATGGAGTGAAAGAGAATTGGATGCAGATGATGAGGACCTATGGAAGCAGATGATGAAAAGCCAAAATGTCAGACTAGTGATTAAAACCAGTCCACAAATGCATTATCATTCCTTTTCTTTTTTCGTGTTCGTTATTGCACGGCCGACTAGAGCACCCTGCGGACAGTGTCAAAGTGGAATCTCTGCACTGTGTAAATATTTATTAGACTGATCGCAGACTTTTGGAGCGCTACCGGCAGCTGTGGTCCTTTTTGGGGTAGTCAAGTGTGTGTGTGTGTGTGTGTGTGTGTGTGTGTGTATGTGATTGGGGGGGGGGGGTAATGATTGTGGAGCCCCTCCCCGCAGCAGCCCTGTTTGTTTACTCGTGAGAGCCAGTCTGACACAGGCTGCTCTGTCACAAACTGCTACCGGAATGCCGTACATCCCTTTTATAGACATCCCGCACAACGAACAGTGCCCTTTGACGTAAACAGCAGTGCCACTGAGCAAAACCGGCGTTTTCCTTCCATGGTTGTACGGATCGTTGAATCATTAATCCTAATAAAGTAAGCAGCCCAATGTCAAAAGGTTAAGATTCTCGGTGAGGTGAGTCCTAGGTTAGATTCTTGAATGCATGGGGATTTTCTGTGTAGAGTTTGCATGTTCTCCCTGTGTGTGTGGGTTTCTTTTGGATGCTTTGGTTTCCATCGTCAACTCCTCTGTTGCACCAACGCAAAGAACTTTACACTTTCAGAAAACAATTCACCCAATCACACATATTCATGCATCAGTGTACACGGACACTGATGCGGGATAAATCTCTTTCCATCCATAACCATATGTAATAAACAGTACCATAAGTCACCACATCGATTAGCAACCGCTATGTGCCCAAAGAATGAGGGCATCTGACGATGGGATGTGCTGGAAAAGGCTTTGCTCAGTGCCCACACTCTCTTACATCATCGATCTTGGTGAAAAATTAATGCAACACTGGATCTTTTGTCATTGCAGGAGCTCATTTAAGCAACACACAGCAAATGTGTGCTGTAATCAGAGCTAAAGGCACTACAACCAAATATTAGACCGTGTCACCTATTAGTTGTGATGACTTTTTAATGGTCAGGCATTTGTATTTGTATTGGCAATAACTATGCAAGAAACAAATAGGGCTATATACAGTGCATGATAAGAGTATGCTGAAATAAACAGAACAGAAACTGAGATCCTTTTTCTTTCCCATATTGCTTGAAAATGATGGTCTGCCTAATAATATGGAACATCCTTTTTCAGTAGTTTTTTCCCTTAACTGGGCTTAACCTGACAACTAATTTTTTTGACACTGAAATACAATTTGCATAATAATTTGGAACGCGGGGAATGCTATTTTCCAGCCTACACATGCACCAGTTTTGACAAATGACCACCTTAGTATTGAAAGCAAGAGGTGGGTTTAAAAACAGGTTGAGAGTTTGCCTGTCTAATGTGTAAAGGCAGCGAAATGCTATGGGCAGTGGAAAGATTTGGTGTAAAATAGTCAGGCCGCTATGTTCCAAGTCAGTTTCCTCTCTCCCTCATTTCCTGTATAGAGTGTAAACAAAGCCAAATGCTAATAACCCCACTGTTTTTACTGTCATTCCTCACTTCATTTCCTCTTCTATTGAACGCTTTCTGGAAGCGGCTCAGATTGGATGTCCGTGTGTGTGCTGCTGTCTGCAGACCTGCTCCTCTAAATGACACCACGGAGAGGCGCAGAGCAGATGGAAGTGATGAGTTCACCAGGCCACCTCTGTCTACCCTTTGCCCCCCTTTAAAACACAAATTTCACTCGCTCAAAATCTTTTTAGAGTGGAAAGCAATGGCTCATCTCATAACAGCTTGCTTTCTCTTTTTTATGATGGCCTTTTATAATTGTCTAATCTGTATTTTGTATTTATTAATTGTACGCTACCTGTAATAAAACTACAGGATGTTTCCACATTTTCACCTTGGTATTTCATGTTTTAGAACCTAAAATAATGTATGTTGATTATGGAAAATAGATTGAAGGGATTCAGACATATTTTCTAAGTATACAAAGCAAACTTCTTGACCTCTCCTCAGCTGTAATTCGGAAAGAAAATCTTGTATTGTGGTAAATGTTGGATAAATTCAGCCACATCGTCTTGAATGATCACATTCCGGCTCTGTCTGGCAATCCTCCGGCATTCCTTGGGACATTTTGGTCCACTAGACACAGGTGGGAATTTTTAAAAGGATGAGGGGGTTTAAAACGATATAGGAGTACCAGCTTGCACCTTATGACATCACCAGGTGGGGCCAAGCCTTTTAGCTGTTGAAAAGATTTAATGAAAAAGCACACTGCGATTTTTGTCTATAGAGGAACTGCATGGTTTAAAGCTTAAATTGAGTTGATGTGTAGTTGATTTAACGTAATATGGTTGGAGAGAATTATTTGTTGACCTCCAGTGTCCTTTCTAGGTGGTGTACTTCGGCGACAGCATGCGCTCAGACATGTTTCCGGCCAGCAGCTTCGGTAAGTGGGAGACAGTGATGATCGTGGAGGAAATGGAGGGGGATGGGGTGCCCAAGAGCGACGCCGCCAAATCCAACCAGGCCCCAGTGGAGCCGCTGGAGAAGAAGGGAAAGTTTGAGGTAAGAGTGGAGCTGCTTTCTATTAAGCTGTTCTATTAGACCTATAGATCGTACTCCCCCCGCCTGCTCTGGCTGGACCGGCCTCTTCTACGCCCTACTCCCTACTACCACTGCACATTCCACTATTGAGACTGTTTTTGTTTCACTTTTGGCCTTTTCTCAGCTGGAATACAGAGCAGTAAAGACAGCTGTGTTAATCCGCCTGATGATTAAATTATTTTAAGCAACATACTCTTCTTGATAAGTATGTACTGTATGCTGCCAAAACTATTTAACAGTAACAAATCATTTTATAAGCTGGATCAGATCAAAATGTTGAGCTGAGGAAGCTTCTTGGATGAAAGGTGAAAAGTCATGACTTATATATTTGGAACCTTTTCTACTATGAAAAACTCCTTTATGGCAGAGCTTATACAAACAAAATAAATGAGTGTAGATGTTACTTACTTTTTGTAAGTAGAGTACTCTGTAATGTTAATGATATTTAAAGCAGTATTAAGTAACTCGTGCCACTAGAGGCCATAAGTGCTACTGTAGGTGTCGTAGCATGTTGCGTTTTTTTACTTATTAGTTGAGTAAATTCCACGCTGATAGAAAAGACAAAGGGAGAGAGAGATATTGTACATCCAATTACACAATGGATAAAAAAAATGTTCACTCAAACTTGTAAATACTGTTTAAGTTGTGATAGCCCACAATTGGCTTTGCCCGTTAGCTTCTTCTTCGTGGTTCCATTAGTGTGTATTGGTGGCTTCGACCCGGAGGCAGCAAAGTTGCAATTGTGGTTTTCTGGCTAGAGACACCAGGGGGAGATGAAAGACCACCCCAATCATCCCATTAACACTTGTATTACACCCAGAGGGAAAGCGAAAAGGTTTTATTAAGGTAAACAAGTTACTTAGTGCTGCTTTAAAGTCATATAGTTTTATTACACATCTGGATAATTTTAAGCATTAGTAAATGGAGCTTAATTTAGTTCTCATAGATAGTTTTCATAGATGAAAGGTTGAGGTTTACTTGTGGATGCTGAATTGTCTTAAACTGTACGAATGACAAACCCTTATAATTTCACTTCCTTTTTTCATTTTAAAAAGTGCTGCACAAAGGTTGTAATAACCGCATCCCGTTTTGAAGAAGACTTCCTGCTTGCCCTGAACTTCTGAGTTATATCTGATGAGTAGCGGTGTGGGGGATTTCTGTTCTGTTTCATTTCTTCACTTATAGGGATCACAGCCCGTTTGAACTTCACTCCCCATTTCTCAATGGGGCGGATCTGTCAGAACAAGTCTGAACTCAGTGTGTCTTACAGGAACAGGGCATGAAGTCTCCCTCGGCCGCGTCCAATCAGTGGGGCTCCTACTTTGTGGACGTCCAGAGGGCCGCGGAGGCAGACGAGGATGTCCACAAGCTGACCTGGTGCTGCCACTGCATCCACAAGTACAGCACGCTAGCCATCCCCAGCGTGGAGCACATAGCAGGTTCGCAAGCACGTGCCAAAATATAGTTGAAAACACATACAAAATCCATTTACACTAAAAAATCCTTGTAAAAATAATTTGATAATGTTACATGAGGGGTTGATGGGGGTGCAGTTGGATGAGGGTTGCAATTATAAAATAAAATATAAGTACAGGACTTGTCGACCACTTAAAAATGATTCAAACCTTTGGGCAAGACGCATAATCCAAGGTTATTATTTACATTGGTTAATTCTCAATAAATCCTCAAATCATAAGCCATCAGAGCAGCTCTTTCCACGAGCAAGAGAGGGTTTCGCCCCTTATACTTTGCAACCCCTGTCCAAATCTCCTCTCCAGCCATAATACTATGTGTCCGTGATGCAGCATGAACAGCATAAATGAAAACCTTTATTGCCCTAGAAGGGAAATTGTCTGGTACGGAGAGCATTAACACAAGATAATCAGAACAACAAAAGACACAACAACCTATAGCACTTATACAGTAGTAGGTTCTAATAAAACATATAAAGCATAAATAGCTGCAAAACAGAAAAAAAAGCTGTTCAGACATACAGATGATCCATTATGTGATCCAAGGAAACAACTATCCACGTGACTTGCACACTCACAATCATTAATATACAATGTGAAGTTGTGAACAACAAGGGCGCAAGAGTACGTCCCTGCGGCACTCCTTTGTTAGCCGTGATTAAACCACTAACGCAAGATTGTTGCAGTATTCTTGCGGGGACTTTTGCTACATGATGCATCATTGTTTATTATACATTTAGATGTTTTAAGATTGATCAAAAGGGTCTGAAAATGAAATATAGTATCACACACCTCACTAGACCTGGACTATATTCGTGGCCCATCTAAAAGTTCTTCGAATAGTTTAAACAAAACCATTCTGTGTTTTTCCTGATGCTAGGCCTACCTCCCAACTCTCACTTGTTTTCAGATGATGAACTCTGGCTCAGACTCCTCACCGTGTACTTTTGCCCATCAGGATTCTATGAACTCACATACCTCATACACCTGTTCCTAATGCGCTGTCTGTGCTCTTTCAGATCTGCCCCTGGATTATAAATTCCCCCGATTTTCTCCAGACAAGCCGTGCACCAGCGGATACTACCCCAGGCCTCCTGATTCTTTACTGAAGAGGTTCCAGAATCTGTAAAAAAAAAAAAAAAAAAAAAAGAAAAGGAAAAAAGAAATCCACATATTTTTAAAAAGGACCTTGCCTCCCATCACCATCTGACTGTGGTGTTGTAGACTGTGCCAGGGGTGCCCACGGAACACTTCATTATGTTTTATTTCTTCAAGCAAAACATCCAACCTCATAAGTTTCATGACGCATTTGAAGACTTTGTGCTCTGTGAATCGCAGCGTTCCAATGAAAGGGTCAACTCGGGAATTGAAGGCCTCACAAAATCTGCGAGCGTGTCCGAGAAGCCATCATTGTTGTTTTGTAATGTCACTTTCTGATGAATCTTGCGCAAAAAAAAACATATGGAGTGATCTTATAGATTCATAGTACTCTCATAGAAAAGTGTATCGGATCACCTCTCACATCCATCGCACTGTAAATCACTCCTGTAAGTCATTTTAGTGCAGATTAGTTCTCTGGTGGAGTTTAAAAAGCCATGTTAGTCGGAAAACACCCCACTCCTCTCTTGTCCAGCGCCTTTGTGATTGTAGGCCACAGTGACAGTCGGGCATTGTGTCGTGCTTCAGTGGAGAAAACGACTTGACAAGTGTGAATGTGCGTTTAACATTTAAAAAAAGAAAAGGATAATAAATATTCTGGAAATTAAAATGTGAGCACTTTATGTTTAAAATCTTTACCTCCGGATCGTTTCAGTGCTGTGTGTGATGGAGATATCTTCCGACTGCTCGTGTCTGAGTAAACTTGTCTTAATAATAATATGTTCTGTGTTTATTGAAGTGTTACTGCCAAACGCCGGTGCAGTGCTGTTTTGTTTTTTTGTTTTTTTGTATTGTATGTGATAACGGGTGAAGTCTGTTGATGTTCTGTAATGTTCTGCTGGAGTGGCTGTAATAAAGTGGACTCCTTGTGCTTCATTCACACTGCATCGGAACCTGCTTTGATTGACCTCTGAATAGTGTTATTGTCCGTGCGAAGTGCTGTCCCCATGTCAAACGTAAACCCACCGTGTAAAACAGTGACTGCCCACACCTCTGGTGTTGGCCCTTTATACTTATTATTGCAAGAAAATGAATGGGGGTATATGGTCCTCCGAGTTCCTCCGAGCCCCACGGCTGTGTGCGGGTCGTTGAGAGCTTTCCAAAAATGTATAATATGATATCGTCGCAAAAGCGCCGATATTGTTTTTGAAAAAAATATTATTACTAGGCCCGAGCGGCCTGCCGGCGCAAGGGCCTATTGTAATCGCAACGCAGAGCGCGGAGCGCACTGAACCTAAGTGCACCAGAGGTGTGGGCCCTTTATACTTATTACTGCATGAAAATGAATGGGGGTATATTGTGTGAATGAGGGTATAGGAGCCCCAGGAGCTCCACAGCTGCGTGCGGATCGTTGAGAGCTTTCCAAAAATGTATAATGATATAGTCTCAGCAGATATAATCTCTGCTGAGACTGCTGCCCCCGCGACCCTACCCCCGGATAAAGTGGAAGAAAATGGATGGATGGATGGATGAAATATTTAATTTTTGAAGCATATATATATATATATATATATATATATATATATATATATATATATATATATATATATAAAAAGAGCAGTATCTTTGCTCTTCCTAGAACTGCACTTTTCTGGACCGAGATGTCTGATGTATTTCCTGGGATCTGCCACTCCTCCAGTTTGGGGGTCACTCCCCCGAGTGCCCCAACGACCACGGGCACCACTGATTTCACCCTCCAGGTTTTCTCCAGCTCTTCTCTGAGCCCCTGGTATTTCTCTAGTTTCTCGTGTTCCTTTTTCTTGATGTTGAAGTCGCTTGGTATTGCTATGTCGACCACAACGGCTTTCCTCTGCTCTCCTCTGGTGTGGTAGATCTGGGCCTCTATTGCTCTGGTGCTCAAGGCCTGCTCCTGTGCAGCCATGATGAGAGCCTCTGTGCTGTCCTTTAGTCCGGCTCTGTCTAGCCATTGGTAGGACAGCGGATATTCAGAAATCCTACTTGCAGCTTTAATGTTGTTGTTTTTTAAAGAGCACAGTCTTTGGTCTGAAGACGTATTACTAGTCTCAGACATTACTACAGTACAGTATATAGGCTATTTCTTCTATAATAAGAGTATTGAGGCAATCAAAAGTATCTTCTTCAGAGTAGGAAATTATTACTAGCAAGGTCAATTCTGGATACTGAGATACCAATTCAGGAGCAAAGTTGGTGACTGGATTTCCCACAGATGTACAATGCAGTTTTCACAACTTTAGCTTTACAAACCAATTACGTTTTTTTGTTATCAGGGCAGACACGAAAACAAGTTCTCAATAGTTTATCTATTCCTCTAACAATGCAACCTTGGCTCACTACCTAAGGACTTTCCATATCTCAAGACAGAACCCTGATAACTACCACAGTAACGGGAAAAGCACAAGGGGTGAGATGAACTCCATACTGTCCAGGAATGGAACCTTGGGCCTTCTTTCTCTGAGGCAACATGTCACTGTGTCGCCATGCCAGATTCCACAAATGACATGCCAACTTTTGGAATGAAAGCATGACATTTGTGGAATCTAAAATGAACAGGGTTATACACATGGTGCATACGATAAAATAGGAGGTAAAGGCAAAGATAAGCAAGTGATACCTAGATCTTACAGAAAGCACAGAGTCACACCATGCAGAGGTGGTAGTGACATACTTAGGTTAAACTAACATTGACAAAGCGATGAACATTTAAGAGGCTTTACAAGCTGAATATGTGTATAGGCTGTATATCTTTCTTTGCAGTATTTGTAGTTTGTAGTCCTGTTTGCAGAAGCAGTGTACAATGTGTTAGTGTTGAACATGGTTGTACTCTGCTCATCCCGGAAAGTCTGATTCAGCCTCATTAGTGTGTTCTGTAACTGTCGCTATAATAAAACGTCTGTTTTAAGTATGTCTCTGACGCCACTGTTTTTTCCATGTTGTATCCACACTTCTGGTAACAGGGATATGTTAAAAAATAAATACCATAAATTAAAAGGGGGGTCATGCATTTCAATAAAAGCCATACTGTGGAACATTTGAGGTCATGTGTGTGTCTGTTATTAGAACAACTAAACTTGCAAACAAACATGCACCTTCTTATCACAGACACAGATTTATTTTGTTTTGCTCTACGTGATATAAGGCTTTGGTGGAGGACCTGTATTTATACACTGTGCTACCTGTGGCCAAAGCACAGGAAACTTAAAAATGTGATTGTATTTCTTACTGGGCAAAATATTACAATTGTGATTTTTAAGCAGGAGACATGGTTAATCTACGTCTTATAGATACGTTCTTTGGTACTCTATTTACTATTTAATTGTTTGCACATTTCCTGCCTATTCTGCGCACCCGGAGGATTTCTGAGATGTAACAAGTGAATTTCATCATTGTGAGATCAATAAATCTTTCTTAGACACTAGATTGGTAAGATGACAGCTGTCTGTCTCCATTCGTATAGCTGATTCTCGACATACACTAGAATAAATAGTGTGATTGGCCTATGCAGTGCATATTCCTTCAGTCGTGGGCCCACTTTTAACTAAAAAATAAATTAGCCTAACTTTTGTGTTATTTCTTTTTCTTTTTCTAAGTTTATCCAAAACTTATTACAGCTTTACGCATTGTCCCCCTGAACCTGAGGAGTTCATGTTCCGTTAAGGCAGACGGAGACTGACCCTGGGCCTGGATAAAGGAACAGTGAGCTCTCTGGCAGGCTGTACTCCCTCCTTGCACTCCTCCTTGTCGGTCAGCGGGACGCCCCTCGCGCTTTCACATTCCTCCTCCTTCTGTGCCGCACTCACACTGCGGCTGTCTGCTTTCCCCGATCCAAGACTGCAGGCCGATCCACCACTCTTCAGTCCGCGCTATGACGCCGAGAACAGGGTCCTTTGACAGGTAAGGTCCCGCTCTCTCCTCCCCTTCACTCAACATCGCTGCTCTTTCTCGACAAGACGACTTCTGTGCGCAGTTCTGTAGACCTCTGTCATTGACCGATAACGCGTCGCGTTCACTGTAACCAGTGGACGGAACGATCCGTGGGAAGTTGATGTTTTAATGGCCTGAGGAAGGTAAAAGATTTAGGGCGCTTATATGTGCCATTTCCCGTGGAACGAGCCATTAGTAAATCTGCTAATAGTCTATTCTAACCAAGCTATTTTAATATAAAGCTGTGCGTAAAGATTGTTTATTAAAGGGGTGCACGAACTCTACAACTTGTTCTCAGTTTTGTAGTAGTAGCAAATGCAAATTAGCCTATAGTTGTTAGAAAGTTCCATGGGCCTTGTTATTGTGAGCTAAGTTGCTAGTAAGCTTGGCTGTACTTATGTTTTGGGGGTTGTGGTGGTGTTAGTCTTGGTGTTACACAGAGGTGAGGAGAGCAGCCAAGTCTGCGCTCTGACTCTGAGCCTCTGGCAAATCACTCAGCCCGTTTACAGCAAGTAGAAAGCATTTAAGTTTTCTCTTTAGACTACTGTATAATATATTATTACTTATTAAATATAGGCAGCAGCTGTTCACAAAGGAACAGGCTGTGTGCTTTACAGTTGTGCAGTTCCTCCCTGGTGGCCATGTGGGATTTTGTCTGGAATTCCACAGAATATGACAAACGTCCTTTTTTACCCCCAATCACTCTTCAGATGTAACTTACCTGGGTTGCAGTGGATCAATCCACGTAACTTGTGGACTGTAGCATATTTCATGTGATGTATTTAGTCTATTATGCAAACATTTAGGTGGGAGATGTATTGGAGTTAGGTGATACCGAACATTCCCCTCTGTCAGTGGTGAGTGATCATGCCTGGCTCTCTCTGCTTTCTTTTATAAACTGGCACAACTCCTGACACCAGCCATGCTGTTGACTGTAGTTTAGTACAGCCTAAAAAGCTGGTGTGAAAAGCTGGTCATTGGTGAGTGTGTGCGCTGTGGTCTGGAGCAGAGTGGAAAGTCCACACATGGAACTCGTTACTGCAGGAATGCATTAGGGTTTTGTGCTGCCTCTCATATTTTCCTCCCCTCTCTCTCTCTCTCTCAGCTGATGTACCTCCGACATGCCCCTACCTTCTCTCTGATGAGACGATGAGCACACACACCCGTGGGGCCCCCACAGTGTTTCTCATAAGTGCACTGTGGCCCCTGCTCTGTGGCGCGGCCCTGCTGGACCCCGGAGGAGGCATAGTGTTCATGGGGGGAAACTATGAAGGCCACCCCATGCTGTACTTTGACCGGGGCGATGTGGAGGGGCTGCAGCGGGCAGCAGCAAGCACTCATCGTGACCTGGCCAAGCTGATCCGAGAGGCGGCTGAGGAGATGCTGGCGCACCCTGAGGATTACCTGCCCCCATGGAGCCCCGCCGAATTCACCAGCCGCTGGAACGAGATCTATGGGAACAACCTGGGCCTGCTGTCCATGTTCTGCCTGCTCTACCCGCACCGCGCTGGGGCTCTGGACATGGCACTGGAATACATGGAGAGGATGGCGGCGCAGCCTAGTTGGTATTCCCTCTTTTTAATATTATTAACTTAATACCTGAGTTTATTATCACAGCTCTGTTGAATTTATCCAGTAACTTGAAGACAGTGTTTGTAGCATCCACTCTTGGTGGTTTATCAAAGGTATTCACAACTCAACCTGGAGTGCCTTCAGCTGCATGGACACTGTTTGTGGACATACACAACTACAGGTACATCAAACTCCAAACCTCCAGAATTAGCTTCGCGACTGAATTCTGGAGGCTTGTGCTCACACTAATTTGGACTTCAGTGTTGACAAGTTAGGGGATTTTGGAAGTCTCATTTTTTGTTTATTGCAAACTGGTTTTAGCCATTGGATCTCACAGCATTCTGCTTTGTGATTGGATTGTCATTTTGAGAGCCAAAACACGAAATGTAAATGCAACTAGATGTATAATGTCTGTCAACATTACAGTTGTTATCAGCAATACAATTGATTGAATTTGTTGGGTCACATTAATGAAATATTTACCAGGAAAATACATACACTACCTTTAAAGTACTGTGTCATAAAGTCATGTATTTAACTGAAAGACGCTGGCTCAGAAAGAAGTCTTTCTCAGCTTTCCAGAAGCTCAGTGCTGTGTTTTACTCAACGAACAAGGTTAACAATGCGTCTGTGAGCACAAACATGTTTTTCTTCTTGTGGTTTTGAATGCCTCGTACACAGCGGAAAAGATGCTGCATCAGTAGTAACACAATTATAATCAGGTGTGTTCCTCCCATCGAGAGAAAGCATTTAAAATAGCTGAAAGGAAAAAGAACAATCCCCTCCCTTTTATATATGCCAATAACAGCTAAACTGACAATGTAAAATTTGAAGGGCTATTGCTTTATGGCTTAACGGTAACAACAGACTCTTATGCCTGTATTATAGGCCAGTTACCATCGATGGCTTTAGTGCAAAAGAATGAGACTGACTTCTCGGATTTCACTGTCCAGCCTCGTCGTATAATGTGTTCAGCAGCTGTTTGTTGAATGATGAAAGGAAATGAATAGTTCTGATGCGGGCAGAGGAGGCACAGGCCCTCACACTGACTCTAAAGCACTGTCAGCACATAGTCACATCGTCTTCAATCAGAGTGGACCTTGACCAGAGACAGCAACAATTTGGAAAGACGATGATGAGCAGGGTGCAAATAGTACGAAGCATCTATCTGCTAGCATCATGTTGACAATAGCCATGCTGCTGCGATGATTAGTCACTTCAAGATGTTTTATGAAGAATTTACTGAACTTACCAGTGTAATCATTTCATATATAGCAGACTGACCTCTACCCTTCATGCATTTGATACGTTTCTTGTATTACAATCTAAAAACACAACCAGTAGTACAATTTAATCTCGTCATCTCAGGATATTTTGTCTGTAATTTCATAATCCTGTCAGAAAGTTTGTGTGCAAAATATTCTAAACTTGCAACCCTCTCAGATGATGATGATTATCACGACTATATTGAAGTTCTTGAGAGCGACTAATGAGCTTTACTGAAACAGTCCTAGGCGACATTTACGCCAATTTTGTGACAACTTTTCAGAGGTACATGCAGAGACGCTGAAACCAGGGGGGGGTAGAGGGCGGTGAGGAGTTAATCCTTTCGCCTGAGCTCATCTGGTGCCCCCAGGACCTTGAGGAGAGGAGGGGGAGTTCTTGCGCCTCATTCCTAAGGGCTGCAGTAAGCGGTATTAGGGTAATTTGCAGGACATTTTCCCAGCTTTGGTATGTGTGCCACAGCGCAGCGAGGAAAAGCCACTGAACAAGTGTTTTCACAAGTTAAGAGCACGCTGAGAGTTTTCCCCTTGGCCGCGTTTTATTATGGTCAGCGGAGCTCTCGGGGCGGCACAGCTGTGGTCTGCATGGCCTGCAATTATGTGTGCTGCCGCTCCAGTGCTGCACGGCTCGGGACCTCTGCGGAGTGTCGGCTGGACTCCTGACTGGAGGGTGAACTTGTGACTGACAGAAAGCTGTGTCACGTTTGGGATAACGCCGCTCTTTTATGTATGATTTATCCCTGCAATCATTTTGATCTTGCCTACATCTGCACAACATCTGACTTGCAGCATGACGTTAAATGCTGTCATGTGTTGCAGGTTTGTGAAAGACGCCCCGTGGGATGAGGTTCCGGTGGCCCACTCGCTGGTTGGTTTCGCCACGGCCTATGACTTCCTGTTTGAGTACCTGAGCCGACCGCAGCAGGAGCGCTTCCTCCAGGTGATCGGAAACGTCACGCGGGACATCTATCGGAAGTCGTACGAGCGCGGCTGGGGCTTCCAGTACCTCCACAACCACCAGCCCACCAACTGTGTGGCTCTGCTCACCGGCAGCCTGGTCTACATGGCACAAGGTCAACACAGCAGCAGTGCATCCCCTTACGAAAACAGAAGCCATTCATAGTTTTTATGTAGCATCACTCTGAGTTATTAGAATGCTATTGAAGGTTTTGCCTGGAGGTCAGAACAGGAGGGCAAGAAATAAAAGCAATGGAATGCAAAGTGATCTCACTGCAAACTCTGAATTTGTCAAACGTGCAGAAAGCAGTCTCTCTTGAGATCTGTATAAACTCTTTACTCATGGTGGTAAGTCGAGACTGATCATTTCACCACTCAAATATGTTGTGGTCATGTGACTTCATAACATTCTTGAGCATTGAGTTTATTGAGTATTGAGGTGGATAACAGTTCAGATTTCTATGATAGAATTTGCTTTTTAACTCTGGTCTTATTTATGGTAAATATCTCTGTATGTACATACCTTAAACACACGAGTATGACGTTCAATATCTTCTTTTGTCAGCAAAATTAATCATCCAGTATTTAAAAGTGATGTTATTGTTCAATTGCAATTGGTCTGATTGCTGTCAGTTGAAAGGACTTTCAGATTTGTGGACCCAATCCCAAAGAAAAAAAAATGGGAGTTTCAATTTAACTGAATCATCCATAAATATAGGCCCAGTGCGCCACAGAACATACACAGAAATTATTCTAGAATGTCGCCAACTTCAGTGCTTGCAGCTATAGCTTTTACACTTTTTTAACCCAAATTCCCCTGCAGGGACAGTAAAGTATGTTAACTTTAACCTTGTGGATATTTAAAGTGTGTTTTGTGGTGCAGGTTACCTTCAGGAGGCGTACCTGTGGACCAAGCAGGTGCTGTCCATCATGGAGAAGTCCTTGGTGATCCTCCAGGACATCACTGACGGTTCTCTGGATGAGGGAGTGGCCTATGGAAGCTACACCACGCGCTCTCTGTTTCAGTATATGTTTTTAGTGCAGCGCCACTTTGCCATCAGCCACTTCCATCACCCTTGGCTGCTCCAGCACTTTGCCTTCCTCTACAGAACTGTTCTGCCAGGTAACTATCCACTAGGACTGCACAATTAATTACAATTGAAGTGGCTGCAATTAGCAAATCACAAAGACTGCACTGTTTTGGCAGTGCAGTATACAGTAATTTGTAGGAACAAAATCCCTCCCTGTGTTTTAGAACTCCTCTTCTCGCAAATGCTAACACTCCTGGACATGTTTATAATACCTACAGTGAAGTGAATATTTACTTTAAAACAAATCTTATCACAGCTGAAAGGTTTTCGGTTGATTATTTGTCCTTGTGTTATCACACTCTCTCTGCTCTCCAGGTTTCCAGAGGACTGTAGGCATTGCTGATTCCAACTACAACTGGTTCTATGGCCCAGAGAGCCAGCTGGTGTTTCTGGACAGATATGTGCTGCGGAATGGGAGTGGAAACTGGCTGGCAGAGATGATCCATCAAAACCGGGTGACTGAAGGGCCAGGGCAGGCTGCTAAGAGCCAGCGCTGGTGCACTCTGCACACAGAGTTCATCTGGTCAGTCCCATCTCTACCAATACACATAATATTTGACATGTTCGCATTTCCAGTGTATTTCTTATTCTTCCAGCTTCATTTCATTCCTCATTCCTTTCCTCTCCTATGGCATTCCAATTCTAACTATGTGTTTGCCTGTGTATTGCAGGTATGACCCCAGCCTTGTCTCCACTCCGCCACCAGATTATGGCACATCACAGCTCCACTACTTTGAGGATTGGGGTGTTGTAACCTTTGGAAGCGCTTTACCAGCCAAAACTGACTTCACCTTCCTCTCTTTCAAGTCAGGGAAACTGGGCGGCCGTGCCATGTTTGATATAGTCCACAAGAACCGGTACAAAGAATGGGTGAAAGGCTGGAGAAACTTTAACGCTGGCCATGAACACCCGGACCAGAACTCTTTCACATTTGCACCCAATGGAGTGCCCTTCATTACTGAAGCCCTATACGGGCCTAAGTACACTCTGCTCAACAATGCAGTGCTGTTTGGTTCGGATGTTCCGGGGGCCTGCTTTAAGCCCTGGGTAGGACAGATCACAGAATCTTGTGACTCTAAGTGGCTCAAATATAAGACGGGGCAGGCGGCTGACGCTCAGGGCCAGGTGCAGGTGGCCATGGAGAGGCAGGGCCTGGTGTTTATCCGTGGAGAGGCCACTGCTGCCTACAACCCTGAGCTGAAGGTGAGGAGCTTCCAGAGGAACCTCCTGCTGCTTAACCCCCAGCTCCTCCTGCTCGTGGACCACTTCACTCTGGCGGAGGACAGTCCCACCAGAGCCATGAGTGCCTTCTTTCACAACACAGAGCTGGCCTTCCATGGAATCAGGAAGGGAAATATGCATGGGGCATTTGTGAAACACGGTGAGGACAAATACAAGATGTTCTGGATGGATGACACAGGCTTTGGTAACAAGGGCACTGTGGGCTTCTGGAAATATCCATCAAACTTTGGCTACAATGGCTCTAACTATGTGAATGTGACAGCTCCACTGCGCTACCCCTTCTCCAGGATGGTCTATGTGCTGTTTGGCCCAGGAGTGGACTTACACACTTTGAAAGCACGTGGGGACAATCAGAGGATGGATATCCAACTGTCCACTCAGGAGCAGTCGTACACAGTGCACCTGGTGACTGGAGAGATGCCCTCGAGGCCACTGCACGCTATGGTCCTTTACGACAACAAGAAGGTGGTGTTTGAAAAGACTGCAGCTCCGGTGGACAGCCCTCCCACAGAGGTGGAGGAGTACGTCAACCATGTGGAGGACAACCTTCAGCATGTCAAGCCTGTGTTCCAGCAGATGGAGAGGCACATTCTGAGCAGAGTGCTCAACAGTGCCACCTTCAGAAAAGCTGCAGAACGTCTCCTGCAGTTCTCAGACAAGAGGAAGACTGAGGAAACTATAGAGAAAATATTTGCTATGTCTAAGAAACAAGCTCGGCGAAAAAGCGGCAGGAGACTTAACCTGGGAGACAAGCTGTCTGAGAGTTTACCTGACATATTTGCACAGATAGAAGTAAGTGAGAAAAAAGAGAGACAACGATCACTCCATCGTGTTTATGAGGACAATCCAGAGGAGAGCAACGAGGACTCACATCTCATTGTAGATTACGCTGATAAAAAGGGAGGCTTTGCCAGAGCTCGGCCTAAAGACTCTCGGGTGAACACTGAAGAGGCCATGACTCACATAGGGGCCTATATCCGACTGTTCCTGCTCATGAACACAGGTACCTTCTTTCTGCTGCTGGCTGTGTTAGTGACGCGCTTCCAGGGAGGACACAGCTTGCACACCCATCGCTTTTTCTACAGCATTCTGCTCATCGACAGCTGTATCCTGCTCTTCCTCTACTCCTCCTGCTCACACTCCCAGTGCTAACATCTGCCCTTTCTCTACTACTCCATCCTCCTGCTCCTACACCTTGGGACAATCTAAAAATGCGTGAATGAAAGGTTGAGTGTGAGGTTATGGAAGAATTTTGGTGGTGGAAGAAATATATTGTAATGATTTTGTATGAAATGTCATGGAACATCAAGAGTGCTATGAAACTTACCACTGGGACAGTTGCTGACCCTACGACAAATCAGGTTTAAGTGTTGAATGTTATAAACATATCAGAATAAAGTTGTTTCTCTGCTGTTGGCCCTGTTACTGCTGATAAATCAGAGGCTACATGAAGAGGGGAAACTTTGACCACAATTGTTTTGTTTCCATCAGAGCAGACAGCCATGTCAGCTTCCCATTCATACACACATGTGAATTGTAGATTTTTGTATATAAACAAAAACATGGTGAATAAAGATAAATACGGTTGACACATCATTTCTCTGTCATGTGAAGATTAGAATTTGTAATTCTGGTCAAGACAAATAACATCTGCTATTTGGTGGCATAAGGAAATCACAAAAGAATATCTGCTGCCATCTGCTGGTCATTTATTTTCAAAACTTTTTTTCCCTTCAATTTAAAATTATCTACTTTGTTATCAAGTCGTGTCACATTCAGAGACACCTTGTCCAATGGGCTAGCAGGGGCTGGAGCCCAGGGGCCTACCCATAGAAATATGGGCCTACCATAGTCAGGGGCCTATCAGAATTAAGGGGGGGGGGGGGGGGGGGGATGATTCGTTGATTTTCATGACAATCACTTCACTTTGCGGTATGACTAACCGTATGCGATGATTGCGCTGCGCTGATATGTGTGTACTTGGAGTAGAATACCCGGCCTAGAGGAATACATGTAGGAGTAGCAGGGTTAGGGGTTTTGTGGGATTTAGGGTTAGGGTTAGCGTTTAAGGTTAGGGTTTACGCTGAAGGGGGGTGGGGGCCTAATTCTGTTTAAGGCCCGGGGCCTATGAGTACATCAAGGTGGGCTTGGTCACATCAGATTAAACCCGATTTTCCCTGTTCAAACTGTGTGTTTTTTTCGTTGTTTTTGTTTTAGCCCAAACTCGTTTCTAGCTCTCGCAATCCACCCTGCACATCTGAATTGTTCAAGCAAATCACCATGTGCACTTTTCACGCCCGTGTTCAGCCTTAAACATGGGACCACCCCCAAAATAAACTACACTCATCAGTTTGCTGTGTTTACTACATATTCTGTGGTGGCAAAAATACATCTACTCTACAATAACAAAAAGTCAGGTACCTCAGCTTTAATGATGCAGCCTCCTTTACTAGACCCTACATTTAATTGTATAAGTCAAATTTTGCACGCGCCATGTGACCAGGTCTCCATGCGGCAAACCCAAATATATCCTCCAATACAGCAGGGGGCAGAGTGACCATATTACGCACTGTCTTTATTCTGACCTCCTTCGCTTCCCGTCGGTTTGTGTAAGCGGAGTGCGTACGGTTTGGTTTGGATGAGAAATGTCAAGCATGGGCGCTCGTGTGGCTCGCATGTTCCGAAACTTTAACTTGGAGAACCGTGTCCACCGAGAGATCTCACGGGAAAAGCCGATATCTGCGCCGAAGCATCCGGTAACCGCAGCCCTAGAGGCTCCCTCCTCAGCGGGAGCTCCTGAAGGTGAGGAGGAGTCCTGTCCGCCAAGGCTTGGGGACCTGTCACCCGGTCTGTCAGATTAGAAAACCTTAAGGGACTTCAGCGGTTGTTTTGTGTTTTTTTTAGCTCCGGAAAGTGTGAACGAGAAGAACGCTCCCCTGCTGGACCACCTCCGCTCTCTTTATGTGGAGTCCACAGACCCGGAGAACCCACAGGTCAGACAGGGTCATCATAGTGTAGAGGCGTAGTCTATTACAATAACTCAAAAACTTACCCTTCTCAATGTGAGCCAATCTAGCTATGCTTCTTATCATGTTGACATTAAATATATGGTGTGTGTGTCCATGTATCTTATTATAAATTATCTCCCTTAAAATATGTGAATGGAATTCTCTTTGAAAATATGAGGATTTTCACATTATTATATTATTTCATGTTTTGTTTCTGGTCTATGTGTCATTACTGCCATTTGAATCAGACTTCGATGCTCAAAAGGGCAGTTATGTTCCAGTTCTGTTTATGTAACTTAAAAGGAATCAAAGAAACAAAGGCGAATGATGGTAATGATGTTGTAATTTGTATTACAGTCATCCAGGCAAGAGGAAGGAGATGAGGCAGAGCGACGGCCCCTGCAGTACAGCGTTCCAGCAGACCGGCTGGGCCTGGTGGAGCTCACGGACGTGCCGAAAGGCAAACTGACCCTGCCTGAGGCTCTGAAGGCCCTAAGCAGCCACCAGCAGCAGCCCAACAGGTGGACCGCGGAGAAGATCGCCCAAGAGTACAGTTTGGAGCTGACAGACTGCAAAGCTCTGCTCCAGTACTTCTGCCCCTTCAGAATCCAGATCATTCCACCGGCCTCCGCACAGACTAAACGCATCACGGATTCTTAGCACCGGGATTTTAGTTTAACTAGGTTTATTATTTATGGATGCTAATAAATTGAATTAAAGAAACTGTCCTAATTTGTTTTATGCACGTCACTGCTATGAGTACTTGGCTTCATCACGCGTTGTCATGAAATTCTAAGAAGCCCATAGTTTGAAATTAAGGCCAGAATTTTAAGATAGAACTTGCCTTTTTAATGTCAAAATGTTATGACTGGATTCGTGATTAATATCTCGGTAGTTCCTGGGTCTGGGTGATGCAAAGTTCAAAGTCTTTATTAAAAAAAAGAAAAAAGGAACTTAGATGGAATATTTTTCATCTTTTTTTTTTATGTTCTCCTCTGCACATGAGTGTGTATTCAAGAGTGAGTGGTTGGTGGTGGTCGCAGAGGCAGATGCCGCAGATTACCAGCCTTTCTTCAGTCTACTCTAGGGCAACTGTGACTACCGGTTTACCACCACCAAGAATGGAGTGCATGTGAAGCTCTCTGTGACCATGTCTGTGAAAGGCGCTATACAAGTCCTTTCCCTTCCTTTCCTTTCCCAATGTTGGAGAATTTGCATACCTGAGTAAAGGCCCAAACCCGAAGCCTTCCAAAAAGTTGCTTGGAGGTGCATAGTTTGGGGCATGATTTGTGATGACGCCACCAAAGCAGTTATTAAAATGCTGAATATTCATGTTCTAGTCATGCCTTAGATAGTCGGCTATTAACTTGCAGCTCTCAATGGAGGACTACAATGGTGATAACGGAATGCAAGCTCATATTTATTGATTGATTATTAAAACACTACTTGGTGCTATAAAATGGATAGGAATTTTCATTGTGGGATTTTTGCTGATTGCAGATGACATTGCAACTTTTAGCATCAACAGTGTGAGATGCTTTTATCGAGTATGAAATGTTATAAATTTAATGTCACCATTTTAGGGGGTTGACCAACTCGCAAAAGTGGTATACTAATTTTAACTAAAAAAAAACAAAAAAACAAGAAAAACAAGTAGAGAAAAGAGCTGTGGAACAACTTTGTTAGTTGGAGTCACCACTGGTAAAAAAAAACACCTGTAACACGCTGTAATGTAAAATGCTCTATTGCGCACTTTTAATCATCTATACTGGTTTATTATGGAATGCGCCAGGAATCCCAGAAATCTTGGCCCTATTTTGAAGGAGGTCACCGGAAGTCTGGTTTTGTGCTCTTCCTGGGAACAGTACTTTTTTTTTTTTTTTTTATTATTGTGGATTGTCGATTCCAGGTTCATTCAGCGATCACACAGTGGAAGTCCGCTCGGCTTGTTGCGCAAAAATGCCCTTGGATCATTTTGCCGAGGAAAAGCGGAGGAGGATGCTCTTCCTCTAAAGACGTGTGTGTAGGATGTTTCCTCCGGGGCTTCGTTGGGGACAAAGAGGCCGTCTAAATGCGGCTGTGCCTCCGTCTCCATGTGTGTAGGTGGTGGAAACACCTCTGTCTGCGGCATCGGAAAAATCCATGGCTACAAGCGGCGATGTAAATTTGACACCCGCTCCGATTTGCATCAATCCCGTTTTATCTGCGCCTCAGCGACACGGGAGGCGAGCTTTGGAGAGAGCCAGCGATCCATTTAGTCAGCTGAAACAGAGCGCCCGAATTTCAACATGGCTAAGACATGTAAGTATCATGATCATGGATGTATTGTCATAATTAGGCTATCTTCAATTAGAACTTTGCGCAGGCCAAACCAGATAGGCAGTGCATCGTCAATACTCCAGCTGTGCGCCCAGCTGTTGTGTCAGACTTGCAGATGCTCAATTTATATCTTCAAATTCTAGACAATAGCCATTATGTAATTCCTTCATGCGTATTGACTGCATAATAATTGTGGTATGGCATAGTTTCTCAAGTGTGTTGGATTCCCAGTGCACATAAAGGCCTATCTTCATCTCAGTCATCTCAGTCTATCCTTCATCTCAGTCTATCCGCAGACTTGAGGTACAGCCTGGTTTGTTTTTGTTGATTCTTCAAATTTGCTGTTGTTCTAGAATACGTTTTGTTATAACATGTCTGCTAAAATATCCTCAAAAGTATCTACTGTATTTCTATTGTTATGAGCTCAGCGTATTTCAATTTGAGTAGAGTCAAAAAGTAAAACAAACAAAAAATCACCCTTCACCAAAGAGGCTTGACCCTTTGTTGATGTTACATTTCACTTCACAGAGTCCTCCCAGATACAGTATTAATCAATGAATTTAGACTGTTTTCATTCTCACTCCCTCCCTCATATATCAGTTGTTGTGTCCTCTGGCAATACATTTTACTTCTGCATGCGCTCTGATTTGAACAAAGGTAACAAAGTGCTACATATTTATGTTAGTAGCAATGTGTGGTGTGCACATGTGCCCGTTACACAAAATTCCCTCTGACAATGTTGACCTGAACCTATCGCCCACGTATTTCAAACTATCAGGTCTGATTCAGGCTGAAAAGTGTTTTTGTGATCATTATTTTGTCACACACATTAATGGCTGCTCAGTGATCCAGGCTCTGTTTACTCAGGGGAGATAAGGTTTTATAGATGCATTTGCCAGATGGAGACTATGTTACTGGTGGAAATAGAGGAAAAAACACTATTATTATTGAAATGTAGCACATGGATGTATTGCATTCTAGATTTATTCATGCATCAGCTCTGCTCTGTTGGATTGTTTTATGATGATGGACTTAGTTATCCACAGAACGGCTTAAGCTAAAGGTTTTTAGAACCAGGGAATTTATTGTATTGTTTCTTTTATTACTAATGTTTATTATTGCCAGAGGTCCTCCTGGACCTAGTGGTAATGTGAGGGTTTGGGGAAAATCTTCTGTCAGTATCGTGGCATCGTTCTGAGGAGAGCGCATGTGTGAATTTGGCTTTAGTGTGCTATTCTGTGTTTTCTCTGTTTCAGGCCAGGCGTCCGGATGTGCTGGAGCTGCTCTTCTGAACAAGCAGCCGTCACAGTCTTGTGTTGCGATGGTGGCTGTATGCTGAGATGATGCCTGGTGACTCGGGGCAGTCATGTTTTACTCCACTGCTGTTGGGCCCCCTGAGGAGGCCCCCAGGAACCTCAGTGTGTGCTGCCTGGTCAGAACTATGCTAAACCTCTCAGATGTGCCCATGGCCAACACTAGCACAGTCTGGCCCTCAGCATCAATGCCCCCCACAGATGCCACTCCGGGCCCCCAGGGTGTGGGCCTGCCTCTGCAGATCTTCTTCTGTGCAGTGATGGTAGTGATCCTTTTGGTGGCGCTGTTGGGGAACGTTGTGGTTTGTCTGATGGTGTACCAACGCTCAGCCATGCGCTCGGCCATTAACATCCTGCTGGCCAGTCTAGCCTTTGCTGACATGATGCTGGCTGTGCTCAACATGCCCTTTGCCCTGGTCACCGTGGTAACCACCAGCTGGATTTTTGGGGATGTTTTCTGCCGAGTGTCAGCCATGCTCTTCTGGTTCTTTGTGATGGAGGGCGTTGCTATACTGCTTATAATAAGCATAGATCGTTTTCTGATCATAGTGCAGAAGCAGGATAAGCTGAGTCCTCAGAGAGCTAAAGTACTGATTGCACTGACTTGGGCACTGTCCTTTATTTTCTCTTTTCCTCTGGCTGTGGGCTCGCCTCTGCTCCAGAGCCCCCCCAGAGCCCCACAGTGTGTGTTTGGCTACAGTGCAGAGCCAGGATACCATGCCTACGTCCTCATCCTGATGTTGGCCTTCTTCTTTGTGCCATTCATGGTTATGTTGTACACATTTCTGGGAATCCTGAACACCATCCGGCACAATGCTATCCGCATCCACAGTCGCAGCGACAGCATGTGTCTGAGCCAGGCCAGTAAGCTGGGTCTGCTCAGCCTACAGAGGCCTTTTCAGCTCAACATTGACATGAGCTTCAAGACACGTGCCTTTGCCACCATCCTCATCCTGTTCTCTGTGTCCACCGTGTGCTGGGGCCCCTTCACGGCCTACAGCCTGGTGTCCACCTTTAGTCAGGGCTTCTACACCAGAGACTCGTACTTCCAGGTCAGTACATGGCTACTGTGGCTGTGCTACCTCAAGTCGGCCCTAAACCCGCTCATCTACTACTGGAGGATAAAGAAGTTCCGCGACGCCTGCCTCGACCTCATGCCCAAGTACGTCAAGTTTCTTCCTCAACTTCCTGGAAACACCAAGAGGCGCATCCAGCCCAGTGCTGTGTACGTGTGCGGGGAGCACCGCACTGTGGTTTAACTGACCTTACTCTCACTACTGTTAACACATAAATGGAAGATTGCCTTTCTCATTTTATTATATTGGCTGTTGTTTTTATTAGATCAAAAGATTGCTGCATTAGAGTAAAGAGAGGAACTCATAGCAGTTTGCATTTTTACATTGGAGTCAGAAAAGCCTTAATGTTAGTTTTTGTGAGAACACATGATAAAAATTGGTAATTTTACACATAGCAAGAGACAGAGAATACTTATGAAAATGTATACAAAGTATACATCTAACAATCTACCTATTTTTTATGTGACAAAATCTGTATCGAAATGACATTGTCTTCTGTACATTGTATTTTAGGAACTTTAATTTGTTTTTTGTGACATGTTGATCACTGCAGTACTTGTGGAAATGATCCACAATACTTGAAATATTATTGATATATCTGTGGTGGAGCAGATTTTTCTAGAAGGTAAGGTTTTTATCATGTACTGTATATATTATAGGCTGGGCTTTTTACCAAAATGTGAATATGCCAAAATGCTTATTTGGTGTTTTCAGTAGTTTGAGTTTAGTTTTACTGTCGAATTTGAAAACTAGCTTCATAACATCTGTGCCACAGTTTTGTAGAAAGCATGAAAAAAAGCTTCTGTTTACAATGGTCCGAAGGTGGCCTGTGGCTATTAGATCGTTTAACTTGTACAGTTTTATTTATCAGTTTTGGATGTGCCTATTGAAGTCAGAATGCTGCTATATCTGGTGAAAATGTGCAATTTTGGTGTACTGTACCGTTGAATGGAATAAATATAGAAATTTCTTACCTTGGCAAACTGTCTGTGCTTTATTTCTCTCAACTATGAGTCCAGGTACTTGGCAAGCAGCCTCTAATCCAAGTGCTCACAAACCTTTCTGGCTGTGACCAGTAAAATGCAAACAAATGGCACCCCACAACGTATATGTAATCAGTGGTTTTATCCATTTCAATGGCCAAAGCACTTATTGTTTGTATATTTACTATGTTTGATGTGTTTTTGACAATTGATTTATGAATATGGGCACATTACGTGACAAAAGGTACACATTTCTATGAGTAAAAATTAACAAATAATGTACTTGGGGAGTTCTCTCCACCCATGTAGGCAAATGATCACACTTATCTCGCCTATGATGGCTCCAGTGAGTCACTGGGCCTCTCCTGAGATATCACTTCCTTTTACCTTGTGGAGGAGGTTTCTGCTTCCTACCTGAATCTTACTAGCAGTTTTAAGGTCAAACAGAGGAGGGACAGAGATGGGCGACCGGTCTGTCGTCAGTGGGAGGGAGGTGCGGCTCTCATAGGGATTCATTATACAGCCAGTGTGGATAAGGAGCCTGCTCAGAGCTTTGAAGCTACCTTTAATCTCAGCCTCGACACCATTTCTAAGCAACAAGGATGTGCCTCTGGAGAGCATGTGACGCCGGAGGACCACCATGTTTCCCCAACAAACTGTTATACAGGATCATGACACATTAATCACTGTTTCACACAAACACACACATAAGCACCCATAGGAATACCAGTCATGCAGTGTCACACACAATTAAAACCAAAGCAAAAATCACAATTGTAATGAAGGTGTAATAGACTTGAATTATTCTTGTGATGATATAGCCTATAGGCTTTATTGGCCTGACTAAGCACTACTCTCATATTAAGGCAACAAATTCAAAATGATGTTAATGTTTTCTTTTTCAAATAATCTTGACACGAGACAGGAGGGGTACTCATATCTCTTGTAAGAGAGATGTGAGTATATTGTACTCATATCTCTTGTAAGATTTAGAATATTGTTCATTTTTTTTGCCTTTTTCTGTTTGTTTGTTTTTAATGGTAGATGTATTTGTTTTATTTTAGTAGGGTATAAGACTTTTGTGTAAATATTCCTGAAAGAAGACCAAATAAATGAATAAATATGCGTGTTCTTGTCCAAATAAATTGTCTGAGAGACACCCAAGCAAGTTTTTTTTTATTGCACGAGATATTTTTCGTAAAAGATGTAATGTAATTTAGTAAATACACTGTACCAGTTTCTCTGTAACACTTCTCACCTCCACGCCACCAGAGGGCGCTTTGGTGAAGGATGCTGCACTTCGCTCGGTTCCTGGCTGCTGACTCTGCTGACAGATCTGGCACTTCCGGGTGCAGTTGGACCCTTCGCAGCACTTCGAGTTCACTGTATCATGGGTTTGTAGGGCTTTGTATGAAATCTGGTCGCTGTGTCTGCTTTTGTTTGAGCACACATTCTAAATTTGTGACAATCGGTGAAAGGGATACCGTGGGAAAGCCACTCGCCGTGCGCTGTTAGTGTGTAGCCATGTCCGCCTCCTCGGCAGCTTCCTCCCCGGTGGGCCACGGCTCAGGCCTGAGCATTTTCCGCTGGCTTGAAGTCTTGGAGAAAGAGTTCGACAAGGCGTTCGTGGATGTGGACCTGCTCCTGGGGGAGATCGACCCGGACCAGGTGGACATCACTTACGAGGGCCGTCAGAAGATGACCACTCTGAGCTCCTGCTTCGCGCAGCTCTGCCACAAAACACAGACAGTCTTCCAGCTCAACCACAAACTAGAGGTACCGCTCCTGTGTCCACTAGCCCGTGTCAATCACTTACTGAATGTTATCCATGTTATCCATGTATGCACCAGCTAAATATATAAACTGGAAAAGCTTGAGGTCATTTGGGTCCTGGGTAAACTCTATTGGTGAGTTTCATCGACTGCCATTAAATCAGCTGAATAATTAATCATGAATGAATCAGTGGAGAACTAGTGTTTGGTAGTGTCTGGCGATTGGCCAAGGGGGGGCTAAAGTAGTGTATTGCGAGTGAAATACAATTTGAATCTAAAATGTTCTTACTATTACTACATCACCAAAATATTAGAGGACAGTTACCTTGAATAATAACACCGTTTTCAATTGGATGATGCCCCCTTAGTCTAACTTAATGGTCCGCCCTTTGTAAAAGCATCCCTACTTGTTGTAAAGGATTCTCTTAGCCTCTTCTCTTTCACCCTTTCCATCTCAGGCCCAGCTGGTAGACCTGCGCTCAGAGCTGACCGAGGCTAAAGCAGAGAAGGAGGCGCTGGAACGAGAAGTGCACGACCAACTGCTGCAGCTCCACTCTCTCCAGCTTCAACTGCACAACAAGCAAGGAGACGAGGAGGACCCCGATGCCCTCAAGGAAACAATGGTGAGGCCATACTGGCTCTTGCGGCACATCCACATTTGAGTCATGTATTTTTGACTGGATTATGTTTAAAATTAGACATAGGCGATTAACTCTGTGATAATCGATGTTTTGTCAGTGCTTTCAAATATCATACTTCATTCATTCAAAGCCATGACTAGAACATAACGTGACTATGACTCGTCCCTAATGCGAGTTGAACTGTGGTGTTTTTTTCCCAGGAGAAGCAAACTGTGTCCAGGAAGAAGGAGCGTGTGATCGAGGCCAAGCGGGAGGCTGAGGTGCGGCTGTTCAAGAAGGAAAACGGGGCCCTGAGGAGGCACATCGCTGTGCTGCAGGCCGAAGTGTATGGAGCACGACTCGCGGCCAAATACCTAGACAAGGAACTGGCCGGCAGGTAAGGGAATAGTGAGAAATATACCCCATCCTTAATTTATTTAGTAGGGATGTAATCATTTTGACCATTTACCCCAATATCAAAAGTCTCACCTTTTCAAAACTGACTGTTACGATACATCAAATATTTTACCAATGGCACTGATTCCTACTGCTAAGATTGCAAAAGAATCGAGACAACACCAGTCAAAACAAGCTCGAATCTCTATTAAAATGCCCCTCATTGATAACACAAGGTCAATCTCACGTGCACGACACTCTCGCCTGAAGTATGTCCCACTGGGCTTGTCCAGGGTGCAGCAGATCCAGTTACTTGGCCGCGATATGAAAGGCCCGGCTCACGACAAACTCTGGAACCAGCTTGAGGCGGAGATCCACCTGCACAGACACAAGACGGTCATCAGAGCATGTCGCGGACGGAACGATCCCAACAAGCCGGTGCCCTCTCCTCTGGGCCACGTGAGTAACTAGTGCAGATAGCCCGTGTACATGTGGAACTCCCAACAACTCCGCTAACATCAGACTATGTCACAGGACCCAGACATGTTGAAGAAAACACAAGGGGTAGGCCCTATCCGAAAAGTGGTCCTGATGAAGGAAGACCATGAAGGCTTGGGAATCTCTATAACCGTAAGTGGTCTTTTCTTGTGTGCTTACTTCTTGTCTTTCCTATTTGTTTATGACTGCAAAAAAAAGTGGAAAGTCCTCTTCAGACCAGCTTCGTTGTACTGTCCTGCTCCATGTGTGTAAATCAGTAATTCTTTGGTTTTCAGGGTGGGAAAGAGCATGGCGTGCCGATTCTAATCTCAGAGATCCACCAGGGGCAGCCAGCAGACCGCTGTGGGGGCCTGCACGTGGGGGATGCTATTCTGGCCGTAAATAGTATCAACCTGCGCGACGCCAAACACAAAGAGGCAGTTACCATCTTGTCCCAGCAGGTCTGTATGAGCGGTATACAGTGGGTTCAGAAGCGTTCATACCTCTCCATTTATTCCTTTGATATTCTTAGGAAGCCTGATACTACAAATGTTCATTATTTTATTTTTTTAAAAGCCTATGCTACACTTCGACCAGTCTTGTGAGCATTGTGACCTGTGTGTGTGTGGCAGCGAGGGCAGATTGAGTTCGAGGTGGTGTACGTAGCTCCAGAGGTGGACAGCGATGATGAGAACGTGGAGTATGAGGATGACAATGGCCATCGCTACAGACTGTATCTGGATGAATTGGAGGAGGGCAACAACGCTGCTTCTCTTCAAGGTACTGGCCTCCTAACCTTTACCTTATCTTAAATAAAACACAGGTTAAAAAAAGGTGTTTGTGGACTGATTGAACATCCCATTTGTTGTAATTAGAACAATTTTGGAATAAAGCCACAGGCATAAGATGAGGGTGATATTCAAAAAGTTTATATAAGCTGTACTCATAATGCAGTAGTTCTTGCAGGGTTTGTGTCCTAATAGACCTTTTTACTGTGTGGTCAAACATGAGACACACCCATAGACATGATAAAAAGAAAAACAAAAATAATAATATTGTTATTATACAAACCGGACTAAGGGGCCTTTGTCTAAGTTTACGACACTGGCTTAAGGCCTGGCTGGGTCTAATGTGTTGAAATCACTGAGCTGATGCAATGGACTATTATGCTATGACTAAAATGGCGCATAATTTGATGTTACTTATGAAATATGACTATTAAAAATCTATGATACTTACTAATTACCTGAAGCAAGCTTGCAAAAAGGTTGCAGCCTTTGCCATTTGCAAACTGTGATCATTAAAATGGTGATTTCAGTTTGATTGTGATTAATTATGTAGCCCTAGTCAGCTCTTTGGGGAAGCTGTTTTTGTTCTGTTTCTTTTCTTCATTTCAAAAATATATTTTTTCTTCCAGCACTGGAGAAGATGACCCTCCGGACTGAAGCGGAGAACGGTGACACTGAAAACAAGAGCCTCTCAAAGCCCTCGGACACAGAAAGCTCCTCCTGGGCCAGTCAAGCCATCTCCCACTAAAGCCGCACTTTACTCTTCTGCCTTCTATAGGGTCTTATCACCTATAACTGATTACATGGGACGGAGGGAGAATAGATGTAAATGTATTATCTTCCTCATGCCCGGGGGAGGTGCTTGGGCATTCGCAGTAAACTTTGGCAAATCAGTAAAGTTCTAGCACTTCATAGCAGTGGCAACATATCTAGAATGCTTTTGATGTTTGGGTTGTTTCAATCTGAGGGGATTATGGGAGCTCCTGTGCACTGGTGCCATGGTAGCAAGGTATTTAAACAAGCTTCTATACCTGATCCAAATCCAGATGTTACATGGGTTACGTTTGGCAAATTTTGTCTCTTTGGATACAGTGGACTTTCATTACTAATCCCTTTTTAATTTAATCAGTTTCTTGTGAGGTGTATGAACTACTGTACAAAATGTTTGCCATAAAACGTCTGCATTTTGACAGTCAAAATTACACTACAGGCTCCTCCGAATGTAATTTCACATGAACACGTCCTAATCTGAAATAAGTTACTGCAATATAAACTATTTCAAGTTATAATGTATTTGGTTGCTAAGTGGCAGAGATTCTTATGTGCACCGAGTGATTCCACAGCGAGAGTAGGTTACTGCAGTCCATGTATGTTCACTTGTTTTGAAAGTCAGTAGCAACATGCTGTATGGGAAAATGTTTTTAGAAATTATTTTATTTTCATGGGTTTGTATAAAATGAACATTGGCTCCTCAAAAGGACCAAGAAAAAAAAGTAATCGATGCTGTTAAACCTGTTGATTTTTTTCTCGTTTCTTCTCTTTTGTGTTCTGATTGTTTGTGACCATAGAATAGACCTTTTGTAAATGTTTAGTTTTTATTCATTTGTTCTCGGACATGTTGTAGTATGTTCGATGACACGAAGATCTTTCCCTGTGACGGACAACCTCACATGTACAATATGTTTAGAAAATGTGCCGCACTCCGATGAACCTGGCTTGGCTCTCGCCCCATCTGCTCACCCCTGCCCTGCTGCCTGTCACCGAGCGAGCCCAAAGAGACACTCAAGTACTTACCTTTCGTCCGCTGAGGCCTGCTTCTTTTGAGCGTGTGGTTGGATAAACTTTGGACAATCCTGGTTATTCTCTTAGCAATTCTCCACAGTAGCATGAAAACAAAAAGGACTAACTTCACCCGGAAAGGTTGCTGAAATCGTTCGCCACAGATTATTCTGTCAACTCTAGATATCTATGCCTTCTTCTCTTTCACTGTCTTTGTACATAATGTATCTTTGAAAAGTATTATTTTATGGAAGTCTAACTGCCTTTGAATAAAGTTTTGTTTCAATTCCTCATTTGGTCCTTGATGTGAGATCTGTAGGATACGCTCATAATGGTTTATAAAAGACTTGCTGTAAAGTTTGACTAAATGTGAATAAGTCACTAATTTGAAAGCTGAGAACCTCCAGAGTTCAGTCACTGAGCTTCAACTACTGGAGGCCTACAATGGCACTAAATTGGTGCGGAGATTGTGGAGATTGTGGCAGTGGGAGACCTGTTTATTCCCATACTGCTTTTAGCCAGTTTTAGAAATGGTTGTCTTGTCCTGCTTTCTGATTGGATGGTCTTTTTTAAGTCCAAATGAAGTGTTTTAGTAATCATAAAATCAATGTCATACTACATTTTTTTATTACATTTACCTCATATCTGTTTATTAAAAATTCACTCCTTTTTTTGTATTTATTTACATACACACATACACACTTTATCTTAGTTACTCTTTCTCCAAAATGTCACAATCATGCAGTGTATGTAAGCTCAGAGGGAGTAGAATGAAGAAAGAAGAAAGTGCCCTCCCTTTTGTTCATGTAATTATTTCATTTCATAATACAGTTGGACATTACTTTTCCATTTACATCAGATAAACAAACAATCCTTCTTGAGTATTCTATGTCAGTACAACTATACATACCTGTACATGTTTGTGAGTTAACTTTTATCCTAGTGTAGTTACAATTGTCAACATACAATCAGCAGACTTATCTTACAATTTGCAGAACTGGCAAACAGAGGTTTTAGCTGCATTTCACATCATTTTAATAAATAATTATAAATATTATAATTAATAGTTGTTGGTATTGATCATAACAATTCTTCTTCTTGTCATTATCAATGAATGAATATCCGATTTCATATTATAAAGGAGGTGACTCGGTGGCTCGGGCATCTGTTCCGGATGCCTCCTGGTCGCCTCCCGCGGGAGGTGTTCCAGGCATGTCCTAGTGGGACGAGGCCTTGTGGAAGACCCAGGACACGGTGGTGGGACTATGTCTCCGAGCTGGCCTGGTGTCGCCTCGGGGTCCCCCCAGAACAGCTGGAGGAAGTGTGTGTGGATCGGGAAGTTTGGGCATCTCTGCTGAGACTGCTGCCCCCGCGACCCGGCCCCGGATAAAGCGGAAGAAAATGGATGGATGGATATTATAAAGGCACATTGGACATTATATTTTGTTGTCATTAATATCCACTACTTATTATCGTTATTATAATATGATGACATGCCCAAATTGTATACCCTATCTCGTGTGGTGCGTTAAAAAGCAAGAGTGTACAGTGGCCTGCTGAGAGTGGGTGGTAGCCCTCACCCACCTGCCCTGACGAGTTGACTTGGTGGATGAGGTTTACCTCCTATGTATGATGTGTTAAGACGAGGCTTCATGTGCCTGTCGTGAGGGGAGGACCCCGCCCTCGCCAACAGATCCATGTCTCGCCAACCCTAAGTTACTTTGTTTAGTTTGAGTAGGCCTACTTGTAGCGAAACCTTTAATTTAGGCTATGCGACAACTGGCATATTGTTGATCCAAATAAATAAATAAATAATAGATTTGAACATTGCATTTTGTCTTCATGAACAACAGGTGGAGCCACTGGTCTAACAACTTGATGGCCTGGCTCTGACTCTGAACCACAAAATACTGCAAGAAGTTTTACGCACATTACGCGGCGCATTGATTTCCCCCCTCACTAACTTCAGAATTTAACAATTATGCCCTGACCGTGGAATTAAGCCAAAAGTAAATAGGGCTACGACTTATTAAGCCTAAATACCCTTCTGATCAGTCTACAAAGGGAACAATGGGAACAGTTTCCTGATCGTTGTCTAGAGAAAAGAAGAAAAAAAGAAAGAAAAACAACTTATATTTAAAGGTTATTTTTCTTTCCAAGGTGAACCTGTGCCTCTCCCCAGCCCTCCTCAGAGCAGGGATCCTTCTCGTCATCAAACGTCAGGTGACTAACGGGACCGCTTTGGAGGGGGATTGGGGGGAGCCAAAGTTTGCTCAAAACTGCGCTCACTTGGGACAAACTGTGGATACGTCTGAGTTTGTCAGAAGTTTGTGGAGAGCGCGTCTCACGAAGTCTCGGCACTCTTCTGTAAGTTTAACTTTGAATTCATTTCACTTCTTTTAAGTTTTACAAAAAGACTACATGAGTGAGAAGTTGCTCATTAACGCAGTATAGATGACTACTTCTTGAAAACTTTTACAATGTTACTACTGATTAAATGCAAGAAATTAAATGAAATTGAAATATATTTCTCAATTGGGGAAAAGCACTACTTTGAAATGTCAGGAAATAGCCTAGTCTGTTGGATGTCTAAATCCTTTATTTGTTGCCCACTTGAGGAGTTTTAAAAGCTTAGTCGACCGGGCACAGCCTCAATGAGCTGTTTGTTTTAGGATTGAAATGTGTTCTACTGCATACCTGTATTTCCCCCTCTTTTTCCTTTTCTTTAGTCACAAATAAGCCTTCAACTTGACTAACCAAAGTCTGTCTCTTCTCTTCTGAAACTTGTAATTGAGTTATCCTGAATGATACACCCTTTAACTCACAAATCCTGACACTATTTGTGGTCAATTTTTCTGACATTTCTCATCATAGTATCAATATAATAGTAGTATAATACTAGAATCCGATGTGGTAAGTTTTCTCTGGTTTGATGAACATTACTGAGCAGCGCTTGTGTGGGACAATGCGCAGGCGTCTCTATTGTTCCCCTGGTCAGTCTTCTTTGTAGTTTCTTGTCTTGACGCGCTCATGTGGAAAGTGGCGGTTCTTGCTGTTTGCTGGGACTGTATGGGTCATTTCTTATTCTTTTTTTTTGTACTTATATTGTTTGACCAGTGTCTAAATATAGGCAGAACGTGCAGCAGTGGTATGGGCTTGCATGGGCTAAGTAAAAGCACATGCACTTCGTTTAGTGGCATGTGGATTAGACTGAAGGTTCCCACTTATCCTTTTATTAACTTAACGTCTAAAGAACACTAGTGAAATCAAACTGGATCTTTTTTCTGAATTAGACAAGTGGATGCTCCAATTTACAAATAAAGAGACCGAGCTCACGAGACCATGATATTGGCATTTACAGTAGCCCGCTCTGTGATTTAAAGCTTTACAGGAAAACTGTACTTTGACCTTGAGTTATGGTATATTCTAATACCTTTTGGAATTAATAACTGCGTGATCGAGTGCGTCACACTGCACTTGGACTGAGAGCTAAGCCCCTCTTTGGTTTCATCACTGTTTACTGTTGTGCAGAGCTTTGAGATTTGCACAACTTTTTCTGTAGTTCACAGAGCTTTGAGTCATCCCTTTGTTGAAGCCACCAACCCTTCTACACGAAGGCTTCTGCATTTTTAATTTGTTACAAGGAACAAGATCTCCCCAAGTGCCAAAATATCTATAGAATAAACACAACCATGGTGAGAGAAATCCATCTATATTCATTTCATGTGTCCTCAGTGTTACAGAAACAGAAGAAGAGCTGCTTCAGGCTGTGCTACCCTCTAGCCTCACACTGCTCCAACCAACCAGGGTCACTGGTCAGCTGTTTAAATTAAAGGCCAACAGCTGGCTGAAAGAATGCCAAAAATAAGGACACTGATAACTGCACTATTTTCTATATTACAATATCTACCTCGTACTTCATGTCTAATAGCTGTTGCATTTATAGTAAAGATAGTGTGATCTAACTTTTATTTGTCCCCGCTCTTTCCTGCAGGAGCTAGAGCTGTGTCAAGATGGGTGACTGGAGCGCTTTAGGGCGTCTGCTGGACAAGGTGCAGGCCTACTCCACGGCAGGGGGCAAAATCTGGCTGTCTGTGCTCTTCATCTTCAGGATCCTGGTGCTGGGAACGGCCGTGGAGTCGGCCTGGGGAGACGAGCAGTCCGCCTTCAAGTGCAACACGCAGCAGCCCGGTTGTGAGAACGTGTGCTACGACAAGTCTTTCCCCATCTCCCACGTGCGCTTCTGGGTCCTGCAGATTATCTTTGTGTCCACGCCAACGCTGCTCTACCTGGCCCATGTCTTCTACCTGAACCGGAAAGAGCAGAGACTCACCTGCAAGGAGGAGATCCTGAAGGCCGTGCAGAACGATGGAGGCGACGTGGACATCCCGCTGAAGAAAATCGAGATGAAGAAGCAGAAACATGGCATTCAGGAACATGGCAAAGTTAAGATGAAGGGCGCTTTGTTGAGGACTTACATTGTGAGCATTTTTTTCAAGTCTCTGTTTGAAGTGGGCTTCCTGGTGATCCAGTGGTACATCTATGGCTTCAGTCTGTCTGCTGTCTACACATGTGAGCGTGACCCGTGCCCACACAGAGTGGACTGTTTCCTGTCCCGGCCCACGGAGAAGACCGTCTTCATTATCTTCATGCTGGTGGTGTCCCTGGTGTCTCTTTTGCTCAATATTATCGAGCTCTTCTATGTTCTGTTTAAAAGAATCAAGGATCGTGTCAAAGGCCAGACGATACCCCCTCCACTTTTCCCCGGCGGGACACTAGTGAGCACTACTCCAAAAGACATGTCCACCGCCAAGTACGCCTACTACAACGGGTGCTCCTCGCCGAGCGCTCCGCTGTCCCCTCCGGGATACAAGCTGGCCACAGGTGAGCGGGGCACGGGCTCCGTCCGAAACTACAACAAACAGGCTAACGAACAGAACTGGGCTAACTACTCCACCGAGCAGAGCCGACTGGGGCACCCCGCTGGAGGGAGCACCATCTCTAACTCACATGCACAGGCTTTTGACTTCCCTGACGATACGCAGGAGCACAAGAAAATGTCCCCTCCAGGCCCCGAGCTGCACCCACTGTCCCTGCTGGACCCCCGGCCCTGCAGCCGTGCCAGCAGCCGCATGAGCCGGGCCCGGCCCGATGACCTGGACGTGTGAACACAGTAATGCTTGAATAACATCATGGCACCAGTCACTGAGAGATAGCTCCAGAGGTGTATGTAACACTGTCGAAGGTACAAATCTGAACTACCTTTAGTGGCACTAACACGAGAAGTCAGGAGATCTGCAGGAGTTTTTAGACTAGTCACTTATGCTCGCCTTCAGCTGCCTATTGTTTTTGTTCATACAATTTCTTTATGCCTTTTGCTAGTTTTATGTTTATGTTTAGATTTCACTAACCACTTTCACTGATGAGTTTTGGTTTGAACCATTTTGCAAATCATCATTTACTGCTCCATGTCACCCATGTCTGATCAAGACCCTACTCAGCTCCTCTGGAAAGAAATGGCTCATTAAACTAAATTTAACTTATAACCCTTTTATCTGTAGTTTTCTCAAATGACATACCACAGATGGCAAAACATTGACATGGTGCTGGGCCTTTAAACACACCATTCTTCTTTTTCTTTCAGCTTTTATCAAGTCAAATTCAGGACTCATGCCTTATCTCAGCAGCTTGTACATAACAGTGTGTATTGAAACAGAACCACCAACAATCGTCTGAATGTTTATTTCATCTCAAAAGACAATCGGTCACTATGGGGCTCAGTCATTATCACAATAATTGTTTTAAATGCCTTAAACTGGAACATGTGTATGCTGATATGGTCCTTTATTGGTTTATAAAGATTGTTTTTATTCCTTGAAGCCACTATTCCGTTAAAATGTGAGAGCGGAGAAAAGCAATCTCAACCTGCTTTTATTTATTGGGATGAACCATACTGATGTTCGGCTGTTACTTCCTGAGAGACTTGGAATTTACGTGCTGTCATCCTTTTGTTTCTTGTTTTCACCTGTGTCTGCTGTTGTTGATGTATGTGTAGTACTGTATCCTGCTAACGGCATCACTAAACCTCTGTTTTTTTTTATGTAGAGGGCTGCCTAGACATCAAGACTAGATTCAATAACTAGTTTCTGTAGATTTTCAGCAAACTTTATCCCAGTTATGGTTTTCAGCCTTTTATTTGAATTTTGGGTACTTCCGTGTTTGTAGTTCTGTCATGGATCTTCCAGCTGTAATGGCATTTGCACTGAGATTCTGGTGAGATGTTACGAGGCACGCAGTGAGTTTTGATGTTACTAATTTATTTGATGCAGTGCCTAATACCTGAAGTGTCTGGAGGAGAGTTCTCCACTGAACTGAGACAATGCTATTGTGATCCACTGTTACAATGTAACAGCATGATACTGTAGATTAAAAATGTTTGTGAAGAAAAAAATGTTTTAACCAATAAAATGTGTCTTTCCTAAATGGAGGATTTCTTTGTATTATTGCCAGGACTCAAAGTAGTAAAAAACACATATTTATTTATTATATATCTTAGTTATTTATGAAAGAAGGACCAAGTTAGTTGGTTAAAAAGAGGAGGGAAGATGACATTCAACATCAGTGCTTCTCGACAGGAGGGTTGGACCAAAAAGGCCAAAAATGCCAGTTTATACAATGCTTTGATAGGCAGAGTAATGTACTGTTACTGTCATACACCTCGATGTACTATAATTAACTATTATGATCTGGGGTTGCTGGTTGGTGAGGATTAGGTTCAGCAACACTATAGTATGTGCCCAAAGAATGAGATCAGCTGACTACTTGAATATACTGAATGACCAGGTTATTCCATCAGTGAGTTTCTTCTTCCCTGACAGCACGATTATATTCTAAGATGACGAAGCCAGGATTCATCAGGCTTACAATGTGAAAGAGTGGATCAGGGAGCACGAGACCTCATTTTCATACATAGATTGGCTGCAACAGAGTCCAGATGTTAACCCCATTGAGAATCTTTGGTATGTGCTGGAGAAGGCTTTGCAGAGTGGTCACTCTCTCCCATCATCAATATAAGATATTGGCATCACTGGATCTTTGGACTTTGCAGAAGCTTATTGAAACAATGCCACAGCGAATGTGCGCTGTAATCAAAGCTCAAGGCAATCCAACGAAATATTAGAGCGTGTGACCTTTTTGGCAGCGTTTTTGTTCGTTTTTTGGTCAGGCAGTGTACAGTTGTGAAATGAAATTACTCAGGGTTTTTTTCGGGAGCCACAGCGAGCTAACATCTCATGCACAGTGCCTTGTTAAGTTCTTAAGAGAACTCTACATACGGTATTACATACAGTATTTTTTTTTAATCATGAAAACTTCATTTGAAAACCACTGATGTAGATGATGCACCATCTACATAAGAGCAGGATGAAGCATGTTGTTAGTGACGTCCTTCATGCCGTTTTCAGAAAGTTCCAGGAAACTCCAGCTCCAGGTGTAAGTCACCGTTGTCAGTGCCTGTTTTCTTCTTCTTCTTTTTTTTCTCGTCATCCAGGCCTTGAAAACTTTTATTAGTAAGGTATAGGTAAAGGCTTATGTGGCAACACAGACAATGGGTCATCCCCTGCAGCTGTGTATGTAAGCCCAGATAACCCCAGTCACACCAAAGCTGATGATCAAGGTCGGATGACCATAGAAAAGATAATAACACCAAATCTGTCCAGTTAAATCGAGTATTATGGTTGAACATAATTAACAATGGTAAAAGTATGATGCCCTCTGAGTAAGTAAGTGTGTCAATCAGAATGAGTCAGAAGAGTTTGCCTGATGGAGACACAGTGAGAGAGATATGAACCCTCTGGTGTGTGACTTTCCTCACAGCCAGGTGAATAAGGCCTGTTTACTCAGCCTCTAACCCCACAGTCTTATCACGTCCGAGCACCGAGAATGTAGCATTTCTGCATGTCTTGCACGTACAGTTACTTAGGCTCATGCCATTTTTAACAATTCCTCTGTTCATTGTAAAGACAAAAACTATAATAAGTTGTAATCTGTGGCCCTCCCAACATCATGCAACACAAGACCAATTCAGTTTCTCAGGGATTACCTTACAAGTTTCACTAGTCACCTGTAACACTTTGAGAAAATAAAGAACAAATGTGGAGAGAGTCGCCCATCTAAAAGAAGCCCATCATGGAATACGAATTGTTCTCATGCAGGTCTTGATATAATTAAGCCAGTAAAGTGTAAAGTGCGGAGTCTGCTGCTGGATGGCATTCTGTCTTCAGTTCAAAATGCTGTTTAAAGAAATAAAAAGAAAAGAAAGTATTTACATGTTCTGTTGTTATCCCAGAAGAGAAAATATAAGCGGCACCACATCAGAAAAACAACGCTTGTAATAATGCTTGAAATGTGCTAACTAGAAAATTCAGATTTCCAATTATGCCAAAAGAATCCAGGGAAAAGCGGGTTTTGGGGGAGATCTTTGCTTCACATGGTTCCACTTTACAGCAGAAACAAACAAATTGCAGCTCATTTAAGCCAGTTTAACTGCTTTTGGCTGGCAACTAGGGCTGCACACTCCAAAACACCACTGACTCGGCAAAAAATAGCTCCTCCCGTGTTGTGCGCCGCGCTCCTGTGTGCTTCTGTGTCCGAGCTTTACTGGCACGAGGCCGTCCGGCATCCAAGGCCCTTGTTTCACCAGCCTCCACACTGTCAAACCAGGCCACAGGTTTCTTACCGTGTTCAACGTATAGATGTGAGGCAAAAACTCCCAAACCCTTGGCACAAAGACATTCAGATCACTGCTGCTCGGCTGTGTCTCCCTAAACAAATTAATCAATCCATACATGCACTTTATGGTCCCTGGCGGAAATGGGTTGGGGAAACAGTGTCAGTACTTTACTACTGCTTGTGTTGGGTTTTCTTTCCACTCTTGCCGACTTGTCCGTGAACGACCATCACAATGACGGCCGGCCCTGCTCTCATGGCCGTGCGAAAGGCATGCCACACTTACATGCAGACGTGAATCACCACATCACACTCTGAATGGGCTCAGGCACCTATCTGCTCTGAAGAATTATAGTTAGGAATTACTGTATAGTTGACTGGAATTGAAATCATCGGCTAAACTTATCCGTACAGTGCAACATTGATGGCTTACATCAACGTAAAACAAGATGGGCGTCATTGGGGGGAAAGGGGCAAAGATGGCACCCACACTGCGGCGGAAACCGTTGTGCTGCTATACACAGCGTCTGGGATTACTATAATCACAGTCCCCGCTCCTTTGTGGAATCAAGGCCAGGGACTGGAGGCGTGAAGGCTCTTGATGCTTGATCAGGGCAAAGTCTGAGCACATCAGAGCCACTTTCAACTCACTCACAGAGACATGGGACATACTTTAGGGAAACAACAGCTTTTTGTTCACAATCCGAGTAAAAGCAGCCTTATACCAGCCAGTTGACCAGCATGGTATAGGATTTCCTACGAACCAAGGGGAAGGACTGGGATGTGTGAATGTTACCGAAGATCACCTTTATGTTTTTGGCTCTTTAGCTCTTTCTATTTCATAGTTACTCAGGCACTGTAACTGTTGAAATACAGTGTCAGCAACATTTCCAGGGGCCCTTTACATTGCGCTAACGGGATGGATTTTACTTTACAAATGTGTCTTTTAGCTCCACATTTGCTTCCCCTCTCTGATTCTTGCGGACCATATACGATCATTTATTTGTGCGCTGACACTGTCCGTGTACAGTTAACATGAGGTTTCCTTTCTCACACACAAGATTCCCAGAAGACATGCTGTCCACCAAACAGGAAGTGACCCCCGTGTCGACAGTGCACACTTACACGTCGGTGATTTTATGTGGCCGGGGCGTTTTCGCAATTACCAATGAAAGACTTAGTATTTCAACAATAAGAGGCGTAAACACACTGACAAATGACTAAGGGATTTACTGAATGGATAACTTTAAGTGCTCGGATGTCAGGGATGCAATGAAGAAAATTATGGATTTTTTAGACCGTGGTGCTGAAGTGAAAAGTGAAGAGGCTGAGGTGGCTGGTCACTGCTTAAAAGTCAGAGCGTGTAACATTTCATTCGCTAAAAATACCTTAAAAATGCCATTAAATACAAAAACTAAATAAATAAATACCCAAACTTTTCATTGTTGGTGGGCCTCTCTTCAAATCTGTATAGTTACTAACTTGTTAGTTCCAAATGCTTTGTTTTGATCAAAGCATTGTCAGTGTTTCATACATAGACTGTAGAAGAGCAATGGATTAAGTGCAGGGTGGGCTAACTGAAGCTCATTCATGCTAGCAATTTGGCTGGGTTTTTGGAGCCACAATAGGGCAAAAACACAAGCAAAAAAGGAAAAAAAAAATATGACAATGTTTAGACAAACATGTGGAGGTCAGAAGAAGAAGAAGATCTTTATATATATAGCGCCTTTCACAGACATAGTCACAAAGCACTTTACATGAGACAATTGTACATTCACTCCACACTCAGTGGTGGTGACTATGTTTGTAGCTTCAGTTTCCCCTGGGGGAGACTGACAGAAGCGCTGTCGCGACTACACACATCTGCGCCAACGTTCCCTCTGACACCACCATACATTCACTCACACACATCATTCATCCTGGGCTATTGTATATGTTTTTTAGTGGTAGGGGAAACCGTAGTACCCGGAGGAAACCTACGCAGAATGACATGTATTCAATAATGATACAATCAAAGATGAGAATAAAAGTTTAATTGGAAAGTCCCGGAACTTTCTGAGCCAGCCGCCATTTCCTATTAGACTTCAGCAGCTAATAGCGATGCTACATCCATGTTTTTTACAGTCTCTGGTCTCATCAAGATCAAGTTTGACTATGTTTGTAAACTTAGGGGTTTTATGAGACAGTTTTGCTTAGGGATGCACAAAGTGTTGCACGGGGGCCAAATGCGGCAACTTTTGGTGTCCTTCAGACTTTTTCTTGAATTGGCACACGACACATTTCCACAGATAATATGTATTACCGGAGGTTTTATTATTCCACAAAATTAAAAATAATAAAGCACACGGATGAATGTTTCTGCAATGACTACTGATCTTTGGCCCGCCACACTGCGTACACTTCAATATGTGGCCCTCGGTGAAAAAAGTTTGGACACCCCTGGTTTAGCTTGTAACACATGGGAAATTAATTTCATTTATCAATTGTTTGGTCAAATATTTATGCTAAGTGCAGCACATTGATTGAAAGCAATTGAAAGCTATGACCTCAACCAAGACCACACATGGTAGGAGCTTACAAAGTGGTGCCGACATAAAAAGAACAGTGATCATCCATGATTCCTAAATGAACGCTAGGGGTGATGCGACTGCAGAAATCAAAATAAAAGTCTAACTGTGACTTAAATACCTGCATGAGAACTTTCATAGGCATGAAAGACAGAATTGTACGAAACCTTTAATTAAAGCTCAGAGAGATTCAAAACACTCTCTGCAGTTTATGACAAAATCCACACACTTGTTGCTTAAACATCTTCTGATAATTATAGCGAACTTAGCAGCTCACACGGGAACACGGGATTTGATTGTCGCATAATTGCTGTACCAGGAGCCAGTCTGCAGTGGTTTTCATAAGCCATAGAGAGCTCCTGGCACATTCTGTGATGTAGCTGCGCACAAAAGAGGCAGTGATGCAGTCAGAAGATAAATCAACAGAACATTCTTTTTGACAGAGAGTTATGGACATCCAAAAATATGACTGTCCAATGGGCGTCTGTGGGCGGTCATAGTGTTAAGTTAGAGGACCAAACAATAGTTTTCTTTTTTGGGATATCAGAGGCCCACGCACAGCAATCACACATTCTATCACTGTTTTTCACATAAATACTCTCACACACTATTTTGGATGACATGATATGAACATGTGGATTGCAGAAGTTTCTAAACTGACAAACTAGGTTGAAAAATGAAATCCCAGTTTATGTGCTTAGTTTCATGGTAACATGAGGTGGGGTTACAACAAATCTGAAATTTAAGCATCAAGTAGGACTAGTTCTCCACTGTGACGAGATTTAGAGCATTTACCATGATTACTCTAAACCGAAGGGAGAGCATGGTAAAATATAATAAAAAGGGCGACAGTGGCGCAGATGGTAGTCTCCTGATCAGAAGGTTGGGGGTTTGAATCCCGGCTTCTGCAGTGCAGACTGTCGTTGTGTCCTTGGGCAAGACACTTCACCCAATGCCTATGTGTGAGTGGTTGGCGGTGGTCGGAGATGTGAGCAGTCTTGCTTCTGTCAGTCTACCCCAGTTGAAACTGTGGCAACAAATGTAGCTTCCCACCAGCAGCATGGCATGAATTAACCCCCCTCCCTGTCATGTGTGAAGCGCCTTGGGTGTGACTTGTGTCATATGAAAAGCGCTATACAAAAACGATTCCCTTCCCCTTCCCCTAAAATAGATGACGCTATAACAACCACTATAATAACTACTATAACTTATTTTTGCTTTCTTTGATAAATTGTGTTTCTTTAACAAAAAGATATCAATGGTCAACATCTTGGAAGATGATGCTTTGTTTCTTCTGCTCAATAATGTGATGAAAAAAACCCACAATGCTTTGCTTTGCACTTTCATGAATAAAAAGTCCCCAATTCATGAACCTATTATTAGTACCACTCTGCAGCACCAAAAACCTCTAATAGTTATCATATTTCACCTGTCCCCATACTATATTACAGGCTTTTGGAATATCACAATGTCACCTGAAACTTAGCAATTCTTCTTAATATCTTCAAGAGATCTATCTACAAATGCTTGTCAAAGATGTCATTGATGAGGTCCCATAAAATGCCACATTTATTCAATTGCAATCGCAAAATCTGCAACTTTAGTATTTTCATTTGTTTTCCTTGGGGGAAATGGCTTCAGACAGAGGTGTCAGCTTCACATCAGAAAGACATCACAACAGACAATGCACCTATCATTAATTATTGATATGTCCCCTAAAGCCTTATGGAGCCCCTGACCTCCTGCTGGTTCAAAGCCCTGGGAATGGTGCGGCTACTTGTCCAGACCTGACATCAGCTCCCAGCTCCAAATCACTGTTTAGGCTCGGGATAATGGTTATTTTCACAATTCTCTAAGTGCTCCTTGGAACAGATGAATAGACATGTGGCCGCAATGTAAACCAGAGAGGACATGAAATGAGGAAAAATAATGATTTGGAGTCGGCTGCAGGAGCCAGGGCCGCCCTAAATGAGAGTGTTCTCCTAAACTTGTCATATACAGACTTCTATAATTACTGCTTCAAGCTCCCAACAAGAAAACAACTGAGCGCAGACAAGGTGCACGCCCCGGTCTGAGCGCTGTCATCATTGTTCTAGACTTCAGGTAAAATGCAGATGAGCAGAACCATGTTTGCTGACTGAAGCTTTTTTGAACTGTAATTTATCTCACATTTTGCTGACGAGACTTTCCCAAACATTACACCATACACTTTATTACGTTCTTGACTAAACATATGCAGACTATTGATAAAGTCTGACAGTGGATTAGTCGCTTTTAGGCTCGACATGGCACAATGGCTCTGTCTCAGAAAAAAAACCTTTGCCTTTTCGCATTTTATCAACTTCTTTCAGGATCAAACGTGCCACTGCAGAGGCCACACACAGACTGAAATGACGGTGCATGTAAACAAATCCTGAAGCAGAAAATAAAACGTTTCAATGTTCACTGTGTGACTCAGCTGAAATACAAAACAATCAACTGCTTTCCCCTAAAAAACAGAATGATGGACTGTCCTTTTGTCTCAGCCCATCATTTGTGTCTGAACTTAACGACACATAAAAAAAAAAAAAAGATTTATTTCATTCAGATTTGGCTTTGGTTTGACGCTGCTTTGTTCAGACTGACAAACACTTTTGTCCACAAAGAACAACTCACAGCTACTGGCAATGAATGCTGTTGTTGTGTCCTTGAGCAAAACACTTCAGCAGGCCGCCCCGTGTATGGCGGTTCATTGTGTGGGTATGAACGGTTCCTTAATGCAGGTGTCAGTATATTAGATTTTGAATCATTTTTGAATGGGAAGCGCGATCTCCCGTTTGCTGTGAACGCACCTCTGGTTGACCCCCCCGTAACGCCTGGCGTGACGCTGAAGGACATCCTGAAGAAGAACAATGCCAGAGAACAAAGTGGAGCTCACTTTCCCAAGACTCTCCTCTCACTCACACATCCTCACAGGGCCGCTCCTACGCATGAACAACATGGTGCTAAACCGTAGACGTTTCACAGCAACTTGACGGTTTAGGATGCCCGACTTGTTGACTTTTCGCAGGTGTCTTGCCCAAGGACACACCAACAGAACTGGTTGTAGCTGGAATCAAACCCTTAGCATGTCCGTAAAAAGATGCTCCGCAAGGACACTGCTGTTCTGGTGTTGTCATAACAGTGCTTTGATGCTTTGATGGTAAAGTACTGCGTATGTGTTGCTGTACATACGCATCTGGACACACCTGTCACTACGTCCCGCTGGGCAGATGTGGGATTCATAGACTGGGCCCGTGTTTATTTGACTTGACACATCTGCCCAAACAGGCCCGTCTCGAGGAGGTCGGATGGTGTTTGTTGACAGTGCCTTTTGGCCGGAGCTGCCTCAGAGTTGAGTTTCCTCCCTCCCGTCGCTCCGAAGGGCCGCTGTACCACAACAGCACCACAGCAGCTCCCACATGAGAGCTTTGACCGGTCCCAAACAAGAGTGCCCCATGCGGCTTCTCCACACGGCGGGACGCGCATGCTATAGGCGGGGGTTCACTCTGACTGACTCCAAGGAATGGCCCGTGCTTTATGACTATGACTACTAATCTCAAGATATGCTCATTTACTTACAGTTGTTTTGTTTTGTATTCTTTCTTCTGAAGTTGGGAACCTGTACCCTCGTCCTGAACGAGCACTCAGGGATGTGGGCAGTTTACTCATCTGCAGTGACGCTGGACAATCAGAGGAAGCAGGCAGGGCCGAGGCAGGAAGGACAGCACATCACACTGCCTTCCTCTGGGCTGGTCCTAAACAATGTCCCAGTGGAAAGACAGAAAACCAAACAAACGTACCTATAGAGGTTAATGACTGGCCACTCCATACCGCAGTTCTCGCAGTACTTCACGTTGACACATTTGTTTCTTTTCTTTATTTCTTCAGTCCACATTTGAGAGATTGCTGTGGAAATAAGTTGCTGAATAAGAAAGCGGACACACTATGAGTCACCTCATCAGTGTGCACGGGCCGGAGCTTGAATGGTTGACCTTTGTTAATTTTTAATCTTTTCCGTGTTTTGCTCATTTTACATGACTCATTCGTGTTTTTAGCTCCCCACTGGGCGTCCGAGCAACCTGTATGCGGACTAAAAGGATTACATAATGACACAGGTATCATTTTCCAGTCTAAAAGTTTGTGGACATGCAATATGAGTACATCTGCCAAACTTAGTGGGGTTGTAGGCTGAGCTGGCGGACCCTGCTGCCCTCGCCCAGTCTCCTCTTGACCCACATCTGTTATGAAAAGACCCTGAGGTGGAGGCTGTTCTCACCAGTATTACCTCTGAACATTTCTCAGAAGGACAAATATTCCTCTTTGTGGGAGCTGTGTTTGACTTTAATCTCCTGTAACCTCCAGTGTGTCCTGCTGGCAGAGGGCCAGTCTCTCTTTCCCACACAACACAGCAGCATATAGAGGCTCAGTGCAGTGTCCAGCCACGGCTCTCAAAAGATCACACATTTAGACCTTGAAATGTTTAACAAACACATCTTTAATTGTGATTTCAGAGTTTAATTTGTCCCTAATTTATCAGACCTTGTCCATTAGCTATCTGTATTTAAGACAACAGCATGGCAGAGTGGCTTGTCCTTCCAGAGATTAGGCTTGGATTGGATTAGATCTGAATAAAAACACTCTGTTCTTCGCGATATTACAAAATCATTAACCCTCTGGGGTTTGCCCTCACAGGCATGTAAAACATCACAGACTTACGCAAATATCTTGGGAATGGAAGAAGTAGAAACTGGCCATTTTTGAGACAGAAATTAGGGGTGTCTAGCTTTCAAACAAGCCCTTCCTGTTCCTCTTATGCCTCCAGCGAGATGTGCAACATCGTGGTGAAAGTTTTCATATAAAACTGTGGATGATACATGATGGTGCATGTATTCCAGACGATGCTAGATAAAGATTAGCGTCGTCTGATGTCTTTTACACTCGACCAGAGGGGAGTGTGACTAGGCGGGACATTTCAAGGGGCTTTCCATAAAATAATTACTGCACCACCTACTGGGGCCCTTTCCAATAGACAGTGCCCTATAGTCGCCAGGTTCGCCAATGCCTAGAGCTAACTCTGATCGATGTAAGTGCTGTCCTCTTACACAAAGATGATAAACCTTTTGGCTCATAAGTCATTTAGATGGTCAGACCACATTTACACAGGTGCATGACTCCGACTGTATTTCTGGTTAATGGCAATTATCTGATTCACCAGTGCAGTCATACAGTATGTCTCACTCATTTGTTAACTCTCCAGAAGAATCATAGTGTTAAAACATTTCATCAGTGAATTCTAAACCATAAAGAGTTACAAACACAAAGATATTCAAACTACCTCAAAGTTTGGACCATGTGCTTCCATAAAAGACTGTACTGTGACATTAGTGCGCTGAACTGAACTGAAACAAATGGGGCCAACTACACTGTATAAAAGAGTCTGTGCAATACACCTTTACGACTGCAGAAGCTGACTGAGCCCTACAGATTGTGCTGACAGCCAAAGCCTCGTGCCACAATAGCATGGACATTCCTACTGGCCACGCACCAGCAAATATGGAATGCAATTAGCACGTATTAGAGAGATAGTGTGCAGAGGGCTTGTCATGCTCAGCGCAGGCCACAGCTATCGGCTAATAACAGGTGGAATATTCAGGGACCTGCACTAAAGAGGCGTGAGATAGACATCGGGAAAGGAACCTGTAGCTCTCCAGCCCTTTCCAAGTATAGCTCCCCGAAGGCTTTCTAAATTTCTACAAAAAAACAAGTCAAGTATCATTCATGGGAACCAATGGCCGCTGGCTGCCCTGCTTTTTGACCACAAACGTGGGGGCCGCCATTGCTCCGCCGTTGCTGCAGTACCTCCATATCGCCGCTAGGCCCCCATTGAAAAGCATTGGACTTTAGACACGTTAAAAACTACTTTAAAGCCTGGTTTCAATTGTTTCAACACTAGACTAGGCTAGATATTCCTCCTGAGATAACGCTGGGTTAATAACAATATATGAAACCAGGCTGGTTTTCGTAATATGAATTTTTGAAATCTCGAACTTAATGAGGCTCGGACTGTTAGCATTGGAGCAGCGCGAGCTACACGTCACGCAAGGGCCGAGTCTACGGTGAAAATCCCGCCCGTATGCCCTTTTTAGGAACATGCTTCGTCAGAGCTGGGGAGGAGGAGTCTGTAAATCCGCCATGAATTGCCCCACGGCCGTGGTCAATCTGGTAAACGGGGAGGAGTGAGCATAAGACGTCCATTTTTTTTTACAGTCTATGATTGGAACGCACCGAACACAATCTGCAAAGTATAGCCAAGTGTTAAAGGAACTTTGTATTGAAAGATCATCTTGGCTATGAACTGTGTCCTCAAGTAGCTCCCATTCATTGTATTTTAGAAGCTCACAGAGGGGAAATGGTTGGAGACACTTGATATGAGATAGAACAGCACCAATAGCAGGGTACAATAACTAAGACCATAGCCCCTGGACACTAGATCTGGTCATTTTTTTCACTTGTCTTAAACTCCTACTTCGATTCCTCTCATTTCTCCTTCTGAAATCATCATCATACTTTGGAAATAGCAGGCGCTTTTGTGTTCAAAATTCCAGGAACTGCTTTTGAAAAGAACTGCAGAAGCTTCTCTCTATATTTGTGTTTGCCGAGCACTTGACTCGCCTGTCCTCACTTGCCCTTTTTGCGGCTGAGAGCTCCAGACCCCTTGGATTGTTCCGTGTGTTATGGGACGCACTATAACACAGAGTTAAATGCTGATGGTGAAAGCGTGGAGCGAGCTGCAGGAGGAGGTGGTAGACTGTTAAGTGCCTATTCTTTTCTTGTTTCATTCATGCTGTGCTCAGAGTGGCTGCTCATAAAGTCCACCCATTTAGTTCTGACTATACCCCTCTCCCACTCAGACGGCAAACGTAATTGAAAACAGCTTTTTGCCCTTTTCTACACAATCACACACATGTGAACCAGCACATATCGTTAAACACAGTCGTGGAGGTAATGCTTTGCAACATGTTATCTTTTTAGTTAGAGCTTTTTAATCTTGTCATTATGTTCCTTAAAGGTGAACTATGCAACTTTTTAAGTGAAAAAAAAAAAAAAAACTTTATAGGTGCAGCATGCCACCTATGCTTTCCCTCACAGTGGCGTCTATGATGCTCCAGAATCAATTGTTTTGGGGTTTATGGACAGTTTCTGGTACGAACCCACAAAACAACTGATCCTGGAGCGTCATAAAGGCCATTGTGAGGGAAAGCAAAGGAGCCATGCTACACCCATAAAGCCACTAAAATATGAAATATACATAAATATCAAGATTTGATTTTTCACTTGTAGTGCACCTTTAAAGGGACTATACGTATATAGTTTTAAAATGTTAAAATTAAGTATTTTCCTCCCCCTACATGTTCCAGCAATGTCCTAATATGTAGAATGAGCCCAGACCTGTTCACCACAACTGCCTCTAAAATCCTGCACTGTCACTGAAAAAGGTCCGAAGTGCCATCATACACGAGCTTAATATAGAACCTTTAAACAAAGAAAAAAAAGTGTCATGTTTTAGTCATCATTGATTAGGTTAGTGTCTTCAGGGCAGATGGATGGCAGAGGAAATTGTGGGTATAAGTAATATTGTATTTCAGTCTGTATAAAAGAATACTTTTATTTGAATTTGTTATTAATACAAAATACAAAGTCCACTCCTGCCTAAAAATGAACACCTCTGCTACGAACTTTACTGGGAGCGGGACATCTCCAGCTGGTCTCCACGGAGATGTTGACTAAAGGCAGCCATACATGATATTTAAATAGGCTAGGCCCTCATCCAAATCCATTGTTCCATTACCCACTGCAAAAATCACATTTTCTGTGTCTAGCTGGTCATTAGGAGCATGTTTTGTTTTGCTGGCAACAGTATAATCCAACATGTTACGCGGTGTGCCTTTAAACATCCTTGTTCTAAAGCGGTGTTTTGAAGTGTCGTCCTGTTCACTTCCCATTGTCTACACTGAACTGGGCAGAACAGCTTTTTTCCTATGCTGCTCCCTGGTCATGGAATGATATTCAAAACTCTCTCCGGCTTCAGGAACACATTCCCATGAGTTCATTTAAATCAGCACTGTCCGAGAGCCTAACCCGAGAGTGTACATGTTATTCTTGAACTGATTGTAAATTGGTTTTATTGTGCTTTTTTGTCACTTGTTTTATACATGTCACCGGAACCTCAAAAGAGATTTATCTCAAGGGACTTCCTGGTTAAATAAATAAATAAATAAATAAATAAATAAATAAAAAATAGAGGAGGGAATATTAAAAGTTACCCAAGGGAAAAAAGTAAAAAGGATTTAGATGGTATAGTATCTCTGAAAATTGTTCAAAAAGATGGGTCTGATAGAACCTAGAGATAATCATTTCTTGACTTTTCCTCATTTCGACTATCTCACATTTTGAGTATATTTGGAAGACATGTTGAATCATAGATTCAGTGTACGCAGCCACACAGTGCGGGTCGATTCCTGTATGGGATCTTTTTGTGTGGGGTGTGCTTGATTTTTTATTGTTTTATTTGACTTTTAGATAGTTAGGCAACAGCAAGGAAGCATATATAGCATTATTCTGATGTTTGTCTTGTTAAATGTAAATCTCTAAAGTGTTAAAGGACAGTTTTCCCTGCCCCATCTCGAGGAAATGTGCCCGAAGGAGCTGAGGGGTAAACAAGAGTTGCTATCCGCCCCAGCAAATCCGTATGCAGCACAACACGGGCAGCGTATAAACAGATCTTCTTTTGAGGGATCTCTCTCCGGGTGCCACCAGAATGCATGCCAGTGCGTCCCCGGGCTGCGAGCTCCATTAGCAGGCCAGGCACAGCTCCTCAGTCATGCTCTGTTCACAACCACTAATGACCATCCCTCTGCCAAGTTCCTGTCATCCACCACTGGTCTCAGCGCATTATTGTCCCTAAAGAAAGCCCTGAACTAAAAAGTTAGCCTCTTCATATGACCGCCGACTTATGACGACTTATGAACATCACCAATGGATTTATGTACACTTTGATCCATCACTTTTTTTCCCCTATAAAGCCCGTTCAAATGATGCTTGGTGACCTTGGGCTGCATCACATAACTCCGCCCCTTTCCATTCTGATTGGTGCAGACACAAATGCACTGGAGGAAATCAGAACTCCATGCAGCGATTCCAGGTGGACTTTTGCTGTGTAGAAGACTGAAAACAGTATTGAGGGTTTTCAGTTTTTTGGGGCCTGCATGTTTTCATTGACAGTTTGTAGCTCAACAGTCATGCCCACTTCAAAACCCTAAAAGATTTGGATGACAACATGTGCTTATAGCCAGACCTTTGTGTTGTTTCATACCTCAGAAGTGTCACATGATGTTGCTGTGACGATAATGAACAAACCAGCGCTCTGGTTAGACCTCATTCAAAACTACGACAGGAAAAAGTAGACCAACAACACAGCAATGTAGTGCAGGAGACGCGTTGTTTGTCGTGCAGCAAATCACATGGAGGAGAAATTGGCAGAGCGTTTAACATCGGGAAGAAGGAACACAGAACATGTGATGAGGAAACATCAAAATCCTGCACACGAGCCACCAGATGACGAGCAGAAAAACAGCTAAAGTCTGACATATCAGACACTGGGACTGTAAGAATCGCCACATGGATAGGGACGATGCATATGGTCATCAGCACAGAAACATGTACCACCATTTGATCACATTTGACGAGGAGGTGTACCGACTTTCTTACACCTGAGACACAGTTCTGAAAAAGTCGGTTTGCGGACGGCGTTGTCAGCCTACTGCGACTGCAAGCAGGAAGAGAGCGCCAAGAACAGTTTAAATCAGCTTACCAGACACATTATAGCAACGTCACGTGACACTTTTGAGGCGGGCCGCAGAAGCAGCCGCCAGAAACTGTTCAGGTAATAACATACAGGTCTGACTTACTGTCGTCACCAGCAGAAATGAACCTAACTGGACTTCTGATACATTTTTCCACAGACAAAGAGTCATGGATGCTACTTACAGTATCTGTGTAATAACTATTAACCACACCATGAATATTTAAAAGGAATTAATTTAAGGCAAACTTCTCATATAACGTTTTTATTTGTAAAGATTTGGACAGAACTGTTTGTTTCATGGTCATGAGTGACAGCTGACTAACTCTTATAAACTCTTATGAGAAATATGCTTGGGAATTTTACTTTCGGGACCAGTCTGATGATTTCAAAGTGGCTGGAACTGTTAAGCTCAGTCGTTAAGTGGGGAAGTGGAAGAGCGGATAGAGCGGATAGAGAGACATTCGATAAACGAGGAAGCCAATGTGCATGAGAACTACTGAAACATTACCTTTAGATTTATGTAGACCGTTGCTCTTCCTCACTGTTTGCATCAGGGAAATCCGATTGAGATATTCTGGAGTGGATGGAGCAGCCCGGCAGGAGGCCTATAGAAAGACAATGGGGAGATTATGGGTGTGTGTGTGGTGAATGTTAGACGGACGGGGTTTCATGAAGGCAGACTACAAGTTCCTCATTTTGAGTTACAGCCTTTTTCCATATTTATAACAATTATCCCGGTGTAAAGCACAGTGACTAATTCTATAAAACAAACCAATTTGAACAGCTCTCCTAATGAATCCCTGATTCACTTTTACTGTGCTCCACACTTTATGAATCAGCACAGAGCTACGAGAATGTACACCAAATAAGTGCACGGCTTTTTGGTTTTCAAACAATAAAACACGGTCTATGTTTCATTGGTCTGTGTTTTACAAAAAGGGCTTAAATGTTGGAGAATGTTGCAAACTCTCTGGCCTCGATGCAGCTCTACCCTCTGCATCATCGGGTTCACATCTCTTTGGTTTTCAATAGATGTAAGCTCTCAGTTTCAACTCCACTTCTGAACCTTGTCTCCCCTCCTTAGTTTCAGCACTTAAATTGCCTTCACTGTGAAGTATTGTCCACTCCTATTCAGAGACAGCAATCCAACAGAGGACATCTCCTAAACACATTAGCATGGATAAAACACAATATTGATGCTTTAGGTGCTGAATCACCGCCTTATGTAATATGGGTATTGAACTCAGCATCGCATTGAGTCTTTGCAGCGTGAGGCAAATGAAAATGGGAAAAGAAAGTGTACCACAATCTGGCCGTGTGTGTCTTTTTGACGTTTGGGTTAGCCTAGCGCTCATGAAAGCCTCTTTGTTCCAGTGATGTAGTGTCCCGAGTGTTAAGAGGCTGCAGTGAGGGCCCCTCTGCTTCATTATGAGACAGCTTTTGTGCTTCGGACAACTAAATTTATATATATGCATGTCACAACCAATAGGTCAGGAGTCATAAAGAAGAATTACTGAGTGATATTCCTGTTTAAAGTTAAATTGAAACTCACACCAACGGTATTTTGCCTGCGATGCACACGTAGTTTCATTCAGCCCTTGGCCAAGAGGGACCTGATCGTCGGCCAGGGCATCACCACGGAGGTAGCACCAAAACGGCCTTGCATAAACACTGCATTTCTTCAGCGGTGAAACTTCTATCTTAGCAACAGCTTTGTGTGTTGTCTTGGCCAAATTCAAACAGTGCATGTATACAGACACTCGGGCACATTTTCTACGGCCACTGCCTCAGCTCAGACTTCACTCGACGTACAACGCCTGATTGAGTCTATGTGTGAATCCGACTTATGCTTCAGCTACAGGGGGATGCTGCCATGTTGTCAAAATTTAAAACACAAATCGGATGCATGTGTCCATTATTTGCTATTGTTTGCACTTCACAGCACATTTAGCAGGGGCATGAAGCAAACCACATTATCATTATCCTTGGACAACCTTTGAACAAGTCGTGCGCACTTTAATTCCTTCACAATCAGACTACAGTTTTTGTGCACAAGCCTTTTAGAGTTGATTTTAAGATGTTTTTGTTTCTTTTTAAGGAATGAAAGGGCTGGTCTCATAATATATCATGGCCCTCATCCAAACTTGCACTGCCTTTATTTAGCTAAACTTTATTGCTTCATTGATGACTAGAGTAACTAAAGGAAATGCATGGCTTTATAATGTTTTCATTGTCTGTGCTGCACTTTAGAAACTGTTCTAGTTGTTAAAATGTGCTACATAAATAAGTTTAGATTAGATTGGACATCATGCTAGCTATTGGCAATTATTGTTTTATATATACAGACAGTAACCCCAAAGTGTATCATCTTCGTATTCACAAATCAGGACTCAGGAGATCACAGACTTATTTGAGGTTCAGTCTGGAAGCAGAAAATCGTCTCTTTTTATGATACCTGATGTATACGAGGACAACACCAGTGAGGATGTACAGCTGGGTGTGCCCAGTAGAAGATGAGGCTAAGCTCCTTGAAATGTTTGTATTGTTTCCCAATACCTTTTCATAAGCCTAAACATGGTATAAAAATGCAAATGCAGCTTTCACAGGTACATCTCTGTACTCATTATGAATGGCACTTATCAACAAACTGCCTACGCTAAGCACATCCAAGTTAACAGCAATCTACAATTAAATCAAGTCAATGATCATGGCCTGTCGGGATTGGCCATTTCCTATTTTCTATCTTTTTAAATCACCGTCATGGTTTGCATAACTTATTAGCTGACAAACCCATGAGTCCACCTGTTGCTACTGCGGAAAACCTGACTCTTTGAAATTCTCTTTAAATTTGGAATTTCTCTCAAGGCTGATATTTTCAGTTAAGGACGTCAATAACTGGGAAGAGCAAAGAGCTATGTTCAACATGACCACTGGCTCTCCCTATTTCATGGCTTTACTCAAGGTCACGGTTTTATGTGATATTGTTGAAACAAACTAAATTGAACGAGCGCTGTTGTTGATGTTAGGATCAGGAAGGGAATTTAGAAATTCTTCATGTGATCAAATCATACCTGTCGAATCTACAGGGGATTTGCTCTTTTATATTGAAGAGATCTGCTGCTTTTGTTGTGTTCACTTCAGGAAATTGAGGCACTGGTTGGTATTGTCTGCGTTGGAGCCAGCCAGTATTTTTAAAAGGAAAGGTTCAAGGGCTGCGCGGTCATTGTCTGTTTGGAGACACTTCCTACGAGCCGAGGTAGAGTTAGACTGTAATGAAAGGTTCACATGGAAAAGCTAGGTTTGTGTCCTGTTCATATGCGCCCACTGGGAGTTTAATGTACCATACTTTCTGTACTATAAGTCACACTTTTTTCATAGTTTGCCTGGTGGTGCGACTTATATATCAAAATATATAACATCACATGTTCACACAGACAGCCGCTAGAGGGCACTCTAGGCATCTGCTAAGAATGAACACAAATGCCTGAAAAGAGGTGACCCTTACTGCAATGAAGAAACAAAAAAAGCTAATCGGGGCTACATCAAGAGAAACGATTTCGCAAATGGGTGCTTGAACAACGTGCTGCCGGGAGAGGCTTGTTAACAGTGCACTAGGGTGGCTGGTGCGACGTTTTCTTCGGAGCGACTTATAGTCCAGAAAATACAGTAGTTATCACACACAAGGGCATTTTAGTTTGCTTTTTGCCCATCATCATCAGGCAAACTACTGTAGATGCACAGTGATACTGCACACCCTTTCTGTCACGACCACACACTGTAAAGGAAATGTTTGTATTTTGCAGGTAACTCTGAACCTATGTTTTGGGGGAGTTTGGGCCACAAAACCAGTCCTCATATGGAGTTTGAACTGATAACTTTAGTTGATGGGGGGGAACACACCACTGTTTCCTCCTTTATCTCCTTAGAAAATTGCTTTTGCAATGATTTGGGGATCAAATGATTAACGATAGATGTCCCCGTGACTGGGTAGCATGATAAGAACCAGAAGCATTTTGTTCTTGTATTGATAGTGACTAGTGTCACCCAGGGCTGATTCTGTTACAGCGGACAATTATGTCTTTACGTTGTCTTTGTTTTGAAGCCATGGAGCTGCCTTAGGTCACTCCAGCCTCACAGAAGCACTTCTTAGATTTTTTTTGTGGAGTGAGAGGCTTAATTAACATTCCCAGAGTGTTTACAGTCAATTATTCAACACAGAGGCTGCGGGAGCCGCTCATTACTCTGTCCCACACCAAACAAATCCTCCTTCAGAGAAAGGAATTCCCACAAGGAGTAGCTTTTCGGATGTTGTGAAGTGCAAGCTCATAAAAACTACACAAGATATGAAGCGACTGTACACAGTGAGATAAGAGAGGAGTGTGTGTCGCTGTCACTTGTGGCTGTGACGTGGAGGAGAGGAGCTGGGAATTAAGATTATGAAACAAATGTAAACATACAGTCAGCTTTCCCACACAGACGTCTTCTCAACATGCAACCGACATGCAGCGGATCTCTCGCTATAAGCTGGTTGGGTCTGATTAGTGCTGGGATGGGAAACTGTGAGGTAATACTACGTACCCCAGGTGAACGGTGCAGTGAATGAGTTGCTGGTGAAGGTGAGAGCATCATAATGCCATAGATTGGCAGTCTAACTTCCATCAGTCTACTCCAGGGCAGCTGTGACAACAAATGTAGCATGACACCACCGGTTATGGAACAAATCAAATATGTACAAAAATCAATATATTGTGTAAATAAATGTATCCTAAGTGAAAGTGTGCCAGCTTTTGCTATTGATGATGTCACTTTCACAAAAACACAGGACAGCCACCAGACACATGGAGCAGAGAGTGAGCTGAGACCCGCTGTGTTCCAGGCAGCGACATGTAAAGACCGCAATCCTGGTAAACGTGTTGTTCTGCACGTGAGAACACTTTCAGACGCTGGGGTATTTATGGCGCAATAATTCAATGTGTTCATTAGATGCTACAGTACAGAGAAGAGAGACGGCTTTTGTTGGCTCTGAGGCCCTGCACTGGCGTCTGCTGCACCAACATGTGCTGCACAATAGAAGAAGAACCTATGGTAACATGAATCTAAACATGGGAAAATATACACACAAAAAAAGTTTTTTTTGCAAGCACATATTATTCTCATGCATGCTTGTTGGTATGAAAGGGCAGTGAGTGTCTTCTTAAACTTGACTCATAACTTTCCCATTGTATTTTAGATTATGAAATTCCCACTAAAGAACCCACAAGAATGTTTTAGGCCTCAAATTAGCATGATGTGCCTTTGCTCACAGGTTGCTCTAGTGACACAGCAACATATAACCAAAAAAGTCCCGCAGTGTGGCTTTAAATAAGGTTTTTGTATTTTCACTTCCGTTAATGACACTGTTTTCTCTGCTGCCGTTCAGTTCATTCGGGAAAGTGCTTGGTCAGTGCAGTGTGTTTCCTCATGTCCCCTCATGTCCCCTCTCGTGTCCCCCCCGGGTCCCCTGCACATTCTGCTCCTCGTGGACACTACCCCGTGAGGCCAAACACTCCAGCCAGCCAATTCACATTATATAAGCTCTTGTCTCTGCTCAAACTGATGCTCCTTTGATCAAATATTGTCTTTGCCGCTTACATTTTTCCCGTCGAAACGAAACGTAAATGTGCAAAAGTAAAAAGAACCTTTGTGACCTGAACCTCTCCTCCAGAAATAAGCGACTGCCATTTCCCCCCCCCTTTGGCCGGGATCTTGGGCAGGAGTCCCTATTGGGGGATTTTAGTGCATGTTTTAGGTTGATGGGGGAAACGGGAGTACTCAGAGGAACATGCAAACTCAAGGCCAACACTTCTATGTGCAAGAGTGCAAAATATAATCAAAGATGGTGCATTCATTGGAAATATCACAGTTTTGGCAATATTGTATGTTATGTCTGTCCTCAAACAGTTACAGAAACTTACAAATATCATCTATTGGGCTGGGTTGAATGAGCTGAGGCGGTTTCTCCTCTACATCAGACACTTCTTTTCACTCCTGTAGACAGATGTAAGACAGATGTAAGACTGGTTACAACACCTACTTAAACTCTGCCCCCTCCTGAGAGGTGAACATTGTACAAGTGAAGGCAAAACCTCCTCCACTCTATCAACCCAATCCAGCTGACTATATCTGAAAGTCAATAACAACTGACAGCCTTCACAAACCTAGTACTCTAGTGAAATTAAGCACTGTTTTTGCTTACTTTTACATGAGTAATTACTTGGGCCACAACATTTTACTTCACTTTGAGTAAAATGATTTATATAAATGTGACACTACACTGTACCCACTTCTGAATATTGCATCAGATGCTAGAGTTGGGCTGATAGCAAAATATTTACACCATGAAGCTGATATATGATTGTTTCATTGTTTTCTTTTGCAGAACTTGTACTAACTTTTTAAGTGAAGTTGAGGGGGTGAAGATTTCTAAATAAACAAATGATACCAGCAAGACTATTGTCAACATAAATCCACCATTACTGATGGCAATTTAAGCACTGAAATGATCAGAACAGGTCCAGTGAAGCTGTATGGACTTCATAACACTGCACAATTTGCATATTTTGCTTGTACTGCGTATTCAAATAATAACTGCTGTGTTATTGTTCTCATTTGGTTCCTTATCTTTGTTTTTTTTCAGTGTGGGTTATTAATGATCCGCTGGATTACAAAAAGTCTGAGCTGACACCTTTACGTATATATACTCAGGCCAGGCCTTTTTTTTTCTCAATTAATTACGATTAATTCATTACATATGGTTTAGCGCGAAAATGTTAACTGAAATGAATCACACTTTTAGCAGCACAAGTTTCCTTTTAGCTGCAAGGCATTGCTGAGGGACGAACGCGACGTAAAGCCAAAAACCTAACTGAGCACATTTTCTCCAGTTTGGCTTTACCCAAATCTAAATCTTCTTGAAAAATAAAATAAATGAGCGGAAAAAAACAGAATGAGAGCAAACAAAGAAGAGACCAAAAAAACGACCCAAAAAAAGCAAATAAAAGGTGACCAAAATGTGAAGACGCAGCAAAAAAGTGACAAAAAAGCAATGAAAAAATAAACATCTTAAAAGTGACAACAATGTGTCAACAACAAAAGGAAAAAGATGGGTTTTGTATAGCTTTCAAATGAGGCGTTACACTGGCCTATAACCAATAAGCTCTCCAGTCCAGAAGCTTTTAGATTTAGGTAAAGCCGAACTGTGATGTTTAAATGCGATTACTTATGATTCATTGATTACAAAGGCCATAATTAACCCACTTCTAGTATTTAGTATAGGGGCACAGCAGTAAAAACAACATCCTGCGCCCAAAAGAATCAGGTCATCTGTCCACCTGATTATACTGAATGACCGGGTTATTCCACCAATGTATTTTCCCTCCCTGACGTCACAACAATATCTTACATGATAACGCCAGGCTCAGATGGTGACTGTGCTGTCTGGCCGGAAAAGTCACACCACAACGTCACACAGCCACTAGCTTTAATGGCAGACTTGGAATAACTTGGCCATTCAGTATACTCAGTCAGCTGATCTCGATCACTGGCGACATGACATAGTTGCAGTGAGAGGTTTTGAGCTGCCTTTTGAGCTGGTCTCTTTTATTAGGTCATGCAGTGTACGAGATCTATGACTTTTTCATTATGATTATTAAGTAGATGTTACAAGAAAGAGTGGTGAGATCGCACCCCTTACCACCCCCCTTTGTAAATTGGCTCCAGCAAAGCATTTTGAAAGTGAGGTCATCAAGTTCGAACCTTTCTTTAACTTGAACCAGCACATGCATTTTGCGCCTTTGCTAAAACTCTCCTTCTCTCAATTCGATCATCCACAAGTGTATTTTTAGACCACAGAAACACGGCCCATCTGTGGGGTCTGTGAATTAGGTAATGTGTGAGAAACAACAATAAAAGCAATGTCCAAGTTCGCCGTCCAATGGAAAAAGTCTACTCTTTCCAAGCACCGCATTCCACTCGGCCATGTGAAGTGTGCGCGCTCATACCTGCTCTGACCACAACCACTGACCAGAGGCATGCAAACGTCACTACGCATGACACAGGCTGCAGACAAACAAGAAAATATATCAAAAAGATGTACACGCAAACATAAAAAGGTGCCCGAATGCAGGAAAGTCACAAACAACAGCGCAGGGAGGATAGTAGTTCAATCAGTGCTTTTCAGATTTGACAATGTTATGTTGTTCTGCTATAGGCCTGTGAGTGATGTCACAGCAGAGCAACAGAGTTCAAAATGTGAAATAGTATTCGCATTGCAGGCCCTATATCTGATTTAGTTTTTTTTTTATCTTGTGGAATGAAATTTGTTTTGTCCCTTTATATATCCCTTTGTACATTGTAAAAGCAGACATATGTGGAAAAACATCTTTATCCACATTTGTAACTAATTTACAGGCTTACAAGGTCTTTAAACTTTCATTGTTCTGGTGCTCATGACCCTGCAGTTAAGTTAGCCGATCAGTAATGAAATTGCTTCGTATCTATTACATTTATGGATTACATGTTATGCAGTATGTCTTTAATATACTGTACAGTGACAGCTGATCTGATCTGAAAAGGGGAAGCAAGGACACTGGTTCTGGTAATGGTAAGTAAAGAGTGTGCGTCAAAATGATTAGTATTATCACGTCCATCACACAGTCCATCAAAATACAACACTCTCTCAACAAGTCCAGAGATACAACCTACAGAGGTGCAGGAGACTGTGAAGAAATTGTTTAGAGTCATACTTAGCACGACTTGAAACAGCATTTTTTTGTATATATATATATTGTTTTAGTCTTTGGATTTGTTTTCTTGCAACCTCGGTCAAGATGTGAACGTTTCTTCTTCTGTGTTACCTTGCACTTACAAAGTGTGACATTTCACTCAATTATTACAATAAAATATAAGCACTAATTGTTTTCTCGTGTGGTTTTGTTGATGTGAAAAATATCTTTAAAAAACAAAAAAAACAAAAAAGGCCCTAATTGTGTGGGCTCGCCTCTCCTCAGCCCTCACTCGTAAATTTGCTGTGAGCGGAACACGCTTGCTCTGCTTTGACAGGTGGCCAAACATGAGGTTTAGGTCCACTTCCAGTTTAGTTTAGTTGCTCTTGTGATATATAACGCAGTGTGGCTTTCTTTTTATTGCCAATTTCACTTCACCCATCTCCTCTTCCCAGAATCAGTTTGAATTGCACCCATATAGTGTCCATATGCCCACGTGACCAGGGTGTTCCAGAGCCCCCTGATTCCCGCTCGCCTGTAATCTCCCATGTCCAAGTTAAAGAATGTCTTCATTAGAGCCATTTTAAGGCAGCAGGTGACGTCTTTTGATGTAACATGGCTATCCGGTCCAATTAGGACCGGTCCTGTCAGAGGTGCTCAGTGCTGATGTCCCGTGGCTCCTGAACCCTGCACCAAGTCATCTTCTTCCAACACGGGGCAGTACAGGGGGACCACCTGTCCTACTTCTGGTAATACTGCAGTCATTGATCCCCTGTCCCACCCATCAAGAGAATGTCCCACTTTCTCTAAAGGCAGACATGGGCAACGTTTTTGATGCAAGGGCCACATTGGGTTTTTGAACTTTCCTCGAGGGCTAGACCAGTTGCGAATTTAGTTGTTTCAAATGATTACAATTCTCAAATAGACTGTAATCACCTAAACATAAAAAGAGCAACAAAATAGCAGCAGTCAGGCATTATCTTTCTGTATGTCAATGAAAACATTGGTGTTTTTCCCCATAATTAGGCAATGCATACAGGGCTTAGTAATGTTTCGAGGACCAGATTGAAGGGCTCGGTGGGTCGCATCTGGCCCCCCCTTAAAAGGCTATATGCCCTGCAAGAATTCAGTATTTCATAAACATTGCCCTTTTGTCAGATCTCAACGAGTTAAGATATTTAAATGTAGAGATGATCATTATAAAGGTAAAAGTTGTGCGTTGCTATTTTCCAATCAGCTCAATCAAGCTGAAAGTGCGGCATGACCAGGTGAGCAAATTACTGAGCTTTTTAAATGTCATAGCAAATATTTAAGTAAGCTGACATTTTTTTCCTCAGGAATAAATAAGCCAATTAACTGTACCTCATTCCCTTAGGTAATATACCATTGTTGTGATCCTGTTGTGACAAAGGCACACGATCATAATTGCTATACTGCCTATGAACAGACTTTAAATGCAATTTTAGAGAAATACTGACATCTAGTGGTGTTTTTCATATACAGGTATATAGGAGTTTACCTTCTCCCAAATATTTGTCTCCGACGATTTGTCAAGTTGTTTTTCTGAGTCAGGCTATAGTATGGAGCCATTTCTGTAAAGCTAAGTTTAACTTTTCTCTTTTTTTTTCAACCTGACAGTAGGCTAATACAGGTTTGATGTTTATAATCCATCCAGCACCCCATACCTCTCATACCTCTCCGGAATCACACGTGCTTGCATCTTTCAGAAATCCTCATCCTCTTCTACCAATGGGAGATTTGTCTCATCTCGATTGAACTACTTTCTTGAAGAAAACCATCACTGAATAAAGTCTACGGGGGTAAAAACAACAAAGAAAACTAGATTATACATTTCATGCCCCGCTCCCCCAAATGTTCGATACAGTTGCAAAAACTAGGTTATATTTCAAAATGATTAAACCACAGTTCTCCTCCTGACCTTGGTGATATTTTGTGAACACCACACATCACAGTGCAGTAAAAACAGTAGTACAGTAAAACTGGACGTCCCCTGGTCTTGAAAGTTGCTTAAATGCTTTGGCTTTGTTGACATTAATCTCGGCTGAAACGACAGGCTGAAATTCCACGTGAGGGGCATTATGTAAACATCTGTCGTTGGACCAATCAGGTGTCAGCATCCTCCAACCGGAAGTTACTTGCCATTGCATTTCCCTTAGCTCAACACGCTAAAGGCTAAAGGCAGTGCTCGGATATTTTTGTGACTTTTAGGTGAAAATAAAAGTCTGCAAAGTCTGACACCATGAAGCACAACTCGAACGTCCCGGCTTTCCTCACCAAGCTGTGGACTTTGGTGGAGGACGCCGACACCAATGAGTTTATTTGCTGGAGCCAGGTAATGCTAATGTTGTGCAGCGTTAGCTCTTTCATGGATGGTGACCAAACAGAGACCCGAGTGCGTAAAATAATCTGGACAGTGGCCGTAGGTTCATCTTGAGCTACCGATCCTGTTGAGGGCATGCTGCAATAAAACTACATTAGCCATAAGACGACTTGTATGTAGGCTGTGGTCTTATTGTTGTGTATTGTACTGCGTGTATGAATACTTGTCCTGTTTAATGCTAAAATGTGTATTTTTTGCAGGGGGGAAACAGCTTCATGGTACTGGATGAGCAACGTTTTGCCAAGGAAATCCTCCCGAAGTTCTTCAAACACAACAACATGGCCAGCTTTATCCGCCAGCTCAACATGTGTAAGTCTTTGTTATTCTTTGTCCAGACAAGAAATACAACCACATCGTGTAAGCTGCACAACTTAAACATTTGAATGCTATCCAGATGACTGTCCGTTTAGTTGATCATACCCCAAATTAACCTCTCCCCTCAGGATGGAGTACAGTTTAAATAGACCTCTACCTTGTGTGTTTATTTGGCTTACATTCGATGACAAGAGAGAACAGAAGCTTCCGAAGATAAGAGCAAAACATTCTTAATCTTTTTTTTTTCTCAGTGTTTTGATAAATTACTGTGATTACAGATGGGTTTCGGAAGGTGATGCACATTGATACGGGCATTGTGAAGCAGGAAAGAGATGGACCAGTGGAGTTCCAGCATCCGTACTTCAAACACGGCCAGGACGAGCTGCTGGAGAACATCAAGAGGAAGGTAAACAAAGTGAAATGTTCTTACCAGCTTTTTATGACCATTCCATCTCGTCTGTCGCCTGAACAATTTATTTACAACTGGTGAATGACACTGACGCACTGCCTCCCTTTTGTTTAAATTACAACAGAGAGCCAGGGTAAGGTTAAAAATATTTTGTTTTTAAGGTTTCAAACGCTCGGCCAGAAGAAAACAAAATGCGACAAGCTGACCTGTCAAAGATCCTGGCCAGTGTCCAGACTGTCCAGTGCAAACAGGAAAACATCGATGCGCGCCTGGCCTCGCTCAAGAGGTGAGAGCTTTCTGCATCAGGGGAACTCCGCAGTGCATATGTTTAACACGCTGTGAATATATAATCATGAAGTCAGAATGGTGTTTAACTGATAGCATGACAAATAGATCATAACTGACCTGTAGGTTAAGAGACAAAGTTTGATACCAAAATAGTATAAAATGACGCTATTATGTGCTTTTGAAGTATTTTTGTTTAATTGATTGATGCTACTTTTTAATGCAGATGAATGTGTGTTTCACACAAGATTCATGAGATTTCCGTAACTCATTGAATGCAATCAGAGCAGCGTGTGGTCTAAATAGTGTGGAGGGGAGTGAGCGACGGGGGAAAGCCAGGTGAGGGGAGGGGGGTGGTGGTGGAGCAGAACAGAGTTCACTACTCCACCTACTGATGAAAGAAATTCAAAAAGACATCGCTTAAGGCAGCTTTGAATATAAGTCCTGATTTTCCTAATTTGGTCCTAAGTTTTGGTCCTGATTCTGTAATTTCTGTTGTTTTGACACAGTTTGCTTTATTACATTGTGTTTCAATTTATTAGAATGTACTTTTATTAAATGGTACATACATAGTAAAGTATAAAAGTTATTCAAATATCACAATTTCCTAAACTAAAAGTGACATTTTTGTATAAGATTGAAAAAGGTGCTGTTTTTATTCTTTTCCTCCAATATTTTATAAATGTTTCAGAGAGAACGAAGCTCTGTGGACCGAGATCTCAGAACTTCGGCAGAAGCATGTTCACCAACAGCAGCTGATTAAAAAGGTAGGGACACTGTGAGTTTTTTTCCACACAAAGGCTGTGATGAAAGTGTGTTAGTTCTATTTTCATGTGTGGCTGGCGAATTCAGTGTGCCAAATATAAATAATCAATAGCTATGATTGTTGACTTTGATTGCCTAATTGTCTGACACACAATACTATTATTATGTTTTGTTTTGTTTTTCAGCTCATACAATTCCTTGTAACACTGGTTCAAAATAACAGACTCCTTAACTTAAAACGTAAACGGTAAGTAGCATGTTGACTTCATGGTCCTTGCTTACTGTGTATGAAGAGCCAGCTTTCCCTCTGTGAGATTAGCAATGTTTAGTCTTACACATTTTGTATTTCTGCACAGTTGATAATTAATAATAATGCCTCAAATATCTCAAACGTATAGTGTATCAAGGCTCTTAGTGGTTCATAAAGGTTACTGCAAACTCACTTTGGTTGAATGGGATCTGACAACCAAGTGGGGGGCTCATTCTTCTCTCTGATTGTCTGATCATTTTCGTAAGAATCAAAACAAATTATTTAAACACCGTCCTTTTTTGTAGTTCTTAATAAATCAATGCATCACCGTCAACATTGTTATCAATGAAATCCATATTTGAGGAGTCGGGTCATGTTTCTGAAATAAGTACCAAAAAATCCTCCATGCCGTACCTTTAAAGCTAATTCTTGTGTTCAACAGGCCCTTTCTATTGAACAGCAATGGAAAGAAGTCAAACTACATTCACGAGTTGCATGATGAGAAAGTGTGTGTGGAGCAGGTAAGTGGCACAGACAGAGTAGGGCTGAACCGACCGAGAGGCAGTCTTAGTTGTTATGATTATTCTCTCCTCTCCTTTAGAACTCTGTGAACAGCGTCTCGAGTTCCGACGTCTCTGAAGACGTCGTTGTTTGTGACTTTACGGACATGGATGTCGGGGCGATGGCAGAAGCCACCCAGGGGTCATCAAAAGGTCTTGAGCACAGGTGAGCACTGGAAATGTTTGGCAAATTCTGTGTTCAGGATATTTTAAAAATCTGTTTTCAACTCCTGTAGCTGTAGTGGAATTGTGGGTATCTTGGTTTGTGGTATCCTTTGATTGTAGAAAATTCATTTAAAAGGGATTATGGGGAAATAAACACATTTTGTGATATATATATATATATTCAGTCGGCTAATGTCTTATGGGATATTTTATTGCAATATATTCAGTCGGCTATGTTTTATGGGATATTTTATTGCATTTTGTGGATGTCAACAAATGGCAATCCTAAAGTTTTATCTGATTTTAAACATCTGTGCTTTGACCAGACTTTGTAATTTATCAGCTGTAATATGCTGTTTCCATGTAAACAATGTGCAGACATGTTCTCCTGTGGTTCTGTTGTCAGTATTAATGCTGTTTTAAGTACGGCTTGTATGATAAATGGTACTGTAAATCCTTGAGTAGTGATGTGGAGATCGTGGAGGTGGAGCTGGACAGCTGTGAGTCCACTGAGCCCAGCAGCACTCAGAGCCAGCCTCCCCCAGAGAAGAGCAGTCCCACCAGCTCCGCCCTGCAGCTCAACAAACAGTCCACTCTCATCCATGAGGATCCGGTCAAGCTGATGGACTACATTCTCAAAGAAAACGGAGCCATCTCACAGAATATCAACCTCCTCGGAAAGTAAGTGAAGAAAACTGCCATATGACAAGGGAAATTGCAGCCAGGCTCATCTAGAACCCTTCTTGTAAAGCCTCATTCAAATATGGAGAAGACTTTTTTTTCTTTCAAATAATATTGATAATAATTCAAAACAAACTTTCTGTGTTTTCTCACCTCCAATTGGTTCAGCCGAGGTTCACACTGTTTCTCAGTCCTATGTGTTTTTTTTTTTTTTAATGTGTTCTTTTTTTTGTTGCGTAAACTGGCATATTTGTTTTGTTGCAAGCGCACCATGTGTTTCTCTGATTGGTTAATCTGTCTATCAATCACATATATTGGAAACCCGCCAGGCTATGGCTTTGTATATGAAAATAAGCATCCAGTCCACTCTAAATACACTTCCCTTTAACTGGGAATAAGGGTTTGTTTTGTGATGTTTGGCTCAATCTACTCCATTACACTGTGCATGCGTGCCATTCTTGATATATTATAGTTATTATAGTTTGCCATGTGAATAGAGTTTTAGAGCTGCCCTGTGAAGCTGCTCAGTGCTCTTGCTACTGTCTGTGCAGGCTGGAGCTAATGGACTATCTGGATAGCATCGAGTGCAGTCTGGAAGACTTTCAGGCTTTGCTGGGAAAGCCATTTGGTGTAGATTATGATGTCCTAGAGGTAAGTCTTAATAACAACATGACATAGTAAATACTTAATGCAATCTCCGCTTAATTGCATCTGAACATTTTTGTAAATGCTTTGCTTTGTTAAGGAAAGTGTTGCATCTAAACAAAGCACAGGACAACAGATCCAGTCCAAGACCGAGGCTGACACAGGTGAGAAGGAGAACACATTTGAATCCAAAAACACTCTTCTGCCTTTGTTGTACTAACTCTTTATCTACAGATAAGCAGCTGATCCAGTACACGTCATGTCCTCTGCTGGCCTTCCTGGATGGATGCACTGCACCTTCAGAGCTAGATCTGGTCGGTGGAGGAATGAGCTCCATTTCCAGCGGCAGCCAGCAGGAGGTGTCTAGTGCTACAGCAGGGCAAGAGGAGAAGCTGCCTTCAGAGCTGCTGGATTCTGTGGGCTCTGTACAGCCCAGCCGCAGCTCCCTGATCCGCCTGGAGCCCCTGACTGAGGCAGAAGCCAGTGAGGAAACTCTCTTCTACCTGTGTGAACTGAGCCCTGCGCTGGAGACAGATACCACTGAGGTGGATGTGGTGTGAGGAGCTCTGCCTCACGAACACTGGCCTGAGCTGAAGACATGCAGACAACAGGCCACAAGATTCTTACAGACTATCGTCCATATGTCTTGAATGCACACAAAGAGAAACAAAACACAGTAGATCGCTTGTTCCTGCTTTCTGTATTACACAGCATTCCACTGTAAATCTCTGGCCAATGGCATTTTATTTGCAGCTTAGGTTTGTGCTCATAAAACTCCAGAGTATTGTTTAGCAAAGTCATCTTTTGTCCAGGGTCCAATATTATATATACTGTGGCATTTATGTTTACTTGTACAGATTCATGTATCTGTGCTGTTTGTCATAACAGATTTCCTACTCATTTTTTCTGTCCAATCACACAGTCAAGTGTCAGGGCTTTGGTAATGCAAGGAACAACACATCTGCTGGCACAGTGGTCTAATTTATTTCTGAAAAAGAGTGTATTTTTAGTCACTTTTAGTATTTTTTGTTAAACAAATTTGAAAGCGTGATTTCTTTTTTTTTACCTTACCATGGCACTATTTAGTTTGATTTTAGGGGCTTAAAGGGATGGTCCAACATTGTTCACACGTATGTGTCATTTCAACATTTGAAACTTTTCCACATGTAAGCATATCTTCACTATTAGACTGCTTTCAAAATGTTTCCTAGACAGATTAATCTTACAAGTAAGTCATTACATAACTGTTATTTTCAGCAATGCACGTAGCAAAAAATAATCTTGAATAGACCTTAATAACAAAGCCTTATATTTCAGTGGAACGTTCTACTTTATGCACACAATTAACAGCTCTTCGCATCGTTTGAGTTTGCGGTGTTTTCATCAGTGCTTAAATTGTCACTGCAAAGTAAATTCCCTTTATAATATCAAACCCTGTTGTTGTATTTGTTCATTACAATCAGATATGTTTAGTACATGAACCACAAACATAATTATTATATTCTTATATTATTTGTCTATACCATAACATATGGCGTGGTCCAGTGGTGAAGTAGCAGCACTTTGAAAGCCACTCTCACACCTGAAAGTTATGTTATCAAATCCATGCTCTGGTACTTCACTCCGTGTCTCTCCACAACATTTTTACAATCTATGGAAGTTTACACTGTAAAACATTCATGTCATTCTGTTTTCAGTCACCTTGGCAAATATGTACGAGTGAGAGTCAATGTCACAACCTTTACATTACACATAGGTCTTCTAACCATGTGCTTTACCCACTGAGCTACAGCCACCTCAAGTATTTACATTGAAATAATCTGTAAATTTATTGAGAACATACTTCAAATTAAATAAAAGTAACTGTCAGTGTGTGCTTCTGTGGTTCAGTGGTTAAATTGTCGGGCTTTGGAAAGAGTCTTCTGCTATGGTGAGGGCTTATGCTGCTTAATACAGTGCATCCAGTTTCATTGTGGAGCTTGAACCCTGCACCTCTGCACCACCAATGGTTCACTGCCACCACCACCAGCTGTCACATGGCATTCATCACATAAATATTGCCATGAGTATCTTTAAAAACATAAGGTACTTTTTTCAGTGTCTCTGTTGTGCCCAGATTTTACCTGCTCCAGAGCATCCCATGTCTCTGTGGGTGTGTGGTGGTATGAACCCACAACCTGAAGCCTCAAACTCACTAAGCTGGCGTCTTCTTAGTGCATACTAAATTAACTTTAAGAACCTACAACAAAAACTAAGTCAGCTGGGTCCAGTGATGAATTTGCAACACATTGAAAACCACTCCCACCCCATGAGGAACCCGGGCTCTGGTCCTTTGTATAATGCTTCTTTGTTGTTTCGCTCTTCCCAACATCTTTGCAATATATGTAAGATGGTGTAAATCTCAGAGTCCATTGGATGACGATGAGTGCCCGCGCCCATTTTCAGAAACAAGTAGAAGAGTGTAGTTACATGTTTCAGTAGGTTTTTAATCAACCATGTGCAATACAGCAAACCAGGTCAAAATACAATCGGTAAGATAAGCAACAACTATTAAAAACACAGTCTAATCACTGAGCATCAATATTCTTCACAATGCATCTTCAATATAACAACAATTGAGCAAAGCAACAGTTAAGTTATGTGAAAAATGTGAGGTTTGAGCATGCTGCCTGATAAAACCAACAATACATCTACTTTAAAATATAAATACAAGTCACAACCACAAGTGCGAGTTATTTCACAATGTTAACACATATTTAAGCATGCGTCTCTTCTTTTCCTATTCTGGCTTGTTCAGGAACCACAGAAAGCACATGAGGTCATCAAAACTGAGCAAAGATACAGCAATGACGGTATTTTTTTTCTTTCTTCTTTTTTATGTGGAAATGGAAATGTTGCTGCGTGGGTTAAATTGATTGGAGTCATTCAAAGTCTCTGTTGACCAGGATTAGCGGGGCCACCAGGGTCCACACGTAAAGGGCAATGCAGATCCAGCTGGAGCACATCTTCACCCACACCGAGGGCCAGCGGCTGGTCATGGTCTCGTAGGTGGAGTCGGGGCTGCGAAAAGGAGTGAAAAAAAGATGACTGTCGAAGCTAGAACTAAAATAAGAGTAGTTCTTCTCTACAAATGGAAAAAATGGAGCAACTTACCTGTACCAGTTGGTGAGGGTCATCATAATGTAGAGAGAGGCCAGGAACAGCATGAAGTGGAAGAAGGAGTACGAGTAGGTGACACCGTCTTTCTCGTTGTCCACGGCTCTGTTGAGGCTCCCAGAGTCGTCCGCACCACTGCCCTGAGGCCCGTCTTCGATCAGGGCCGACTCATCAGTGCTGAGGGTCAGCTTGTTCACCTGGGCGTTGGATGAGTTACGGATGCTGTTGGGGGGGAACGCAAAATGTGGTTGCAAGTTTTGATCTTTCAACTTTTTTCAACTTGCTGTTGCTGGTGAGTGGGATCAATGTTAAACTACAGCCCTGTGAGTGGTGGTATTTTGAAATGTACATTATTTACTGCACAAATACAAGCATTGTCAATGATTCTTTCCTCTCTCAGGGTGGGAAAAACTATAACTTTGGATCTGTGGTCTAACAAGGTTTTTAATTTATGTTTTTTTTTTAAATGTGTTGTGATCCTAATTCTGAGCACAGTCTCACAAGAAAGAGTGAATAAAAAGTCAAAGTTACCTGGAGTAGAGCACACACATAAGGAACAGGATCAGTCCCACAATCCCCTGGGCATCCCACCACTGCACCACCTGACCCTGGGCAGCAGGGCTAGTGCTGTTCAGACCAATCATGGAAAGAAGGCTCGGGTTACATTTCCTGTCTGTGAAGAGAAGAATCAAGACATACTTATAAGATGTTCTTTGCTTGATGAAATTCTGCAGAAAACATGATTCAAAAGCTCACCAGGCTCATTGGTCATCGCAGACCAAGTCACATACATGGTGTACAGAGTAACAAGGGAGGACTGCAGCAGGCCTGACCGTGGCTGGGACTCCTGAGGACCACGCAAGAGGTTTCAATAATGAATGTGTGGAATTATCCAAAGCTTAAAGACTAAAGACTATTAACTATTTTAAATTGTTTACTTCTCATAATAGCTGCATATGCCTAAAGAGTCTAAACACTGTAAGATCTTCCTTGGGCATTTCACAGAATATTTGTATAGACGCTTAACAAACCTGAATTTGCGGCAGGACGGACAGGACTGAGGCTCCGATGCAGAGCAGCATGTTGATGCTGATGAACACTTTGTTCTCAGTACAACCGTCCGTATGAGTGTAGTACATGTAGAAGAGCACCAGAGCAGTCAGGGAAAGCACGTAGTTCACAGCAGTGGCGGAGAGCAGAGCTGAGCGCACAAGGATCAGTGTCAGGGGTTAGCAAAAAATATATCTACTATCCTCATTTTATATATACACACAAATAAAACAATCTTTTTTTTCTATATGTGCTACCACAACACAGTAATTGGGCTTTTTTTTTTTTTTAATAAAACTCCAGCTCATTACAAAAACTAGTTCACTAATAGTTGTATACTCAATCAACCGCAGTAAGTAGCATGCCATGGAGTTCTGAGAGCAAACAGTAATATGTTGAAGCTATATTTAGACCATATATCTCCTCCGTACCTGCATACCAGCAGCGAGAGTTGCCCTCCTCCATCTTCTCCACCCATGACTCATTCCACGAGTGAGCAAAGTCGATCAGAAGCACCAGCTGAATGAGAATGAAGCAGAAGGCGCCTGCCATGCCCACGTAGAACCACACTGCACAACATTTACAAGAGTGTCAGAAAAGCTCATCTTAGGTTTTGTAAATATCATTCAACATGAATTTTCAGGTTTTGTCTAGTCCCTAATCAACTTCCGTAAAAGTGCAGAACTGACATACCAGTAGTAAAGGGGCCTTCAGAAATGAAAAATGCACCAACAGTGATAGCGGTAGCTGCAGCAAACTTGAAAAACCAAAATCTGTAAAAAGAAAAGGAAACAATTAAATGTGATTTTTTGATGTGTATTGTGTCATATTTCTAAAAGATGAAACAACAAACAAGGCGAGACAATTAGCCTGTATTAAACAATCTTCAGTTCTTAATGTCATGCTTGTTGTACCCGTTGTGAATAGCGGCGCGTGGGTCCTGGCTGCTCTTCACGCGGACCATCAAGAGGGAGAAGAGGAGGAAGAACATGGCCATGCCGAAGCACACACGGTACACAGCCTTGTAGCCCACCAGCACATCACAGTTCACATGGCCTTCCACACCGGGGATAGAGGAGCCCATGCCGCCCTCACAGAAGCCAGGAATCTGCACAGCCACATTACACAAATTCATATTTTATATTGTAGTACAGTGTTGTGCTGAGGATTCTAGTGTTTTTTTTAGTTTATTTATAGTCAGGTGTTATATTTATCTGCTCTGCATTAAAGGATTATTGCAGCTAAGATCCACTTTGGACCTTCTTTACACCTTATTTAGCATATGTGACACATGGAAAGACACATTTTGTAGTACTTCTTGTGTGACAAAAAAAATGATCTACATTAGCCTTTGTGCATAATATTACAATATTACAATTCTAAATAGTTTGTCCCGGTCAAGTTATTTGTGATGTTGTTGCAGATGCAAACCTTCTTCAGATGGTCCTCCATCCCAGGCATTAGCATAATACAGGCGATGCCCACTCCCATCAGCAGGAAAAAGGCATAGATGAGTCGAGTGACTGTGGAGTTGTTTCCACTGGGACAGCAACTGCACAGCAGGCAGGGGGCGCTGCCACACAGGCAGGGAATCTGCACACACACACACACACACACACACACACACACACATCAGGTATTTAATTTTGTCTGCACAACATGGTAGAGGTTATTTTAGTTTGTTATTGCTCCACTGCATTTTATCGTTGTGCAGGATAGCATCTACTGTAATGTGATTTATGACTTAGGGTTTGCACTATTCTAAGATGGGGTCAAAACTTTCTTTTATATAAATCCCTGTCAAGTCAATGGAATGCAAGTTACAAAAACATACATTTTTCATTCTCAGAAAAATGATGCATATCATACAGGTGGCCCACTAATACTGAGTAATACCAGTGTGTGATGACCAATGACCACATGGAATTTGACTAGATGGCTAAAAAACAATTAAAGTATGCAATAGTTTGTGATAAGCAAGTTACTGAGAAGAAACCACATTACAACACAGCCAACTCAAAGCTGGAAGAGTGGGTGACAGAGCTCCCCATTGCGTGGTGTTTTTGAGGCTCAGGGTGACGCAATGGCAGCAGCTGCGCAATCCATGTTTACGAACACAAACTGCAGGAGATGCTTTACTGGAAACAAATAACTACATTATACAATCTTTTACCAACAAATCTAAATGAAAATAACAGCGTGGACTGGGCAAGCATCCTAAACACACAAGGCCAAGGATGTGACGTAAGCTGTCCTGACATCGTTTGTAAAACCAGCCAGACCAAATTCTCTCAAATAATGACGTTTTATGGACAGAAGTAACTGATTCAAGCGTATTCATGAGCAAGGATCATCCAGGCTCAGTTAAGGACAAAGTGCTGCCGATCCGTGGCCTGCTGTTGTTTTTGTGATGCGCAGTCATCGCCGCCTCGGAGACACGAAACCTCCCGGAGTCCGTCTTTAGACAAATTGTAACTATTATATACTATACTCACCCAGCTCGCCATGGAGCACAGGCCCAGCACGGCTCCCATGTCTGCGGCCCTAAGCTCTTTGTTTCTGGATCTAACCGATTTTCTTCACAACAACAACACCACGACCATGTAACGAGTCTACTTCTGCTGCGGCCCAGAAGTGATGTAGTTACGTTACATTTACCGCCCCTGCTGGAACCTCGTGGAATTACAACTGATTTCTAGATTTGGAAGTTTACTATCAGGATTATCATTATATCTATGATCAGGACACACTGACATACAGGTGCTCGTTATATAATTAGAATATCATGAAAAAGTGCATTTACTTAAAATGTGGAACTAATATATGATATAGACTCATGACAAAGTGATATATGTCAAGCCTTCGTTATCATTTTGATGATTATGGCTTACAGTCCATTTTTGAAATATGCGAATTTTCTGCGAATTTTAATTTGGGGTTTTTACAAGCTGTGGGTCGTAATAATCAAAATGAAAACAAATAAAGGCTACATATCTCACTTTGCATGTAATGAGTTCATCATGTATTAGTTTCACAGTTTAATTTGAACAACAGAAGTAAATGTACTTTTTCATGATGATAATTATATGATGAGCATCTGTAAAGTACTTAATAATGTTGTATTTACTTTAATGCATATGCAGTTTAATGGGTTGGCTACAAACCTAAGTAAATTAAATAGTCAACCTCTAACATACATGACAGGTTAGGTTAGACCACCAATTTCACCAGTTTAGTTGACGGTTATATTTAAGGTTTTGATCAAACGTTTACATTTTTTGTAATCACCAGATTTCCTGAACGGTCATGCTCTACCTTTCCACATCATCACCAATATTTTGAACTAACTTTTCGATATAAAATTGCCAATTCAATGGTTTGTTGATTAATATATATTACTGGAATCATCCCATCAAACTAAGTAACAATCAGAAAAACATAAAAGCCTGCCAGCTGCATTTTCAAGATAAGAGTTATTTCTCCATTCTCTTTGTAGTTTTTATTGAAGCATGTTTTGAGACCTGTGCTGAGAACCGGAGCAGAAACAGAATCACAAGTTGTTCTTCCACAATTCTGTCACTTTAAGTTAACAGCTTCCCAAATGCCTCATTGTAAAATGACAAAATAAAGCATGTTTTGATCATTGGGATAGAATATTTAATATACAGACAGTCAACGCTTATCAAATACACAATTATATAGTTTAAAACTCTGGTCTCTCTGCAGTAAAAAAATGAAATTATTATCAACTGATAAAACAGTACAATAAGACTTTGATTCCTTTTTATTACCATACTTGAATTTGTTGACAATTTTTTCACATTTGTCAGCTGGTTCCACACAGTGTGCCGAGTCTTCAGATGTGTCTACAGTCTTTTTCTCACGTCCAGTGTAGATTACACTGACTGTGACAAAAGTGAGTTCAGAACAATCTTTGTCACTTTCCTAAACGCTGCTGACAAGCGCCGTATCTGTGTAGAGCCCCCAGTAAATCCTCATACGAGATGTTTCTGTGAGACGACAAAGAGCTGTGGACATAAACAGAACAGATTGTTCAGAAACTAGAAACAATTTAAGAAGTTTGAATACTGGATCTAGTGAGGGACAGTCACAGACAAAAAATGAACAGAATTATTTAAATAAATAAACTCACATGAACTCCGTGAGTCTGATGTGCCATGGTAGAAATCCCAGTGTACTCTCGACTGGACCCAACTTCAACACCAGGTCAGGGTCTGGAATATTCTTATACTCTGGACTCAGAAGTGCAAAATTCACCCGTTACCACACAAATGTATGCATTAAATAAATACAATATCCTAAGATATGCCAAGTGTCTTAAAATGCACACATTTACAATACAAAAAAGTGTCACTTTTCACATTATTACAAAATTAAATGGACAGGGCTCTTGCATGCGTATCCATTTTGATTTAACTATGCCTTAAATAAAATCTTCAGTGTATGGAGAATTTTCTTACCTCTGAGCAGACAGTCCAACATGGAGACACTGATGTCTTTTGGGCTCCTCTCTTTGTTCTCCACAGAGCGACACAGCTGCTGCGCTGCTTGCACGATACTCTGCTTCCCGTCTTCTGGAGACAGCACGTTGACTGTGGGCCGGCATGAAACCACTGTTCACAGTGCAAGACAAAAAGTGCACAGACATCAGCGGCTTAGGCGTAGACAACATAAAGGGTATATTTTCTTCAGAGCATTTCACAAAGTCATTAAAAAAAAACTTTATCCTTTATCATTAAAACAGCTGTCATGCAAAAACAGCCATCTGTTTCCCCCCCATTTTAACCATTATTTTCATTCAATTCTAGCCAGGTTTCAAACAAGAAAATAGCCATCATGTCTTTTTGCTAACCCACCAGTAAACAAATGTGGCGTCATGTGACGGACACAGTAATTGCACTGAATGCCTACCATGCCTGTCAGAGCCATTGTTCAAGAATTCCACTTTTGACCCCTCTACACCCAAGTGTCTCTGCAGTTGGATTACTTCCTTCATGAGAAGAGAATTGTTTTTCTGGAGAATACCTGGAACAAATCACATAAACACATTTCATTACGTCTGAACATAGGCCTCTCATAATGATGATTAATGATTAATCAATATCTCGGATTATTTGCCGTGTTCTGTGCAGTTTGGCCAGTGCAAGGTCTAACTTAATTCAGGGAAGAGAATTTTATTTGTATAGCACTTTTTACACATGTTACCCAAATGACATCACAAGGGAACACTGTTCATTCACTATGTAGCCACAGCTGTCCTGGGATGAACTGACCAAAATACAGCTGACAAAGTGCACCGTGACCTCTCCGATCACCAGCACTGACCACTCACTCACACAGCTATCCTACAACCTTTCATTATCACATAATCACTCTCATCCTGGTGCAGAACAACAAGTGGAATCGTTTGAACTCAAGCCATCTTGTTGACACTGATATTGTCTTTGGATTCACTGGATTTCACTGATATGGTCATTAGATTCACCATGTCGTGTATAAAAATAGAAATGCTAAAACCCAAGACGAGCCCTGAATCTCTGCTAGAGCTACTTGAAAATGTTCCTTGTTAATTACCCCCAAGGCATGTTTATTTATTTGCGGAATGAATGCCTTAAATAATTCACATTGAATGATGATGGATGTTTATTATTTACTTAACTGTTTCAAGGATTTTAAATGGGGGCGTGGACAAAATCAGAACAAGCTGTAAAAGACAGGTTCCTCAAGCCTAGGGCATTTCTCAAGCATGACAATAATATCAAATGAGTGTGAGTATAGTACACAGTCATGAGTCAGGTAACTGAAGGGACCCATCGCTCACCATTATCGTCGTACACACTGACACAAGATATGCCCATTGCCATACACCAAACAATCAAGTTGGCAATGTCCGTGTAGTTGGGCTCCTCGTCCACCAGCAGCAGTCCGATGTGCATGGGGAGTTTCTCCAGAGACTTGCCGTCCCTGAGGAACAGGGCCTGGCGTTCGGCGACATTGTCCGCGGCCAGTGGCATCAAATCCGGGCTGCGCTGTATCTTCTTTTGCTCCTCCGGGAACTCCGTGAAAGCTACCGGGAGGAGAAGAGAGGCCATAGCTCGTTCCCAGAGTCGGCCTTTGAAGCAGCGGGTGCGAACACGGAGCCAACTCACAAATGCTCTGTTGATATGAACCAGGAACAGCAAGAGCCGCCACAGGAGACCGTAGACCAGTGCCATCACCGGTTGCTCTTGCTATCTGATTTAGTTTTGGTGGTCTTGGTGATCCAGTTACCGACAACTCACCCCGCCTGCCGCCATGTTTGTATGGGCACCCTCGGCGTGATACACGGAGCTCTCTGATTGGACGGGTGTGCGTTTCTTCGGTTTCTTCACGTCTATTTATAATGTGTTTAGGCAGGTTGTCCTATGGGGTGTGCAATGCTGCCCCCTACCGACATAAAATAAATAAATAAATAAATTTAATGCGTATGGCTCTCAGATTTGTTCGATAAAATTAGGACTTGTGAAATTATGATATGCAAATGTGGATCCTTTAAATTCCGTCTAGCACAAGTGTTGAGTTCCCTCATCTAAAACTGTTTAGTTATTAATGTGTATGTCATGCTGCAGAGGCTTAGTCTGCATAATAGGGATAATAGTGTCAGCTGCGAGGCGGGGAGGAGGAGAACGAATATGTGACTTTGCAGCCGTCTAGTCTCCAGTGGGTGGCAGCACCGCGCTGAAAAACAGTTTGTATCAGCGCAGAAGAAGAGTGAAATTTGTGCAGAGCATCATCATGGCGGACACCAGGGAAAAAGCGCTACAAGACTACAGGAAAAAACTCCTGGAACACAAAGAAGTCGATGGGAGATTAAAAGAGCGTAAGCAATATCATTTGTACGATCCTCTTTTTCTATTGGTCGTGTGATGCCGACACACACAGCTATTGCCCCTGGCGTTGTTACTTGACAGGCTACCTGCTAGCAAATGCTTTGTCATGCAGCCGCTCACTCATTGAAACTAACGTAAGATGTCAGCTGTAATTAACTAATTAACAAACAATTTACAATCCGCAGTGGTTGAAACAATGTCGGGGTGTGTTGTGATTGTATCGTTTATTGTTTGGGACCGTTTACACATGTGCTGTGAAAATAGTAACCAATGTTAGCTTTAGACCTTTAGCCTTGCTCCCGAGTATGTGGTTAACTATCGTTACATGGTGTTTGTGTTTTTGTTGCAGTGAGGGAACAGCTGAGAGAACAAACAAAGCAGTATGAAAAATCTGAAAACGATCTTAAAGCTCTCCAGAGTGTTGGACAGGTAACTACATTTGTCTACATCTTACTTTGGGAAACTCCAGGATGACCGAGAGCTTACATAAACATGTTCAAACAGTGTAACTGTTTGATTATTATCAAATATAAGCAAATAATAATAGGTTGCTTCTCATACACATGATCATTTTTCAACCACATTTATTGCACGCTCTCCTCTTTTATACAGATTGTTGGCGAGGTGCTGAAACAGCTTACAGAGGAAAAATGTGAGTTAATTGAGGACGCAACAGTTTTTCCAATCCAAAGTTTTAGATGTCGATGTGAAATCTCATTAATTTTCTGTTTTTCTTATTTCAGTTATTGTCAAAGCCACAAATGGTCCAAGATATGTGGTCGGATGCCGTAGACAGGTAACAAATCAAGTGTCGATTTACTGCATGTTTCGTAGTACAGCACAGTACAGCCCTGCTGATACTTTTGGCAGGATTACATATTCCTTTATGTGAAGGCCAAAAAAAAAAAAAAGAAAGTCTATACATATTTATGTAAACATATTGACAGGCCACCTGATTTGTTGTGATATTGTCCGCCTTCACCTTTTGGAAGATGTCAGCGGGAATTAGTTTTATTTGAGCCATTCTTACATGTTTTTTATGCTAATTATTTTTTTCCCAGGGTGGTGGGTTATGGACCCCTGTTGATAAGCTTTTAGCTTTAATGTAGCACTTGCTTGATGGGTTATAAGTTGAATTTCCTGATTGTATGTGCAAAGTTGTGAAATAAACTGAACTAAACTAGTATGACGACAATAGCTGCAGGTTTAACTAGGGAATATATCGTATAAGCAGTATTTTGCATCTCATATTAATAGAAGTCATTTTACGTACTGTTTCAGTTGGACAAGTCCCAATTAAAGCCAGGTACCAGAGTGGCTTTGGACATGACCACTCTCACAATAATGAGGTGAGCCAGAGTCTGAGCATGATTCCCGCACATTGTTTTAGTTTTACTTTCAATGCTACTCAGCATGTAAACAATTTCAATATATTAGCTAAGTGCTCTCGCTCCCCAGGTATCTGCCCCGGGAGGTTGACCCTCTTGTCTACAACATGTCCCATGAGGACCCTGGTAGTGTTTCCTACTCGGAGATTGGGGGCTTGAGTGAACAAATCCGTGAACTTAGAGAGGTAAGTATGTTCATGTTTAGTGTGCTTAAAGAAAAATATCTAGATTTAATTTTGAGGATTTCTGGTTTTAACAGGTTATTGAGCTGCCTTTAACAAACCCGGAGCTGTTCCAGAGAGTTGGCATCATTCCTCCTAAAGGCTGCCTTCTATATGGACCACCAGGTAACTTCTGCTCAATGAAGGACGTTTTTGTATTTTAAGAGTGGTTTGTACTTTGACAATGAGGATGTCTAAGCTCACACACACTATGACACTGTTCTAGGCACAGGAAAAACTCTCCTCGCCAGAGCAGTGGCCAGCCAGCTGGACTGCAACTTCCTTAAGGTGAGTTTGCACTTGTTTGTGTCGGGCCACGTTTTGTGCTGAGGCTCTGACCTGCTGTGTGCTCTGCAGGTGGTGTCCAGTTCTATTGTTGACAAATATATTGGTGAAAGTGCCAGACTGATCAGAGAGATGTTCAACTATGCCAGAGACCACCAGCCCTGTATCATATTTATGGATGAGATTGATGCCATTGGTAAGCGCTGTAGAATTTGAATTGCATGACCTAAATGTCAGTTAATTAGTCTAAACTTTGTTGTTGTGACTGGACTGGGAAATGTGGCTCAAGTTAAATGTAGTTCCTGGCTGTATAATGTCTTGAGCCCTGACTCGTAGAGCTCTGAGTATTTGTTAATTTGAAACGTTGTATTTCTGACTTCCTTTGTGTCGTCTTCACAGGGGGCCGACGGTTTTCTGAAGGTACTTCGGCTGACAGAGAAATCCAGAGAACTCTTATGGAGGTAAAACATTATTACTCTGTATTCCTATTAAAGTGACACATTGTTTAAAATGGAAAAAAAGAACTGCTCTATTGTACTTGTACTGTTTTTTATTCCCATCACAATTTACTCTAAAGCTGTAGATCTTAAAGAGATCTTTCAGACCTGGCAGCATCCACAATATAAGCAACTGTGGACAATATTGCAAACGGTCCAACTTATCCAAAGTTGCATCACAAGTTCCGATTAAACACTTCTGCTTCTGGAAGGGAGCTGCGTTAGTTACATTCTGCTCACAGAAGCAGCAGTTTCAGACCAATGGGAAATGAGAGAAACCTCATCCAACCTTTTTTTGCCCCTTAATGGGAAATGGCTACAATCTCCATATCGCTTTTTTCAATTTGAGTAATCATCACCATTGGAAAAAATGTAACGTTAATGTTTGTCAACAGTTACTGAACCAGATGGATGGCTTCGACACATTGCACAGAGTCAAGATGATCATGGCCACCAACAGACCAGACACTTTGGACCCGGCTCTGCTGCGTCCTGGCAGACTCGACCGTAAAATCCGTAAGCAATTTGTTTTGGTCCACTTTGGTGCGTTGTATAACATATTGGAGTTGAACATGTTTTCGTTCTGTTTTCCTTGAGCAGACATAGAGCTACCGAATGAGCAAGCTCGCCTGGACATCCTGAAGATTCACTCCAGTCCCATCACGAAGCACGGGGAGCTTGGTCAGTCAGACTGGCATCATTTATGAAGGACCGATCATCTTGATGACTAAATGACTCATGAATCAAATGTAACTTTTGTTATAGATTATGAAGCCATTGTAAAGCTGTCGGATGGTTTCAACGGAGCTGATCTCAGGAATGTCTGCACTGAAGCAGGTAGGACAGGGCTAGTTCACTTTCAGGCCATTTAACATTTTACCTGTCCGTTAATATCACCTTGTTTTTGCAGGTTTATTTGCCATCCGCTCTGACAGGGAATACGTCACACAAGAGGACTTCATGAAGGCCGTGCGGAAAGTGGCCGATTCAAAGAAACTCGAGTCCAAGTTGGACTATAAACCTGTATAAAACAAACAAAAACAGTATCTACATTTACACCGTCGCTGCATTTTTGTGAATTTACTACATTGTAAGCCTCAGTTTGTATGTGGGAATATTAGGAGGCAGTTTCCATGTTAAAATTCTATACTCTTGTTATGCTTTCAATTGAATGCATAAATAAAGTAAAACATCACTTTTCTGCTGTTCTTTATTACAAAATATATATTTTAACATGACATTTACATTTTTCAAATATCTTAACATAAAACATTCACCGAACCTTTTAAGAGCAAGCCTTTGACCCAAAGGATTCTTCAAAAATAAAAGTACATGGTGAAAATACTGAGTGAAAGTGATATAATAATAATGCCTCCCGTTTCATATCGCACTTTTCTGGACACTCTGGTCACAGCTGCCCTGGGGTAGACTGACGGAAGCGATGCCGCCAATCTACGCCATCGGCCCCTCTGACCACCACCAGCCACTCATACTACATTTGCCAGGTTTCTCAAACAGTCTTCCAAGGTCTGACGGGATCAGGCATGGCAAAGGCGGTGTGGCCAAACTCAAGGTTTGAAACGCTGACATACGCCATGTGACCACTATATTTGCATCAAGGTTTAACACTGCATGTACTATATTACATGTCGAGTTGAAAAAGCTGATTGCAATAAAAGTCACTTATGGACTACTCTGTGGGGAGAGTAGTCTAAATATTTACTAAAGCAAAAGTACATACTTCAAACTGAAGTACATGTACTCGAGTAGCAGCTCAGTTATGGAAGTGTCCATGCAGAAATTAAATTATAAATGCAACGCCTCATTGCAAATATTAAAAGCTTTATGAGGCGATTACAGTTAATAATTCTATAAATAATATCTCATAAAAACAGAATGATGAACATGAACATGTGAAAGATCCTTTGATGCACTTGAATATCAAATGTTGCTGTATAAAGTGAAAGACTCCATGATGAAGGCCCTACACACTGGGCAGTGCTGTAAGTGGAGCACACAGCTCTCGCACACACAGGTGTGTCTGCAGGGCAGTAACACTTTGTTCACTCGGGCATTCTGACACACAACACAGTCCCGCTCGCTCCTCTCTGACCACAGCTCCTCATCTGTGTGCAGCTCAGCTCTGTTTACTGGGCTTTCCTCTGAACTGCTGCTTTCGCTTGGCTCAGCTTTCTCTTCCTCGCTGTCTGCAGACATGAAGAGAGGCTGCAAAAGAAGAAGGTTGTAAAGATACAGAAATGTTCCAATAAGAAAAATAATCTGTACATTAAAAGGAAAAAAACAGTTCAGTCCACATTGGGCTTTTGAACTTCCCACGAGGGCTGGACCAGTGGGGTGTTTCAAACAATTACAATTCTCATATAGATTATAAAAACCTAAACACAGCAGTTGTGCATTATCTTTTTTTTTGTCATCATTGATGACACTGATAATTTTCATCCCCTTTAGGCAACGTATATATCAGGCTTGATCATGTTTTGTGGGCCAGATTGAAGCACTAGGTGGGCCACATTTGGCCCCAGGGCCTTAGTTTGCCCAGCTCTGATCTTGTGTGTCAGACTCTACAAAGAGAAATACTTTCTTTCGTGCTGAAAGGAAGTGGTTCAGGCAAGCCAGACAAGAGTATTAGAGAAGAGCATAATGTGCTTTTGCAATTTTAGACTATCCATTTTGATTACATACTGTAATTTAATTTATGCTCTAGTAATGCAGGTTTAGACATAATTTAACCCTCTTTAGGTCTATGTTCGACCTGATTTTGTCCTGATTTAGTAAATATTTTATTTGGTGGTACTTACTTGGTGTGAAAAGTTTGAGAACCACTGGAGGGTTTGTCTGGTATAGTAAACTTATTACAAGTTCAACTGTTTTTGTGTTTCTTTAATGATTTGTAAAATAAAAAAAAACATTACCTTTAACTCATACATGCTTCCCAGCGAAGTAAAAAGGTACTGAAAAAGTATTCTCGCTGAGAGAGAGTACTTGTTGTCAGGCACATGTATGACTGTGACACTGGCCACCTGAAAGACAAAGAATATATGAGTATGTTTTAGTTTGTTATGTTATAAATCAAAATGATAATAGTAAAAAAGAATTGAGGCTTACAATGTTATAGCTTTCTATGACATCCTCCTTGCCCAGAGTCAACACAGCAACCAAGGGGTAACGTCTCCGTGGTAGTGGCCCAAAGTCGGTGATCTCTTGTTCGGCAGGCAGTTGTGTTAGAAGCTCATTCCAGTTTGTATCATTAATTCTGAGAAAACCTTTTAAAGAAACAAAGCAGCAAGCGACGGGAGAGACATGTACCACGATGTGGGATTTCGTGTCATTCAAAATATTCAGATGCAGATTGGAATTTGGGATGGAGTAGAGGTGAATTGTTATAATTTTCAAAATTTGTTATGTTCCCGAAACATAAAGGATACGGAAAATTCTGCCTGTGATAGTACTGACAGGCCAAAGCTTGCTGGAAGCTATGCAGACCGCTGGGCCCTGGGCTATGCTGTAGAGCCGTCAGCCCTTCCTGAACAGAATAGACCTCACAACCCCAGAAACAGGTCAGTACAGAGGACTCCAGGCAGCGAAGTCGCAGCCATACTCCATCTACAGGCACAAATTACAACATTTTAGACACTGGGAAGGGGAAGACAGAAAATAATAGATTCATACTCTCACCAGCCACTGATGCAGGCTTTGATAACAGCTCCAGCGTGAAGGGGTTGGTCACCCGCATCATTTGCTTTTCTGGAGTTGGAAGAACCGACTGGATTTCATCAGAGTTTCGGAGAATGGCATGGACATCAAAGCCAACCCTTAAAATCAAAGAATACCTATATTACAGAGTTATCATTATTGCACATTTTCAGCATCACCTCCACTTGGGGCCTACAACAGACCAGCATATTTCAGACACTCTCCCAATATTGGACCATATTATTTATGTAACTTATTACGTTTTGTATCTGTTCAGTTTTTCAAACAAACAGATGAACATAAATCAGATGACCCCGATGCTAATTCATAAAACAAAGGCTGTTCAACAACAAGCTTACTGGTCGACATAAAGATATTCATATTAGCGAATACTACTGACTAAGAACCTCTTACAACATGGTTGTTTTAACACACAGTTCATTGCAACACATTTGTTTAGTTCATGAAGGACACGGATAGCCTGCTTACTTACTAGCTGTCATTGTGCAAATCAATCACTAAGCTAACTTACCATCCGAGAACCATTGCGGCAGTCACAATGAAGCACAGAAATACAACAGAAATGTAAAACAGAGGAGAGTATTCATAAAGAGTCACGAGAAAAACAGCTACCATGTTTCCTATGTTGTGGTTTGACAGGAAGTCAACTGTAGTAGCACTTAAAGGGACGCTGATCTCTTGTCATACACGATAGCGCAGCCGCCATCTTGGGTCGGACTTTCTGGCATTAATTTCAGAACTTTAGGCAGATAGCACCATAGATACCATATCCCCCTGTGTGATAACCAGCACAATGTGTGGGTTCTTATGGGTTTACACAGTCTTCTTATTTTAAAAGCAGTAGTATTTTTACCTGAGTACTGTTGCAGTAGCATCATAGTGCTGTAATGTTTACCCCAAACCACACGGGGGAGACAAACCTTCGGCAAACGTAAAAAGAAACAACAACGCGAAGAACACTTGTCTACAAAAATACAGGCGCCTTCATTTTCGAGAGCATGCTAAGCTAATACGGGCTCTGTTACTTCAAATATTAACTCAGATTAACCACGTGTCTGTAATGGATGGTACTGTAGCCAAATACGTGTCTCAGAAAATCAGTAAAACGAGATGGCGACCGGTTTCACACTCCACTCTGCAGCAGCCTGAGATTTTTGCAACAGGCTCATGGGACAACGAGGTTAGCTGTCAACACTGTTCGTTCATTCAAACTTATGTTGAGGATTTTTGACAACATATCAAAACTGTTACAACAGTCTAGCATGGAGAACTGCACAAACAATCTAGATTTGAAAGCATTGCATTTGATTTTGATTTTGACTAAAACTTTTTCAATCAACCTAGCTAGGTGACAGTTTTGCAGTATATATATATATATATATATATATACTATATATATATATATATACTATATATATATATACTATATATATACTATATATATATATATATATATGATATAATTTTAAATTTTAATAGTAATGATATATTCATGTTTCTTGTACATATGTAATAGGTTAACAAGATATCCATTTGGTCTATTGGGAACAATGAGGGGCCTGCAATGGAGGATGGATATGAAGGAGACCCACAGCTTTTAGGTGAACTCCAGCACCGCGGAGATGTCCTGGACCTACAAGTGAGTTGTAACATGCAAGATGAATAAGCATAATAACTGCAAACAGCCAGATGGAGTCATGTATTGTGTTGTGTCATTGAACTGGTCATACTGCTTTTGTTTCAGTTTTTGGATCAGGAGAGAATTGTCACGGGGTCGTCAACAGGAGCTGTTACCGTTTTCCGCCATCACCAAAATACTCAGGTAAATGGAATATTTCCTTCTTACGCTCAGAATATCTTGTCTACTTAATAATACAGGTATTCACATGTATTAGGGGAGTAGTAGTTCAAAGTGAAGCACATACGCTACAATTTTATATCATACACACAAACTGCAAAAGCAAGCACAGTAATATTCACACAATAACCTATTATTACCAATGCTATTCTCAGAAGCATCACACTGCTCTGTTCTCTTCTCAATTTTACATTTCTTGATTACTTTCATTCTGAGTACATATATTATACAACACACATTACAAAGCTACAAGCACAAGCAGATTTTATTACGTGACTGCTTCTTTGAAAGGGCAGAGAACTGGATTTGCAGGATGCTTGTGGTCTGGTATGATTTGAATTTGTCTTGAAATGTTTTCTGCTATTATTATTCCAGACAATATCAGTCTCTCAAAGCTGGGCACGAGCACACCATTACCCCAGTGACAACGCTCCCTGCACTGGTGTCGTGTGCAGCAGTCCCGAGATCGTCACTGTGGGTGAAGATGGCAGAATTATCCTCTTCAGAGCCGATCACGAAACAATCACTCGAGTTATAGGTGCGACTGATCATATATTTTTAAAATGTGTATTTGTATATTGCATATTTGTAGATGCACTGAGCCTCTAAACCTATTTTGTTATGTTAAATGTGTGTTGAAAGGCTTTTTGTGATGGGGTTTCTAACCGTTCTAACTCCTGAGCTACTTTTGATTAATACAAACGACAGCGAGCTAATTAGAGGATAGTTGGGAAAGGCAACACAATGAATGCAAATTACTCTGCATTTAAATTTTGCCTCATCCAACTTGAAATGTAGAAAGCCAGTAGCTGGAGATCTTTGTTTTAGTGAGCAGTTTGAACCCATTTAGAATACAATTGTTTCTAAATAAATAAAAGGAAACCCATTGGTTTCTGTAACATCATGGATCAAATATTCAAACTAAATTGTTTTCTGTATTGAGATTCCACTATGTAAACTACAGTATGTGTTTTTCATTATGCAGATAATGCCGACAGCAGCACCATACATGCAGTCACATACTTGAAGACGTCTGAGATACTGACTGTGAACTCCATTGGGCAACTCAAGCTGTGGGACTTGAGGCAACAGGGCAACTCCCCATCCCAGATTCTGTCACTGTACGACACATTCAAAAATTGTAGCCATGTTATAGACTTTTGGGTTATTGACATACATTTGCGTTGCAGGTCTGGTGACAGGGTTCCTCTTCATTGTGTGGGACGACATCCGAACCAACAGCATATTGTGGCCACTGGTGGACAAGACGGCATGCTCTGTGTTTGGGACGTGAGACAAGGAAACACACCTTTCTCACTTATGGAGGCTCACTCAGCTGAAAGTAAGATGGCCATTTATATACTTATTGTTCCTGTGTGCATTTTGATTAGTCAAATACCATCTTTAAGGGGTTTTCTTTGTCAAGTTTGACTGGACAAAATGTCTTCTCAATTTAGTCAACATCAGAATCTGATGTTTTATTGCCATTGTCAGTGAACAGGTTCACAAACTCTGAATTTCTTGTCATCTAAAGCCGATTGAGTGGATTCATTAGTCTTCTCTCATAGTCTCCCTACTCTCCCCAAATTCTTCTCATAATTTCAACTTAAAAGCAGTATTTAAAAATCTATATTAAAATTCTACTAATGAATGGACAATTTAACCCAATTCAGTGATTGGCATAACATTATCTTTGTTGTTTCTCCTCAGTGTGGGAAGTTCATTTTCATCCGACCAACCCGGACCACTTGTTTACATGCTCAGAAGATGGATCTCTGCTCCACTGGGAGACCTCCTCCCCAGACACACCTTCTTTCTTACAGGGCAAGTTAAATCTACCTAAACCAAATATGCTCTATTGAACTAACTCATTTCTTTATCATTTGTCTCCATTGAGTTCATATTCAGTTGATATGTCACACATTAATCTCTTGTCCGTTATCCAGGTGGCAGGAACAACAGCATGATGTCTCGTAGTGCTATGGCCCCAGCTGGAGGGAACCAGTCCATCATTAGTGCCTGGCTCAACGGCGACTCCAGTAAAGGTCGACTGGAGACGACTCACATGTTGCCGAGCCAAACCCTGTCAGTGAACAGCTTGGACGTCCTGGGACAATTTCTTGTGTGTGGAACAGACGGAGAAGCTATTTTTGTGAATAGGCAGGTGCCAGTTTAGAAAAAAACATTGTGAGTGAGCTGGATGTTTTGTACTTTGAATACAGTATGTATAATTTTCTATGTTAAAAGTTAAAAAACATGTGCCACAAATTTCTACATAAAAATACTCTGTTATGTGAGCATATTCCTGCATTATTCAAGGTCATATTCCAATCACTATATTTTAAAATGGTTGTATGCTTTGAAATAACTGTATTATGTCACACAAAACAATAATAAAATAAATATGACATTTCATGTCACTAGAGCAAGATTATTACTATTAGAATTTCTTACCTGTACTGCCAAAAATAAGGCGTTTTGTATTACTTTAAAAGTACCTCTAACATCTACATTTTATTTCATTGTTTAAAGTACAATGCATTTTAAATATGTCGCATTGACTTACCTTGTGCATGAAATGCGCGGTATAAATATGCCTTGCCTTGCCTAGGTCACATTACAAAATCCTGATTTTTTTGATGCGATAATAATGTGAACAATAAATACACAAGTGAAGTTTTATTTTGAAATCCCATAACCGGAAACTGAATGGCGGAAGCTTGACACCGCTGTACTTGTCATTCAGACATCCCAGGAATTCAACGCAAATTCAGCTCGGGATAACAAGTGCATTTGGACCCACAGGCGGGTTCTTAACCCCGAGACAAACAATGGTCATATAAACGGTGGCGAAACACGTCGGAAGTCGCTGTAAGTATTGTTTTCCAACTGTTGTAGCATTGTCAGTAAACTTTGTCAGTGGGTGCTGGAGCTAACCTGTTGTTGATTAGCCTAGCAGCAAATGGAGGCCGCGCTGCTCCGTGAGCTATTAGCAAACTAAAGTAGCAACCCTAGTAAGATGGTAAGGTAGTGGAGACATGTTCCTTTCGTAGTTAGTGTATTCATTCGTGGGTTGGGCTGTAATCACCACAAATCCGGGGCTGGCTAGATTTCTCGAATGAACCCCAAATGTAAGCGCCAGCTGCGAATGACACTAACAAGTGTATGGGATTGTTTTTTGTTGTCCTTTTTATTTTATTTTTTAAAATAATAATGATCATTGCTTTTAGTTTTGGACACGCGATCTATTTCTAATACACTTTTATCACCTGACTCTTTCAGCACTTTGTGTAGCATCTAAATGTTTTTGTTTGTTTATGCTTTTAATCATGTCAAGTGAGAGTAACAGGTTAATCCCCCAGTATTTTTAGTCACTATTATCTTGTACAGACAAACCTGTTTGGTAACTACACAGTCTAATAACATTTTTTTATTTTCTTTGGCAGAATTATGCAGATGTGCAGTCTTCTCCTCCCTCCATTTGTGTGAAGCTTTGCTGAGTGTCATCCTCTTCTCTCCTTTATTGGTTTCTACATGAGGAAAGGTGACAAACCTGAAGAGTACAGGCAGATGAGACCCAAAATGTTTCCCGCTAACAACCACAGCGGCAACAGCCAACAAATGCTGCAAGAAATCCGCAACAGCCTGCGCAACATGACGAAACCCTCCGACCCACCGAAGGCGGACATGAGCGGCTCGGGGAAAATGCTCTCTGAAGACCCGAGACAGCAGGGGCGAAGCAGTAACCCCAAAAACCCTCACCATAGGGCACTACAGGAGATCCGCATGTCCCTACTGCCCTTTGCCAACGAATCCAGTTATTCTTCAGATAAACACATGTCTTTAGATCAACCATGGGTTAGCCACGAGGAGGTGAGACTTTGTCGGCTTGTGGACCCATGTCTTTCTGTACATAGCTCTGTAATTGATCACTTGGCGCACTTTGTATAAGAGAACAATTATTTGGAAAATGTCAAGTATGTGAAGTTGAAAGACGAGCTTGTGCAGTTCCGCGTTCAAAAATATTTCCTCTGTTGACAGCTAGTGCTTGTTTTGAGCAAACCAGCATTCATCATTTTAAAGAACACCTAATTATAGATTCATGTTTCAGATTGATTTATAGTTCGTTTTTATGCGTTCATTTGAAAGTCTAATTCTCTTAAATAGACATACAAATCCTTGCTCAAGCATTTATTTATTTTTATTTGACCTTCATTCAACCAGAAAAGCCCCTCTGAGATTAGGACTCTCTCTTGCCCCAGAGGGGAACCTGTTGTAGATATTTTTAGTGGCGTATAACTTATATATTTGTGTCTTTTCAGCCTGGCTACAACCCCAGCGGCTCCGGTCTGAAAGCCTCAGGTATGTAAACTGTCCACTGAGAAAAATGCGTGGGTTTGCTTTCCTTTCATCCTTTGTCTGTGCATGTTCATTCAACCAATATACGGCATTGTGTAAGATTCAGGACATTTGCGTAAAATCTGATAAGCAGCATCCATAAATAAGTGAAAGCATTTTACAACAAATGTTTTTTTATTACCTTAAGTGTCATTATACTTTGTGAGATTTTCATATGACTGTGATCTGATAGTTCTACTAAGCTTTTTGGAGATGCAAGATGGTGCTGAATCTCATAAACCTCTTAACCAAAGAGTATAGTACCAAAATAAAGAGTTTACAGCCCCTAGGCCAGTGTAACACCTCATTTGAAAGCTAAGACCTACAGAACTAATCTAAAGTGGTCCTTTACCTTGCGTTGTTACCATGTTGTAGCAACCTTCTTGGCATTTCTTTTCATTGTTTTTCTGTTGCTCTTTTGTGGTGTTTTTGAACCTTTTTCATCAACTTTATATATATATAATCAAAAGTTTAAGACTAGTTGAATAATGGCAAAAATTTGCATTTTGCCTGGTTGGATCTTAACAAGGTTCCAAACAGAACTTTAATATGGAACAAGAAGACATGGGAGTGAGACAAACAATATTTGGAGTAAATATTTTAACTAAAATGACAGATAATGACACTGAATCCACATTTTTCACAGATTTGGCAAACATTAATTAAAAGGCATATGGTCCTAAACATTTGATCAGCTGCAAAAACAGCCAATTCCAGTTTATTTATTGTTTTCACTCCTATTTCATCGTGTTCCATATTGAAGTTCTACTTTGTTCTACCTTGTTAAGATCCAACCATGAAAAATTGTATTATTTTTTTTACCTTTAACTTTGATCGGGACTGTATGATATTTTAATTCTATACACTGTAACAGGGTCAAGCTGCAAAATGTCTTAGAAATGACTGGAAATTACTATTTTTTACTGTTTCTTTGGTGGTGACGACTGTAATATAAATATACTGTCAATTGTAGGCTCCACCCATCTGCAACAGCCAGTCCTGAGGAAGCCGAGCTGGAAGGGCTCGCGGGAGTCTCTAACCCCTCGACACGGTCCCGGATTTCCGGACGGACTTTACCGCTCGGACAGCCCCGGACCTCCGCCTGCCTTTCCACATCCTCATCCCACCAACCAGAGAGTGACCCCTCCTCAAGTCCGCAGTGTCACGCCCCCTCCCAACCGTGGTGCTATGCCTTCCGCGTCATCCTGGGACAACCCGCCCACCAAGCGCAACATGGATTACCCCGTGTCGCGCATCTCGGCTCCTCAAAATCAAAGAGGGAACCACCAGCCCATCATTATGCAGAACACTGGCCCCAACAAGTTTACCTTTCCAAATTGGTCCCAGAATAGCAGCCCGCAGTCCGATTACCTCTCGGGAAGCAGACAGCCCCCTCCGCCTTACCCCGTCAACCAGTCCAGCCGCCATAGCCCCACAGACCAGGCTGGAGGTCCGGCATCATCCCCTTCTTACGTCAACGGGGGTAGCCTTCCTCAGTCTATGATGGTGCCCAATAGGAACAGCCACAACTTGGACATGTACGGACTCGGCCCCCCTCAGACGTGGTCCCAAACTCCGTCTAGCCAACTGCCGGCATCATCCGGGAACAGCAGCAACCAGGACCTGTCTCCATCTTGGCAGAACCATCCGGGCCGCTCCAACTCCTTCACGAACCCAAACATGAACGGTAGAGCGTGCCACCCAACCAATTCCCAGCCCTCCGCCACCACCGTTACCGCGATAACCCAGGCGCCCATCCTGCAGCCCGTCAAAAGTAAATGCGTCCAGAAACCGGAGCTGCATACCGCCGTCGCCCCGACCCACCCGCCTTGGGCACAACCGCCGCCGCAACCCCCTCCACAAGCCGCGCCGGCCTATCCTGAGCCTACACCGCTAAACGTTCCGCAAATATCAGTTGTCCCAGAAGCACCGAGTTACCAAGGCCCGCCTCCGCCTTATCCCAAACATCTCCTACAGCAAACCACCGCACCGAGTCCCCCCGCCTACGAACCCACGGCGGGTAAGGCAAGTGCAGCAGAGGATGAGATCTCTTTAGGGGAGGGACCGAGGGATAAATTGTCAGAAAACTCTGAAACCGCAACAGAAAAGGAGAAAAAGCAGATCACGACTTCCCCCGTTCCCTTAAGGCGCAACAAGAAGGACGCAGAGAGGAGAGGCGAGTCCGGCAGAGTGGCGCTGTACTCCCCACAGGCGTTCAAGTTCTTTATGGAGCAGCACGTGGAAAACATTCTCAAGAACCACCAGATGAGGATCCGCAGGAGGAAGCAGCTCGAGAGTGAGATGAACAGGGTAAGAAAATGACTTTGAGTTTGCAATTTGGCAAAATGGCATCTGTTGCACAAATATTTTAATGCCAATTATTTTATTGTCCTTAATGGTATAGATTGTAGATGGTCCTGGGTCTTTTACTCTGCTAGATCTTCTAGATCACTTGCCAAAGCTCTATGAGTTGACTGATTGTGATATTAGGGTTTACAAAAACATATTGATTTGATTGATCAATCCATTAACCCTTCAAAGGTTATACTTTTAAAAGAATTGAGCAAAACATGCAACTTATCTCTCCATAAAGATTGTGACTGTATGTAGTTTAAATAGTTGCATCTCTTTACTTGCCTAATCTTTTCATCCTGTTCTTATTTCTTGTTCCACTTGTTCCTTTTCTTCCTCCTTGCTTTCAGCTCAACTAAAAGGTAAATGTGTTAACGCACTGTCTGTGACACTAACAAACATCGTCTACTTTACTCTGTGGTACTGTTTCTGTAATTTTTTGACTTTATGCCTCTATAAAATATCATTTGTTTGCAAAGGCAACAAACATTTGGAATGGCATTGTCCTTTGTGATGAAAGCATGTTTTGGTGCAACATTCAGCATTCAATGACTACCGTAAAAAAAATCTTGTTTAAAAATATATATATTTGAATGTCTAAAATGATGTCTTCCGGGCAGGTGGGACTGTCCCCCGAGGCCCAGGAACAGATGCGCATGATGCTCTGCCAGAAGGAATCCAACTACATCCGATTAAAACGCGCCAAGATGGAGAAGTCCATGTTCAAAATAATCAAGACCCTCGGCATCGGCGCGTTTGGTAAAGTTTGTTTGGCAAGGAAAGAGGACACCGGTGCACTGTACGCCATGAAGACTCTTCGGAAAAAGGACGTGTTGTTGAGAAACCAGGTGGCGCACGTCAAAGCCGAGCGGGACATCCTGGCCGAGGCTGACAACGAGTGGGTGGTGCGTCTCTACTACTCCTTTCAGGACAAGGATAACCTGTACTTTGTTATGGAGTACATCCCGGGAGGAGACATGATGAGTCTGTTAATCCGGCTGGGCATCTTCAGAGAGGAGCTGGCCCAGTTCTACATCGCTGAGCTCACCTGCGCTGTGGAGAGCGTGCACAAAATGGGCTTCATCCACAGAGACATTAAGCCAGACAACATCCTCATCGACCGGGACGGACACATCAAGCTCACAGACTTCGGCCTCTGCACAGGGTTCCGCTGGACGCACGACTCCAAGTACTATCAGAGTGGTCAGTATCACCATGGTTAACACTGTGTACTTGCAAGACATGACAGTTGTATACTACAGTATGTATGTGCAGCTCTTGGCAATCGCAATGCATTTTATTATGTATCTATGTGAAAGATTGGCATTTTAAGCTTTGTAATTCACGACAAACATCTGCATTACAATAGTGTAAACCATGTTTTTTGCCTCAGGTGACCATGTGCGGCAGGACAGCATGGACTTCAGTAAAGAATGGGAGGACCCCTCGAACTGTCGCTGCACTGACCGGTTAAAGCCCCTGGAGAGGAGGAAGGCCCGGCAGCACCAGAGATGTCTGGCTCATTCATTAGTGGGAACACCTAACTACATCGCTCCAGAGGTTTTGCTAAGGACAGGTATGTTACAGATATGATGTTAACATGAGCTTTCAAGCATCAAAGTGGTTTTAAGTGTTTTATTTGTATCTCAAAATGTATCTAATAAGTGTGGGCGAGGGGCGCACAAAACTGAATAGAATAATCACGATTATTTTTGTCATAATTGAAATCTTTTTTGTATTGTATTTTGTTGAGCTATTTATATTACGAACATTGACATCATCCAGGTAGATACAACACTGAAAGCTAAAACATTTCAACTGGACATTTTTCATACATACTTGGCCAACGTTTCGAGAATCATTCAATTCTCTTCTTCAAAGGGCCATGTAAAGTCCCATCAGATGGTAGATTGGGTGGTGACATACTCCGAGCGCACAGGTGTTGTAGACCAGGTGACTGAAAAATGAAAAATGTCCAGTTAAAATGTTTTAACTTTCAGTGTTGTACTATGTATGATAGTCATGATGGAAATCAAAAGGAATTTCATAATCATAGCATGGATTTACTGCAGGGGGTCCAAAGTGCGGCCTGGGGACCAAATGCGGCTTCATTGTGCTGTTTTAGCTTTTGAGATGTTCCTGATACTTTTTTGCATGCAGTGTGTGTTTCCATGCGCCACTGACACTTGCGCGCACCTCAGCGGAGAACAAGCATGGACGCATGGATTCTATTCTATTCTATTCTATTCTATTCTGGGTATGGGTATGGGTACTGTATTGGGTATTGTAAAAAACCTTCTTCGTCATGTTGAGTTGTTGTTCCCCACTCACAGGATACACTCAGCTGTGCGACTGGTGGAGCGTCGGCGTCATCTTGTATGAGATGGTTGTCGGACAGCCTCCGTTCTTTGCCAACACACCCATGGAAACGCAACTCAAGGTATGTCAGGCATCTCTCTGTTAAACCTTCCACCCGTCGCCTGTGTAGAGTCGTTATCCAACGTTTCTGTCTCGCCTCTGGACCAGGTGATCAACTGGAAGAACGCGCTGCACGTCCCCGCGGCGGCCAAGCTGAGCCCGGAAGCTTCTGACCTCATCATCAAACTGTGCCGCGGACACGAAGACCGGCTCGGCAAAAACGGCACGGACGAAATCAAGGAGCATCCGTTTTTCAAAAGCATCGACTTCTCCAGCGATCTCCGACAGCAGGGCGCCCCCTACGTCCCGACGATCGCCCACTCCACCGACACATCCAACTTCGACCCCGTGGATCCCGATAAACTGTGGAGCAACGACAGCGACGACGAGGAGAACCACAACGACACGCTCAACGGCTGGTTCAGAAACGGCAAACACCCCGAACACGCGTTTTACGAATTTACCTTTCGGAGGTTTTTCGACGACAACGGCCACCCCTACAGCTGCCCCAAGCCCATCCAGTATGAGGAAGACGAGGCCGAGTCCGAAAGGGGCGCTCAAGAGGTGGTCACTGAGTTGGCAGCTCAGGGGAGGGACTTGGTCTACGTCTAATCTTGGGAGTTGTTTGTAAATAACATAGAGTAGCTTTGAATGGGAGCGTATGATTGTAGGAACAAATACAGCACTCAAAGACAATACCCAGGAAAAAGTGTTAAAGAAATATTTTTTCACTTGCTCAAATATAGACTGTAGCCATGTCATACTTAATGTTTATCACAGGAATAGCACAGAGCTCAACATTAAGTCTTTTAAATATGTTTTTGAACCAGTGTAGCAAAAGAACCGTCTGTCTAAAGTTGTTTACTATATGATTACACTTGGATATCAATTGCTTTTTATAAATTACAAATTCAGCTCTGGGTCATTAAGGCAACTTTGCTTCATAGGACCGTCTGTTCTGTGGCATTTGAGTTATGCACGGTTCATTGTGGAAAATGTTCGGCATCTTGTTTCGAGCTTTAAAATGAAATGTGAGGTGGCTGTCATGTGGACCTTTTAACTTGTGTCTTTGCGGACCACCAGAAAATCCTTTTTCTACGGCATTGTCCAAACTACTTCCATCTCCAAATAGAGGTATGCCTTCACGAATACTGAAGTATGCCAGGAGCGAACAATGGCGGTTCTAAAATGTATTTTTTTTATCTCCTTAGAATCTTGATGTGTAGGCTCTCAGTCGTACAGGAGTTGTCCATCGTAGACAAACGTTCTTAGGCTGTCGTCTGCTCTGTAGTTGAAGTGTTGGCTTCTTATTTTCTGGGGAACGATGCATTTTGATTTGTTTTACAACTTTCTTCATTAATTTGAGTTGAGTATTTGTCCATAAGCATGGGCTTAACTACCCACACAACACCTGTCAAATATACTTTATCTTTGCTGTGTTAATGTACTGCATGAAAATCCCTTTTGCGCCTTAATTTATTTAATGTAAATAGTTACAAAATCACAGAACTGTGGAAATCTTTGTAGAAACTACATATTTTTGGCTAGTTGATTTTATTTATATTTTTGATGTTTTAATTGGGATTGTAGATTTTCTAATTGCTTTGTCCTTTATTCTTTTTTTCCACCAAATATAAAAGGGTAATAATCAGGCTGGCATTGGAAAAGTTGTAGACTATTAAGCTAGACCTTTTCTTTTATTTATACTTGAATGTATTTATAAATTATGTTGTAAAGACTTGATGTAAATCTTTTTTCCCTGAGTGTTTTCTGTTAGGCCCTGGTCGGTGTCTTCTGCTGCTGCCTCCTCTGTGTGTTGTGTAATAATAGACCGACTCTTGGAACAACAATGGATCAAGGAATTGTGAGCTGCTTCAGGTGAATCAGGCTCTTTCTGTTGGAACCTGATCTAGCTATTTTGAAGTGCTGCTTTGCATCAAGTTCTTCTGGAAATGTTAAAGGCCTGAAATTATTCTTGATCCCTGCTTAGTCAGTAGTAGATTACAACTGGACTATTTTATATTGAAGACAGTTGTTGTCAAACACACACAGAGACACTTAAACTACAATGCCCATTCTGAAGGCTCAAATGTAGCATGTAGCTTCACCCATTTCTTGGTCCATTGACTCCCATTCATTGATTCTTGTAAGTGATCTGGCACATTCCAACTCCATGCCTGTCTTCTCAACCAAAGCACTAAACTGGTGTGTTGATTTTTGTGCAGAAAACCACAATTATTTTGAGACTCTTTATTTAACCAAGAAAAACGATTGTTCCAGTTGAATCCGTCTCTCTCTTTTAGTGAATAATGTAAGTGCTGAAGAGTGTACAGTTTGAATGGGCTGCCTCCACATCGATACATGTATTTGAATGTGTGTTTTGTTGTAGAAGAACTCTTTGAATGTAGTTGTACAGTAATGGTGACCACTGCATTGTGTGCTGATTTTCTGATATGAGAGATTTTTTATTTTTGTGTACATCTGGGAGGCTGAAGACCGGGACGAGGGTGTTGAATAAAGGATGTAGGAAAAACGTTGTTTTTGCTCAAGCATTCTGTTCCACTTCACCTTGAGAAAATTGTTAGAAAACCACAAATGCATGTTTATTTTACTCAAACTGCGGTTTTATTTGATTCAAGTTAAGTGCTTTATTTGTCATTATTCAACAACTGTAGAATAGAAAAAAAAATTGTCTACCGAGGTAGAAATTCATCTTTGGCTCACTGACACACAGAAATACAAGACTGTGGACAATACAAACATGCCCAATAGGGAAAAAAATAAAACACATATATAAGAACAGTTCATTTCTGTGGCAATTGTATTCAGGTCACTGCTTCATTCAGATTTCCCACAGCACAGGGGACAAGATTTCAAAATCAAATTTTGTACAACAAAATTTGTCCTCTGCATTTGACCCAGTGCCAGTGTGGTGGTCAGAATCACCAAGCTGGAGGATTCACCTATTGTACATGTTTTTAGTTGTAGGGGAAACTGGAGTACCCGGAGGAAACCTATGCAGACACGGGGAGAACATGCAAACTCCACACAGAAAGGCCCCGTCCAGGTGGGATTTTTTTTTTTTTTTTATCCACTTGCATTGAATAGTTGGAAAATTCTGCTGTGGATGTCTTAAGATTTACAAGGTAATACATAGTCCCCAGGAAAACTCCCCCATCCTGTCCTGTCTTAGGGTGACCACCTACTTTTGATTAGTTTGTCCCTCTGTCCCACCAATTTAGATTATGTCCCACGTTTTCAATGTTGCCAATGGAATTGTATGGTATAAAGTGAGATTTATATGGAGATAGACATATTATTAACATTCATTGCCTAAAATATAAATACAAAATACAATATTGGGTGTCTTAAAGGCACACTGCGCAACGTTTTGGACTATACTGTTGCCATCAGTACAAAACATGCTTCTAATGACCAGCTCAACACAGAAAATGCTATTTTTGCAGTGGGTAATCAAAGAATGGATCTGAATGAGAGCCTAACCTGTTTAAATCTCTAATTCTGCTGACTCGTTAATATCCATGGAGATAATGAGCTGGAGACGTACCCACTCTCGGTAAAGTTACAATCATGTCTAAGGAGAGCTGAGCTGCTCACAGCAAAGGTTTGTACATTAATGAGGTATTTTTCAATGATGAAAATATTTACGCAGTGTGGCTTTAACTTTGTGGGATAGAATAGATTTAACATTCTCTTAGATTAATACATTTTAACATTTATTCACTATTCTATTGTCACAGAAACCTTGCGTGGAACTATCTTGATTGGTGTCCCATCTTCAGTAAACATATAAGGATATAGTTTGTTCCCAGTGAATGTGTCTGTGAATGTACATAAATGTGTCTGTGTCTCTGCATCACAAAATGACAACTTCCCTTTCTCGATATGTAGATTAAGTTGAATCTTTTGAGGCTGTTTTTTCAGGGAAAGAAAAGTAAAATGCCCAGCTTTAGTTTCGGCTGAATAAGTGCCCTCACAGTAGCACAGTCTCCATATTTGAGCAAGACTAGCACCGCCCTGTTGGCCAGACACTGTCGCTACACCCAAAGTCCAGTTCTGATTGTTTTTAACCTCTGCTTCCCAGATGTGACTCCCATGTGTAAATCCCTCTGAACCGAGGACACAGTAGTAGCTCAGCCTCTCGGGATTTTCGGGAAGATCTTGTGTTGACTTTCCGATGCTTACTGCGGTTAAATTGTCGGACAGGACAAGCCGAGATCCAGCCGTGTTTGGATCCAAAATCACTGGACTGTAAATGACCGTGTCCTTCATTTTCATCCAGACCTTGAAGTCCAGATTGCTCAGATGTTTGCCTTCATCTAGAATAGCTCCCGTGCCAATGTGCGGCTCTTCCCATGGGGGGTAACTGTCCACTCTCTCCACCACAGCCTTGTACTTTTTCAAAAACAAAACATCTCCAGCCACAAGCTCCTTCTCTGTTGCTTTGATTGTCTCCTTTAGAGATTGCATTTCTTTACTTATCAAGCTTATAATTTTGGAAATCTTACTTTTCTTTAGAGCCTTTTCCTCCCTTAACGCTCCTAATCTATCTTTTTCTTCATTGCGTAAAAACTCGTGAAGCTTTGCAAACCGCTCTTTTACTTGTGTTTCAGTTTGTGATGCCTGTATTTCAATGTGCTTATCTAAACGGTCCCACTTTGCAGACAAAAGTGCACACTGCTTTTCTTTCTTTTTCAACTGTGCTATTGCTTCGTTGAGCTCCCCTCTGTAGTCCAGCGCAGCCTCATCTATCGGCTTAAATGAGTGGTTGCTGTGCACTTTTGAGGCCTGACAAATAAGACAAACTGGCTCCTGATGATCCAAGCAGAACAGTTTGAGTTTTTCCGAGTGTAAACTGCACACAGGGGTCGCTGCATCCTTTGCCTGTTGCTGTACAAAAGCCTCACAGAGGTTTCTCAACACCAGGTTTGATGGCAGTGCTGTTATGTCAGCTCTCAAATGTTTTACTTTGCAAACAGGGCACTCCTTGATGGCCTTACTCGTCCACCAGTACCTGAGGCAATCGTTGCAGAAGCTGTGGCTACAAGGCAGGATCACCGGGTTCTTAAAGACGTCCAGGCAAATCTGACAGTGAAGCTCCTCCTCCATTTTTTCCTGGAAAATAAACAAAGTAGTATTATTTTGTAACTCTAAACTGTAACAACTTGAATTACAGCAGAAATGTATGTCTTTTCACAATTACCTAACATGTAATAAATAAATGTTTCACTACCAAATTAATTGTGATCTGCAGACGAAGTATACTCCAGAATCTTGAGTATTTCCACAGAATCCCAGGCGTCCTTCCTCACCAAAGCTGCCCTGTTTTGAGACATCGTGTAAGTAACCTACTTGTCAAAAAAACATAGGTAACTTACGTGCAGTGCTGAGTGAACCTGCTGGGATCCTTTTCTCCAATGTTTGGGATATGACTTACAACTTTCTTCACAAGAAATGAAACCTAATATCAGCAGGAAGTGTTTAACTTCCTGATATGCCTGACTGAAAGGAGGTGGAGCTTTTTGCTACCCATAATGCCTCATGAACACTGCTTGAAAAATAGCACATTCTGAAAAGCAATAAAACTGTTCAGTCTTATATACAGTATATATATATAAGACAAGATATATAAGACTATATATATATATATATATATATATATATATATATATATATATATATATATATATATACATACAGTGCCTCTCGAAAGTATTCATACACCTTGAACTTTTGCACATTTTGTCATGTTTACAACTCTAAACATAAAGATTTTATTTTGATATTTTTACTGAATGTTCACACACAAGTAACCGACAACTGTGAAGTGAAAGTGAAATGATACATGATTCTGTTCTTTTTCAAAAAATAGAAAACCGAAAAGAGGGGCTTGCAGTATTCATACAGCATGAATGAATACTTTGTGGAACCCCCTTTTGCTGCAATAACAGCAGCAAGTCTTTTGGGGTTTGACTCTACAAGATTTGCACATGTAGAGACTGACATTTTAGCCCATTCCTCTTTACAAAACAACCCAAGCTCTGTCAAATTAGAAGGAGAATTAGAAGCAGTTTTCAGACCTTTCCACAGATTTTCAATAGGATTTAGGTCAGGACTTTGACTGGGCCATTCTAACACATTAATATGTTTTTATTGAACCATTCCATTGTAGATTTATCTTTGTGTTTAGGGTCATTGTCCTGCTGGAAGGTGAATCACCGCCCCAGCCTCAGTTCTCTTTCTGACTCCAGCAGGTTTTCCTCTAAAATTTCCCCATATTTGGCTCCATCCATGTTCCCAACTATTCTTACAATCTCCCCAGTCCCCGCTGAGGAAAAGCAGCCCCATAGCATGATGCTCCCCCCCGTATATGTGACACTGGGGATGGTGCACTCAGGACGATGAGCAGTGTCAGGTTTGCTCCATACATAACGTTTTGCATTTGGGCCAAAAAGTTCAATTTTTGTCTCATCTGACCAAAGCTCCTTCTTCCACATGGAGCTGTGTCCTCCATATGACTTCTAGCAAACTTCAAACAGGATTTCTTATGGCCTCCTTTCAATAATGGCTTTCTCCTTCCAGTTATCTTGGGGCACTTGGTTGTATATCTTACCAGTGTCCTCCTTGTTTGATCTAATATTTTAGATGGGCGACCGTGTCTTGGTAAGTTGGCAGTGATGCTGTACTCTTTCCATTTCTGAATGATGGATTGAACAGTGCTCTGGGAGATGTTTAAATCTAAATCTAGGCTACTAGGTAAAACATTTTAAGTAAGAAAATTACTTTAAGTGATTAGCTTGGGAATAGCAATGGCTAAACCAAGCCAGTGAGAAAACGGCACAGCCAAGGCATGTTTACACTGCTCCTTGACTGTGGTTCAGTGGTTAGGTCATACACAGCATAGAGTATACAGTACATTTAAGTACCAAGTACTAAGAGCTAATCTCATTTGACACGCGCGCCATCTGGTGGCCACTGCGCAGGCACCTGCAGTAAATCGTAAATCTCATTAGAGAAAGGAGAAAGAGATTGACTCTGTGCACACTTATCTCTGGCACAGAAAGACAGCGTTATGATATGCTGCATGGGTGACATGGTGAGGTATTCCGGCTACATGCCCACTCTGAAGGGTGCCCCGCGGTGAAACCCGGACTGATGCCCGGTGACGTCGCCCCACCGTCGGCTTTGGAGGTGGTGCGCTTCCTCGGCAAAACCTTTGGCGCAGGCGCGGCACTGACAGCTGCTGTCTACTTGCTCCGCAAAGTCTGTCTAATAATGGCCTGGAAATCTGGAGGAACCAGCCACGCAGAGCTTGTCAACAACCTCCGCAGTAAGTGCCTTTCTTGTTAATAAGGTGCATTGAATTTCCCCGTGTTTAACCATAGGAAAACGCATTTTTCTGCAGACTTGGGCTTGCAGAGCAGCCCGTTAGCTGGTTGCTAAGTGGTGTGTGTTGACCTAGCGTTACCTCTCCTCCCCTTTAGCAAAGGGTTTAGCTGCCAAACAAGAACATGCTGTCAGGCATGCAAACGCATCCAAAATACTAACGAACATTTTAAAGCCTTTTTTTTACATACCAGTTTCAGACTGCTATTAGCTTAGCGTGTTAGCCATATGTGCGTCATTTGCAGCCCCGTGGCTAGCAGCGGCAAGTGCCCAGCCCACGTTCATTGATGCTATCTTTTTTTTTTTTTTAAGGAAAAATCAACAGAGATAAAAGAAAAATACTAAATACCCCACACCCAATCCGTTTACACTTTGTGTATAAAACATTTTTACAAAGATAATAGAGAAGACATATATACTAAAGGGCTCAAGTGAACAGATGATAATGTCAATATTAATATTAGTAAGGACAATTCCATTCACATAAAAGAAATAAGGAACTCTACGTACATTTAATTAACACTCAAGATAAATTCATTGATGCTATCTGAGCTGAATATTAGGCTGATGATCAGAGTGAATGACAGAGACAGGTGAAAATCAGGTCTGACCGGGACAGCGGGGCACACACTATGGATGAACAGGAGCAGAGAGCAACTGTTAAACAGATGTCATTGCTGTGCAAAGGCTATCTGAACTGTCACTGTGTCCATGAGAAAACACTTTTATCACGACTCACATTTTACCCGGCAGTCTTTAATACATTGTTTGGACGTTTTGCCTACATTCTAGAAAGTATGTTAAAGCACATTATTCACTGAAAGAAAAGCTAATGTTATCCTGGAGACTCAGCAGTACACACATTTTTTGATTGACTTTCTGCTGACTAAGCAGAAGCACTTTCTCAACTTTGATTATTAGTTTGCAAAAACAATCAACAATTGAACTTTAATATCAAATTATCCATCCATCCACCCACACTTCCTCAAGCTGTTCTGGGGGATCCTGAGGCGGCACCAGTCCAACTCAGAGACACGGCCCCTTCAGTGTGTCCTGGCCCCTGGATCTCCCCAGGAGCCTCCTCCCAATGGGACATGTCCGGAACACCTCCCCAGGAGACATTCGAAACATGAAGGAGCAGTGGCTCTACACCGAGCTCCTCCTCCTGGGTGACTGAGCTTCTCACCCTATCTCTAAGGGTGCGTTCAGCCACCCTGCGAAGAAAACTCCTTTCGACTACTTGTATCCATGATCTTGTCCTTTCAGTCATTTCCCAGATCTCACCATAGGTGAGGGAAGGAACGAAGATCGTCCGGTAAATCGAGAGCTTTGCCTTTGGCCCAACTCCTTCTTCACCACAGCAGTCCGATACAGCAACCACATCGCTGCCAACGCTGCACCAATACGACTGTTGATCTCCAGCTCCATCTGTCCCTTACTCATGAACAAGACCCCAATATACTCCGCTTGAAGCAAAGTCTCTCCACCGACCTGGAGAGGGCGAGCCTTTTTCCAGTGGAGAACTATGGCCTCAGATTTGGAGGTGCTGATTTTCATCCCCATCTCTTCACACTTGGCAGCAGACCCCTGCCCCAGAAACAAGAAAATAAGCCCCAGATAGTTTGTTGTTATTTATATTTGCAGCATGTTGGCCATCTGGCAGCATGTCGAAGTATTTGTAAATGTATCCTGTCGCGCAGCTCTGGCTCTGGGGTTGAGGGGGATTGGGAGCAGAGCCGGCTGTCGCTGCCTCTTCCTGCCGCTCTCACCAGCTGCAGCTCAAACCTGTCCGAGGATTATATCAACACAACACTTGTCGTCTTCACCTGATCATTAGGTCGCATTTATTTAGACTATTAAATAACATTGGATGTTCTCATTGAATCAGTGTAATTATATCAACTGCTGTTTGATTTTGTAAGCCAGACAATTGGCATGTTCAACAGTGTGAAGTTAAGTTAAGCATGGCCTGCTATTCAGTTAATTGTAGCGCTGCACAAACAGCAACAGAATCAAAATTGCAAACAACAAAATACATTTTCCTCATGAGGACTTATTAAGTCTGAATCCTGCAGAATGCATGTGATTGTTATATTGGTTTAGCAGCTTATTTGTCTTTTCTCAAGATCCGATTAGAATGAGCAGTGAGCACTAGTCTGAACTTGATCTAAATTGCAAAACATAAAATTGCCAATCTAATGCAATGGTACCTATTTACAAAACCGTCCAGACCTTGCTGATAGTAATTCTCAAAACATTGAATATGGGTCACAAATATACAATAAATAAACTAAATTACAAACAACAGAAAATACATAGTTCTGAATGGATTTCCAGCTCCAGGGCATGTTGATGTTTGTAGACAATAATAAAATGCTTTATAAACTGTATCTCCACATCACCATATACTGTAAATCTAGTTAGTCAGAGGGGCTTCAAGAGTGCAAACTTTCTGTTCGATTGATTCTCTGTGGTGACATGAGAAGCTGAAAGGGAGGTGTAAGATTTAAAGACCACTGTTTTTTGTGTTTTTCAGAAAATGGCATTATTAAATCAGACAAGGTCTTTGAAGTCATGCTGGCAACAGACCGTTCGCATTTCTCAAGGTGTAACCCCTACATGGATTCTCCACAGTCCATAGGTACGTCCAAACACATAAGTTCATAAAATCCAAAGTTGATCTACCAAAGGAATTACTCCCATTTTTGAGTATGTAATTATTCTGTTTTTAGTTAAAAACCTTTTCTTTGCAGTAAGATGCAAAAAGTTGCGTTTTCTTCATAATCTTTTTGGCTCCTTTGCAAAAAATACTAAAAGAAATATTATAATATTTTCTTAGCTACATTTTCAAATTAAATGGGCTGAAAATGGGTAAAGATTTGAGCTACAAAACAGCTCAAAACTACTAAAATGTTTTCTTTGTTCCTGAAGGTTATCAAGCAACCATCAGTGCTCCACATATGGTAAGATTTGATGGATGTTTGACATCTCAACAGTGTCTGTATAAACAAAGATGCGATTTAGGCATCCCCACTGAATTAAATTTACTTTCATTTGATTATAAAGGCGTCACAATCTTATTAATGTGTTTATATGCCTAATTGGTTCCTTTTTCTTTCTTGTTAAAATTTTCGACAATGCCAGCACCCTAATAGATTATGTCTGTAAATGTTGCCATGGGTACTTTGTTTTTTATTAATTTGTATAATTTATTTATTTTCCCAGCATGCCTACGCCTTGGAGCTGCTTCATGACCAGCTGTACGAAGGAGCCAAGGCCCTAGACGTTGGCTCTGGTAGTGGAATTTTATCAGTCTGCTTTGCACGAATGGTGAGCAACATGTAATGGGTACACAGTACATACAATAGCGTCCTCTAATCCATTGGTCCTATGTATTTTTCTGGTACTTTTTGAGCACTATGGCCAAATACAGCTTATCAAGAATAATGAAGGTTTAACAGACATAATCCTTTGGTTCTGCAGGTTGGTCCTAAAGGGAAAGTTATTGGTATCGACCACATCAAAGAGCTGGTAGACGATTCTGTAAATAATGTGAAGAAAGACGACCCCAGTTTGATAGCGTCGGGAAGAATAAAGCTCATAGGTAAGACCCCTCTACCTGTGATGACTAATTCCTATTCATTTTACTTGACAGCAAGCCAATGTTGGTGAGTTAAGCCAAGGATATTGCACCCTTTTCCCTTTTGATTTTGTGTTACTGGGATAATATTCGGGAAAGTGGGTTATACGGTTCAGCTCCCTGCAAATCACACTCAAAGAAACCTTATGAAGTCAAGGATTGATGAGTATTTGATTGACTGTAGCGTGACTTGCATTCTAACAACTTGTTTTCAGTGGGAGATGGACGTATGGGCTTTCCCGAGGAGGCACCCTATGATGCCATCCATGTTGGAGCAGCAGCACCCACCATTCCCAAGGCCGTGAGTTTGAATTACAGATGGAGCACAAGCACCCAACATTGTGTTGACAAATAATTCAAATACAAGATAATATCATTTTATACTGAATCCTTTATGTGTGTTTTACGCACATCAGCCTTAACAATAGACAAACATAACATACAAAATACACAATAGATTCAGCATTAAATGAGTTGTTGCATTGAGCTTGTGGGCATGTTGTTAAAGTTAGACTGCGTTACTGCTGAGTGAGTGACCTGATATGACTGGCAAATTCACAGAAGACTTTGAACTGCTTGAACAGATAATGCATCAAATCTAATCTGTGGCAATGTAAAATTGGTGACTCCAGTCTTTGTTTTATGCCCGTAGCTCTTAGACCAGTTAAAACCAGGCGGGCGGCTTATCCTGCCTGTGGGTCCGGCCGGAGGGAACCAGATGTTGGAACAGTATGACAAGCTGGAAGACGGCAGCACCAAAATGAAGCAGTTGATGGGGGTGATTTATGTGCCTTTAACAGACAAAGACAAGCAGTGGTCCAGGTGGAAGTGACTTCCTCTTGCTCTCCTCCCCCTCTCTCCTTCTCACAGTGGCAAAGGTGAAATGGTGTGGCATGGAGCAGGCAACGGAGAGCCACAAACGGCCGCATTTTGCTGCTTGTTGACTTTTTTTTGCTTCTTCCATACCATACTGAGTAGCTGCACGTTTATTTAATTTGATTTTCTTCAAATAAACCTAACGTGCCTGCCTAAAAATGAAACCCACTTTCAAACCCAAATAGCCTTGCTGTAGAACTAAAATGCTTTATTAATAGAGATTGATAAAGCATGGCCTTTACTACTTTTTGGATAAATTTTAAGTTTGAAATTTGAAAGTGTGATTTGCATGGGGAACTTGTGGAAAGATAGTCAATTTATTACCTCTGAATGGGATTTTTCCACTCAAACATATCTAAAATGCATTAAGTAATATCATATTTAAGATTCAGGGCATATTATAATTTTGGTTATAATGTTGTCAAATGCACCTTATTTAACAAAATGTCCCGGGAGGTTATAAATGATCAAGTCTGGCCACAAGTATCACCTCATTACAAAATTAATTCAGTTTCTATAACAAAAAAAATATAATGGATTTCTTGCATGAATTTAGTGCAGTGTGTTCTAGCCTTTACCATTTCTATTCTAATTCACGGGTAAGAAGTGTATCACCAGTGTATCTTTGTGCCAGTTAAAGCGTGAATAAATTTAAAGAGCATCTGGCATAGAACCTAATCAATTCCCACTTCTCTGATGTGCTACTTTTTACATGTATTATGATTTTTTGATTAACTTCATAAATGATTGTTTCTCACAGGGATGAACTTTGAAGATGTTGACAGCCTGTGACTCCAGTTTGAAGTGGGAAAACCTCGGGACGGGGTTAAACGCGTCTTTTTCGTTCAAACCATAACAAGAAACACAGTCCGTTTTGTTCAACTATGGGACTCACTGAGAATCACATCGACGGCGTACGATCTATGCCCGACCAAGGGGCAGCAAAGAGAGACTGCTTTCAGCTTGGCGCTTGGCGCTGACATAGCATAGAGAGAGAGAGTTTTTTGATTTCATTTTCCGCTTGCATCTTTTTTGGGGGGTTATGTGTTCTTTTAACTGCTGGACTTTTTTGTGGTCTGAAAATTGCAGTCGGCCATTTTGACAGTATTACATTTCAGCAGCATCAGCGCTGAATGTAGGTGCACCGCTTGACAATGACGAGAGATGCCTGAGCCTTTTAGATGAAAAAAAAAAAAAAGAAAGTTGTAGCTACATAATCGATGCAGTATTATCACACATTTGCTGAAGTAACCACACATAGAGTCTGCAGTGTCGCCCCCTGTGTTTAAAGCCCTGTACTACAAAGCAAGTGTAGTGGAGCTTGCGGGCTCCATTTTTTTGGTCAAATAAAATCTAAATATGGATGCATACCAGTAAATTCGTGTAAAGTGGTGATATTTCAAGACTTTTAAGTGTGGTTTTAAGTTGGCTCCTGCATGTCACAAATACCCCAGTTCAGGACAATTGTTAGGTTAACAAGGGCAAATAACAGATTAACTCCTCCCCGCAAAAGTACTTAACTCGCAGTCTTGTTGAACCACAAAGCTGAAAAAGTCCCACAACAACAAAATACAGTTCACATGCAAACCTTTGGTACGATGAAAAACTCCTGGATGGACAAGAGCATGCACTGGAGGGAGCTCTATGGTGCTTTTCCAAAATGTGATTTGGAAACTTCTTCCATTCAAAATGTCTTCCACTTCAGCTCAAACATTTCTAATTGGATTTCAGTTTTTTTTAAAGGAGGCTTCATGCAGTGTGTTTCTAATTTTGAATGATTAAATGTTTTTGGTTGATGTGGTAAATGTAAATTCTCAAACAAAATAACCTTTAACCTGGATGTAAGGGACAATCACAAACTTACAGCAGGGTTGATTCATTCAGCTTTTAATTGTTGTATCCCAAATAACACAATTTATAACCGACTGTACATGGTTGGTAGTACAGGGTGATTTTGGAGAGCTGCACGAACCACACAACGCCGCGCACCGGGCTGAGCTTTCTTTCTCACTGTGTGATGTGCTGCAGCTTTCACAGCAACCGCTACCGTTTGTGACAAGGAAGACACTGAACTAAAAGCTACTCACTGCTTTGCCATGAAATAATAAACTCCATATCAAGCAAAAATGAATGTCTCTGGTTACGGGGGGGGGGGAAAAGACATACATTCAAGAAGCACATTTGCTTTTGGGTGATGGAAGTGTGTTGACGTTTGGCTTTCATAGTGTGTGGAATGGCTTGAGAAAATAAATACCTACATTTTGATCCTGGTATTGTGTCTTAATATAAATATTGAAGAGCACTCACACTTAGGGTTTTAAGTAAATGTAACTGATCTCTGGCGGTAGTTGAAGTTCTTTATTTCATTATTTGAATAAAAGTGCAGATGGGGAAGTAATTAGGGAGAAATTGGGGCTGTTTGTCATGGATTGGTTGTCACAATAAAGGTTAAAGGTTACACTTTCCCCCTAAAATCTATGTTGGCACCAAAAAAATCAATAACAATAGTAGCAACCAACCCCACACTGCACTTTGGGCATGTCAATGTTTTTATCAGTTAATGACAATTGCAATGAGATGTAAAGAAGAAAGAGGCGCCTACTTCCAGAGTAGAGCAGAGCCGGTGCTGGCCCTTCTGGGGCCCTAAGCAAAAATCCACACGGGGGCCCTACAGTGCACATCCCACAGCTATTTGACGAAGAGCAAACCCGTTTACGGTCAAAAACGGTTCCACTGTGCAGTGGTGCAGGGCAGAGGGGAAACATAATGACCTCATTTCAGGCCCTGCCCCACTGTGTGAGAACCACTAACCACTAAGCCACCGTGAGAGTGGGATTTAGGACTACTGTAATCTATTTCCCCACTTTGGTAAATGGTAAATGGTCACATTCTCTCACCTCTGGTCCCTGACCCACAGTTTGGGAACCGCTGATTTAAAACTAACTGAAACCTGCAGCTGACGGTTATTTCTGTCTGACCACTGAGAATTAGCCTGTGAGTAGCCCAACTCGCTTTAGACTGTGCGCATTCAAAGAACCAGAGTCACTGTAAGTAACTGCCCGTAATAACATGTTGATTAATCAGTGAAACAACACCTTAGTTTGACTGAGATGTGGGGCCCTTGCCGCTGCGGGGGCCCTACGCTACTTGCATAGTTTGCCTATAGGAAAAAAACGGCTCTGCTTCCAGTCATGGGTTTAAGCATTCCTTTGATGTTCGTTTATGGGACGTTTTTGTTGAGTATTGGACTCAAGAAAGAAAAGTGTGACAATCAGCCCCTGTGTCCCCGACTAGTTGCTAAACGTTGCTCCAATGAAAGTAAAAATTGCAATCACATTATTATATTAGTTAAAGTAATGAAGAATGTGTTATATCATCCCTGGTTCAGTCCTTAAATCCACGTTTACCACAAATAAATATGTACTGCAGTTCATATCAGATAGGAATTTAGCATTGACAAAGAAGTCGTCTTTTAGAAAAGGAGGGGGTTGTCCAGGCCAGCGAATCCTGCCATAGTCCCTCCGTCTGGGTGTGCTGCCATTTTGGTCCGAAGCAGATGACCCACCGACTCGTTCATCACCATATGCCCTCCATGTCTGGAAACAGACACACATGTACTGCCTATAAAGTTATTATATAACAGGACTTTGTTGACTGAATACCTGACATACACTCCATACACTCCCAGCTCACTGAGGCAGTCTGTGATGGTGGGGGGACTGCCTGGTTTCACCAAAATGTTGGGTGAAGGGGTGGAGTGGATTTTGTCCATTAGAATGTAGGCTGATCTCTCTTCACCCGTTGCCTCCTTCAGCACTTTACAAATGTCTGATCCATAAATGTTGCTCCCTGTTATATTATTCAACATTATCAGCCAGTGGTATGGGAAATATAAATCATGTTAATAGTAATGAATGTTGTGAGTCTGTGAGTCAAGCAAACAATATCTTCATGAATATATTTCCCACACTGTCTCACAGAAATCAATCCAGGACTTTCTTACTGTGAGGCTAAAGCACCACGCCCTGTGTCATACCTCCTCCCTCTCTCTGAGGCTTCAGGACAAAGCGCTCTGGAGCTGCTGATGCCATTTCAACTGTTCGGTCTCCCTCTGGACCCTGGACAAGAAGACCAAATGTCATGGCAAAATTATGATTATTATTTTTGAAGCACAGTATTACGCTCACCATGTCCAGAGAATAGAGACCTGTGAATGTTGTGCGGATCTGCTCCACCACATTGGGCTGCTCTGGGAAGAACTTCTCCAGAACTCCAGGCTGGGATAACACCTGCTGAATCTTCTTGGTTCCAGCTAAATGTGTGGCGATATCCGGACACTTTACAGCTCGAGAGCGCTCCATCATGAGCCGAGTCTCCCAGTCCTACAACACATGTAATGGAAATATTTACAATCTCATGCAGCACATTTTCAGGAAAATTCAACATAATTTAAGAGCAACTACAAGCCTACATTGAAAGTGATTAAAGAATATGGTATATGGATTTTGATACATTTTTGATGATTAACTAAAAAGTATATATAACTGTGTTCAGTGTAGCATGTAGGATGTTTTGAAGTTCCTGTCACAATCACATTATTTTGTGATACAAAATGATTCTTTATTCTTTAGAAAAGCAGAATGATCCCCACATTTTGGATGGTCAGATCCTATTAAACCTCCCTAACTTATTTTTATTGGGTTCAAATGAAGGTATGTTGTAGCCTGGCTAACGCCAGACTAAAATCACAAGTGATATTTAGTCTGGGGACCACCAATTCATTTTCTCGTAGGAGAGGTGTGGTTTATGATCGTCCATAGCCGTTTATTAGGCGCTATGAATGTCTATCATGCGTCTGCACGTAGCCACTGCCAATCTTATCATCGTATCCGATGACGTATGATGAACCCGCTGTAAACTTTCGAACTAAACTATTTAGAACAGGGCCTAAAGCTTGATCGATAAATAGCGTCGCGTCTGCTGCTGTCATGTTTGATCCGTCCCTCCTCGTTCTGTGATTGGTTCCCAAATCCATGCGAAAATTTCGGCCATGGTCCCCAGGCTGCTGTGCAGTTCGAAATGATTCGAGCGCACACAGCAGTCTGGCGTTAGCCAGGTTAGGTATGTTGTGTATTTGTGTCCTAAATATTCAGCATAATACAATCCGGGTCATCATACAGTATCTCTCTAGTCAAAGGCCATTGATTTAATCATTTAATGTTTCTTAATTTAGAGTCTCCATCACTTATGATTTCTGAAAAGATATTATTATTATTATTGCCTCACCATTTTACCGGCAAATTATATTCCTACTATAAAAATACTGAAATGTGCAACAGTCTCTTTGTTAAGACATTAGAGGTAGGCTACCTATGTAAAAATCACAGATATTTTGTTGTGTTATACAAAACACATTAGCAGACAAGTTGTGTTACCTCTTCAGAAGTGTAATGCTGAGGATCATAGCCATGTCTAAAGTACACCACTGCAACTTCCTTCCCATCACTGCAAAACAAATGCTGCTTCTCTAGTCAGTCAGTTGTGTTAAACACTCAAAGCCTGTATTGACCTGTTCTTTGGACAGATACAGCATGGATCAACAACATGCTTACACAAACAGTCTGTCGTCTTGATCCAGAAATCCATTTGCCAACACATCTTTGAAACGCCTTCGCATCATGGGAAGTTTCCTAAAAGAATGCACCCAAATCACCCCCCCCCCCCCCCCCCCAAGAAAAAAAACAAACATAAACAGTTATGGTTTTATAACACAATAAGTGGATAAAATATGAAATGTGTTTACAATTTTAACAGTTCCAACTGCAGACACCGCTGATCAAAGACATTTCTCTCATCTTCTGTTATCAACATCAGAAGTACAGCTCTGGAAATGAAAAGAGCTGTCAGTAGAAAAAAAAAGTTCTTTCTTTCTTTTATTTGTTTGTTTATTGTGTTTTTTATGCAACGACAAAAACGGTTGCTGTCACATATTTTTCATTGTGTGATTACAATGTACCTCGTTGAGCCGTACAGCTCCCAGGCTTTGGCCAAAGCCTTGGCCTGACCTGCTCCGGGATTGTTGTCAATCACACGTTGATACTCGGCATGTCGACCAGCGACACACAGAATACTCCTTTGTAACAAAGACATAATTATTACTGCAAGGCCAATACCAAGCACACTGTGTTATTTTGGTTGGATTAAATCATGAGGTGTGTCTTGACATACTTGTGCACTTTGACAATGGTTGATGACAGGCCTCCTAAACCAGCTGCAATAGTGTTGATTTCTACCTGCTTGAGAGATGGTTTCCCATGCTGAGTTTGGTCCAACATGTAGTCAGAGCGATTAAGGCCCAGGACAACAGTCTGAAAGGCAAAGTGGGTTTCAGCACTGGCTACATGAGCGAGCAGGTTACAAGTGCAAGCATCCTCAAACTGTAGATTGTGATCTCCAAGTAGCTCTTGACAAATAATACATAAGTCTTAATACATGATACAATACAATACAACACCAACCTAATCAGGAATCCATAGATCTCCAGAGTTGAGCGAGAAAAGGTAAAACTTACTGGAGACTTTCCTTCTTTCAGGATTTGTTTGTGAATCCTGAACAGCTGTGCAGTGAAGCTGTCCACTTGTACAGTGCTGCAAAATACAGTGAATGACATCATTGCATTTTTCATCATTAATTGTCTTGAACTTATAACTTACCTACCGGGCTGACCAAGCAGCTTCATAGGGAGAGCCTAGCTTTTTGTTCAAATGTTTAAAAATTGTATTGGAAATTTAAATACAAGTCTCAGTTAAAACAATGACTTTTCGATTTATTTACAGTCGCCAAGTTTCTTTTCTAATTTCCCCCAGGTCAGTTTCTGCTTAGTGCCCCATAATGGTTTGGGCTGGCCCTTCTTACCTGGCCAAAGCTTCTTCCAGGAAGTCTGTGTCCTGGCTGACTCTATCCACTAGAATGTTAAAGTGTTTTTGGACCTCCATAGCCTGGAAGTATGCAGCTCTATGCAGTGGCGTTGGGAAAAGGGTGAATGGAAGATGAGTCACCAACTGCAAAAACAAAGAAAACATCTTGGGCAATAGTAACTGCATTTTCTGTAAAGTTTGCTCTTTTTATTCTCCATGAGCCCTACATCAGTGTCAGCACTGAATGTACCAATGAAACTCTGTGAGGGACAGTTAATGTATAATGACAAATAAAACACCTTGACCTTTACCTTACCTTTATGAAATGCAGCTCTACAGGCTATGACAGATAGAATCAAAACATGCCACTGCAGCGCTCTGTGTTAAATAGCAGGGCTTTAAAACCATTAAAATGTGATTAAAATGTGATCAAATATTACTAATTAATATCTTTCTGTATGGTGGCCTAGTCTTTGATTTATTTCTCATAATTCAAAACAGAATAAGATGTGAACAAAATCTGATATGGTCCATTTTTGATTTGGATTAAAATGGTCCTATAGCCGGTGAATGCACTATGAAACTAACGTCAGAGTTGGCTCTTTTGTTATTAGCCTATTCTTGACAGAATGTAGCATTTAAAGCCTTCTCTCCACTTCACCCACCACCCAGTAAGACCTTCTACATTTGAAAACTTTTAGAATGTATTCTGACTTAAAATATATAACCTACCCCAACCTATAACTTCTTCTGAATGAAAGTCTTGTTCCCATGTGACTAGACACTCAGTTCTTACCTTTGAGTTTTTAGGCTCCTTCGGCCGGATGAGTAAACCATGCAGACAAGCTGCATCTCCTGCAAATGTGACCAAGTCTTCCACCAGGGCTGTGTTGGTCATCTCCTCCTGAGCATACATTTGGATTCAATAACTGAATCCAATTTGTACAATATCTGTGGATGAAATGGATCTGTCTTTACTGCCCCTTCCTTTACGAATAATGCACATGCACAGTCTTATCATTTGAAGTCAACAGTCACACCTTCATATCCTCCTACTATCATCTACTACCATGCGCGTCACATACTCACAGTCAAAGTTATTGAAGAGCCGGTTCTTTTTGAGCATGTATCGACACACACCCTGTCGTTTTATTTGACAATGTTAGCCAAGATAAATTTGCTGTTAACATTTATTTTACCTTATCAAGTACCTGCAGTAGTTACTACTACTGTAGGTCTAAGTAACTAGAAAGTAACTTGTCTCAGCTCAAATAAAATATATAAACTAGTGTTGCTGATGACACCGATACTGAATGAGAGCAAAACAAAAATACTTTATTTAAAATCAACTTTAACAGACTGAAGTTTGAGGAAAAGTACAATTGCATTTGTTACATTTACAATAGAAACGAAAAACAAAATAGCCTCTGTTTGGTTAGATATGCTTTTGAAAAACAAAAATGAACCCAAAATACTTTATACGCAGTCTCAAAATGGACTTAAAGTGCACCTGAGCAGGCACTTTCCTTTTCAAATGAAATGAGTACAGTAAAGGTAAATACTGCAATGGAATAGTGCCACCTATTGGTAGAACTATATAAACTGTGGAAAATTTAACATCGCAAGGATTTTGGGCTCTTGGTCAGGACCTAGCTTGTGCATCTTACTTTAGGGTGTTCATGGATACTTTTGGGCCATTAGAGTGAAAATGTCTAGAAAGCTAGGCATCAAGAAATATGCTTAGACTGAATTAGAGCATTTCCAAAAGCTCTTGTGATATCCTCCCAACAATATGCCCCGATCATAATATTTTGCCTGAAGTGAAAGTTCAAGATCCCATAACATTTTGGAAGATAAGTCTGATTTTTTCCCCATCTCAAATAGAAAAATAAAAGCAATTCATTAAGACACATGGACATAATTATATTGATAGGAATAGGATATTGTATTCAAAGGCAGCCATCTTACCTGGATAATGCGCAAAATTGTTCATGAAACAAATGTACAAAATGTCTTAAACATAAATCAATGTCCTGGTATGCTGAAACAAAGAGTGCAAATTGAATACCAGTTGACAATCAGTATTTGCGGCCGCAGTAGAAGAAGTAGCAGTAGTAGGTGGTGGTAGATCTGAGAGCTATAGGTACATGCCGTTGATGAGGTAGTCTGACTCCTCGGTGGTGAGGGGCCGGGCCTTTTTCAGTTTGTGTCGGACCAGTTTGAGACGGCAGCCGATCATGAGCAGCAGCAGAGCCGTGATGAGGATGCCCAGGGCCAGAGGGAGGATGGCGCCTGCACAGAGGAACACGCAGTTGGATGTAAGGAGCATGTGTACGGGAATAAAGACAGAATAATAACTAATAACTAATAACTAAAATGTTTATGTTTGGAAAGCTCAGTGATATGAAAACTGCACAGTGAGCCAGTGAAGCAAATATAATTTTTCTGATGGCTTCTTCTCATGATTTACCTGAATACTGCTTGAATTTAATATATAATGTAACACTGTTGTCTATTGTTGGACTGTGTGGCCAATGATAAAACTGATGTTTGCCCCACGAAGGCTTGGTAGTTTTGTGAGCAAAGTGGACATGCCTGATTCGGGCGCAGGGTGACCTCCTCTGAGCACAGGTTTAGAGAAGGCCTTCTCGCTCTCCGTTTGACTCGGAGACACTTTGGGAGCAGCTTTGACAGAGAGAAAACAGAGAATATTCATGTAAAAAGTGACATTTAAACAGAAGACTTACTGTATAGTAGTAGTAGTTGTTTAAAGCTAATGTAAGTCTAAGGGCGAGGTTTGTACAGTATTTTCATGTACAGTATTTACCTATTTCTGTCTGTTTGGTCACTGGTGGAGCCACAGTCGCTGGTTTGAAGGATGGAGCTAAAAAGACAAAAACATGATATACACTTTAATAATATGTATTCAGAGTATAGATACTGACTGAGGTGAGTAATAAAAAACAACAACATTGTCTTACATTTCTGGATGCACTCTGTGACACAATCTGACTCCTGCAGGAAATTATTGTGGTTGCCCTGACACCCTCCGTACAGGAAGTGCTTGCACTCTCCAGCGTCGCGGTCATAGTACCAGCGCGGGAACGTGCCTTTACAGGGTCCCACTACAGGGGCTGAGGAGCACGGGTCTGGAATAGAAATGCAGACTTTTTTACATACTTATCAAGGTACAGTCATTGTGTTATACATAGTATATACTGTATATATAACAACGTCGACAACCTACTATGTCTACTACCTACTAGCACGTCGATAACCTTTTGTGTACATTCCAAGTATTCAACATACGCAAGAGTCTGTTGAAATTAAAGGCAAACTCCTGAGAATGCAAGCCAGTCTGTTGATGTGTTCACTGACACTGGAAAAAGCCATTTTCCCCTCTGCGTTTCTGATTCAGGATCAGATGGCAGCGACCACAGAAGCCCTTTGTCCAACGCTCACATCTTTTCCCCTGAAACTAAAGAGGCAACAGCGAGGCCAGGCTTTGAGCCCAGCTTTGAGCTCGCCTGCAGGGCTCCATCTGTTTTCAATGTGGGGGACTTCTTTCAATAAGACTGTTTGCTTTATATTGAAACAAAGATAGCCAATAGAATTTGAATATATGCAGACATCAACAAAATACAGTATTGCTGGGTTGCAGGTTCTAGAATGTGATGATGTCATCGGACCCAACTGGGGGCAGGGGCCAATTTTTCCTATTAATTCCACTTTCACAAGTTGTAGCAAAAAAGAAATTGTATGAATTACAAAAATGATCATTAATATCAGTCACTGGGTCCATGATCTCTCTGTACAAGACCAAAGATTTCCTCAAAAACAAAATAATTTTTCCTCTATATAATAGTATAGGCCTTCAGAATGCTGTGATGTCACCTGCAACCCAGCAATTACTGTATTGTTGAGATAAAAAACGATACTACAGTCCACTAATATAAATACTGAATAATATAAACACCTTTTCCTGCCACTGGACTCGACTCGCATCTATCATGGACAACACCTCTCACCCCCTGCATCAGCCTGTAGAGGAGCTTGCTCACTTTGATATTTTGATCTAATTTGATCTATTTCTATATATACCTTTATTCTACTATTACTACTTATTTGCACCTCACTGTGAGTTCTTAGCTGCCGTAACAGGCGAATTTCCCCATTGTGAGATTGATTTAGTCTTGTCTGTTTTTTTCTTGCCACATAAAACCACATACAACATTTAGTTTCCCATCTGGGGCTATAATTTAAAAAAAAAATGCAAACTAGATGACAAATGACTTGCTGTTTCATTTTAAAAATGAGAATAAATGTATTCATATTGTTATACTAAAATGAAGAACATGCATCTTTCTGAAAACACGCTTGTATTTATAATAAGTTACCACATTTATTTTGGTCATTTCAAACCGTACCTTGACCTTGACTGTCGGCTGCGTTCTGTTGTTTGTTGGCTGGTAGACTCTTGCTCCTGTCCTGAGGTGGGACGATGCTCTCCACAGTTTTCCTCTGTCCCGTCTGCTCCTCTGTGCCTGTCTGGGTCACCAATCGACGCGGGCTGGGCATGTCCATGGAGTGGGACACCGACTTTCTGTTGCCATCAACTAAAAACAAAAACTTCTTTAGTCCTAATGTTTCTTAGAGTGGATATTTAAACTGAGCTGTTTCTCCTCCCTCACAGTTGGGGCAGAAGTCTTCGTCCGAGCGGTCAGGACAGTGCTGTTTCCCGTCGCAGGCGTAGGTGATGTCGATACAGCAGCCATCGTCACACTTGAACTGGTAGTTGGAACAATGGCCCGTGCACACTATTGTAAACAAACCCAGATGCGTTAAGTCTATGCTGTGTTACAAAGCGATGTGGATATTGAGATGTACCTTCAGGCTCGTGTTTGGGGGCCAGCACGGTCACAGAGACGTTATCAGAGCTCTTTTGCCCCACTGTATCCGTCACTGTCATCTGGAAGGTGTACACGCCCTCCTGTAGTCCACTGACTTTCAACAGGCCTGGGTGGGTCACCTGCCAATCGAACACAACACAATTCATTCCTTTGCAAAAAACAAAACGCCCTTTTTCACCATAGTGATATTACAAGGCATTATTAGCACTGATCTTGTTTGGGAAGAGGTGGGACTTTGGGCTGAGAACTGTTGCTGATTGGATCAAGAACACTTGTTTACATGTACGATACTAAAGCAATTAAATGGTTGAAACAATTATTTAGGTGGGTTACTTAACTTTTTGAAGAAATTTTACTTCTTAGAGTAGTTTTATCATACAGTACTTTTTACTTCCAAAATGATAATGTATCTGTACTCTTACATAAAAAATAATTGTTATTTTTTCCACTGTGAGTAAATATGTAATTGACTTTTATAAAATGGTGGCCCTTTATCTATTGAAAAGGGTTTCAGTGCAATAGTAAATGCTGCTTCTTCGGCTCTAAACACAGCCTTGTTTACCCGTAGATCAGATAATGTCTGAACAGTGAACTGAGGCAGGTGCACATGTAATTAGCCCCATCTCATTGAACACAGCAAGGCATTATGGGTACAAGAGACCTACTGACTACACAAACACATGTGTAACCTGAGACTACTCTATCACGACTGAACCTGTTTGAATGTCTCAGCCTTGGTTTAGCTCCACTCCAGTCCTGACCTTCATGTTGATGGCTGTGTCCCCTCTGACCAGTGTCCACTCGTAGCGGCTGATCCCTTGGTCATCCACGCTGTCCCGCCCGTCCAGGACAGCCCAGTCTGTGGGCAGTAGGATCACCACGTCCTGCCCAGCGTCACTGCGCGGGGGCTCATCTATTTCTGCGAGGAAGGACAATAACATGACTGCGCTGTAATGAAGCACTTTGGTCTTTTAGTTGTACATGGGGGAGTTACTTTAGATGAATCTCTTAACCCCCGCCTTAACCAAGTGCATATTTTCCAGTGCAGCTTTACCCAAATCTAAAAGCTGACAGCCTATTGGCCAGTGTAACGCCTCATTTGAAAGCTAAGACCCACAAAACTCATGTAAAAAAATATTTTTCTTTGCGTAAAACACATTGGGTACAAGAAACTTTGGTGGCCCGCTTGACAAAAATGGTTGGAAACCATAAAGGACTGTTGCTATAGTTTTTGAATTTTACCCTTAAGAGGTAATAATTAACTGGCTGCAAATGCTTGAAGGCTACAGGCATAAGGTATGTAGCTAGTTTTGGTGGAAAATAGTTGGAAAAATGACCTTTTTCCACCATGTATTCCTTATTTAATCCTTCAGTTCTCAAACTGTAAATGCTAAGAAGAAACTGATGTTTGCTGAGCTTTTTCTCTTTGCCTGTTTAATACCATGACTTACTTTCGAATTAAGTGTCCCCCTTGTCCTGCCCTGAGAAAATAAAATCTGCTCACAAATGTTGCTTTCCATGTGTTTCTAAAGCTCCAGATAAGGCTGCACCTCCTTGATAAAAGGAGAAATGCATTGGACTTTGTGACAGGGTTAGAATACATTTAAGCAAGAATTGTGGACGCACATACTGTACATCTAGTAGTAGATACAGTATGATATAGATGTACAGTATGTACATCAGCTAAAATATTCTTTGTTTGTGGTATGCAACTAAATATTGGTTATCATGGTTATCATTTTTATGGTATTTTTTATAAATAGCGCACAGGCATCTTTTAGTCTTTATCCTACTTGAGTTGTCGGATAGACTTCTAGGCATCATTTCTATCTTGCCTTGTGCGTCCTCCTCGTCCTCCCCGGGCCTCCTGGAAGTGCTGCCGGTCAGAGCAGACAGGTGTCCCCGAGTGGTGTTGATGTTTACGCGGGTGTAGGAGGAAAAGCCCTCCTGCGGAGCGAAGGCGCACACGTTTCTGCCCCTGTAGGTGCAGTTGAACAGGAAACACAGACTCTCTCCGGCCTGGCTCGGGTCCTCCTGCACCACGGCCACAGTGCAGTGTGGCTGGGAGCAGCAGGCGTGCAGACAGTCCCTCCAGGTGTACACTCTGTCCGGGGCGAGCAGGAAGGTGGCGCCCTGCTCGATGGACTGCCTGGTCCGGATGATGCGCTTCTCTGCGGCGTCGTAGTCCCCCACACAGGAGTCCGTCACTTCGCCGCCGCCTCTGACTCGGCTGTACTCCTGCTCCTGCTGTAACTGCTTACGAAACTCATCCAAAAGCTCCTCGACGCCGGAGATTTTAGATTTTATATCCGAGATTTGCGCAGACCGCGCGTCGACGCGGTGTAGGCCCATCAGCAGGAAGAGTCCGGCCAGCGACAGCAGCCGGTGATGCTGAAGCAGGGCCATTTTGTTTACGCACTGAAGCAGCGTGTCCCTCCGCCTCCAGCACAAGTCCAACACATCAGTTACACACACCTTTCTATCTAAATTTGAAAAACAAAATAAAAATACAGGCCTGTGTTGTTAATCAGAGCGGAGGAGGCGACTCTTCCTGCGCTGACGATGCTGAAAATCTGAGGTTGTCATGGTGAGGAGGGAGGGACAGTCTGAAGACGGGCTGCTGACGTCACAGATGGAGGTAAAGGAGCGAGGAGAACCCCTCCAAATCAGGCCTTCGCCTATACGCAGTAAAGTATTTTGGAGAGCGGCCAAAAATACACCATGACTGTTTTACGTAAATTAACATCTTCCAAACCATTCTTTTACATGAACACGAACACAACAGGATTAGGTTGGGATGGGCATTTTTATTTATTTACACGCTTTTTCAGTTTGATACAAAACAATGCACAGATTTCTTCTAAACATCACAATGTGGTCAAAATGTAAAGGCTTCTCCAGGATGATCAATATTTTTGCATGACATAAACATGCTCAAATCACGGCATGAGCAAGATACCAACAAAACACGCGTGTAAATGGAGAAGTAAAATGGCTTCAACATTTCCATATGATTGAGACACTTTACAAATATTTAATTACACAAATTAATGTTCACATGGTTGTTAATCAGGGAGCATAATCAATACATTGTCAAGAAACAAAAGTTGTTCACATAAAATATTACAGAGTATATTTACATAATGATGCAAAATACAAAATGTTCGTTTTGCATGTGTGACAAAATTAAATAAGTTGTAAATAAAAGACCATGTGTCAGGATCCTTCAGATTAAATAAAATAAAATAATGTAGTGAAAACGTAATGACAACGTAGGCGTGCACTGATCAGCCATTACATTATGACCTCTGCTAAATACTGATCGTCCCTTGATCGTGGCACGTGAATTATGTAGACCTGTGCTTGGAATCGCTGAAAAGCGGCTGGTTCAGTAATGACTGCCTTAAAACTGTTATATTCATCATGTGGGTCCAAACGCCATGGCTGATCAGTGTGTAAGTCCTATCTCAGGCTTGTTAAATACCGTCAGTCCCACAGTTTTGTAAACATTTTGTAAAGACACGAGTTTGTGCTGTCACTAAATATAGTTCTGTAACAAGAATCTGCCATAACAAAAATACATCTGCACTTTAATATATCTTTAAAATGACCTCTTTTTTCTTCTTTAAACAGTAAAATACTCCAAAGCGGGTTCTCAGTAAAGTTAGGAGGCCGCACAGACAAGCTCGTCCAGTCTTTTTGTTTCGTTTTTTTCTGATTGACTGATTATATATTGAGGTAAAGAGGATGAGCTGCTCTGATGGTGTCCCCAACAAAGTAAGGCTTCAGGAGGGCTTCTGTCTGTGCTCTGTGATGGCCTTCCACAGTCTGCACAGGATCCCGCCTCTGGGAAAGATGGAGAGATTCGTTATTTCTTTACCTGTGTGTGCCCATAGCACTAGGTGTGTGTTTGATTACAGGGATGATATTTTAAAGTAAAATAATTCAACTTTAAAGCGATAGAACAACTACATTTCTGTATGTTCCACCTGCTTCTTCTGTAAAAAAAAAAAAAACCCAGAAAAACCACAATGTGATGTTGTGTCATTTATGACCGCTAGAGGGCGAAATTCGCTTGGCTTACAAACAGTAAGTGCAGCAAACACTGGATCTGATCACATTTTTTATGTTTATTTATTGCAAGTTATTGAGTCTAACTATAATTAAAGAAAATAATCTGATATAACAAATAATATTTCGTTATTTAAGTAACACCGTGACAATAAAACAAAAACACAATTGCACAATATTTACATGTGTTCTGCAGGACAGGAAAGGGGTGGAGGGGGTCAATAATTAACAATAAAAATAACAAAGAGGGATGGTATTTTCCTGTCTTGAATATCTGAGTGTGAATGTGTCTGTAAGGCTGCCTTCATGTAATCTGGTAAAGATGATCCTTTTCAGTAGTGAAGCGGAAATTACGAGTGCATTGTGTTCAAGTGCTTCTGTGTTGTAGTAAAGTAAAACATAAAAAAGAAACACACACACACACCAATACACTATACACTAATACATCTACGTGAGACAGTAATCTACAAACTGCTGAACTACTGCTTGTTTGTATCCACTTTGATCGAAAAAAACATATAAAGTTTGGCTCTGTTTATTTTTTACATGACAATAAGTGGAAAAAGAGACAATATTAAAATTGAGAAGCTAAAAAGCTAAAAGCTTCATAACAATCAGCTTTACGACATAAAAAATAATTTTGCTGCTCGCTGTTGTGTTGAAAGGTCAAAGGTGATCTCATCTAGGGAACTCGGGCATCAAAATTATCTCCCAGTTTTCTACTCGGCAAGTGGTATTCACCATAATTACGAGAGCACATGAATGCATCATCAGTATGATGTGTAAGTGTGTGTGTGTGCATATTCTAAACTAAAATGTAGCTCAATATCATTGATGCTGTTGCTGACCTCAATACATGCGGGATAGTATAGCGTCATTACCCACTCCTTATATTTAAATATATTTTCTAGTTTTTATTTGTTATTAATATGATCAATATTAGAATCACTACCAATATTACCAATAATTATTTTGTGTACGTTTTTTTTTCTGTGTCCTGATCTGTGTGTTGCCAGAAGAGGTTGCCCTCCAAGCATCAGTCCACCTCCTGCTTTGCCTTTTTTAGTTTGTGTTCACCGAAATAGGATTATTTGAGTCCTGGTTCATTAAAAGAAGCCAGACGATCTGTTGGCAGGGTATATTTTTTTTATTATACAATTGTGTTAATAGGGGGGTGAGTGATCATCTGGGTGTAGATTAAAACGTGTATGTGGCTGTAGAGTATTGTTGAGTGGGTATGTGGTTGTATTTAGAGCAGGGGTGTCAAACATACGGCCCGCGGGCCGGATGATTTAATCCGGCCCCTGCCCTGTAGAGCATAAATTCCAGAGTATGTAAAAAAAAAAAAAAGTAAGTCTCTAGCCCATTCCTGTGCGGAGTTATGAATTTTTAAAGAATAACCAGAATGCTCATTCTAGCCACTAGGGGGCATTAAATTTAAAAAAAGGATAGAGTTCCACACGTGTCCAGCAGAGGGCACTGACATAATAAGAGCTCAGGATATTATATATATTATATTATACACATTATATAGCCATGTGGTAAATGGACAGTCTGCCCCAGGGCGGCTGTGGCTTCAATAAAAGTTTACCACCACCAAGTGAATGAATAATGACTACTGCACTTTCAGGAACTTGTGACACAGGCTGTCAAGTTGGGGCTTTGATCAAATCACAGCTTATTATTATTCATTTATTGGAAACATTTTCTCTATTATATGTGGCCCGCGACCCGCCATGGGAGCTGAATTTCGGCCCGCGACCCAAAATGAGTTGACACCCCTGATTTAGAGTTATAGGAACGTATGTGGCATTCTATTTTTTTATGGACTGTTTATGTAGTGAATGCAGGGAGCCCAGGTTCTGTTAAAGGACGTGATGTCATCATGATCTACTGTCATTTGGGAGAGTGAAGTGTGTTGAAGAAGCAAGTTGGTCCACTGTGTTATGTTTATTGATTGTTTTGACCCCCAGTTCTGCAGAAAAACCCTCTTGGTGATAATTAGAGCTGTCAATAAGCTGTGTTATAAGAATGACTTTATGTTGAATGAGGAGGTTAGTATTAGTTGTCACAAACGTGTGTGCGTAATCCGTGTACCTTTCGATCATTAGTTATTCCGTTTCAAAATAAAATCAGAAAAACAACATTTCCATTTGTTTTTTTGTTTTTTTCCCTTTCTAAACTTGAATTAGAAAAAGAAATCTTGTATACGTCAATGTCAGTGTGTTTGTTTTGATTCTAGTTGTTTTTAATTCCCTCCAAAATGATGACGTTACTATTATTTCGTTTTATTATTGTTTTCGACACCGGAAGTGAGAAGAGACCTCAGCTCAGAGCCGCTCCTACACTTGTTTGGAAAGTTTTATGCAGATACTTTTTAAAAATTGGGCAACACATGCAGAGATCAGAGATGCTTTATATTATTACATATTTTTAATTATGCATTACATTATACATTATTACCACGGAGGGAATGGTTGTTCAGAAATATCCGTGAGGAGATTCTGCTTGGAAAACGACCTTAAAAAGCTGGGCAGACACTGTGCGTCTCTGTCATACAGGGGGCTACGAGCCACGAATAGCTGCTCACGACGAACGTACGAGTGAAAATCGCACGGTCACAAGGTTTTCAAACATGTTTGATATTTTTTGCAAGTCGTGCGGTCCTGGCCCTGTGGCAGCGACACTGAAGCCGGCGGAAAGCAGCGCGAACACGGGGAAATGCAGCTGCAGGCGCCGGGAGGAGAGGGCACATGCGTTATTATAGAGGGGGGGGGGGGGGGGCACCAGCTCTCCCGGGCCATGGGAGAGAAAAAGGCGCGTGGAGTCCGTGAGTGAGGCGGGTGCAGTCGCCCCGACACTCACATCTTCCTCCTGTTCGCTCAGCTCCGCTCTTGGGCGCCTCCGAAGCGACATCACCGCCCACTGCCTCCTCCTCCGCCCCGGTCACCTCAGCTGCTGCTGCTGCTGCTCCACGAGGAGCTCAAAGTGAGCCGTAACGAGTTTGAGAAATAAAAGTCCTAATGACATAATAAACAACGGTTACAGAGGAGATCGCGTTGAAGCTCGACCTCTTTTGCTTAAGTTTGTTTTTGTTTCCCTCTTGCGCGAGGGAGAGAGAGGCAGAGAGAAAGTTACTCATCATTTCCAGCAGCAAATCAAACCGAAGCAGAAGTGAACAAAATAACGGAAGTTGTTTTAGCAGAGTTTGTTTCCACTGCATTGCAAAGAAATGGGTCAATATTTTATTTAGAATTTTTTGCCTTTCCAATTTAATTTAGAAAATGGAAATACAATAAAACAACCACATAATTAGTTTTTCTGATTTTATTTTGAAACGGAATAACTAATGATCGAAAGGTACACGGATTGTGCGTGATGCATTCAAATCTGTGTTCCATTTTTCTGTTTTTTATAACAGATAATTATAATTCAATGGCAAATAACTGAGTAATTATGTGTGTTCGGAATACAACCAATTAACTGTTTTATTTTTTTGTTGCTTTGAAACACTTGCACACATGATGTTGTGTGTATGAATGAATAAAACATGCTCTTTCAGAAAAAGTTGTACTTCTGTATTTGTGATGCATGGAGGGGCATGTCTGCTTTTTATGGCCCCAATATGTTGAAGTGAAACTGTTGCCACACACTCATGTCACTTTAGTTTACCTCAGTCTTAAACTCTTCAGATCATCTCTGGTCACATCAAGGAGGATGTCATTCAGTGTGTACTGCTCGTTCACGATCTGCAACATCAGACCGCATTAATGGCTCCAGTAAAATAATTGAAATAAACATACTGTAGCCGCATTTCAAAATAAAAGCCCATCTCACCTTGTCTATGGAGTCCTGGTCGGCCCCCGAAAGCCGCAGCCATTTGGTCAGCTCCGTGTCTTGCTGTATCTCAGCGTTGTGGCTTTTTGGTCCCTCCTGCGCGTCCGAGGATGTGGTCACATCTGAGAGAGAAGAGCGCTTTTATTTTCTGAACCACTTCCTATTTTACAAACCAGACCACAAAAACTCAATAGTAGGACAACAGTGTGCTGCATTGACCAAGCCCTGATGTTCTTTAGATGTGCTGCTTCTAACCCATTCATCTTTTAAATCATGTGAATCACATTTTTGAAATTTGATGAATCATGATTAATTGCGCTTTGATGTAATGATTAATAAGCCTTCATAAAACGCCCTAGGTTAACAACAGGATAACAATACACAGCCTAGCCTTGTGTTCTGTAAAGTAGTTTGTTGAAACGTTTTGCTAAATGACTTCCAACAGCACGCTCAGGGTTCAACTTGGCAACTCCTCCGCGCACATAAACATGAAGACAGATTGAGTTTCCACAACTGTGCTCTCGTATGTACAATAGCTACCTGTGGGCTCTGATCTCAGCTTGAGGAGTCGTATCTCCTGCTCTCTCTCCTCCAGCACCTGTTGAAGTATGGCCTGGTACTCTCGCTCCTTCTCCAGTAACTGCTCCAGCAACCTGCACAGCAGAAAGCACACGTATTGATTATGGCTTTATCTTTAAAACCCAGACAAATCAGTGTTTCAAAATTCTCTCCACAGAACTATTTCTTTTGTAGTACAGTAAGATCCGTTTCCCTCCATAGACATCAATTTAAGTTCTAAAAACAGAATATGAATGCAGAGTAGCCTAAAAGCAGGTTTCTAAGCCTTCTAAAGTATTGTCGACTTTAAGGTTTTTTTTACCTGTTGGTCTCCAGTTTCATCCGGCCCAGCTCCATGCTGACTGAGCGCTGGGCGGCGTGGGACTCGTGTGACATCGTAGAGCTGAGGGTGCTAACTCCAGAGGTCACCACGGTGTCGTCGTTAGGGGCGATGGTGTCGTCGTTGGGGGCGACTGGACCGTCACGGCTCTGATGGTGGGACTGGGACCGGCCCGGCACAGGGTCATCCTCTACATCGTCCTGGTCCGCAGGATCACTCTCTGACGCCAGGCTGAAGTGAGGCCTCAGCTCTGTACAGGCAAAAAGAGACTCACTAACATGGACAAGGATTCTTTACACAGACCAGGCTCGGGTTCTGTTGCCAAGCTACTTCTATCCAATGGAAATGAAAACCAATCATTTCAATATTCTACTTTTTTTTTTTTTCCATTTACTAGCATTTTATCAACTGGGAAATTATTAAGATAATAGATGAACTCTTTTACTGCTTTGGCAAATATTCCAAGACATTTTGATAATTCCTTTATTGAAAGTCTGTTGACCTTTTCTTTTATTTGTTGCTTTGATGGCCTGTCTGTGAAAGATAATAACAGACTGAACCACAGAGTGAATGTATGCAGTAAGATCTCTGGTGTGCAATATGTCACCCCACATTTTTTATTTTTTATTTTTCATCTTGTGTCCTGATGCAATTGCAGTTCATGATGTGTTGAATGTAATGAACATTTGTATGTACCTTTGTCTCATATTATTCATTCAACAATATAATATAAAATTCTTCTTTAAACGACATCATATGAAGGCCTGTTATTAGAACACCCTCCACTCAGATGTGTTTCTCTCCACAGACCCATATTGAGCAGCTAATGTATTTAGCCCTGCTTTGCCCCTGAGGCCTGGACTTTACCTGGCACCAGGATAGTGATGGCGGTCTGCACTGCTTTACGGATGATGTTGTCCAGAGCGAACATCCAGTGAGGCTTGATGTTGTGGTTTCTCAACACTTTGTTCACCTAAAGATCAGAGGAATATTTATCAGGAAAGTTGCATTTCATAATTCCTGAGCTTGTTTTGGCGACATCAGCAACGGAAGGATTGTTTATTTGTATAATAACAGATACAGTGGGAAAAAAAAGTATTTGGTCAGTTTCACATAGACATTCTATTGGATTTTGACCAAATACTTTTTTTCCCCACTGTATAGACAGACATAAATGTGTTCTCTACCGGTAGTTATTTATTGTTTGCTGTATGTTGTCTGAGCAACAGGGGGCGCTCTAGATGCACACATTTACATTATTAAGTGCACATCATAAAAAGCCAATTGCTCTCTTATGCCATCTCCACCTGCAATTTACTTCCAGATGACTCAGTTGTGTCAGAATAGATTAAAATACAAGGTTATTTCAATTTAATAACACGCCTATTGTTATAAATTGCTATAAGAGCGGGTATAAAAGCGGAAACTTACAGCGTCCTGGAAGCCGAAAAGAACCACCTGCAGCTGACTGATTGCCGTGCTGTCAAAGTCCAGCTCCAGCTTGAGTTGAGACAATGTGCTGGCGATGATTTTCCTGTCCGCCATCCGCACAAAGTCTGCCAAACTGGACACCAGGGTGGAGATGTTCTGTGGCTTCAGTTTGGTCTCCTCTGATCCCTAAGGATGAGACAACGCGTGCCGTTAAAGCATCACCAGTAACTGAATATAACGCACTGTTGTGTATATGAATGCCGAGCTTGCTCTACCTGTGTGAGCGCGTCCATTAGGTTGGCCACCACTTTGTCCCGGTCCTCAGTAAGAATGTGGTGCAGCGTGGCCCTCCTCTCGCTGTCCTTTCGGAGCAGGAAGAAGCCCGAGTCTTTCTCATCGGGAGAGGGAGGGGCGCTGTGGTCCTCGAAATTCTCCACGGGAATGCTGGACAAAAATGTTCATACACATAATTTCAATGGACCCATGCAAATGCCCGATACGCGTTTTCATTCAGAATTTCTTTCATTGCTCCTCTCTCTGACAGAAGCCAGGCTGCCAATCTGCACACCTTCCAAAACCACCAACCACTCATTTTCACATCATCTATCATTTTGTCCAGGTAATGCAGCTAATGCTGTATCAGGCTCATGAACAGTAAATGACCCATTACCTGCCATTTGCACTATGTGGTTATTCACCTCACACCTGCAGCTTTCAGTGCATTATTAAATCAAACATTCAGGCCGCTGTGTGTCACAACATGTATATTGTGTGTATTTAGCTATTTTGTTTAGTTTAGCTAATTTTACTTAATTATTACTAGTTAATGTTACATGTTGCATAATAGCCAACAACAACAATTTCCTAGTTTGTGAATGTACCTTTACTCACAATGGCAATAAAATCTATTCCAATTTTTTAAAGCAGAACTAAGTAACTCATGTCCCTAGAGACCATAAGCGCCACTGCAGGTGTCATAGCATGTTGCGTTTTTTTTACTCATTAATTGTCTGTGAGAGCAAATACTACGCTGACAGAAAAGACCAAGGGAGAGAGGGATATTGTACATCCAAATACACAATGGACATAATTTCTTCACCCAAACTTGGCTGTAAATACTGTTTAAGTGGCGCTAACCCGCAGTTAGCTTTGCCTGTGAGCCTGTTAGCTTCTTCTTCGTGATTCTACTAGTGTGTATTGAGGCCTCCGACCTGTAAGCAGCGAAGTTGCAATTGTGGTTTTCTGGCAGAGACACCAGGGGGAGATGAAAGACCCTCCCAATCCCATTAACACTTGTATTACCCCCAGAAGGACTACAACAATGATTTATTAAGGTAAACAAGTTACTTCAGAGCAGGGTTCTTTACTTTTTTCCCCACATGAGCTTCTTTTACAAAATAATCTGATTCTTATGCTTTGAGGATACTTCATTTATATACCACTGATAGATAGTTCACAGAAAGGGATCAATCATGTTTTCTCATTTATATACACTGCCTGGCTCCCCTCAAAAATCTGTCTCTCTAATCTATGGTCTATCTAAAGTCCATCACACATTGTTTGTGTGAAAATGATTTCTCATGCTCCCTGAACCTCTCATTGTCATCTCCGTGTTGCTGAACCTAGACCTGACCAACTGTAACAACCCCAGATCATAAAAGTTCGACTTGTGTTGGGTCAGAAAGTATATTTTAGAAGATACAAAACATTAGGTTTTGCTTATTCAAGTCCAGTTTTGAACTAAAACACAGCTGTCCGCCTTTGTGCATTGCGTGCTGCCGGTGTTTAACACACCTGAGAAAAAGGGAGCGCGGGCCCTTGACGTCCCTCTCGCTGAAGCACTTGGCGCTGGGTTTGAAGTTGAAGGGGTTGGTGTGGAGGTCGTTGTCAGGGGAGACGGAGCCGTATTCGCTGCTGCTGCTGGTGTCCTCCACCACCACGGGCACCGGCAGAGAGATACTGCGCAGGTACTCTGAAGCACACAGTATAACTATGATTGACTGCACTGGGATGAGTCGGCTGTTCATGTGAAGGGTCTGAATAATCATGTCACTGTGTATTTTTTTCCCTCAGATTTTTCTTTTTGAAAGGAGAAGATAATCCATTGTATTAAGTCTGAAAACAGGCACAAGGCAGTTTGGTACAAATGTTCTACATGGGCTTAAACCCTGCTTAATATTGGATAATGATGAAACAGATGTAACTACTTTTGACAGATAGAGCTGAGTCATGACATTGAAGAGGACTGACTTAAAAAGAGCGAAAACAACACAAAAAGCCGTTAAATCCCTGAGCTACTGGAAGCAGAACCCAGAAAGAGGAAGCACTAAAGAAACAAACAGAACACTGAAATATCATTTGGCAATTCCATGAAAATGAAAAACGTTGTTGTGCAATATGTTTCTTAGAAAAGGTAATGTGTGAGGCAGCAGGTGACTACAGGCAAAAATATGATTAGATTAGATTTTGAGTCTGTTCTGTAGCTGTCTGAATAAACAGAAAGCACCTTACCTGACCCAGATGAAGGAGCTGGAAAAGGGACAAAAACAACAAAGACATGTGTGAGCAAAGTACAACGTCTTGCAACAGTTTCCTGGAATCATGACGCGGCAGCCTTTTCTTCCATGACTTTCGCTTTCTTTTGCAACTAAATCAGGAAATATACTGGAAATGTGCCATTATATGTTTGATATTTAGAGAAAAAAAAAAAAAAGATTGGCGAGAAGCAACTTCAGTAATGGGTCAATGTGGCGTCAACTCAAATCATCGTACTGGATGTGTTCATTTGGTTACAAAAGATAGAAATGTTGCAAAATACTACTTACTGGAAGAACAACTGTACTACTTAATTTCCAGCAGTTTTGATTTTTTCGAGATATGAATAATTGAATGAACTGCCAATTTAACAGGCTGAGGACAAATGAAACCCGATTCATTAAATGTACTTATGGCGGTTTATACGCACCACTGAGGCTGCTCTTGTTCTTCTTCTTGCGGCTGGTGACTGTGAGGAACTGGTCGCTGAGCAGGTCGGTGGCTGTGGCGCGTCGGTCCGGGTCAGGCTCAAAGCAACGCAGGATGAAGGCCTTGGCCTCTTGAGACATAGACTCGGGGATCTCCGGGTGGATCTTAAACATGCCCACCTGCACACAACACACATATAGATGAGAAATCCTGGACGCTAGTTGACGTTATTTCATCACTTTTTGATTAAGTCAGTCTTCAGGCCTGTAAGTGATAAGCAAGATGTCTGCATGTAAATTTATGTTTAGATTTATTCAATGTATTTTCAATCAATATGAATTAAAAGTTTTCAAATCAGTGACAAGTTTAGATTTGACAGACAATGGTCAAGGAAAGAAAAGTGACTTTAGGCAAAAGGGCAGTAGTTGAACTCGCAATAACAGGTATGTTAGAAATTTGCTCTCTAGTTGTGGAGGAATGTTAGCTCAAGATTAGGCAGAGACATGTTTCTCCCGCAGACATTCTTTAGACATGAGTGATGAGGAAAAATAGCGTTTTGAGAACAAAGAAATACATTAACAAAATACAACAATCCTAAAAATCTCCAACCCAGATATAAAGGTTTAGCAACAGAATCAACAGAATCTATCTTCATTTTCAAATAAAAAGGTAAACAATTAACTCTTATTTGTGTATATAATGTAAAATTTCATTTAAATGGCTTTCATGTAAATTAGATAGATAGATAGATAGATAGATAGATAGATAGATAGATAGATAGATAGATAGATAGATAGATAGATAGATAGATAGATAGATAGATAGATAGATAGATAGAAAAAAACACCAACAACAAAACACTACCTCATACACTTGCTGCAAACCTACAGTATTACCAAAACAGTAATATCATTGCACACTAGAAGACAGGTAATGAACTGTGGCCCCTCCAGAATGTAAAAACAAAGAAAAAAAATACAGCATGTATGAAACAAAACCTGTGATCAGTGTTTTTGTTCGTCTACAAGGAGGATTTACTCTCAACTTAAGTTTGTTTTTAATTTAACACCAGATGGAAACTCACATATTTAACACTTTCAGACAGGTCCTAATAACATCCCTAATGGCCTTCACAGGGTGAAGAGAGCTAAGCAAATAAACAGCAGGACGAGGCAAATAGATCAATTATGGTTTCAAACAAAGCCGGGGTGTGCTGACAAACTGGACGAGCACACAGCCTGGAAAGGGCTACGCCGGAGAGCTGTGTTGTTTTGTGTTGAAACAACTGTGTGTGTGTGTGTGTGTGTGTGTGTGTGTGTGTGTGTGTGTGTGTGTGTGTGTGTGTGTATGGGAAAATATTTGTAGTCAAAACCGTGCAGCAGCAGGTGCATACTTCAATGGTGCATGCTTTCAATATTGCATGTGTATAAAAGAGAGGCTGTTTTGAAGCAGGTGGGTGTCCTAATCTAACATGTATTCCGTCGTTTGACATTCGGTACAGTTATTTGTGCCTTTTGTTATTCTAATATATGGATCCTAAATGGTTCACAGAACATGTACTGGTTTTCAAACACAGAAAATTGTAATGCAATATTCATGTGGTGAGCAGCCTGTCTGTACAGACTGCTGACAGCCCTGTACACGGTGTCCTTGGGTGTAAAAAAAAAGACTGGTTTTGCTCGAGAGTGGCAAAAAAACATGGTCCATTTGTAAAGCAGAGTCTGAGTGCCCTCTCAAGCCGACACTACAAACCATCAATCACGACACAGACAATCCGTCACAATCTTTTACTACTTACTAAGATGTTTCTCAAACTTTCACGCCAAGTACCACTATTGTGGTACTTACTCCAATAGGCTGAGGCAAGTGAATTTTACGAGGGTTGATTACTCCAGATCGTAGCATAGGAAACAAGCACTTACTCCGAGCGATGATGTTATGGATGCCAAACAATACCTCGACTTTCTTGTGATGTGATGCGATTACAGTCAACAAAGCGATTCTCTCCCAAGCTCACCCCACCGCCAGGATGCAGGCCCAGCACAAACACTACACACAGCTCAGGTGAGCATGTCAACTAATGTGTAAACCACTCCCCCGGTGCCCCCAATCACCGTGGTGCAGGAGCGCATGACACACTCACACGGCCTTTCATAAAGAGGGGAAACCACCAAAACCCTGTACGTCTTCTGTAACAGGAGTACATGTACACACATTTGCATAGTGCACCTTTAATTGAAATACCTAAGTATTTACAGAAAATACCTCGAAAGTACAAATCCATTGAAGTGTTATAAAAATAGCATAATACTATATCTGCACAGCGCCCTCTATTGTTTTGGAGTATGCATTGTTTGGCTTTTAAAATAAACAAACCAAATTTACCTTTATAGAAATGTAGTGGAGTAGAAAGTATCATATGCAGTGTAGTAGTTAAAGTAAAAGGTTCAACAAAAATAATAAAGTAAAGAACAGGTCCTCAAAAATTGAATTTAAATACAGTACTTAGGTAAATTGTCTGCACCCTTGGACATAGTATTTGGAATTCCCAGTTCCACTAGATCTTAACCAGGTTGAGGGCCTATACACTCATTCAAGCAATAGAGGAAGTAATCTGGGTGACCTATGTTAGCTGACAGCAGCCAACACATAAACCAATACCATTATATCATTCCTTACTATTTTTCTCCAGTGTGCAGAGGGTGAAGGGTCTCACCTTGAACATGGCGGCCTGTGGCTCCCCCAGCTCGTAGAAGGGCGGTCTGCCGGTGGCCATCTCAATGATGGTGCATCCCAGAGACCAGATGTCTGCAGGTTTACCGTAGCCCCGAGGACCCTTGTCAATGATTTCAGGAGCCATGTACTGTAGTGTGCCTACAGAGACAAGAACACAAGTTAATTTCTCGCTATTCATTGATAAAAAAGAATGGAAACTTAACTACGAAAAAAACACTTTAAACTCAAATATTTCAAACAGCAGGATTTAAAGGACCCATTATATTTAAATCTAGCCAAAATGTTTCCTCATCAAAACACAAAATGTTCCCTTCTCATTATCTCAAAACACCAGCCCACACCTGATAAGTTCGGTCTTATCATTTCAGGGCTCAAACTTCCTCCACTACCAACCATGTCTTGCTAGTGGCGAGCAACATTGTTCTTTTGTTTCACTTGTTTAAACCGCTTCTGTCTTTGCCAGCAGAGCATAAGTCCAGAGATTTTTTTACACAGAGAAATACTTTTGCTTGTTTCCCCACTGCATACTTTATTATGAAATGAAATACCAATACTATGATGTGTCCATTTTGGAAAAAAAAAACCCTGAATGATGCGTAACAGAGACACAAACTAAATACTGAAGATAAAAAGCTCAATGAAAACCTAATTATAAAACAAATGTCTTGCTTTCTAAAACCATGACATCCTTTTTCTAATGTCAATGTGTGTGAGCGCCTAATCTTTGTCGAGGCTTAAGTCTTTACAGAGCGGCAGCGCAGGGCCTCCTGTGTCATCAGATAATCTCCACTCAGTCTGCAAGTTTCAGCGCACCACTCAAAGAACCCTTTTGTTCTATAAATAGCCCTCCACTGTGTGCTTCCCAGAGTGTGCTGAGCTAAAACAGGAAAGTCGCACATTTATAGTGGGGCTGGGCTATAAAAAGCCATGGTAGGAGTAGCCTAGTGCTTTCTCTGTCACACACAGAAAGGGTAACTCCCAGTATTAGGCCTAAATACGTCAGACCAAGACGCCATTGGCTGCGGCGGTGGAGCCATTAAAACTGACCACAAACACACGAGCCAAACCCAGCCACCGTCACAGGGTTTAAAAGAGGAAATGTATAAATGCTCTGAGGGGGACGGCCAAAAGTCATGTGTTGCACTGTGAGCTCGTAGACATACAGTAGGTTAGCACTCCTGCCTTCGATTCCCAGAGTTTAAATGATAAACCTCTCGTGGTTATTCCTGTCTGTGAATCCGCAGTGCTCGCCCAGAAAAGCATTTACTCTAAATACAGTCTGGATGAATTGGGCCTTGTGTAATTGGAGGCAGTAGGTCAGTGTGTACCTGTGAAGGTCTCAGTGCAGGGGTTGATCCCGGCCAGTCTTTTGGACGTGCCAAAGTCCGAGATCTTCAGGACGCCGCTGTAGGTGTTGATGAGAACGTTGTCGCCCTGTGGAGAGATGGTGAAAATTAAAAATGCATTGATCTCGCCTTTGTTCTGGTATGCACACAGGTAGGGCAATGTGTGAGGAACAAGAGGGCAAGTTTTTGCATGTTTTGCGTGACTATGGTCAGATCATGCGGTATTTTCAAAATGAATTCCTATACTCATCAAGAGTTATTATTATAACTTATTAACTTATAACTTATTATTGTTTCTTGTTTGTAGGCCTGTACAATTTGGGACTGCCATCAGCTTGTAATGAGATTTTTAAAACACATCCAAGAGCATTTGCTTTTGAGAAAGGACTGAAGCATGAAGTCCTAAACCAATACCAAGAATCACATTAATAGTGGAGGGAGCAGGTTTTGTACACACAACAATCCCATGGAGACAGGAAAATATTATCAAAAACAATTGCCACACTGCTGTGTTGCAATGTTGATATAATTTTGATAAATCTTCTTGACCCTACTGCATTTGATAGTTATCTTAGCAATAAAATTGTGCCATCAGACAGCATGCTGCAAAGTGCAGGAACACAAAACTATATTATGGCACTTGTTGGACTCATTTATTACAGTTTGACCCTCTTCACTTAGTCACAATAATCTATTACTCTTAAGATGTAAATGAGGATGTAAGTATTATTGACAAGGGGCTTTCTTTGCAAACTTCAACCATGGCCTTGATTTAAAAAAAAAAAAAAAAAAGGGGACATTTTCCAAACAAACCACTAATCCAGCCATTGCCCACTTAAATACAATGCAGCAACTTTCCTTTTGTCTCATAAAATATGCTACAAAATGGATACTTTTAATATTAAACAGTGTATTTAATGTCTGAACAATGTATTTTAATGTATTTCCTGGTTTCTGAGAGCCGTCCAAAATATTATTTCAGGTTGCTTTTGACATAGTTATTGCTAATAGTTGGTAGTTTATGTAGTCTGGCTCCCTGTGGAGTTCACCTGTCAGTCAAACAGTATGACAGCTTTTGGGTGACACTCTACTCAGTGTTGGGTTTCTGTAGAAGTTGTTTTCCTCTTTTTCACCGCAAAAATAGTTTAAGCTAAGAGGCAATTTAAATCATACTTTTAAGAATTCAATCAAGACATGAGAGAGAGTGGCACTGAGAAAAGACAACAAGGCAGAGATGCACGTATCAGAGGAAACATGGTGTATGGCAGGGATTTTACTAGTCATTTTGTTTTGAAATGAATATATGGGCAGACGAATTTTGTGAATCACCTTGATGTCTCTGTGTGCGATCTGGTTGTCGTGCAGGTACTTGAGCCCCTCCAGGATTTGCCGGGTGTAGAAGCCGATGGTGGGCTCGTTGTTTTTGAGAGGGCCCCACTTAGAGCGCAGCAGTGCAGAGAGGCTTCCTGTGCAGCAGAGCAAAGTCCGACAATAATCAATACAGCCTCTGTTATCTGAGATTCTTGAGCGATTAGTCGAGTAAAGTCAGTTTTGTGTGACTTGTACTTCTGCGGGCACTTTAAAATAATATTTGGCATGACCACCACAGCTATTACTACAGTTACTATGCATACTACTGCAAGCACTGCTACTGCTACTACACACTGCACATTCAAAAAAAAGACTCCTTTTTGCTATAAATGTAAAAACATGTTGTCTGACCTCCGGGCACTTGCTCCATGAAGATCTTGATGAAGCCGTTCTCACTGATGGAGCCCAGGTACTGCACAATGTTCTTGTGCTTCAAGTGTTTATGGAGAGCGATTTCCTCGTGAAGTGGCTGAGAGTATCTGCCATGACAGCAGAACAACGTGTAAATGCATGGCCAGAGGTGTATCCAGACTTTTTGTCACTTGGATGGCAGAGGGTTGCAGAGAGCCAGCCTAAGTTTTTATTCTGTATTCTGGTCAACCTGCATGCATAAATGTGTACCTATGACAGTTTCCCCATATTTGTCATCATTTGGTGATATAAGTAAAATTTAAAGTAACTTGGTACTGAGCCATTTTGGGTGGGGCATGTCCAGGGGAGTGACCGGGACATGCCACTGTATAATGGTGCAAACTATGGTTAAAATGAGGTTGTGTCATTTCTTATTTCAGTGGTTCTTAAACAGTGGTATTTTGGTTTCTTCAGGTTGGTACTTAGGATCATCTGCAACTTAAAACTTTATTCCTTTTCATTAGAGATTGCTTTGGTAATGCAGCCATGGTACCGAGATTGGACTAAATTACGGCTAAGCGGGTTGTAATATTTCCCCGTTTAGTCTTGATCTAGGAGAGGTATTTGGTGTAAAATGTTTGAGAACCAGTGATATACTGTATCCAGTGATATACTGTATACTAGATATAGTTTTAAGCAATAATCTCCTGCAACGGGCCATCTCTTGCAGGTTATTTCCCTTGGCTATGAAACAATAGTGAGTGCAGTAGGTCAAATCAATACAATGTCATTTATCTCCCAGTGCATTTCATTTTAAAGACATGGGCTGGTCCTGTTGCAACTCAAGAATAAGAAGCCTCCACTGGACCACCTCAGTACAAAAAATCTGGATACGCCTACGTGTGCAGAATGTTTTTTTTTTTTTTTGTACAAAATCATGGGTAAACACACCGAAGTCAGCCAGTCCGAAGCTTGGGTAAAGGGAGGATTATATATAAGAAAGAGCATGAGTGAAACATATCCCAAAGAGTGCATACTGTACATAAGGCAGGCCTTTTTTATTTTTATCTATTTTTACGATGATGGGTTAATTTGGCACCCCTGCAACAATTTCACCGCGTCACTGTCATGCCAGACGCGCTGTTGTTCAACCCACTTGTGCAGTAATTGAACATTTTGCCCACATGCTTCGCTCTGAAGGGCTCTGCAGGGAACAAACTGTGCTGGAGAAGTCCTTGAGCCGGAGACAGCTCGGGGAGGAGTGGGTGGATCCACAAGTGGCTTTGTGTTTTCCAGCCGTCAGTGGTGGGATTTCAAAGACTGGGGGGGACAGCAGCGTGTACGACAGCACCCCCTCCGCTAACAAGCAGCAATAACTAAGTGCTGAGCAGTTCAATGAGCGAGAAAATCCAGTGACTAGATGCTTATTAATTAATTAAAAGTGTCTCTCAAATTGTGACACGGGGCCCAGGAGTGGCTCACGCAAGGCTCTCATTTAGTTCTATATGTGGTTTTTTTAGAGTCTGACCTGCTGTCTCTCTCAGGGATCTCCTTGATGGCCAGTCGGACCTGGTTACTGAGGTCCCGTCCAGCGTAGACCACTCCGAATGTGCCTTTCCCCAGGACCAAGCGCTCGCCATGCTCATCATACTCATAATCATACTGAAAAAAAAATCATAACAAATACACCTAAGCCGGGAAAATGGCCTTCATTAAGTAGCCCATTGGTGCAGTGTAATAAAAGAACAGTGTCCTGCGGGACCTCCTTTGCATCAGCAAACCCTTCAACTTCCTCCCCTTGGCAGATATTTTACAAACAAACAAATGTGTCATTCTGGTCCTTCAACATGGCCAATCATTAAGCAAATTTTTAGACCTCACTTATGCGCGTATATATTCTGTATATTACATTTATTTAGTCAATATAATGTTTTTCTGTCTATTGGCCCAAACTTCTTGAGTCAAGTTAGAGCTAAAATTATTAATCATGGTTCACGGCTACAGCACGTTTGGGGGTGTCATTGCTGTTCACCCCCTTTCACCCTGCACTGTCCTGTCTAATATAGTCTCTCTCTTTATTGTTTTACATTTCACACTGAGTTCTAACTTTTCTGTAACAGAGCGCAGCACAAAACTGACTCCATCACCTATAGAAACAGGAAAGGGCAAGGCAAATGGAGAAAGAGGAGTATTGCATCAAAGCTTCACACAAAAAGCCACCTGCGTTGCGAACCTGTTCGACACCTGACGGGAGCTACAGTGTTGGGAGTAAAAATAGGGCGCGGGTCTGGGTAATTAGCTGTTCCTTTCAGCAGAGGGAGGGCCAACGCAGCGGCAGGTGTCGCAGGTGGCTCCCTACTGCTGCGTGCGTTCAGAGGCACTCTTATAATGCTGGCTGTGATGAATGGGATTGAAAAGGCTTCAAATCATCATCAAAGAAAAGCAGCGAGCACTGATCAGCTGGATTTGCTAAAAAAAAAACAATTCAGCTCAAATAATCAGACAGATGCAATCAGTGGTTTGATTGTGAGGTGAACAATGGGTTGTAATTAATGAAGAGACTGAATTATTACCAATCAAATAGCTCGTTTTATAGTATAGTGACATTATTTTTTTGACCTTTATCATCCCACTGAGATTTAGAGTTTCTTTTTCGCTGGTTCCCAGAAGGCAACAAAGCATCCTTGCCCCCTGGTTGGGTCGATTGCATTCAGAGAGAGACTGTGGCCAAAGATTGAATCTGGAAAGGAGCTAACCACTCTGCTACTCCAAGCATTTTCAGCCTACAGTAAGCCGCGCTGTCAAATGTAATGAATGCTGTGTTTAGTGTTTTCACCTCTAAGGCGTCACCATCACAGTCCCCTTCCTCAGGACCTCTCCAAGCCTCCTCCGCGATGCTGTTAACCAGGTCACAGAATCTGCAATGGAAGCCACAGACAAATTATTATACTACTGTAGTGTGCATCAATAATGTGAGATGATTGACTTTATACTTGAGTACAGTGGTTCTCAACTGGTGGGTCCGGTCACAAAACCGTTTTCAGTGGGTTGCGAGCTTTTCCCAGGAAACAATATTTTAATATTTATGAACAGAAAAAGCATAATCACTACTTGAGTCTTTTAAAATGACTGTTATTGGGTTGTTTTTAATCATAATTGAGCTTTTTTGCTTATTTAATGCTTATTCAACACATTTATTTGAGCAAAAGACAGTGGCGGTTTGTCATGACTCGACTGGACCTGCTTGACCCTCATGACCAACTAACTACTTGGGACTTGAACGTGAAGTCCTAATTTGATCTTGACCTCTTGGTATATTTTAAGAGTTAGACTGTGGCGTGAAAAGTCTGAAAACCACTGACACAAAGTACACAGCCAAGTCCAGAGATAATGGATTGAACATGACGCCACAAGACGATGAGTCACCTTCAAAGAAAATGTTTCTGTGCCTGTACTTTTGTGACATTATGAACTGTGTGAGCTGCTTGAAATGCTAAAATGTCAGACGATAAAGATCAGTTTTAAGTTTGTGTTTTGGTACAAAAGGCTTCAGTGCCATTAGCTTGTTTATGCGGGTACCTCCCACGCTCCTGTCTACAATATGTGACCTTTACCACTGCTGCCTCGCTCTCAGGGGGAATCACAGTTTGTCATCGTCCAACACACTGCATTCCTCTGTCTGCTGCTGCTGCTGAGACTAGACTGGCCATGCAGCTTTTTGCACTTGATCGTCTCATGTAAAGAACTTGTTTCCCCACAATGTCTAATAATAATATTAATAATATATATTTATTTGAATTAAAGACACACACTGTCTTAAATGCAAAAGTAAACTCATGGCTCCTCCCTACGCTCCTATGCACCTGCTCTAAGAATAACCTTGTGCTTTATGTCCTTGGGCAAGACACTTGAGGGTGTCGGGTCATGGGACACTGAGGAGAGGGTCGTGAAAGGATTTCAAGTCAATATTTTTAACATGATAATTTTGCATTTCATGTATTTTAGACTGAACACAATAAATTTCCTGAAATGATGCCAAGTAACAATATTTTAAAATGATTATTTCTTAACCCTCTTAAAGGAATAGGCCACCGTTTTTACATACTGAGATATGTTCTTACCTAACCTTAGACCAGTTAATATATACCCGTCTGGTCTTTGTCCGTGCGCTCTGTCACGCAAACGGAGCACATACGCAGCCTCTCCCACATGTCACATAGCTCCAAAAAAGCTCACGATAGAAGCCACCAAGCTCTTCCACGTGTTCCCTATTTAAATAAAGTTACGTGAAGTGTTTTCATGCGAAGTATATTTACACAGAAATGTTACATGTCGATTTTATAAGCAGAAAAAGGGGCACTATATTGTGAGGCGTAATGATACGAGGAGCACAACGTTCGCGCAGTAACTCCTAAAGACTTCCCCCCGCTCACTTTCGTCAATAGAAGCTGCGTGACTTGTAGAGAGCTAGCAGAGAACAGTTGAAGAAGCGTCGATAACTTGTGAACAATGCCTTTTACGTGCATCGTGCCGGGCTGTGATAACAAGCAGAAAGTATATAGTGTAGTAATGTTTCACAGATTTCCAACTCACCCCGGACGACGACACAGGACTCAGGACCTCTACCATGAGGTAGGAATGCACGAGCACTTTCCGAAAATATATTTTCTGCTTGTTGTAAAAGGCTCTCTACAAGTCACGCAGCTTCTATTGACGGAAGTGAGCGGGGGAAGTCTTTAGGAGTTACTGCGCGGACGTTGTGCTCCTCGTATCATTACGCCTCACAATATAGTACCCCTTTTTATCTGCTTATAAAATCGACATGTTACATTTCTGTGTAAATATACTTCGCATGAAAACACTTCACGTAACTTTATTTAAATAGGGAACACGTGGAAGAGCTTGGTGGCTTCTATCGTGAGCTTTTTTGGAGCTATATGACATGTGGGAGAGGCTGCGTATGTGCTCCGTTTGCGTGACAGAGCGCACGGACAAAGACCAGACGGCTAAGGTTAGGTAAGAACATATCTTAGTATGTAAAAACGGTGGCCTATTCCTTTAACCCCCACCTTAACCAAGGGCATTTACCCCAGTTCGACCGGCCTTACCCAAAATCTTTCTTGACTGGAGAGCTATAGGCCAGCGTAACACCTCATTTGAAAGCTAAGACCAACAAAACTGATCTAAAAAAATCTTTTTTTCTCGCGTTGTTGCCGTGTTGTCGTCACTATTTTGACTCTTTTTTTTTTCATTGCATTTTTGCCACTTTTTCCATCACTGTTATGCAGCTTTTTTGTTGTGTTTTTGTCACATTTTGACACATTTGTCGTCACTTTTTAGTCACTTTTTTGTCACACTTTTATCCATTTCGTCCAATTTTTTGTCACTTTTTTGGGTAATGACAAAAATGTGCTTTCAGTTGAGGGTTAAGAGGTTAACAGGCTCACACTGTTATTTTGCTAAGATAATCTTCCAAACAACAATTTCGACATCATTTTGCAGATATCATTCGACAGTTTTTTGACAGCACATTCAAACAGTTGTCGCTCAATACAGCTCTGTCAGAAAAACATCCGGCATCCATCTTGAACCTTCTCTGTCACCTCTCTCCCTCCTCTTCGGAGTATCCAACGGTAAATTGCAGGGCATTGGCAGTTGGGATGAGTCACGTCTATGCTCATTCTCCACATAATAGGACCAGAAGTGCTCGGTGGCTCAGAAGTGTCACGTTCTGCACAGGAGAGAGGTGTACAGGTGTGTGTGTGTGTGCGTGTTCCCGATGAAGTGAAGGTGCAAGATTTCACAGCTGCGTGATGGAGCCGAGTTTAAGTGGAGAGGAGAAGAAGACGTCAAAAAACATGGAGTTCTGTAAAAAGCTTTTCCGATTACAGGCAAGACAACTTTCTGCTTTGAGCTCGCAACCTTTTCCATCCGGATTGCCGTGTAATTTGTGACCCTGCAAATCTCATCACACACATTTAAGTGTTTTCCCTGGAATAGGCCAACTATGATGTATAAAAGTACCAGAACCAATACCAGTACTTCAACGATACTTAGTTTTCGATACCTATACTAAAATATTTGTCGTCTCGAACCAGAAAACAGAACAACAATGTGTGGAAGATCTGCACATTTGCTATATCAGGTTCACCTCCAATGTCAAGAAATGTGTGAAAAATGGGAATAATTTGGGGGGGGGGGGGGAATAGAGAACACTTGGAGAAAGTGTGTTAAAAAAAAAGGAAGGAGGAGAAAACGGAGGAAAAAATATAAAGAAAAAAATGGGTAAAAATGGGGGGAAATAGGGAAAATATTGGTTAAAAAAATGAGCAGAAATAAGGGAAAAATTGGAAAGGAAAAATATAAATAAAAATTGGGGAAAACATTTTGGGGAAAAAACATTTATTTGAGATGAAACAACCAAGTCACTTTGTTTAATTCTGTCCAACAGCATCAAAACTTGAATCAAAAGATATGAGATTTTCGATACCTGCTTTTGATACTTTTATTTTGTCGATACCGGTAGAACCTTAACCTTTTTTTAATTGTATCATTTAACGGTACCCAGTCCTAATCAAGACACGTGTCTATTTATTCAGGGAACAGAGCTGTCGCTCTTATTTTCTGAGGAGGAAACTTCTACAACTGCGCATAAACTTTGCATTCAGGCAGCTCTGCTGACTAAAAGCCTCTAGCATTAGACGTACCAGTGTTACGGACTGTAAAGTGTTTCATAATGGCACAGCAGAGATGACTAACCTTTTGCAGTGCATTTCAGTGCAGAAGTAGATCTGGAAGTCCTCGGCATTATGAAGGACGTACAGGAAGGCACTGCGCTCATCGAACTTGGAGATACTGTAAAACAATTACGCTGGATTGAGTTAAACATTAACATTATCGCAGAAACGCAACCACAGTGATTCAGTGTACTGTTTGTGTCAGCGCCAAGACTAGAAATAAAGAGAGGATTGAGACTCAGGAAGTGATCTGACATCAAAGTTTAACAGGAAGTAAACAGTTTTTCACACAGACTAACTTCAACAGACTCCAGACAATAGATGGAAAAGAATTAAACAAATGAAATGTCAGCCGTACACTCGAAGGACACATCTGTTCTAACTGAAATTGCATTTGAATCAAAAGTTATATAACTTTGGTGTCTGAAACACAATAGACAATAGAACACTTCTTCCAAAACTTGTATTTGTGGACAAGCCGAGGCCGTAGCTGTGGACGCACACGGGAAAAGCATTGGTGGTGTTCTTGCGTTGGGAAGCATTGTGTCCCGCTGACAGTGTGCAGCTGAGTGGGAGAATAGACCAGAGTGGTTCCCATGGAAACGCCTGAGCACAACCCTCCAGCTCTGAGCCTGAAGTCCTCCAAGACACGAGGGGAGACAGGGGAGAGAGGAGCAGTGGTGCTTGTGCAATAACGACCGACTTACACAACCAAAAGAACTATATAAACCACGGATGCCAATATGCAATACAATATTCCACGTATCCTGAAAAGCATGAAATATTGATCAATATACTTTGGTGCAGTAGTGTAGTCGTCACCAATGATCATGAAGTACAAACAGTCTAGAAAAGATTGAGTTTTTCTACAGTTAAGATGGTGCATATGCTCATGGGTTACATAGTAGTGTAAGTACTATATTGTAAGTATGGCATTAAAAATGATCCATGCTTATTCTTTCTCCTTCGCGTGGACTTAATGTGAGCAGATCTTTTCCTCTCAGCTGTCCTTGATAAATGTTGCATGTGTCCTGGTGCATAATCAAAGGCCTGCCAGTGCTTCTGTTCCTGCTGTGCACAGTGTGGTTTGATGATGCAGCGACAGAGAGCCCTGGATGAAATGCTAGATGTATTTTTACTTTTTATATATGTGTAGTTTTTAGATGAAAAAGGAGCTCCTGTGTAGTGCTTATTTTCAAGGTGGGGTAACAAAATTTGCAATAATTTATAGATAATGAAAATGGCCTCGGTATTAGTGTATACTTGTCAATACCATATCATCGTTAGGGTCTGCAATTTTGCAATCTAAAAACTAACCACCCACTTAAACCGTTGGTGTGGGCTACCAACCGTGCCCTCTCCAGAGTCAGAGTGACATTACCGAGTGATTAAACAAACAGCACTGACCTGACGCCTCGCACCGAAGTGGCACTGAAGTTCCACTCATGGATCCCTTTGTGCTGCAGAGAGAACAATCACAACCAGTCACAACATTTAGACCTCAGGGACGGGGGCCCAGCACAGGCACATGAGGCATCAGACCATGATTAAAGATTGGAGATGGTTATTAGAGCAATGGAAAAATAATTAGTAATAGTGTGAAAACAAAAGTGGTAGCTGTAGAAATATTGTTGTAATAGGCTACTGATGGTATGCACTTTCTACTACAAAGTACGCACAAAATATCCACTCAAAATGTGTTATTAGTAGCTGTCGTTGTGGTGAGCTTACACAGGGTTAATGATAAGGTCTTCATTTTGGCAAAATTCATTTAATGACAAATAATGTTTTTTAATGCCCCGCGGAAACCCTTCTCATAGTCGTCTACTAAAAGTCCATATTTTGAGTATATGCTCTTTATCAGCCCACAGTGCTGATGTTGCACATTTATAAGGATCCATTTCCAGTGAGTAACCACAACCTTTTATGTGTGGGTAAGCATCAAAGTACTTAGGAGAGGAAAAGATCAATACTGTGCAATACAGAGAGGAAACAAGAAACCACTAATGCTAGAAAAGAGTGTGTGGTAGACACATAGAAAAAAAGGCAGTATCTTAGCAATGCATAAAACTAATTCTGCAGCTGAAGAGTTAGTTTTACCTTATCATCAGGAGCCACATGCCAGATGGACACAGTGTTGTCCTCTACGTCTTTGTTAATGGACAGATAAGAGGGCTGGTATACTTTAGTGGGCTCCAATATTAGCACCTGGACACATCCAAAAAGGTTACCACTGTGTTGTGCTTTTCACATGCAATAATGTATCAAATGTTGGCGTTATAGAAGGCTCATACAGGGAATCTGACAGAGGAGACGTCCTTTTTTGTGGCCTCCACTAGAAAGTCCATCCAGAAGTCCACCATTTCTTGTTTCGGCGCTGGCTGCTCTGTGCCCGGCTTTTTGAAATGTTGGTAAATCAAGATGGTCTCGACCAGAGAGCGGAGATACCTGGACAATTGAAATTAAAATAAATAAGTCCTCCGACGACTAAAGACAAAAGTTGTTAAATTAATTAAATTGTTTCAGTTTTGTTTTTACGATTGAAATGTACAATTTCTCAAACTGATCTTGCCTTTAAAGGGGCTAGATGCAAGTTGGCCATTTTATACTCACTACTGCCACCTCAGGTCATACTTGTAACTGCACTATATTAAGCTCATGCATGACGCCAATTTGGACCCGAAGTAACCACTTTTTGAGTGACAGTGCAAGATTCTAGAGGCAGTTGTGGTGAATAGGTCTGGGCTCATTGTAAACCTTAGGACATGGCTGGGACATGTAGGGGGAGGAAAATACTTAATTTTAACATTTTTAAACTCCGTATAGCCCCTTTAAGGACTTTCTCATATTTCTCCATCAATCACTTTTTTCTTTGCCGAGACTCTTTTCAAAATCTGTTGCTGTATCTGTTTGGCATCTGTTTTGTGCAGTTAACATGCAAATCTGATATCAACAACAATAAAGAGTGAGTCAGTGTCAGGTCTGGGAAACGCGGTGACACTAACTGGATGATTTGCATGATTTGTCAGGTTATAAACCTCAAATACGAATCAAAGGGGATTATGCAAACAAACAAATATTGTACAATTGTGTTTCCACGCTGGGCACTGTTCGTCAGAGTGACTTTAATTTGTTTTTCACAGCTGCAGTAACCGCAACCAACAGCTGGGGCACAGATGTGTCATAAACGGAACAATCTGTTTTAGCAGCGCAGTCTCTACATGACATTAGCTCTAAACAAATAAAGTCAGTCGGGATCAAAATAACTAAACTTGACGAGGAAAACTGTGGAGTGAATTGACGCGTCTGATGTGTTTAAGGGCGTAACGTTGGGGTCAGATATCCCGACAAGAGCAACATAAAGGCTGTTTTACAAAAAGTTTTTAACAAATAAACAAATAAAGGTGACAATTTCACTGCGCCGACACTCACCAAACTGGAGCTTTGAGTTTGAAGAGTTTCTCCGAGGCCTGGATGACCCGGGTGTTGTCGCAGGCCAAAATACTGGCCCCCAGGAAGAAGCCCACGTCCCAGTAACTCTGCAGCTTATCCAGGCTGCCCTTCTTACCCAGCAGGCTGCTCAGCTTCACCCCTGCAACAAAACAAAGCACAGAATTAACATCGGCAGGTGCAGGGGTAGAACAAGGCCTTTATTATCGGGTTAGTGCTGTAGTTTTGGAGACTTCTGATCCTAAGGTTATAGTCGAGACTTTTGGAAGATAAACATGTTCTTTTCCAGGACGGTATTTAAAAAATATGCCAGCAGAATATTTAGCTTTAAATTCTGAATGAAGGACATTGTATCTTTTTGCATTACTTGGGTGCCTTTATTAGGGAACCATAAAAGAATAATAGAGACAGGAGAGCACAGGCGGAGATTATGAGGGAGAGGAGGCCCACAGGGACAGAGGTGAACTGAAAGAGCTGCCGGCAGATTCCCAGAAGACTTTGCACTATTTCCCACATTCTTCTGCCCCACTGAGGCTCAGATTTCAGATGAAAACACGGGGAGCATAACATCAACATTTAAAGTTTGACAAATCTGGGTCAGTTGGCAAACGTGCAATATGTGCAATGTATAATTATGCATAGATAGGTCCACATTATTGCCTTGGAATTGAAGTTGCAATTTTATTTGTCAACCCATTTAGGCCGGGAAAGCATTGCCGCATTTCTACCATTAAAGCCGGAGGCGCTCTTGCATAATTCTACCATTGAGGCCGGTAAAGCGTATACGTCAATTTTCGTATTTTTGCACCAATTGTCGGCCTTTGAGCCAATGAAATGCACCAGAATAGAGGCACAGGAGCATCACCATCACAACACTTTTTGTTTCGTGTTATCTGGTGAAATATTTGCGTGGAGATATTCACTGTTTTGAGTTGCAACCCAGCTACAGTCCGTTTATAGAGCTTCCACGTAAATGCGGCGTGCAACCCGCGGCACGCGGCGTGCAACGCGCAACTCAAAAACGATCAGAAAACAGTTCTTATGCTCTTTCCATCACGTAGTTTTATTGAGAAGTCAAGTGTGGGACGAGGAGAGCTGCTGAGCAGCAGTGAGGGGAGGGGCTTTCTCCTCCTCGTTGTGGTGTTTAGAGAGATCTGTTTGGAGCAGGCTATACTCTGCCCTTCCACATCACCAGCTTTTAATTTATTTATAGCCTAATAATTATTTCCCACATGTTTCTATATAAAACAATTAATTCAATTGTATTTGACAAGAGTGGATATTATATTGGGTTTAGAAAGAAGCTGCTAGACATTTTTGAAGTGACCTCAAAAGACAAATTATAAAGGTATGACATAAAAAATATAGGCCTATATTTTAGCGTAAGAGGGCTAAATACCAAATTTCACTTTGCTTTTACCTATTTTCTTTTTGTGAAGGTAAATAAATCAAAATGAATTTTGTTCCTATCTGCTACAGAGGCTGAGAAATCAACAATTTAGTAGCTGTTACTTCAGGTTTTCGGGGTCTTTTCTGAAATCGCCCACAGGTTTTACAGGCATTTTTTCCAGCCGTTTTAGGCCTAAATGGGTTAATGAGTCACAAAAAACTTTAAATAAATCCGTATTGCCGGTAAACTGCTTCCTCTTACTATTTGCATGCAACATGTGCCACAACTCATATTTCCATATCTTTGTGCACTGTTGGCTTGCAGTAAAAGGCACGTCTGAACCGCTGCTGTTGTACTTTAACAATCCACTCACCGACTTTGCGGAGCTCGAAGGATGTGTCAAACTGGTGTCCCGCTGCCAGGAGCAGAACGGCATAGTTGATACCAGAGTGTAGTGTTGGCTCAGACTCAAAACCTTTTTTGAACCTTCAATAGAAAGGATTTTGATTAGAGGAAACAACAGTTTTAGTAGAAGTAGTAATACCAGTACTAGCAGCAGTAGTATGTAGTAGTAGTTCTAATTATGAATGTAGTTTCAGTTACATTCTCAAAAGTGTTACTCCTTTTCAAATCCCAAACTTAACCAAGTGCTGTACACTTGAGTTGATCGAAACAATAACAGCCATATTGAGTTGGGCATTTGCAAAAACAAAACTCAAAATTCAATTTATTTCATGAGCAATCTGTTGAGCTGAGCAGAGAGGGAGTGATTCTTATTAGCCCTGTGGAGTCTTGGACGTGAAGATCTCCGGCAGATGGGAGACGATTATACAGGCAGCATACTCCATCTAAGCAAGCAATCAAATGAAATCTCCAAAAACAATTTCCACAAGACGCCAATCAGAAGACTCACTTCACTGCAATTATTATTGTTTTGTAATTTCCCCTCCTGCCTCAGAGAACACAAACAACCAAAGTACATGAAGATCCTAAATTGAAACTTTAGGGCTGGGGGGGATACTTTTATCACTAACTGTGTGTTTGTGTGAGTTTGTAGAGTTCTCAATTCTTTACAAGGTGAATGTACAGTCTGTTTAAAACATATTATAGCAAATAATAAAAGTCATTTCAAATATTAAATAACTATATATAAAAGGCGTAGTCTGTTTCGCCCCAGACCAACTCTGTGAAATATCAACGTTAATATCAATGTTAGTTTGAGACAGTGAATTATATTCCACATTAAAAACAATTATATCAAATTATTATGGATGATTTTGCTGGAATGTACTCTTGAAACAATATAACTGGACTGGACAATAATCAGATTTTCGTGCATTATTCCATGTGTGTTTCATCAAAGGTATCCTAACACTTGCCAATCGTTCCCACGTGTTATCAAGCCATAACTGGAATGGCTGCATGGTGTTGGCAGATTATGAAGGGTGAGCAGATATAATCGGCTTTAGCGCATGATGCAATGCCCCATTTTCTCAATGCCTTTACCTCTAAATGGTGACAGATTGCCAGTTTCTGAATGGTTGGAACACTGAGGTGCTACAGAGCTGTGAGTCAGTCCACACTCATCCGTCACACTTATTAACCTTTGAAACTTTTCAACCAACATCATTTGAGTCACTGGACAAGCCAACTGTTTTGACTAGATGGCTGCACAATATTAAAAATAGGGTTTTCTGGATCAATCAGTTTTATAATGTATGTTTTATAATATGTCCAACACAGAGATGAGTTGCTGAGAGGCAGTGGCTCACGACTCGACTAAGTTCAGGCTAGATGACTCAGGCTTGGATTTCATTGATTTAGCTCTGAAATCTGTGGTACTCGTGACCTCTGACTTTAAAAAACAAGCTTTTAAATGATAGTTTGAAGTTTAAAGATAGGTGGAAGGTGAAAATTTAAATTTAAAGTGCTATTTTTTTTTCTGTTTATTGCTATTACAAAGTGCATCCCTTTCCCGCACTCGCTGTCTTTACCAGCGCGTGCTGCTGTCGCGGCTCTCCGTGTCGGTGAAATGTGTCTCGAGGAACTTGTCCTTGTAGATGCGTCCCACCAGGCAGTAGATGTCCGAGGCCACCTGCTCCTCACCCTCCACCAGCGGCAGCATGATGTCCAACGCCTTCTGCCTGTCGCCTGGAAGGTTCCTCCTGCATAGCCACACAAAGCCAGAATTAGGAACCAAACAAAAAAAGGTTTCTTTTGAATCATACACACACACACACACGCGCATAAGTGTTAACAAAAATAATAAATAAATAAATCATTCATTCATTCAATCAATCTTTAATAAGGACACAAGTGCGGACACATGATCCAAAGTTACATTAAAATAAAAAGAGAAGGTAGAAAAATATCACCATCATCAAGAAAAAAAGATAAATAACACAAACTTTAATGTGTGTTTAATGCGTGCCCAGGCAGGTGTTCTCTTTAAGAATAGGTTATTATTGTATCAGTGTCTTAATCCATGATGGGGCACAGAAGCACTACCATCATAGGAAGCAGGCCTATCGTGCAATACTAAATAAATGGGGGGGAAAAACAACTGCAAACTGCTACTCTTCATGTGAGACTCCAGCTGCAGCCACAACACATTTAGGTTTTACTCACTATTTGTCATGACAAGACAATATGGAAATTTGCTTGGTTATGTGAAAGACAGACGTGGGCACTGGGCAGTAACTATGCAAATTTACTGTACTTCAGTAGTTTTTGAGGAACTGTACATTTTTCGAGTCGTATTTTTGTAGAAAACATATTACTCCACAAGATTTGAAAGATAAATAATAACTTCTACTCCACTATGGAGGCTCAGTAAAAAGTACAACTTGGCAGTGTTTTGCCCTATTTAAAACCCATCAGATGAACACTCCAGAACTGTAGGTGGCACTGTCCATATCTGCTGTCAATATCCCTGACTTGAGTCACAACAAACAAGAGGGTTTGACGTACAGGTGGTGAATTTGGGCGTCATTATTATGCAAAGTTGTCACTTTCTGCACACAAACTACAGATGGAAACTAGCTCAAGCTAAATCTGGTGCAAATTAATTAATTAATTGATGTGTTTTGCACATTGTCCCTGTTGAAATAAACAAATACTTCAGTACTTTAATCTAAGTTATCATTTGAATGAGCAACTTCTAATTTTATTGGAGTAATATTTGACCACTAGTATTTTAAACGTTCACTCAAGTAACATAATCAAGTACCACCACTGATGAAAGGCGATGAAGCATGTGGATCATGTATAAGGAAACAATGCCAACCACTCTGCCACAGATTATCAGATGAAATGAATATACTGTAGTTGCATAAAACAAATATGCTAATAATTCTACGCGTTTTAACATCAGAGAGATTTACTGAGTGTACATTTCATTTCCGATTATCATTCGCTGCACTGAATGTATTTATAAACCCATTAGCCGCTGAAAATGAATATCTAAAGCCAGTCTGTTTGGAAATGTCGTGAGCCCTGTTTATCGTTGAAATGGAGCATAAAGCACTGTGAATACATCAAACTAACATCTGCCATGAGCGTATTACATAACAGCTTCTTATTAGCACCGTTTTCCCACAAACCTGTCAAGTTACATAAAACGTAATTAGGCATGTCTCCTAGTTATCACACTGGTTTCTATGTGTTTGCATCCACACACACACACAGCAGGCTTAAGGATCACTTAGCGTCCTCATTTCTTTGTAAATCTAAGGCTTCAAAGATAGAGAAGAGAGAAATTTGTTTTTCGTATCACTGATGAACATTTGCAGGAAGCCAATTAATATTTCATTATTTATAGTCATTTCTATTTATTATTATTATTTTTTACAAAGATCCGCTTGTATTGAAAGGCATGCATTTTTTTGGGAGTAAGTGCAGGCTTTTCCGCTTTTTATATTCCCGGTAGTACCACTTTCACCCGGTGATGTGTCTGTTTATCCCCACTGAACTAGGAACCAAAAAAAAGGAAGCTTTCCTACTTTCCTGCACTTGGGAAACAAATCTCCAAAGACAATCAGTCGGCTTGTCCTGCATATTTATCTGATACAAAAGGATACTGAACGTAAAAGAAGATTTTTCATTTATTCATACTGAAGCATAATTATGATTCTGAAATGATGATTCCCCTTTGTAAATGTGGAGAAAACTGCTGGCACCTGTTAGCACTTAAAAATGCATCAAAAGCATCGGCACTATTCATCTTGAATTTAACGCTTTCAGCGTCTTGTTACAGGTAACGTCCATTAGTGCTGTGCGATTTTGGAGACAAGATTTGCGATTGGATTTGCAAACCATTTTTTTTATAAACAAATTTCAAGTTTATTCACATCCAGGAGCAATAACATCACGAGGGGAAACTGAAACATGAGTTTCTGAACCTGTTTGTAGGCCTAAACTACAAGGTTAAACCCCCTAACCCCTTTTTTTATTACGCTTTAGTAGCTGATAGTCATGAGTTAGTGTGATAGTCTGGGTTAAACTCAACAAACCCCGATATTTTACCACTTAGCAACAGATATTGTACCACCTAAATCAGTGGGTCCCAAACGTTCAGGCCGCAACCCCCAAAATCTGGTTTAATAATGTTAGTTATGAGTTACAAAAAAGTAAAAAATACTGCCTCAAAATCATCATGCAACCCTCACTTCAGTGTCCCGTGACCCCACAGGAGGTCCCGACCCCCAGTTTGGAAACCACTGACCTAAATAAACTACTGTCTTTGCAGTTTGCTAATGAAAACTAATCAGTCTTGATACTGTGCATCTAATTATAAAGCATTTGCATACATGTCATGAACTTTCAGGCTAGTTTTTTGTCATTTCTGTGAGAGTGACCCCAAAGAGTGACTCTGAAAGATGTGAAACGTGTTTATAAATTCATCCCAGTGAAGAGTTGGGATGTGTGTACAAAGTTCAAAATGAGTTTAGACCCCAACAAAACAGTTCAATTTACTTGGTCCTTCTTTCACAAAAAAAAAAAAATCAGGTGCAGGGCCTTTATTGACCTTTATTTAACCAGGATAGTCCCACTGAGATTAAGAATCTCTTTTTCAGGGAAGTCCAAACTGTGAAGCTCCCTTCTCCACATCATTTTCTCTCCTACTTTCTCTCTAATGTGTCAAGACGAAGGCCCAAACGGCTGGTGTTGTTTGTCAAAGTCTCGCACCAGCACAATGTGTCACAGCCCCGGCACCGAGTAAGAGAAGAAACACACACACACTCAAAAAAAAAAAAAGGGTGATGAACATAACGCTTCGACTTGTGTGCCGAATGCCAGGGTTGAATAAAACATATGAGCTGACAGCTATTACCATGGAGACGGTCCAAAGGGAGGCGAGACCTGATCGAGCCCGCTGTTTGTGCGGTCGATGGGGAGTTGGACGGATTGTTTTGCAAAGCTATCGGAGCTAACGGCGGCGTGATCTTATGGGGATTGTTCATAACATGGAGGCTTTCAGCTGCTCAGATAAATGTCATGTTACTAGAGCCCAAGCTGAAGGATTATACCCGTGTATATTTTGGGTGGAGAAAACTGGCTTATTCGGCGACAACCCACCCAAAGAACATGCAAACACAGAGTACGCCATTAGCAGCCAATTGTGGACAAAAACGAGACAGATTTCTGACACAAAAAGCTTCTGCACATTAGACTCTAGGACGCTAAATCCACGTAACCAGTGAGAGCCCACTTCAGATCAATCAAGTGTTTTTACAACCCAGCATTGATCAACAAAAGGAAGTGAGTCAGCGTCAGAAACGATACAACCACACTAATAAACAAAATGTTATGTGACTTCAGCAGGAGGTTTGGGGCGGATGTTTTTTTGTGTTGAGTTCAGCGATACTTTTCGACTTACCGGTTGAGCGCGAAGGCGTAGTGGAACTTGACGTGGGGATGAACCATGGGGTCAAAGGTCGGCAGCTTCTCCAGTGTCTCCACCAGCTTCACAATGGACTCATAATCCTGGACATCGCAGGGACAATGACAGCGAAAGAGAAAGAGAGAGAGAGAGCTTGGGTTTCAATGTGGCCACTCCAGCAAAACCATTGTGCTGTTCATTGAAAACGTTCATTCACTATGACAGATTTTGACTTCATTATTTTGCGAGTTTTGTACTAACTATCCATTTTATTTCCCTTTCACTATAAACAGTCTGTCTCCTCCTTGTCTGCATACCGCTGTCAGCGCCATACCCAAGCCATGCTGAATTATGCATGACGTCTTCCATGCTTGTTGTCCGCATGAATGATTTATGGACCAGCCTGTGGCGAGCGGAACAGCGTAAGGGCAATGAGAGGATGTTTTAGGACGCTGAGACCAAATGACCAGCCCAGAGCGGTCCGCGGGAGGTCAGCTCTGGCCTTAATATGAGCATGCACGACAATGAACAAGAATGATGAGGCAAGCAAGAAGCGCAGGGAGAAAAAAAGCGGCCTTGATTCGACTTTATGAAAGTAACAGAGAGAATGCAGTACTTTTTTCATGTATGTCACGGTCATATTTTCAGTAAAAGGTGTGCTAACACAAATTCAAACGGCATTTTGGTACAACTATGCCAAATTGATTGGACCTAGGACCTTGGGTTGAGGCTGTAAAGTGGCGCATTTTTGCTTTTCATGGAGGAAAAAAACTGCGCACCTTTAAAAATGTTCAATAGACGTTTGGAGCATCTCCATCTGGGCAGTCTAGTTTGAGCTGCCTGAGGATGTTACCTGTATGTCTCTGTACGTGAGCAGCAGGTTGATGACTATATCGTCGGAAAGGCACTCCACGTTGTCCAGTCTCTGCTGTATTCTGCTCAGCTCCGCGGCCAGCTCGGTCCCCGTGTACAGCTCCCGTGCCTTCCGGATGTCACTCAGCATGGTCTCCCGGAAATACTGACTGTATACATGCAAAAAAACAAAACACAAACCACATTACTGAAACTACAGATGAGAAGGGATGCCAAAGGTTTGTTTTGCTATTGATAAGAAGTTTGCAGGTATTGGATAATAATGTCAACATATTTTTATCACTATCTTAAACATTTAGTAAGTGTTTGCTCATGTGGAAAATGAGTAGCACGTACTAAAGTGGATCAGCAGAGCGTTTTTTAGACACGCACCATAATATCATTTATGTATCAGATTAAAGGCCCAAATACTGTAATATTGGCAATTTCAAATGTTAACTTATGTGCAACATGCTCACAAATAGCTAAATTTAATTAATTAATTTTTAGCACCTGTCTTGATAAATGACTCCATGAGTTGGTTAGAAAAGGCCATATTGGCGCTGAAACAAAAACATCCTTAAGCGTCACTTCCTAATTTTGAAGCGACCTCCCCATAAGCCCCTCCCACCCCTCCTTTTATTCCCCTTTGCTGCACAGCTGTTTCAATAAAAAGAGCTTTTACCTTGCAATGTATGAATTAAGCTCAGAGATGGAGAGGTGAGGAAAGCATTTCCTGGGTACGTAGGATCTCAGGAAGAGCTTTTTTGAAGCTACTGCTGGTCAAGATCCAAAAATTATCATTGTACAAGCGTACAACGAAGAAGTGTTCAGGTGTTTGTCCTGAGCCGCTGCAACGCCCCGCCACTGGGGGTCAACCTGACCAGGAGGTCGGGGAAACCGTAGTACCCGGAGGAGACCTGGCTGGCTGCCGTCAGTCCTCCTCTGATCCTCTGAAACAGTGCAGGTGTAACTCCAGGAATGTTTTTGATGCACGATCAACTTTGTAACAAGGTAAAAAAGCTCTGAAAAGTCAATTTTACGTAATAAGCCCGTTTAAGCTCAAGTGAAGAGGAAGAGCATCTGCTGCAGAATCGAAGCAAAGTACATGGTATTACTGTCAATCCCACAGTTAAATAAACAGATGAGGATCCTGTAGATGTGTTTCTACATTTACCGGCTCACGTTGCCGGGTGCATGCAAAAATCTGAGTCACTATTCCTGGAGCCGAGCTGGCGCTTGGCACAAAGCTCCACCTCAGCATCAGAAGCAGGCGAAATGTTTGTTTGCGGATAATCCCCACGCAAGGTCAAAGTTCAGCTCTAACACAAAGATAATGAATGAGGAGGAAACGGAAGAGAAGTCCAGTAAATCACCAGAAGGTTCTGCCACAAATGACAAATGATCCACTATAACTTCCTCCTGTAACTGTTCATGCAAAGGTTTATATCTGTAGGTATCTATATCATCTACAGTCCGTTCTGGTTAGAAGTTAGTATATATTAAGAAAAAAATGCTTTCGTACACAGTTCTGACTCTGACCTTTTCTATACCACTTATAACAATATTATTAACATTAGGGACAGAAAAACTTCATCCACCAAGCTGTCGTTATGCACTTGTGTGGTTAGAATTGACGATAAAGTAATAACTGAAGTGACCTGAAGAGCTGACTTACCATGAGTTGGCCTGGGACTCCTTGAGCAGCTGGATGAAGCGGTCCAGCAGGGGCATGCAGATAGGGCCGAGCAGCATCTCAAAGCTGGGCTGCATCAGCTCCGTCAGGCCCTTCATCAGGCTGCTCTCACAGCAGTACACCTTACTGTGGGGCGTCACCATGTACGGGATGAAGGTGTAGTTGGCCGAGCATGTCTGCACAGAGAGACTTTACGTTAGAGCCAAGAGACCAGAGCACTTAAAGGGTGTAAATGTTATCCACAACATCTAACCGAACGTACTGCGTGCAAAATATCGTAAAAAATATGAAATTTTGCTTCGACGTGTCATTTACGCCCGCTGGATGGTTCATCAGAGGGATCTATTTTGCTCAACAGTGTGGGCTGGCAGGAGAGAGGCTAAAACAAATGTGGGTGTATCATTGGGATTTTAACATGGAGTGCAAGTCAGGCCTGCGAATGTTTCCTTTTAGTACATTTTATTGGAAACGTTTAAAGACAATTTGAAAACACATGTACAATTGCTTTTTTCAAATTGCTTTTAGTAAGCAAGAAATTATTTTGTCCAAATGTGGTCAGGAGGATGGTTCCAGTGGTCGGAAAATCTCCATAACTTTCTGAAGAACTGATGGATTTTGGGCAAAAGAACATCTTAAAAGCTACAACACTCATTTCCCTCCATCTCTATAGATTCCATCAGTTGTGCCAATATATGGAGAGCACCCGGCACTGAATGTACGGAGCTGCTACAGTATAAACAACAACGACAGTGCGCAGAGGAAGCAGACTGGCTGGAGGAAGTCTGTACACTAACGGCCCTGTGATGTTTCTGTAGACAATAAGCTGGATGTTCCTTGGTCCAAATGGTCTGAACAGGCACAGGCAGGGGAAACAGCTGCGGTGGAGACATGAATGACGATGCACTGTTTTTTTGCTAACCAGTTCCAGATAGCCAACAATATTGCAATGCGAGTGCAGAGAGAGTGCATGATCTTGAATCACGTGCACAATACAGTATTTGTCTAATTTCTTTCACAGACTCAGCAGCTCGTCTCCTTCCCGCACTGATCCGTCCCCTATAATGTATTTCCAAAGTGAAGGTCATTTGAATTCAGCTTCTTTTAATACTGTACTTCTACTAGTCATTTAACTTCTTCAGTATCATTTAGAGGTCAATTTTACAATACTCGTACACTCTGGCACACACTTATTCTACTTCAATATAATATATGCTCATATCCCACACTGGATATAGCAATATTTGTTTCTTTCGCTTGAATTTCCAGCTGCATCCTTTCTATGGCTTTCACTTTCGTAAATCACTCAACTGCCACACTGCATCAAAGCTGCACAGAAAAAGGAAGTGGAGGGAGGCGTGGCAAATGAGCTATGAAAGGCATCTAAAGATTCTGTCAACTTCCCCGTGTCCTGGGATGACATCACCTCCTCTCCGTTGCGTGCGCGCCGCTCCAACGTGTGCTGGCTGGGTGTAAACAGGCGAAACCGAGCGTCTAAATTTAGCCTTTCTGTGTGACTCGTGGTGCGGTTATGGGGAGCGATCACATGGATGGTGTCTCCTCTTACAATCAAATGCGTGTTTAACAATAGCAGCAGGTTGAGTGCTTGCACCTGCCTGGACACGGGTCACGCAAGTGGTGCGGCTGAAGCGCACGAGGAGAGCGAGGGGGGCACGCAGCGAGTGAGACATGTGGCTATGTACAGTATGTAAGCATGTGTTTGTACTGTGTGTGGCAAGTATCTACTCTAAAGAGCTTTGCAAACTATCTATAAGTTCAAAGAGTTTAAAAAACATGAATAACAAGGAAGACACTAGCGACTGGAAGATTGGAAGATGCACAGTCAATAACTTGTTTGTATTGTAACATTCTTCTATTCAAGAAGGTAAACAATTTGCGCTGCACTTGGAACATTCAGCCTGTTGTCATTCAGACACAGGGATTTGAAATGGATGTCTGAACACTGCGATGCATTGTGCTGCCATACAATTGTTCAGTATTTACTTTACAAGGACACCTTTTATAACCTGTGTAGTTCATACACATCCTTAATACTCCACATTGTTTGAAAATGGGAAGAAAGCAGTTGTTTGTATTCATATATCATGTTTGTAGCAGAACATTTATCTAAGTAGCATTTTGTCCTCAAAGATGATGCATTCAAAACAGGGAAAATGTGCCCGACTTTGATCCGTATCTAGCAACAAAGATTTAAGAATGAACTGTGCTGACAACAACTGCTGTCCTCCCTCGATAGGCTACTACTGTTACTGTCAGAATAATGCTCGCTCAGACCATCAAGCTATTCAAAGCATACTCTCTGTCTTGGACCTGAAAAGCTCATGAGCCAGTGAAGTGCCACTTGCGTCAGATCAAAAAAATGAGAGTTGACTCATAAGAGCGAGCCTTCAGGGTGATAATTGGCTCTGTCCGTCTCCTGCAGCCTTTTCAATCTGCACCTCAAAGCTGTATCCGGGTCACTCACAGCTCCACAGGAGAGCCCTTGCTCAATGATTAGGACTGCTTTCATTAAGTCCACAGCACGGACGCAGATGCCCTCGCTGACACGGACTACGATGAAGACATGTGAATCAAAAAAGTTCTTTATAAACTTAGCAGCAGTGCTCCAGTCTGTTATCTATTTCTTTGGATTTCGTATAAATCTCTATGTGATTATTTGTAATCTCAAGTGTAGCTTTCTGCTTTTCCAGGTAATGTGGCGGTATAAAAGCTTTTTCTGTGTCCTTATCAATACAGTTGTGTACTGATCGTAATAGTACAGACCAGCTAAAATGAAACACAACAGGTTAATAGGGAAACTTGAACATTTGAGTTTCCTTTCATGTAATAAGTGAAAACATGGCATTTTATGTCCAAAAGTTGCCTATATTTGTGGCAACAAAATATGATTAATGATGAGTCAGGTATAAATTTATGGGTTTGTTGACATATCAAATATAAAGATTTTCTCAACATCACTATTTATATTTAGTCTTAGAATGAACTAGTCATTATTGAAAAATAATTGATATGAATTCAAATTACCACTTGCTTTTTGCATTGTAAAGCTCAATGAATGGGAGTAGGGCTGTCCGATATGGAATTAACTTGCGATACGGCAGTGCAATCGATATTGCACTGCCGCAATAACGATATTGCACTGCCGCAATAACGACATTGCACTGCAATAGTCACTAAACCATGATTTCAACATACTGTATGTTCCATTCAAATTAAACACAAATAAGTAACTACTTTTTTGATTATTGTGTCAAAACAAGACTTAAAATACCCTACATCAGGACCCAAACAACACTAAAATTGAACTAAAATAGGAAATGTTTCACTAAAACTATCATTGACAAATGTATAAATTCAGTGCATTTTTTTGGCTGAGTTTGCAAAAAAATGTGTCGAACTCAATCAGATGAAGACTTTAGTGATGTTGCGATACATCATGGTTTCTTGCGATACGGATATTGCATCACCTAATATCGCAATATATTGTGCAATACATTGTACAGCCCTAGTAGGAGGAGTTAGAAATCCCATGACATTGTAAGACTGAAATTAGGTCATTACATAGAAAGTTGTGAACCCAAACAATTTGATCAAACTATTGTATATCTTACATCTAGTCCCCATGTCTGTAATCTTTGGTATAATTGATCTGACTTCCTTACACCCTATGTCACCACCAGAAAACTTAGCTCAGAACTCGCACAAATCAGACAGCATTATAAAACTGCTGTGGATCTACAATAACAGTAGCAGACCTGTACAGATCTGGATTTCTGGCTGAGAACTCCTCCATCGCCGTCAATGTAAAACGACCCAACTGGGACACACCCCAGGAGAGCTTATTTGCCTGCCGCGTTGTTTTTTGCAAGTCAAATCCTTCCGACTAAAGCTTGTGTGCGATGCAGTCACTCCCGCTCCAGAAGCAACTTTACAAAAAATGATCTCAAAACTGCTCATCTTTTTCCTTTTTTTTTTAATAAAACAAGCTTGTGGAAGTTGACATAAGGTTTCGCAGCCCTTCTAGGTTTAACAGTGCAGAAGCAGGCGCCAGGCGTTAGACAGTTTCAGCGGCGGTTTGTGCTACGTGTGAATATCGGGTGACTATGTGAGAAAGATGGAGGCTGAGAAGCTACTTACAGTGTTCTTCTGGAAGATGATCTCCTACAAACAACAAGGGGAAAAAACAGTCAATCAGTGCACATGAGAATGGTATCTTCAGCAGGCAATTTAGTTTTTCATCTTTTGTTCTAAAGAAAAGAAAAAGAAAATGCTGTTCTTTCCTTGTCAAGCTACACTGGTAAATGCAAGGCTGATGTATTGTTGTTAGCGCAAAGCGCACTTAAAGGATCTATACCCGATTTCTTTGTTCACTTTATTTGCTTTTAAATTGTTGGTGGACTCCAAACTGCTCCCTAACTTCCCTCACACATTTCTAACATACCAGTTCTTTGAGTTTATAAGAATGTTTCACAACTTTCAGGGTCACTTTAGCAATAATCTTATCAACTTGGCTGCGAGTTCTTGGGCCAAAATGAGATGCACAGTGTCTTTTTACAAATGCCTACCTTGATAATTTACTGAAGGAGGTCAAAGCCGATTTCATTCCACTACCAGGAGATGTGACCATATAATCGCAGGAGTTAAAATAGTAGGATTAAAATTAAAATCTATGTACACCTAAAACTGAACAAAAACTATATAGAATTGTGCCATTTTTATCTTGTAGACATCACAACATGGCATTCAAGCGTAGTATTGTATTTTGCTGCCTGTAACTGAGCGATATTGTTGACTGATTTCAATCATAGACATGTGACGCAAGTGCAGCTCACTAGTCAGAGCTGACATTTGTCTTGCAGCAGAACACGGGTCTGCGTTCTGCGTGCATTAACCTTGCCACAAACACTCTAAAGATTCGAGCTAACGCTTGTTTTGAAAGAAATGTTGCCGGACGGTGTGAGCGTGACTGGTTTAAGATCCATTTGTAGAAAACCTCCTTTGAACTACTTGGAGCGTGATAGAGATCTGCCCAAACCACCAGAGCACAGTGCTCCTTTAGCAGAAGGCAGACCACAAATAGAGGGTGAAAAGAGAAGCCAATCTTTCCCATTAAAAGGGTAAAAACGGCAACACAAACTATAATAAAAACTATAATATGTAAAGACTGTTTAAAGTCATGTCTGCCCTTGCAGTTTCACTGGCTTTGCATAATGCTGTGTAAACTGTGTGGTCGTTGGCGGAGGATTCCTGTCGCCATAAAAGTGCTATGCCCTAACCTAAATAAAGACTACCATGGTTCCATACACTGTGGATAAATGTGGCCTCACAGGAGCTGTTCAAATGGTGTGGACTCTGCCTCGTCTGCTCAGAGCTGCCGACCGTGTGGACATATGCTGACCGCGCAAAAACACAGTCGAAATCACACTTGGAAAACCTAATGAACGCATAAGCCTTTCTGTAAATTTTTCAGTGGAAGTAAACTGAAGTTTCTCATTAGTGCCTGCAATGACACAGAGTTTTGTTTTGAAAAAGGAGCTGAAAAAAAGATCAATCTTTTCTTGGATGTTCATTTGTAGGGCTTGGTGCCGTTACATTGTTTTTCTATACCTGTACTTTAACGATACATGGTTTTCGATGCCTATACAAAAATATTTATAAAACGTACAAATATCGGGTTCATCTCCAATGTCAAGAAATGTGTGAAAAATGGGGAATAATTTGGGGGGAAATTGGGAGAAATAGTGGCAAAAATAAGTGAAAATTGTGTTGTTGGGGAAACAGGGAAAATAAAAATAAAAGTAATAAATAATTAGCAAAAATTAGGGGAAAAATTGGGAAAACGAGAAAAGATTGGGGCAAAAATAAAAATAAAATGTAAAAAACAAAAAATAAAAAAATGGGGGAAGAAATTGGGAAAAAAAAACACATTTATTTAAGGCAAAACAACTAAGTCACTTCCTTTAATGCTTTAACAGCATCAAAACTTGGAGCTAAAAGTATTAGACACCATACTGCTATTATTTAATCACACCCAGTCCTGTTCATTGGCAATATCTTTGATTAACTTTATACAAAACCTGAAGAATATTATTATCCACTATATCAAAACATTTTTGTGACTTCCATTTGCGAAATAGTGGGTATGATGGATCTCTATATCTAATATTATATATAGTTTTCAGTGGCTGTGTATACGGTTTACAGGTCGAGTCCCAAGTTAAATATGATATAATCATTGCGTTATATAAAGTGAGTAAAGCAGTTCATGTAAACATGCTACACGTGTTTTTTAGGACTGTGGAAGACAGTCACACTTCCTTCACCTAACCAACCTTTCACTGCTCAATACGGAATGAATGTCCTTTTCTTCTACATTCATGTTGTCACTTATTGATATAAATGTGAACAATCAGTCAAAGACACGCATATAGTAGTTGCAATATTCCACTTGATCTTCTTTGATTCGTAGCTTTGAAATAGCCCTGAAGATTCACAAAGTAGGTCAAGGATGTACAAAGTATCCACAGATGTTCTATATATATCTTTATAGCCGCAATAAATTACCGTCATTTTAATGGCCATTAGTTTCTATTATAAATACAACTATTGTGTCTCTTCTGTTCTTTTTGGCCTTTGTCCACACTCCAATTATATTTTCTGGACAATTCTATACAGTGTATAAAACTGTCCCTAAAAAAAAAAAATCAATCTCCGCTGCCCTCTGTCTCCTTCTAAAGTGCCCTCTAATCGCCCCCGTTACGAGAGCCTTTGTGATTGCATTGGCTTGTATAACACGGGGAAGGCTGGCCTACTTTACCTGTAGGGATTGGAGGGAGTCAGAGTTGGTGTCGCAGTAGAGGATGATGTTGTTGGCCATGCTGAAGCTCTCGCGGACGCCCAGGTGGTAGAAGAGTGATGGCTGGCGGAACGCGTCGGTCATCTCCACCACGGCGATGTCTGGAGAAGGTCAAAAAGCAAAGAAAAACAATGAAGAGATAAACTGTAGTAGATCACAGTTTAGGGACCGCACAGAGAACATCTTTAGTCACTTAATCGAATACTCCTAACTACAGACTTGTTTCCTCGGTCAACTCCAGTGGTCAGTCTTTATCAGCTAAAGATTTCTCGCTTAATACAAGACACGCTAATCCAAAGGTGGGGATTAGACACAATATTTCCCGCGCTAAAGGAGCTATCGATTTGCGTTTCAAACCTTATTTAATCACAGTGTCACCAGATGGAGTACACCTGTGAGAAGCAAATCGATAGGTCAATACCAGTAATTAAAGCCCAGTGTCAGTCAAGTCAGCAGGGGGACAGTGGCTCCTGGAGTGAGGAGATACTGACACGATGTGAGGTCTAACATTAAGATAGATATCACACAAAATTGTAATAACGTCCCTTTTTCCGATGGAACAAACGAATGAAAGTGAAAACAGCAGATAAAGTGGTAGCATTATGGACTCTTGAAATCTGTAGTTTATTCACTACTACTTTTGCACATTTTCTCATGTTTACAACCATAAACAAAGATTTTATTTTGAATTTTTTACTGAACGTTCACACAAAAGTAACAGACAACTGTGAAATGAAAGCAAAATGATACATGATCCCGACATATCCCGTTGCTAGAAGTCATATGGAGGACACAGCTCCATGTGGATGAAGGAGCTTTGGTCAGATGAGACAAAAATGTAGCTTTTTGGCCCAAATGCAAAACTTTATGTATGGAGCAAACCTAACACTGCTCATCATCCTGAGTGCACCATCCCCAGTGTCAAATATGGGGGGGGGGAGCATCATGCTATGGGGCTGCTTTTCCTCAGTGGGGACTGGGGAGATTGTAAGAATGGTTGGGAAGATGGATGGAGCCAAATACAGGGACATTTTGGAGGAAAACCTGCTGGAGTCAGCAAGAGAACTGAGGCTGGGGCGGAGATTCACCCTCCAGCAGGACAATGACCCTAAACACAAAGACAAATCTACAATGGAATGGTTTTAAATAAACATATTAATGTGTTAGAATGGCCCAGTCAAAGTCCTGACCTAAATCCTATTGAAAATCTGTGGAAAGATCTGAAAACTGCTGTTCACAAACGTTCTCCTTCTAATTTGACAGAGCTTGAGTTGTTTTGTAAAGGGGAATGGGCTAAAATGTCAGTCTCTACATGTGCAAATCTTGTAGAGTCATACCCCAAAAGACTTGCTGCTGTTATTGCAGCAAAAGGGGGTTCCACAAAGTATTCATTCATGCTGTATGAATACTTATGCACACCCCACTTTTCAGGTTTTCTTTTTTTTTTTTAAATAACAGAATCATGTATCATTTTGCTTTCACTTCACAGTTGTCTGTTGCTCGTGTGTGAACGTTCAGTAAAAAATGTAAAATAAAATACTAATGTTTATGGTTGTAAACATGACAAAATGTGCAAAAGTTCAAGGTGTGTTAATACTTTCAAGAGGCACTGTAAACTCCCAGTTCCACCTTCCGATGTTCACTTTCCTTTCAGTAATGGAACAGAAAATTTCAAATATTAATTTATAAATATCCTAGTCACAGTTCACAAGGGGTTGTGCAGTTTAAGAATAAAAGTGTTTAACATACATGTATAAAAAATAAACAAGAGATGTTAGAGCCATGTCAAAAGCACAAGTGCTTGAGGTGACCATCTAGTGTAGGTTTGCCTTGAGCAGAATGGCACAAACAAATAATAAAATCTAATCATTTCAAGGGCAGCGCTCCACTTATGAGAAGTCGTTTCATCTGTTTCCAGACATACACCTCATTGTGTCAACAAACTACTCTAAGCTTAAAGTGGCGTAGTGTTCCAGCCAAGAGCTTCAGAGTTGGACTGCTGTCGCAAAGAGCAGCAAAGACTATGGAGGAGTTTTTTCAGCAGCTGTATGTCTGGAGAATCACAAACACCCAAATACAGTAAATGTCACAGCGCTTTGACTTCATATCATATGTATCATTACATATCAGGATGAATAAGTTGCAGCCCTTGAATTCTCCTTGTAGAGGCCATGTGGCCTTGTGCCACACAAACCACTAGGATGCAAAGTTTTGAAGGCTCTCAGACGCGTGTTCCAATCAAAAAGGGAGCACAGTAATCTTGTAATATGTTCCTTTATTTACTTGAGCTCAGCACGGTCAAAAGACTGTTCCTCCTCACTTTGCAACACCTGGCACCACTAATTACCAGGCTTAAATAGGGCCCAGGACAAGAAGCATTGAGGAGGAATCAGCCACAGCGACTCCTAGAGGCCAGGCAGGCATTCTGGCCGCTACACACCGGCCCCTTAATTGTCTCTGCACAGCCAGAACAATTACAAACATTAACAATAAATCATAAAGAAAACATTTCCCCTTTTTTTTTTTTTTTTTAGCAATCTACAATAGCATTTGCAAACATTTTAGAGCTTCTGACCAGTGTTAACAATGCACATTTCAGTCACTTACAGATGCATAGATACAAATATTCAAAAAGATAACATTATGCTTTCCAGCGCTGATATTTCACTTTCAACTTGTAATTGAGCAGCAATGGTGGATTTTAAACAACTTTCCCTTTGGAAATAGTTCATCGCAAACATTTGTACATTTAAACTTAAATATGCTGTAAACTTTGTCTTTGCAAGAGTTCCATTGAAAGTTCAACAGCTTTACATGAACGCATTTGCAGTTTCTTGCATTTAACCGTGCAATCAGTGTCCAGATCCAGCGGTGAATGACTCAAAATGGTAATCTTCGTTCCAAACTTCTGCACTGCTTGTCCACAGCACCACCTCGAAAGATCCCACGCCACAAGAGGTCCAAATCCTGCCTGTAGCAACCCACACGGCTGTGTCGAACAGCTCCAGCTATCCACCTTGTCGTCTGTTGTAACCTAACGAGAAGTCTTTTGACTAATGTAGAGGCCGTGTGGCCTTGTGCCACACAAAACCACTAGGATGCAAAGTTTTGAAGGGTTTCAGACGCGTGTTCCAATCAAAAAGGGAGCACAGTAATCTTGCAATATGTTCCTTTATTTACACGAGCTCAGCACGGTCAAAAGACTGTTCCTCCTCACTTTGCAACACCTGGCACCACTAATTACCAGGCTTAAATAGGGCCAGGCAAGAAGCATGAGGAGGAATCAGCCACAGCGACACCTAGAGGCCAGGCAGGCATTCTGGCCGCTACACTCCTCGTTACACTATTTCTGGCAGCACATTTTGGTTGTGTTTGATCAGGCAGGGACAGACGAGGCAGCACTCGGACTCTGGGTCTATTACAATCTGCTGTGGGAATTCAAAGAGAGGTTTGTTTTGCCATATCATTACGATGCCTGCTCTCTCATGGAGTGCTGAATAGGTACGGCTACATAAACCACCTGAGGTCAAAATACATGGGGATCAGCGCTACAGAGTCCTAGCACATGAGTGCTTACCCTTCTCTCATACTCGATCGTGCCTCACAGCTAGAAGGTCCCAGGTTCAATTCCCACCTGGGCCTTTCTGTGTAGTTTGAATGTTTCGTGTCCGGGGAGGTTTCCTCCGGGTACACTGGTTTCACCTACCCCTAAAAACATGTACAATAGGTTAGGATGAATGAGAGTATGTTTGAGAGTGCAAGTGGGGGACAATCTAGCGTGTTGTGTACATGCCCCGACCAAATAAACAAATAAATACGTTAAAGGAGTCTTTTAAAGCAGGGGTTTGATGGACAGCTAGGCCAGTACCAGGGGGAGTCCGCACAATACATCAGAGGAGAAACGCTACCGATCATCCCAATGGAGCCAAATCACAGAGACGTTAGCCCATACAGAGCAGCAGGAAAGGATTGTTTAGCAGTTTGTATATCATTCAGAAAATCCAATTCAGCTCTCTGCTTTGTGAACAAACCAAAGATAATCACTGACTAAAGAGACATCAAGTTATAAGAAGAGGCAGAAAGTGGTGTTCAGACATTATTTGTAGAGGTTTTGCATTTGACCCATCATGCATGTCTCTCGTCAACTTGCCAGGAGATATTTGGGCATCCACTGTGCAATATCCGGGGAACTGTCTCCAGACCTCGAACTAGGGTCAGTCAGAATTACCGAGAGGTGGAGGATTATTTTAGGTCGAACTGAAAAACCTGCCCTGAGATTTGAATTTTGAACCATAATTACCATTTCCATTTTCAAACTGTCAAGAAGTAAATAAGTTGAAACTGTTACAGTGTTTCCTGCACTTGGCTCTTCACACAAATTGGTTAAATTAACTTTTTGGGCACATGTGCAGTTCAGTCGAAAATCGAGGAGAACTGGGTGGAACGATGTAAATCCAGACTTTCACTTCCATGTTGACATGATTGACGTAAATGCACATCAGTCTGATCTTTGCCCGCATTGCTGCATTTACAAAACTTAACTTCGTTGTGGGTAGAAAATAGCGGCCTGCGAACCAGTAGTTACCTTGTGTGATGAGAAAAAAAGTGTTACAGTGAAAATTCATAGTGTTTTGTGATCACAAACCATAGCCATCTGAAAACTCTGAAATAATGTAAGAAAATGAAGGGCAGAGAAACATGACATTTTCAACTAAACATTAACCATGAGATGTCTCAAGCTGGAGCCTACTCTAAAAGCCATTTGCTTTTTATGAAGTGGGAATAGGCCATAACAACGGTGAGTGTCTGCAAATGAGCCTCACACACGGATGATAAAATTGATTTCATTTTCCTTCTTCGAGAGTGGTCTGTAATTAGGAAGGGCTCTGGATTCCCTCCAGCACCCAGATATTACTGTCATTTGTCATACGCTTTCACAGCGTTCTCAGCTCTTATTGAACCATTTCCTTAATCCAAATGTCACTCTTCTAGGACAGTTTCACCCACTGGGAAATCAACTACCTTCATCATTTTTAATCACATCGAGGCACTGGAAGAAGGAGCAGTTCAGCAACAGAGTCAGATACTTTCTGGAGAAGTAGGAACAGTACATTGTAATAATAGTACCTGATTGCACAATATTTCTAATTGTTTTAGTGCTTTTATAGTGTAGTGAAGAAGCACTGTACCCAAATACACAAACCCACGCTTATGCCTGGAGTAGTCTCTGGAGTAGTTAAATACAGCCCCCATTACAATCAATTACATAAGAGCCACAGGAAGAGAGGTAACCATGGAGACAATCACTCGGGGAGACGGATGTGAACCATGCAGCCAGACTGGACCAAAAGGGTGTCTGACAGTGGATGATAGACCATGTAAATAATATATGACAACTGGAAGTATTGTGGTTTAGTAGTCCTTGTTTTAGTTCTCATCTTGTTTTAGCCCTGTTTTTTGAGTGGTTTAATAATCCTGGCTTATGTATGGCTTTAAAATTGAGAGTGGCTCCAGAAAAGTGGCACATGCCTTGAAGTGCGATGTTTAGCCTGTTGGTCATGGGCAGATCACAGAGCACAGTTAAAAAGTTACTGTGGTTCAACCTGTAAGACTACTTATTGATTTTTAAAGTATTTAAGTTTAAAAGCATACAGAATAGAAGGTCCTGCTTAAAGGGAATCCTGCACTGTCACTCATAAAGTTGTTACTTCGGGTCCGAATTGCCGTCATGCACAAGTTTAATATAGAAGGTGCGGTTACACGTATGACCTGAGGTGCCAGTAGTGAGTATAAAATGGCCAACTTGCATCTAGCCCCTTTAAGGTTTGGCAAAGGACCTCCCGTTATTCTAGTGTAGTCCTGATTAAGTCTTAGTTTATGATGATAATAATAATAATAATAATAATAATAATAATAATAATAATAATAAAATTGTGGTTTTGAGGAAGCTTAAAGTTATTAGTCTAGACCAGTGGTTCTCAACTGGGATGCTGTCAGGAGTTGGGACCACCATAATCTTAGCCGTGACACAAACAAATTAAATATCTTGTATTTCCTCACAAATTAACATTGAATAAACATTACAAAAACCTATAAACAACATTTTCACAGATTCAGATACTGTATTTCTATCCTTTAAGTGAAGATAAATATTGAAAGAAATGTGCCCTGGAAAAGGTTCACGACCCACCAGTTGAGAACCACTGGTCTAGACTTTGTTTTCCTTACATTAACGCTACATTAGTCAAAACAACACCGCTTTTGACTCCAAACCTACAGGCTATGTGCATACATCCCTTATGGAAGACTCTATACAGGATGCACAGTACCCCATGGAAACACCTCCTCCACAAACTCGTCCCAGAGACGCGCGACAGTGTTTCCTAAAAAGCGGAACCTTCCTTTGAGGGCAAGATTCCCGGTGGCTCTGCCAAATTTCCAAGAACACAGTGATTGGTTTTCATGTTGGGGCATGCAGCGGCAGTTATAGGGTGACCACAGTTTGTATACTCATGTCAGTTATGAGCCTGATGCTACTAAAGATAGATGAGATAAAAGCGAGGCATTTAAAGACTTGCTGTACTTGCCGAGGCAGCGCTTTGAGTAAACACGGATGTTTACATAGAAGCTTCTTGTGACTCAGTAGGTTTAAATTCGATCGGCTGTTTGTTCTACACTTAAAACAGGGGTGCTATAACTACTACTACTACTTACATTAAAATATCAATACACAAGAGCTAGTTTATAGAGAATAGAAAGGAAACATAACTCCAACTACTAATGCAGTCCAAATAACATACCATGCCCCTGCTATTGTGTGATGTGTGTGTTTCAGTGCCTGTTGTGCAAGGAAAATAACTCCTCATAAACTAAAACTATTATTAACAAGAATAGACATAATAATGGTAGCAATGTGTACTTGTGGTAATGGTGGTAATAGTTGTACTAGCCTAATAGTAGTCAGCTTGTGTAATCATTATGGTGGTCCAAAGTACATGCAAAATGAACACTAATGTGACTCAGTTGAATAGCATTAGCCATGTTCTCCAAAATTAGACTAATTGTAACCACGTGTTTGAATTCAACAAAGAAAGGCCAAGCAAAGTGTCGTAATGTATTCCGATCAGGTTTGTCTGCATGAGAGGGCTAGAGGCCACACAATACTTGCACACAAAAAAACCCACAATTTGTCAGAGGTGAATACAAGACAAGGAAGAGGTGTATTTTTATGGAAACAGCTGCAAGAGGAGAGTAAAAGAGAAATACAATCTTCTTGGGTGAATTTATGCTTCAATCGCATTACTGCTGCTCAGATTTACCAACGCCAACCAGTTGCAGAGTGATTTGCAACACCTTTGCACTGAATGCCCTTCCTGGGTGCTAAGTGTGTTTTGAAAGGGCATATTACAGCATTAGCCTAATGCAGAAATCAACAAACTCTCATTGCACCACCATCACCCCTTGCGCTTCTCCAGTTCACTCCTACAGCTTCTGTGGAATTTTTCACTTTCAACACCTGCTAATAAAACTTGTAATAGTACATGATTACAGTGTAATGAGAGCATTTATACCGCTCTGTTTATTATTTGTCGTCATGTCAAAATCTGACGCTTAACAACACTCCAATTACTGTTTTTTTTTTTACTCTTAAACGTACACACTCAGGCCAATAAAAGGCCCTTTACGGGAAAAGGCAGACAATGATCAAATGCCCTGCCCAGCGCACTGTTAAATGCTGTCTTTATTTATAGACTTGCCACCCAAGCGCTGAGCACACAACCCTTCGGGAAGTCAGCCTGGACCTGCCAGTCCTGCACCACTCCCCTGGCCCTGGCAGACTGCCCTCTTCCTCTACACCGGCACCACTTTGTTTCTCCTCCTCACAGCGGGGCATTTTACAACCTGCAGTGGGAAGGAGGAAGGGGGGTGGGGGCTGGATTCTCGGGGAACGGCCTGTGAACTGACAAAACTGCACTGCACGGGACAAATTCACGTGGCTGTCTCATTTATGTCCCGCTTGCTTTTCTCAGTATAACACCAGTGGTTCAAGACTGTCGCCAAGAACACATGATTCGCAATATCAGATAAGAGGAAGAGGCAGTGGAGAAAAAATGTGGAAATGAGGAAATGAGGAAAATGAATGAAACGCGGCATTAATTCTGCACCAGAACAGAACTTCCTTGGGTAGTTTGAGATGTGTGGACTTCCTGCTACCTTGTATCACCTATCAGGAACCATCCTAAAGTGACAATTATTACCTACTGTAAATGACCATATACTTTTGAATACACCAGTAGCTCTTATACTAGGAAACATCCCTACTGCCCCTGGACTGTAGACACACTAATTCCTTCCAACCTTCTGCTCTTTGACCTCTGGAGCAGCCGGGCGTGCAGTAAACACAGGGATCATCATCTTAGTGCAGACCCAGCTGACAGGAGCAGCGTGGCTCTCAGCTCAGCGCTGTTAAGTGAGTGCGCTGATTCACAATGGAGAAGCTGCTGGCGCATGGTCCGCCTGTGTTGATATAGACACAGCAGGACTTCACCCGCACAGCCAATATTTTGTCTGTACACTGTCACCCAAACTCTTCACTCAATCATACTGACGTCTCCATTAGGCGTGTGGTGAAACTGTGATTGTAAGCACACAACACATAGTCACTTAACATAGTAAACACACAGGTTTACCTTGGCAGGAAACTTTGCATAGTGTGTACTTTCTATACAGCTAATCAAAGTAGATGTTTTTGCAGAACTGGATCAACAATTGTGAACCTATTAGTTTAAAATAATGGAGTTCGACATGTGCAGCACAAGCCAGCGTCACCCCTGAGTAACTGTGCACAGCAGCAAACGCTCAGCCACGAAGCAAAGAGGCTTTTCAACCCGTCAACGTGCCCAGGGATTGTTCAAAAAAACCCATTGTTCCCTGAGCAAATGACATGGTAATGCCATGTAATGATCAACAGGCAGATAAACCCCGCATACCACAGCTGTGAGGGCCCGGGCGAAACCAAAGACACGCAAAGTAACGCATTCTTGGAGAGAAACTGCAAACAGACAAAAACAACCCAACTTTCAAAGGCTTTCAGCACGTTCGAAAAATAAGCCGTCTTCTCTGAATTGGCGGCCTTTGTTTGAAGGAGTTTGTTGTGTCAGGAAGAGAGAAGAGCGCGTGCAGCGGAGATACACATTCTGGGAAAATGCCTCCTTCTGTCCCATGTGAATTATGGGAAAATTCCACAGTCACAGACAGACAGACAACAACGCCAAATAAGAACACACGAAGGGGTTGTTTGTACAAGTTAAGAATGTCAAAATGTCCGTTTTTTTTGTGTTTTTCCAATGTAGACTCAACACAATGAATATAAAAGAGAGAAACCCAATGGAAATGTATACTACTTAACTGTCTAACACCAAGTAACAAAAAAAAAAACCTTTCCTTGAAAAAAACACTAGGCCTAGATCAAATCCAGACTAAACGGGGGCTATAAATGGTTTAAAATAGAAATTGGACTAAATTATGTTTTAACGAAGTGTTAAGTAAACCACGCCAATCCAAACATAAATGTATTACAAGAGCATAATGTACCTTTTTTTTTTTTTTTTTTTGATGAATTGAGTCTAAAATCGCAGTCGCAGAGTATTGCCTGAAGATGCCGATGTACTGCACAGTTTGAGAGCCACTAGTCTAACAGGTTCCGTCATTGGATTTATGGTTGAAGATCTCAGTTTTCCACCACTACGTTAATTATACCTCTCACAACATTTTTTTTTTTTTGTGAGAGTAGGGCTGGGTACCATTTCCGATGCCAGTACTTTAACAATACAATACCGATATCTGACACTTTCTAAATTCTTTTTTTTTTTTTAAACCTACACTAAAATATTTGTGAACTACAATGATAAAACTGAACAATAATGTTGGTTTATTCCATTAAAAACGACTTCTTTTAAATTTGTATCATTTATTTGAGCTGAAACTGCCAAAAAAAACTTTCTTTAAACTTGGTTTCTCAAGGAAAAGAAAACAATCAGTTTTTGATACCTTTTTTCTTGATATTGGTAGTACCTAAACTTTTCCCGATACCTTACTGGCAACGTTTAACGGTACTCAACCCTAGCAAGCTCGGAGTAGAGCTGCTGCTCCTGCTCCTACGATGGGGCCTGTATCACTGGGAGAAGGCCTCAGAGAAGAAGGAGTCATACCAGAGTTCATCTTGTCTGGGGAGAGGGAAAGTGCTTCCAGATAGGAAAACGGATGGACGTCTATTTAGACAAATGTATGACATAACTCATATTCACAGTCAAAGTGTATGCTGTCGTTGCTATAGAGACTTTCCTCAAGTGCGAAAACAACAAACCTACAAATGTTATTCTGTTGTTCCTGGTTCTAGGAAAGGCTCGAGTGTTTAGTAGCAAATGCCAGCTCCATGCATCATAGCTCCTTGTAATGCAAACATTGGCTGCTGTTGCTGCTTCTGGCTCCAAATGACTATACATCACATCTGCTCCTTATTTGACCACACCATCAGCAAGAGGCCTGTGTCTAAGCATATTCTCTGTTAATATCAACAATGCAATATCTGGCACGAAAAAACATAAAAGCAGAGCTGATGAGCTGATGTGGAACACAATGTAGTAAAACAATGACACAATTACGTCAGCGAAAAAAGTATTCCATTGTAAGCCCAGCAAAAAGTGAGTACTAGTGCTACTTTCAAGATGACTTTTACTAAATCTGCACATGTCAAAAAGTACTTCTGTGATTAGACACACAGAGCTGGGGATTGTAAATGTTAAAACTGATAAGGATTCTGTGATTAGGCTGGTTGCGTATTCCATAAATATAAACCAGTGGGAAAATGTAAAATATCATTCACCATAGTCAACATTCACATGCAAGTATTGGGACACGACTGCATGTTAGTCAATAGTAATTACCAATCAGTTGAACAAGTTATTCCACAGCTCTCCTCCTGACTTTTTCCTTTTGGCTGCCTAATGTCATTCTGCAGAAAACAAGTGATCTACTTTTGTAAGCATCAAAATTGAGTTTGAAATTTCAGCACCATCTCAATACTACTCCGAAGTCATTGGTTCCAGTGGAAAGCTCAGCCTCTCCACAATCGGCACAACGATGGAGGTGCCCAGTGGAATGGGAAAACCTTGCGTGGGGGAAAATGTAACAATTCAATCACCCCCAGATTTTGTGGCGCTCTCTGATTGCTCATTCTCTTCAATGGGTTCCAGCCTGATTCCATGCAATACGTCAATATGGAAACAACATGAAGGCTGATCTAACATTACCAAAGGAATAACGAGCACTCATTTGAACAATATTACAGGTTTATTCATGTTTATGGAGCATTATCCTAACCGATCATGTGAATTCCTTTTTCTTTCTCCACTAATCCCACACGCAAACAAGTGCTACAGATAAGGTGATGGTGACCTTTGCAGCTGGAGAAGAAAAGAGGGGTTCATTACAGATGGGAACAGCAAGGATCAGCCACTGCCAAGAATGTTTCAGTCAGTATCAGTAAGGTCAAGCAAATCATCACAGGTGTCATGTAACAACAAATAGAGATCAGTTTCAGAAATTGTTGCACAAATAGGATGAAACATGAGCATGGAGTTGATGCATATTGTAAACCACGTGGTCATTAGTGCCAAATCATGTGGCTTTCCAAAAGCACAACAAACACATAAATCACTCACTAGTAATGGGTGAATAATAACCTCCGGTTCTACCGCAGCTGAGGCTCAGAAGCCCAAGACCCCTTTACTAACCTGCGTTGTAGAAGCGGTCCAGCACCGTAGTCTCCCCAAAGTCCAGTTTTCCAAAGTTTACTGTGTCGAGTTTGCTTCCCACCGCGTCACACGCGTCTTTCAGGCACTGGAGCGCGAGGATCTCTGCGCCGCTATTCTGCTGGTTCGCTTCACTGTTCATCACATAGGCCACGGTCACCGGCCTTTTACTGGACTTCCCCGTGGTCAGCAAGCCCATCGTCTCCATGGGGCACGCACCCAGAGTGGGCTCAGTCCCTGCGTTATTTGCTGAGTGGTCCTGCCAGAAACTTCCCGCGGCGGGTACAGAGAAGACCCCGGCCTCGGCGTTGGTGCCACTGCTCTGGTTCTCCCCCGTGTGACCGTCTCCGCCGGACCCGATGCAGGGCACCGCCAGAGAGATCCCCTCTTGATATAGGCTCATGTTTACTGCGTTAAACTGCCGCTGCTGCTTGCCGTGCTCTCCAATTCTGCTCCATGGACACTCGTCGTTACGCACGGCAGTTTCCCATGCAGCCCACACGCAAACCCGACGTGCAGCCTCCTTCTTCTGCGGGTCTGACCCAGGTAAACGCACTGTTGAAGCCTTCCCTGCAACTCCGCATCATGCTACATGCTTCCTGTCGAGTGCACGCATAAAAGGCGGATATTCGCAGCAGATCGTTTCAAGTCACGACAATGTTTGACAACAACAACTCACACGGTGGAGGAGACTAGTGCTCGGTCGCCGCATTCCTTCTTAGCTCGAGCAAACAAATCCACATAGTTTCCCAAAGTTGTGCAAGAGTGGCAGCGCCAGGGCAACGCAGCGACGCCCACAGGGATCAGAAATGTCAGAGCGCGCAGTCAAATCCACGTCGTGGCGTCTCGTGTCCGCCTCGGCTCCGATGTGGTGAGAAAGAAAGTGCTGCTTGCTTTCATGTGCGGCAGCCTGACAGACAGACAGACCCAGCCCAGTTTCCTCTGTTATCTTCCCATCCAGACTCAGGCACCGAGTGGGAGGGGCTACAACAACAACAACAGAGGGAGTACAGTGTGATGGGGCGTGGCCTCTGTGACCAAATTTGGGGCAGATGGAAAAGGCGCAGGGCAATACAACAGACGCACAGTTGCCGTCTGCGTAAAAGATGATGATGTCATTTTCTCCATACTTTTATCAGATGACCTGAATACGCCAGTCAAAACACAGCTGGGAGAATCCGAACTCAGCCAGTTAACTTTTTACACGTTTGTTTTGGTAGAGAATATTTTAGGTAGGCCTTTTATGGAGATAGATTTGGGCCATTAAACCACCCTGATGGCAGAAGCATCTCTCATCCTTAACAACATGCTATAAAAACTAGTACTAACTACACTTACAAGCAGTTAATTACCACTAAACAGATCACCTTCCATTTTCTTGCATAGTGGTCCCTCTTGTGGTTGAGCGTTGTTGTTACAGCAGTTGTTACGGCAAATTGAAGCCACACACACACACAAAAAGGAAAATGAAGAGGTGTTCTGATTGGTGAAAAGCGCCCTTGAATGATTAGCTTAAAAACACTTGCTGCTCTTCCAGATGCTTTGATTTGATACTTTGCAAAAAAAAGTAGCCTTTTGTCAGGCAACTTTTTGTATCCCAGGCATGATTGTTTGTTTGTTTGATCTTATCTTATACATATAAAGCAGCTTTTTCTTCACCCAATAGCCAATAGTCAGTTAGTAGATCATTAATATTGGTCAATATTTGAAGACACATTTAGATAAGACGAATGGACTTTGATTTAATCATATAACGTAAATGAAACCTCAAAATAGAAACTTGATTAAATTCTATTATTCAGGCAGTATTTCAACAAGGTGAACAGATGTTTGGGGTAAAAATGCTTTAGTTGTGTCTTTGGACTATGGACATTAAGCACTTTGCCTAAAGTTCAAAGTTACTGTACTTTGGATTGCTGGGACTGTTTCATAGGCTCACAATGGAATTCAATGTTAAAGATAGGTAATACTTAACACATAATGTAACATGTTTAAATGTCATTTTGATTTTACAGATCAATTGCAGTGTTATTTATTCAAAAGAAACACTATTTAAAAGGCACACTGCGTAACATTTCGGATTATACTGTTGCCATCTGTACAAAACATGTTCCTAATGACCAGCTCAACACAGAAAATGCTATTACTACAGTGGGTAATCAAAGAATCGATTTGGATGAGGACCTAACCGTTTTAAATCTCAAATTTTACTGACTTTAGTCACATCTCCATGGAGACGGCTGGAGACGTACCCACTCCTGGTAAAGTTACAGTCATGTCTCACAGCAAAAGCACATGTTTTTTTGTGCATTTGTTATCATTTTTCAATGATGAAAATATCTGTCATAAAATAAATGCTTGTATTTCAATTTCATTTATTGGATAAAATTCTACGTGGTGTGGCTTTAAAGAGGTAAGAGCTGTAAATGTTTATATTTTTGTTTTTTGGTTTGTAAGCTCACCCACACAGCCAGTCGTCCAATAAGAGAGCCCACGAAAGTCCAGGCTTTGGGATGCCAGATTCTACAGCAAAAACCAGAAGGCAACAGACATAAATATATGGCAACCCAGCAAGTCTGTATTTTCGTGGTTCCGTTTTAAATAGATGGATGTGCATGCCATACATACCCCCTTTAAGTTTGGAATTTCTTGTAAAGATGTATTTCACATCTTCGCCACTAGATGTCCCACTGTCCCCATATATCCACCTCTATCCCATGATGAGTCTCCCGGGGAGTGAGCAGGGGGCTGCAGGTGTAGGTGCTGCATTCTCCCGCAGGGCTGTGTGCTTTCCCCGTGATGCACCAGTGCTGTTGTTATTCCACTGTGGACCAATCACACATCTCCATGGCTGTTATTTATGCACCGGCACCTCTCTGCTTCTTCTTCTTCAAATTAAGTGCTATGACTGCCAGGTGAAATCATTTGGAGTCAGCTTTCTTTTTAGTGAGCACAAAGAACAATAGCATTTTTCATCTCATCTATTACAGACAGAAACAGTGCTGCTGCAATACGCTGTAATTATTTATTGCCTTTAATAGAAATAGCATAATAAGGGGAAAAATGATGGGCTTCCATGGGTTGTCCGACCATACAACTGCACAGATTGCTCATTCATGCAAAAGCTAGATGTGTGTGTCTGTAAAGTGTCTTGCCCAAATAATGTGGCCCCATAAAAAGATAAACCATAAAGCCTATTGTGCCACATATCCTGAAGTCTGTAATATTATGCTCTACAGCTTTGTGCTGCATAAATATTTATGGTCAAGGTGCTTGACACAAAAGACATAAAGCTAGCAAACAAATTCATGTCATCAGTTCGTAGCATTTGAATATGCAGTACTCTGATAGGAAACAAATAGCTAATTCATTTGCTTATTTATAATGAGTAATTTATCTTTAGCCTGTTGAACAAAAGTACATTGCCATTGTTTAACTTACAAGCATACAAGGCACCAGCATTTTGCACATGAATGGTATGTAAAAGACAAATCTCCACTGTTACTATAGAGGGGCGTTAACCATTACAATATAAACAAAGTAAACAAAACAGCTGCGTTATTTACACCTAACACACAAAGGCATCAGTATACTTGGGTGTACGCATTAGTATTGTTTGTAGTATTGTAGTATTATGTAAGAAAAAACTCCATTGGTTTAACATTATATTTTCAGGAAGTTCTATGCACTATTCCTTCATGTCGCCATTGTGCTAAGTAAAACAACAGACATAAATGGAGATACTAACTGATATATATGAAGTCATTTGTTTGAGTGACTTAGTGGTCTTAATGGGCAAAAGTTTAACTCTCAGATCATATTTAGGGACTAAATTATGTGTAACATTCATTATGAGGAGCATTAGTTGTTTACAAGGGAAGAATTATAATGATGATAGCGATGCGGGCTCATTAGCCACTTTAGTGTTTTGGGATGACTAGAAATTTGGCCAAGCATTTCATTTTAAGGGTGATTTAACATATGATTTATAAATTAAGCAACACAATTCAAAACAATTAGCTGAAGTTTGTTTTGCTTTAATCTAAAACAAAGTTTCATGTGATTGAAAATAGTTGAAGACACATTTATTTACTGTTAATGATATATCAGTCACTCCCAGTCAGAGACACAACCTGTCAACATATTCTGTATGCTTTTGGTTGATGTGGGAGCACTGATAAGAAAACCTACTCAGACACATGAACAACATGCCACATTAAAAAAGGAGAGGACTTTTTTTGCTTTGACGTAAGAGTGCTCACCTTTGCCAGTAGTGTGTATAATTATCTGATTAAGTCATATGGCATATGCTATACGATAATTACAATTATCGTTCAATAAACAGACAGATAAACAATACATTTTGGGTTCAATATTTATCGTCCGTACATTCTTTTGCCTTCTTTTTTTAAAATAATACTTTATTTTTTACCTAAAGTAAGTGGTGTTTCATTATATTTCAGGATTCTTGAGAAATATAAATTTGAACAAAGCCTTGTTGTCATTTTTACGCTTTACAGTTATTTTTGCTGCATGTGGCATTAAAAGGTTTTCAATATTATCGTTTATAACAATATTTTTCTGTCTCAGTATCGAACTTTAGATTTTATCATCGTCAGGGCTGGCATATGGCATAATAATAATAATCCAAGTACACACTACTTTTAGACTATCTATAGAAATGTGATGGAATTATCATGTGTTATGTCCAGTTATTTCTATTACAGTGACTTTAAGTCACTAAGTTTAGAGAATAAACCTAAACATCATCTCAGCCTAAAATTCTAAGAGAGATAAGCTGTAGAGAGGGATTCTTGGCCAAAAAGCGATTCCACAACCTCCCTGCTATGAGGCACATGGACTAAACTTCTTTCTCTTTGTCGGGCATCTGCCTTCAGTGCATGTTAAACACATAATGTGGCTCGTCAGATTTTTTATGACAGATGCCCTCCCTAATGCCTCCCTTTTCATGTGCCTTGGATTAGCAAAGTTGTTTGTGACTAAATCCTAAAGCCATACCTGCAAACAACTTGCAGAATAAAAAAAACTTATGTGCCTGTTAAGGACTAGGCTAAGTATCCCCAAATGAATAGCACAATTACAATAAAAGCAAATGGCCCTTGTTAGCGCCTCCAATTGTAAGCTCTGTAATGGTGCGCTGCATAGTTAACCATCACTACTGGGTCCTGTCCAAGCTGCAGCCTGCAAATAAAGCCTTCCCATTCTCGCTCTGCCACGGACCATGAAATAGTCCCTTAGCTCCGAAATGGAGAGTATCAGTCACTTGGCGAAACGGTGCGAAGTTCCGTTAGTTCTGCTATACAGGTGGGAGATAGATACTCGCAGGCATGGACTTATTGCAGCCCCCTCCATAGATATCTGCCAAAGCTTACACCAACATTAGCGGGTGGAAGGGGGGAAAAAAACGACCAAACAAAATTACAGAAATCTGCTAAGTTTGACAAATGGTGAGCGCGGGCTTTGCCACTAGCTATTAGCCTGCAATGATTAATAAGTGAGAAAATAATTGCACTTCATTGAGATTGATGACGCCCCATTTAACCTCCCCGCTCATCCATAGTGGCAGTGGTGTGTCCGGGCGCTGCTACCCGTTAACGCTGCTGCTATGCTGGCCTCATTGCCGCCAAACACAGGCGTTTTATAGCTTTGTAATGATCCTACGGGGCATTTAGAACGAGCCCGGAGGTGCTGTGATCATAAGTTCATTGTTAGTAAGTGAAAAACAATGATCTAGCGCTGGGAGGCCGCTGGGAAACTGGTGCAACTACACCAATATAGAAGCATTTAAGGCACACACTGGGGGGAATTAATGGCACTGGAGCTACCATTAGCCACAATGCTAACGGGTTTTTGAGCTAGTCTTGCTAGATGTGTAAAACTGGGTGTTGGTCTTTTAAATACAGTTGGGTTCCAACTAGTTAATGTATTAAAATATATATTTTTGTATTTCAAAATTAAATATTGGGAGTGAATGGTTGACTCTTCCTACTATCTCTATGGCTTTACCATGAAGGCGTAATCAGGAGGCGCATTATATGAGCTGCTGTGGCCACTGCACTACGAACAGTCTCCCTGGGGAAGATTCAAAGATAACTCAAACATGTGCAAATGGCTTTGAACACCAGGTATGTTTGTGATGAGAAAACAACACTGTGCAATATTAAAAAACTTTATGACGAGTTTGCATAAAATCTCCCCTTAAACACGCCCATATTGCTTTTGTAAATGAGCCTTTACCTGAAGATACTCTATACCAGGGGTTCGGGTAGGCAACGTCAGGCCCGGGAGCCAAATCCGGCCCTCCACAAAGAACCTCTGCCCTTCTGGCCCCAATTTTCCTGGCAGGACATCCCAAAACGTAATATATATTGTAAAACATTGGAATTTTTAGAAAGTGGTACTTTACTTTGGGCTGCACTGGTGCGATTCGGCCCTTGAACAAAATTGGCCCTCCACAATGTAAACTTGCCTACCACTGCTCTATACGGATGGTACAGAGTAGTAATAGCATGGTTTTATGATGGTAGCAGGTGAGGTAAAAGAGTAATAACATGGAAACTATGGCAATAAAATGGAATCAAGACACACTCAGACAGTATGATTAATTGTAACTCTCACCCTAACTCAGTGTCAGTCTTCTGCAGACTGTGACGCCTATCAACACCCAATCAGCACACAATACATACAGTGTGGCGTGGTTGTGTTAAAAACAGGAAGTTCCGCTGCTTGGGGTTAACCTATGGATATTATAATTTATCAAGCATTTCCTTGGGAATAATATATTATACACATATTGGTAGTACAGCATATCCTACATATTACCATGTTATTATCATGACTATGCTATAAAGTGCAACTGCAATAGGCACTAAAAATATCCATATTAAATTTTACTTAGGGGTAAGGGGATTTTTCACATATCTAAAAGACCCTAATAATTGATTTGCATATTGGTTAATTGGCATTACAACAATTCAAACTGAAGCCGCTAATTTCACAAGCCCTACAGTGACGGGCCTTAAACACTCAAACGTGGCCTGATCTGAATGGCATTTTCAACAGTTTAAGATGCAAACCAAACAAGCAGCGATGGGGCTATAGGAGTGCGCGGCCCCTTATCCGCTCAGTCTGCACAGAGACGTGGCCAAGGTTATTAAAGAAGGATGTAGCCGATGCAAGATGGCCGCCGCGCGCTCGTGTCCAGAGGCGCTGTGTGGAGATAAATGGTTGACCCAGCCCGGTGTCAGGTTAGGATTGATGCCACTATCAGCCCCACTGCTTTCCCAATGATTTTCTCAAATCTCTGATAGAGTGTGTTATCTAGTTACTGGCATGAGGGCAACGGCCTGCAGGCACCGAGAAGGTCAATCTACGAGGACAATCTTTGTTGGACTAAATGAGAAAAAAAGGGCTCACAAAAAAGAATCAAAAGCAAGCTGCTAGGTCTCGGGGATAAGATAAGCCAAATTACTTCTCTTTAGTAGGATAGGCCCCGGGCGAAACATCAGGGGGAAAAAAATTAAGTGAGGCACAGGCTGTGTTCTCTAACTTTAGAGTCGTAGATTTTACCTGGATGCGTTTCCCGGAACTAATGTTGATTTGGGGAAAGCATTTCGAGTGATGGTAAGTGCATTTGTGTTTTTTTATACTCCGCAGGGGCTAAGTAACAAGTGGCTTTGACAAATAGATTTATGGAGTACAGCAAAAACGCTTGTGGGATTGGAGTAAAAAGTATACAGTATTTTTGGCCAAACCTGTCATTTGAAAGGATATGGGATCTATGGAATCATTCGAGTAGTATTAGCAGCACGAGGGCCACAGGTTTTAATCCATGAGCTTTTGTTTTCGCCAAGTTAATTTTCTCGACTCTCATCTCAGGTTTGTTTCTTCAAACCTAAAACATGTTCTATCGGCTTATCTTTCTGGTACTTCTGGCCAAGATCCTAATGAAGGATCGTGGAGAAGAGACGCATGTGCTACAGTTAGTCACTTCTACAGGTAACAGGTGACTGCAGAAGTTATTGGATGGGGCAAATGCACAGAGACAAATTTTTTAGTTGAGCCTGAAGAAGCTTTGACTGAAAAAGCTACAAAATAGTAAACATTTGAAACAAGCACTTATCCACTTCTACTCCACTACTACAACATTGGCTGTGGTCTAAAACTTTACATTTCATCAGAATGAATCTAAACCACGGTCAAGTGTCGAGGTCCTTCTTAATCGTCAGGGCTAAGGCTGATTTCATGGCAGTAACAGCACCTGGTTCGAGTTTGGACGAGTACAATGTAAGATATTTGAATGCTCAATGATATTGGAGAGGAAAGCGTTCATAATCCCTCACAGTAGTAAAAGCTGGATTCATTTATTTTTTGAAAAAGTACAATTGTATTAACCTCTTACATAACCGAGCGCATTTGCCCCAAGCTTGTAGACTATAGGCCAGTGTGACGCCTCATTTGAAAGCTAAGACCTTCAAAACTGATAACTTTTTTTGTTGTGTTTCTGTAGGGTTTTATTTGTGAGTTTTTTTTAATGCTTTATTATCATTATTATTATTATTATTTATTATTTATTATTGTTATTGGTGTTTTTGCTGCACTTTTTTGTCACTCTTTTGTGGCTTTTTTTATTGCGTTTGTTACTTTTGTGTTGTGTTTTTGACGCTTTTTTATTGTGTTATTGTTGCTTTTCTGGCACGTTTTTGTCGCTCTTTTGTCGCAATTTTGAGCTTTTTTCAAGAAGCTTTTTTCAAGAAGCTTTTTTCAAGAAGCTTTTTTCAAGAAGCTTTTTTGGGTAATGCCACACTCAGTTCAGGTGGGGGTTAAGAGGTTAAGAGCAAAATTGATTAAGGTGAATGTCTTAACTAACTTCAGATAACATCCCTCATTTATAACTACTTTTTTTTTTTTGGCTACATTGCTGTGAACTAATGTGAGCTAAACCTTTCAGAAAGCAAATCTTGTACTTTTTCTTTGTCAAAAATTTCGACTCTTTCCTGAATCGGCTACTTTGTTACTGTCTGTCTCCACACTTTGAACTTCTCTTAGAAAAAACAAAGTGCAGACGTTTGACTAATAGGTTGTAATTTGCTGTCTGTGGACTAACCTGGATCAATAATTTGGTGTCAATACTGATGGAGAGCGTGCAAAGGGCCAATGATTCACTCCGGTATGAGAAAAATGGCGGCGCGGACATGACCGGGGGGACTGGGCAGATGTCCACACAGTATCAAGTCGATGAGCTAGAAGACAAATAACACAAGAAAACACATTTGTGAAAAGATGTCTGTGTCCTCCCTGGTGGTGCATACGATCAGAAGTTTACAAATCTTTCCCCCACTCACTCACAACACGTCCCTTATGGAGCCCCTTTTCCATTTCAATTCATCATGACAGTCCAATTCTGAAATCCCGACAGAAATATTGACCAAAATGCTACAAATGATCCGGAAAATTGCAAAAATGTTACAGAGGAAATAATAAATTGCTCCGTATGGATTGTCTTTCAAATCTAATAAATGTCTAATAAAGTGCATAACGGAAACAGACACACAATGGAAGGTTTTCATTATGAATATGAAATAATGCACGCTACTTACCGTACCTCCAATATTAGATCAGCCAGTACTGTAATACCGGGCTACATGCATATGCAAAGTGACAGCTCCTATAGGAAGATTAATGGGAGATTTTTGAGCAACAATCATAAATCTGTTATGCACAAAAGCACTTGAAATTGATATACAGTAGCGATAAAGTGATTCATCACGCACCCACAGCATATTTGATTTTATTTATTAATGTCATGATACAAGTGTATGTAATATGCCAAAATTCATAAATCGGTTTTCAAAATGTGTGTAGCCTGCTAGAATAATGAAATAAGCAATAGATTGACTCTAGGGGGCGCTGATGATGATGATTTCCAGATGCAGATCAACAAATACATAAGACACTTTTTGGACACAAAGAAACTCAGCATCTCAATTGGTCGCAGATAATGGTAAGTTATGTAATGTGGCACCCCCTAAATAGTATTTTCTGATGTGGACAAGTGGAAAATGTTGACATGCACTGAATTAGCAAACAAGCTAGTGGTTTTACTTATCGCCTTTCAAACAGCATGAGCTTCTACATAGGCTATATTTCAGAAATTATAAAGAAAATGTTTTCTTACCTTTTCCCCAGCTCTTTCATAATCCTGATCCAAGTTAGCATTTACTAGTCCAAGAAAGTGCTTTGATAAACTTAAGGTCCACGTGGCTTTTTCGTACCGGGCGGAGCTGACACAGACATGGCGCAGGTGAAGTCAATCAGTGTTAACTAAAATATGAAATCATAATTTTAGTCAAAGTAATATTTTGGCTGACTAAAATTGGACTAAAACTAAATTAAAATCATGAAAGAGCCTCATATCATTTACATTCTCTGCCAAAGGAGCAGCTCTGAGCTTTGTTCATGTGGGAAAAGCTCCATGAAGCAGAGGACCTTGATAATATATGATTATAATAAATATTAGCTATATGTAAAGTTGACTAAATTTGTCTTCAATTTAGTCGACTAAATTTACATGCAATTTTAGTCGACTAAATTTACATGCAATTTTAGTCGACTAAAACTGCAGTAGACTAAAATGGAAGAAAAGGGGGGGAAAAATCCTTTAGACTAAAACTAAACTAAAATATGCTGTCAAAATTAACACTGAAGTAGATATGTGGACATAAAATTAGCTTTAAAATCTAAAAGTGGAATATGACATAACATTCTAGAGAAGCTACATTTTAACTCTGAGGAGGTGGGTTTGTTGTTACTGGGAGAATCTACCTGAAACAAAAATGTCTTCTTTGTCATTGCATGTAATCGACGGTCCAGTTATTTTCTATGAAAGGTGTCCAAAACTGGTGACAATATTCACAAAATATGAGTGTGATGTAGGGCTTGGCGATATGGACCAAAAGTCATATCCTGATATATTTTGGTTGAATATCGATATATACGATATATATCCCGATATTTTTCCCCCAAAGTGAGAGCTGTGAAATTAAATGTTAAGTCAAGCCAATTACGTATAGTTTTATTGAAAACTCACTATAAAATGTAGACATAAACACTGTTTAACAAAGCACATTAGGTGCACATTTAAATTAAAAAAATATCTTAAATAAAAATAGCCTAGAAAATATAATAAGGCAGCATTTATATATAAAGAGACAACAAAATAAAGTGCTCAGTTTAAGAATAAGATTTGTATTTATTTATTTTAATCAGCTTGAGATTACCTGTTTATTTTTGTTAACTTAATAGCTTATCTGAATTTGAAATATCCCGTTTTCATTTTGGAGATTTCTTACAAAATCTGTCTTTCTCCCCGTTGTATTGGACCCCCATCTGAGATTATGACATCATCACGGTCTATTACTATTATTATCATGATAAAACTGACATTACAATTATTATGTCTGATAGGTTCTGCTTTCACTAGTTTTTGAGGTGTATTTTCCAATGTAGTTCATAAGGCCAACTTACTATGAGTCCTGTTATGTCGGGGGACAAAAAAATGTGACAACGGAGTCTCCTTTAGTGAGTGCTGTATTTGAATATTCTCTTTGGTCTCATGCTCGGTTTACAAGTCTGTTTGGTTTACCAGGACATTCTGTTGTACCATCTTCACATATCCTGCTGTAGTCCCATGCTGAGCAAGACGCAGCCCAACTTTGATGTGCCAGTCAAAGGAAATGCTACTGTTTCCTCTCAACACAAGAGGCTGCACTCTCGGAGAGCTGTTCAAATATTCTGACACACTCTTAAGCAAAGTCGTCCTGAAAGAAAAGGAGTGAGGAAGTATTTCATGGCAATAAACCGAATATCTGTCAGATTCTAGGTGAATGATGAATGAGCCAGGCTTTTTCTGGTGGGAAAGAAAACCACACTACAGGCAAAGTGTTTAGCACTTGTGCCTTACAGCAAGAAGGGCAGGTTAAATCTGGCCCTTCCTGAGTTATGTTGACCTGTCATCACTGTGTCTAGATTGATTTAAAATGTGTTTTCTGGTTCTTGGTAAATGGTCTCAACTTATATAGCGCTTTTCCACCTACATTAGGCACTCAAAGCGCTTTACAGCAAGCATCCACTCACCCATTCATACATACACCAGTGCACGCAGACACTGGGGACAATGTGGGTGAAGTGTCTTGCCCAAGGACACAACGACAGTGTGCACTTTCAGGAGGTGGGATTCGAACCCCCGACCTTCCGATCATGAGACGACCCGCTCTACCATCTGCGCCACCGTCGCATATTAACATATTACCGTAACATATTTATTTATATGTTGTGCATCACTTTGATTGACTGTGCTCTATAGATCAAATGAGATCAAATTAGCAAAGCTTCTCGCTAATAAAATCCTGGCCAAGTCCATGACTCTAGATCTGCACTGGAGATGGGTCCCGAAGTCTATCCCGGGTGAAGGGTGGGTCAAATGCAGTGGTAAAAGTCTCCAAATACACATTTTCAAAAGTCACCCACCCCATCTCATGGCCTTACCACTGACCTGTCATCTTTCCCTCAGCCCTTCCCGACCCGCCGCATGTTTTCTGAACTCGCCCAATACTCCGAACGCTAGACTCTAAGTGGATTGGGTTGCTGTCAGGGTGCAGCATTTGGACATTGATAAATTTCTTGCGTGCGCGATCGATACCCCTCACCTCTCCGCCCTGGGCCCCTCCACTGCGGGACGTCATAATTACTCTGTCAAACCAAACGCCCCGTCCCATCAGACAGTGTCTCAGACAGTGTGAGAATGATGTCCTACCTGTTTTGTGCGTTTTTCATCAAATGACTTTTTTCCTGAGCTTTTCTATGGAGATGTATGGATTACTGCGCGTTTGACTTGAGAAATGCTTTGTGTTGTATGCCAGGTTGGATGAAATGGATTTGAGTGTGGCAGTGACTGACAGCTGGGCAGCCCGCCTCCTCCCCTCTCCCTCCCATGGTGCTCTTTGATGCCTGTCATGTCGGCCAATCAGGTGAGTGATCTGACAGCTTGTCCCCATGTGAATGGGAATTTCACCCAAGCACTGGAAAGCACATAGACACGTGTAGTCAAGTAATAGAACAAACAAAAGGATGAAGAGAAGTCACCCAGGCCATGTTAAATTAAATTAGTCTATACCTCAATGTTTTAGGCCCAGTTTCATGCACTATAAAGTTCTGGCATTAAGTCATGTTGATCCCAAGCCTTGATCATTTAGAACTAGTTGAGACACAGTTTATTTGTTTCTCATGTAAATAAGAGTCTTGGAGTGTCTGAAAAAACACCAGACAGGTTGGATTTATGTTTATTTGGAAGAAGCTGATTCAAAGTTACCAGAGTAAGTGTGCTAGTTTTCAACAATAAGGCACCAAACTGTATAACAACTTGTGTGAGAAGCGCTCATTCTCTCCTCTGTATCTCCAGATTGAATCAGTAGTGTTTACTCACCGATTAGCGTCGTCGATTAGCTCCTAAAACAACGCGGTGGGGATGGAGGCGCCGCACGTCCATCATGTTAAGTGAATTAACATATGCCACGTTCCTCTCGGCGCCGTTCTCAGATCACTTCTCTGTCCAGATGTGCCAATGATTTATTTATTCTGTTTGAGGGAAAACGGAGAATTAGCTCCATCTGCTTCATTAGACTTTTCCGCCGCGGCGACGGAGACTGCAGCCATCCTCCAGGTCACTGCCACCGCGTGCGCTGATGACTGATTTGAATGGTTTCTACACTTTTACACGTCTTTATAGGCATCCAAACAGGGAGGAAATTAACCTGATTTAATCAAGTAAAGGTATTAGGATCGCAGGAAGACTAGCAAATAAATAACACACAAAAGATAAATAACAAAACAAATTGCTGTTTTTAATACAACTGCATTTGAGCCATTCAGCTACTTTTATGATGTTTTTTGTATTTCCACATGTCCACAGAGAAGCATGCCTCCACTGGCTCTCTGTGTGAAATGTAACTGGGCCACACATATGTTCTTTATTAGATTCAGTTACGCGCATGTGGCAGCCTGTGGAATTAAAAGTGAATGAAGCGGAGATGAACAGGGCTTCCCACAATAATAATAATAACAATAATAATAGTAATCATGGCAATATTAACCTCGGTGCTCATTTAGACATCAATACTAATCACTCTCATTTGGAGGACAATAATCCTAATCAGCTCATTTGCGTGGCTCTGTGGAGGCTGGCTCTGCCTTTGGGGTTGGCTGGTGCTTAACCTAATGATAATAGTCATGATTCATGGCCCAAGCCTTCCTGGCTGCATGTCGCGGAGCGCTGCATGAGCCAGACAAAAAGAGCTTTGGAAAACACTGCATATAGTCTGAAGAGAATTGTAAACAGTGCCATATTAGTTTATTTCCTTACTTTTTAAACTAATGTTAAGATTGAGGGTAGATGAATTATCCTTGTAAAAAAAAAGTATATTAGCAGCTAAAGCATGTCAATAGTAGTCAGTAGTTGTTTTATTTAACCTTTGCACATGTAAACTAGGGCTGTGCTCAATGTATTGAATCAGCAATATATTATACTTGACATTATGTGTATCGAATCGAGTCACATATCGTGATAGGCGTCACATTTAAAAAATTAAGATTGACCCCAGGATTCAAAGGCCCTATAACTGATTTTCTTTATACAAACAGTGAAAGAGGAAGGAGGTCTAAACTCATTGCTAACCTTCCTAACACATTTGTGGCATCCCCATTCTTCATAGGGATGAGTTTAGATGCATGTTTGACTTGCAGGGTCACTTTATAAACGGTGAAACGGCTACATGGTGGCGGTTAGTGCTCGTGCCTCACAGCTAGAAAGTCTTGGATTCGATCCCAGAGTCTAGAAAAAAAAGATCAGGTATAGTGCCTTTAATCAGAACTCATTACTACACAAACTACTGCAATATAAGGCTTAACTTGCTGAGCGTATTCTGCTTTGAAAAACCTTGATTAAGTGCACCTATAAGATCATTTTTGTTCATCGCTATACGTTTTGTATTATCTGTGGGATACTCTTGCGTGGTGATACTTATTGTATCGCGCACACTGGATCGGTACACGTATTGTTCAGTTGTTGGCAGTGCACAGCTCTAATGTAAACATACCTCGCTGTATTGTAGCCATGGGCTTATTTCCGTTCAATGTCCTGCATTCGCACTCACAAACACACCCTTCATTTATTCTTGCCTACTGTACATGTGTTTAGTAGTAGCACCCAGAGGAACCTCCTGTAAAGAACAAACTCCACACAGAAACGCTATCCCTGGCACGCAAACCACTGGCTTAGAGGTAATGTGCTAATCGTTGCACCACCATGCCCACCTTCTTATCCAGTTTGCATGTCCTTCTGGTGTTGCTCCCGGTCTATTGTCTAAAATGAATTGAAATTTTAAATAGATTCAAGATGTCATTTTTGTGTCAGTGAATTTTTGTGAATGTAATTGTCCCTGTCTACATGGACTCCACTAATGGCCCACAGACATGAGCTCCTTCCAACAGCAGCCCCCTTTTGTTTTCATTTTAATCACTCATGTCAACAACATTTAATAATAATGGAGGTTAAGCATAATCTTTATTGTTTGTACATTTGTTCACTGCATTTGTCCCACAGTGCAGCACAGAGTCCATCCCCAGATCTTGAGCAGGGTTTGGTTTAACTGTCTGATCACCAACAACTGAGATTCAAGACGATTCGAAAGTAACCCTCTTTTATGCGTCTCTTTGCGGTCATCCTCCAACCTCAGAAATATCCTCTTCCCTGATAAAGCATGTATAGCGGGCTTGTGGGACTGAGCCGGAGCAATAATGTAATTCCTTCTGAGTGGCGCTCATCTCATCTCTCCAAGCTTTGAACTTTTGGCTCGGCTGCTCTTTATTTTTTTCTTCCAGAAGGAGACAGAAAATGGGGACGGAGGAGAGAAGAGAGAATTGTCCGGCACTGATTTGCTGTAAAAAGTCGGACAGATCAAAAGGCTGGGTTTGGCGGAGAGCGAACGCGAGGGGAGATGGTATCTGCGGCTTTCATTTCATTCACAGAAACCAGTGTGAAATGACTTCATCTGCTGCGTGCGCCCATACTACACAGCATTATATACTACTGTACTCGGGCCCACCTTCTCTCTCTCATGTCCCGCTACTGCCAGACACCTACGGGCCAAAAATAACTATAGCTTTTACTAGATTGTCAGAAGAGTTAGTGCAATAGTAGCAAATTGTGTATTGAAAACAAACTAACTCACATAAGATTGTAGGTTGGTTCTACCTCTGCAGTGTAGGCATTGTTACACAACAGATGCACAGTGCAAAAATTATACAATATCTTTGTAAACAACAAGCGATTCATGTATTTATGGGTGTCATATTTATAAAAACTGCCCAATCTGTAGTTGATACCTCTCCAAACACTTTCATAATTCATACAATTCTTGGATTAGTTTAGCTGTTCCTGCAGTCTTCTCTCAAATGTTAAAGCCCCATGACTTTGTTTTAGCTTCTTAACCCCCACCTGAACCAAGCACTTTTTCTCCAGTTTGGCTTTACCCAAATCTAAAAGCTTCTTGAAAAAAGCGTCAAAAACAGCAACAAAATCGAGGCTGAAAATGCAACAAAAAACGCAACAAAAGAGCAACAAAAACACAACTTAAAGGTGATGAAAAACGCAACAAAGAAGCAAAAAAAGAGCAACAATAATGTGCTGGAAAAGCAACAATAGCACAACAAAAAAAGTGACAAAAACACAACTAATAAGTGACGAAAATGTGACAAAAACACGGCGACAACGCAACAAAGAAGTCACAATCAGTTTTGTACGTCTTAGCTTTCAAATGAGGTGTTACACTGGCCTAATAGGCTGTATCGTACTTTATCCAAAATATTGCAGCTCTTATTTCAATAAAATAACCATCGTCTGTGGTTTGTTCTGTTCTACTATTGTGCATGGTTTTAACATGATTGTGGAAACCAGAGCACCCTGAGGAAACTCATCAGACAGAACAACACTCAGAGCTCCCACATGGTCTATTTTACCCTGTACCTTCTTGCTGTGAGGAAAGAGTGCTCACCACTTTGCCATAATGAATCTTGGTGTACAGTTTCTTAAAAACATTCACTTGGACTCCTCCTATAATCCCATCTGAAACCTCATGCCCAGCCCTACAGTGTTATATTTTTCTCCCTAGCGGTGCACATCATTACCACTCTGTTCCTTTCACTCTTTAACAGGAGCTGAGGCAAGAAAACGCCGCAATTTACCCCAACTTCTGAGCCTTTAGCGCTTGAATAATTTAGCAACCCTGTATTATATATTATTATTTCAGTATAACAACAAGCGGAGTTCTTCTCCGCTTTTCTCTCTGGCATCGCCGCTAATGGAGATCCGAGCGCTCCCAAAGTCAAAGCCAAGAAATAATCAGAGTCGACTTAACACGCGGATTTCCATGTCTTTTGGCTTCCTTCATCCGCGGCCCCCGATTTCCTTGTCTTGTCTCACGCCTGAGCTCTGTGTTTAGCCGTTTAAGCCGATGACAGGGAGAATATTGCATGTTGAAAAGGCGGCACAATAGACACGCAGCGCCGTGCACAAACACACACCGGAGTTAGACACACTCTTGCCCAGAGCGAAAGGCCCCAGGCATTCTCTATCCCGCTAGCCAGAGGCGATCGTTCTGCCGCTATGATACTTTAACTGTGCGATGTCAGGAAACATTAGGCCCCTTTAAAAACATGGCGCTATGATGCTATGCACAGCCGCGCGCACGCACACGCACTGACAATGCACGCACAGACACTTTACTGGAGCTACAAATCACACAAAGATGATACCTCGGCTTCAATGATGAGGAAGCATTGGTGATTCAAGATGAAACCAGCAAAGAGCAAGTTTAGAAATGAAGTTGAAATAGTCTATTATCTATGTATCACAAAATGGACTGGGAACATACTGTTGTCATACTTTTACCAGCAGAAAAGAATTGGTTTGGTGCTTAGTTTTACTTTAAACCCTTTTCATTTATCAGTTATCAGCAAATTTCAATGAGGGATACACTTGTGCCAAACTGTGTCGCATTTTTGATATATAAAAGTGGACAATCATTTTGACAGTAAAGTCTTTGTGTTTCCTCCATATGTTCCTGTGCCCTGCCCTCGTTTTGTAAGCCTCGTGTTTGAGCGTTTTAATAAAAAAACATCTGACATCCGGATTTAGAGGGCTCTCTGCCGAAATACTTCTTGTATCCGGCAATAAGTCTCATACTTTTCCATTCTAAGAGGGAGCGAGAAGGGACTGTTCGTGGGCAGAGACAAAACCATCGAGACTTCACTCTGATATTAGGATTTAATGAAATGCACATTTTTTTTTTTTCATTTAGTTTGAAGTATTTCCAAATCTGGGGGGATTGTACAGTGACTTGTGTTTTGATATGTGCTTTATTAGTTTGCTTTCTTTTCATTCATTGCCTTTTGTTTTCCTAAAGGTTCAGTACATCCAGTTCAAGATGATGCGTGAGAAGCTGTGGAGAGGAACAAGACTGGACAATAATGGTTAGTATTCACTGGTCGCACTAAATAAAATTCAAGTCACAAAACATGACTGGCTTATAATTGTGGATTTATAGTTGTCAGTGATAGCATTTGTCTCACCTGTTGCCGCTTCGACACTGACGGACCCACACTTTAACCTCTTGCCTACATTTTCTCCATGTTCATCTTTACCCAAATCTCAAGGCTTCTCTTCTGGAGAGTTCTCAGCCTATTCACCTTATTCCGGAGGTATAAGTATGGGCCATGAATTGTTCCCGCCCCTTTTCTCCTATCTGTTAACATAGGACTGGAGAAGTCAAGATAAAATCAGTCACTGCACGAAAACAAAGGCGATTTTCGGCCGTGCAGAAAAACGCTGCAGTGTGGACATGTTGGTGCAAATGAACATTGGACGTTTTACACCAATCAATCGACTAAACATCAGATTTTAGCGGCGAATATTTTCCCTCGTCTCCGTTTATATGAACGGGCTTCGTGCTTGACCAGAAGAGTCAGGACAACGGAAGTGCCAAGACAAGGCAAAAAGAGGCAAAAGTGGGCGGGGTGGAATAAGGTGAATAGGTCTATGCGCCTCATTTGAAAGCTAAGACTGCGTTAGTACCTCATCTTATTTGTTGCGTTCTTGTCACGTTTTTGTCACGTTTTTATCATGTTTTTGTCATGTTTTTTTCATGTTTTTGTCATGTTTTTTGTCACAATTTTGGCCCTTTTTTGTCATGTTTTTTGCCACATTTTTGTTGCTTTTTTGTCACGTTTTTGTCATGTTTTTATCATGTTTTTGTCATGTTTTTATCATGTTTTTGTCATGTTTTTGTCATGTTTTTATCATGTTTTTGTCATGTTTTTGCCCCTTTTTTGCCATATTTTTGTCATGTTTTTTGCCACATTTTTGTTGCTTTTTTTGTCACGTTTTTGTCATGTTTTTATCATGTTTTTGTCATGTTTTGGTCATGTTTTGTCATTATTTTTGTCACGTTGCTGTTGCATTTTTGCCCCTTTTTTCATTGTTTTTGTCATATTTTTGTTGCTTTTTTTACCATGCGTTTTCTGCGTTTTTTTTGTAACTGTTCTAATTTGTTTTTGTAACCTTTTTGTCGCGTTTTTGTTGCATTTTCATCTTCGTCTCGTTTTTATCGCTATTTTGGCGCTTATTTTCCAGAAGTAGAAACTGTAGAAAATGTACTTGGGGTGGGAGTTAAGAGGTTAACGCGTAAAACTGTCGAATTAATGGGTCTCCTTGGACCGCTTCTTAGAGCTGCAGTTTTGGAGATGTCAGTATCGAGGCATAAATGTTTTCCTCCTGATCTAAGACAAAAATGCACCTTTAAAATCTACCCACTAATAAGTGCATTTCACTTTTTCACATTATCTTCACTCCTAGCTTCAAATTTATACTGACACGGTGGAAGAATGACTCCCGCTCGTGTCAGGAAGAAGATCTTGGATTAAGTAACCACATTACACTGGTCTCTGGGTAGATTCCTGAACCGGGAGGGGCTTTTTTTGGGGTGTGAAATTTTCTCCATGTGTGCATACGGCTTCCACTGAGAGCTGGACAACTTTACCCTAATTATACATCCCACCTTCTTTGTCACTACGTAATATTTTTTATTTGATTGAAAAGAGTAGTGGCTAAAATGACTCTACTCTAAATCAATCTACCCTAAATCTACTAAGAATATAAGTTAAAAAAAAGTGCACGGTGCGACATTTGCATCATCGAACCACATTCCAAATAATTACAGTCTCTTCTAATGTGCCCAGGTCCGTTATGAATTTCAAATAAGCAAGTTTCCGGTATTAGCAGCTGGCAGCTAGGTTAAAAGTTTCCCTGTAAGATTTTCTATTAGTTGTAGCCCATGTATTAAAGTGCAGAGCCAGGCGTGGGGGTCCGGCGTGTGCGTTTCTCTTTGCCCGCTGGCCCGTTCGCTGTTAATTGGATAATGAGGTACAATGACAAATCCCCGTTGCCGCTACAATAAGGTGTATCCAGCCAGGTTTAATATCGCCGGCCCCCGCTGTAATGCTGTTTGGACACACACGCACAGTTCAGGTGGCCGGTCCCAATCTAATCTGACTCCCTCCCAGCAGCCAATCACACGCCGTCGCCCCTTGCCCCAGCAACCAATCAATTATCTCTAATTCTTGCATTACTACTTTACTCTTCGGCATTGCCCCTGACTTTTTCCTTTATATTTCTTTTTCTATCTTATTGGCTGTTTTAGAAATATTATTTTCCCATTAGCCACATGCTATTTATCTATTTATTTCATTTATTATTCATCAGAGAGAGCTATTTACTCACTCAAAAACTGTGGACACATTGGATTTCCTAATCCTTACCTTGTCTGTTTTACTTAACACACTTTTGGCTTTTTTGTTATGGCTTTGTAACTTGTTTATGTAGCGGCCATTGTTATAAACCATTTCAATCACCTTTAGGCCAAAATATTGTGTTAAAATGTAGTATGATACCAAGTTGCTTATGCTCTAACTCTCCAAGAAAAATAAAAAGAAGATAAGGCAGCCTCTGCTTCAAGTTAAATCGGGCCGGGAATTGTTGCATCAGTACTTAAGAGATACTTGGTTTGTGATACTGATATCAGAATGATGCCTTTTTTTGATACCTATACTAAAATATTTACTTTATAATAACTACACCTTATTTTGCTGTAATAAATGACACTTAATTCATCATGAACAATGATGAATAGTTCTTCACGTACTTCACTTATTCATTGTTATGTAGTTATTAAGTGTTAGTCACTCTTAACTCATCATTTATTAAGGCTAAATGAGGTGTAGTTATTATAAACAGAACAATAATGTTAATATATTCCTTTAAACTTAAGGTTTGACTTTCTTTAGAGCTGTCCCTGGACTCAACAGGCATCAAAATATGGGATCTAAAGAAACTACTTTTCTAATAGTAGTACCTAAACTTTTTTCTTTTTTTTAATAGATATCATCCTGGTATCGTTTAATGGTACCCATCCCTAAAGTTAACATCATTATCAACATCAGCTTTCACCAGTGTTGTCAATAGAAACTCACTGTTAAAACTTTTCAGCCCAACTTGGCCACTTCAAATATGCCCAAATATGTCCAGTTAAAACAATATTATTCAATAAATACATTTTCATTCAAGGAGAGACATTTGGCACACTGTCTGGGCCAATCTCAAACTCCTGCTTATGTGCCACAGTTATAACGGTGTTCCATTCAAACACTTTTGCACATAGTCTTGCTAAATCTCACACATCCCAAAAAGTCCCAGCCGATCTTACTAAAAAACAGTTTTAAATTCCGCACTTTTGGGTTTCCCGTCTCCCGTCTCGCGCTCCCTCGCCTCACCTCGCTGCAGCCATAACTGTGCGGCTGATGGGCTGTAACTCACGGGGACAGACAGGCTCACATTAATTGGATGTCCATATTAAATGCAGAACGAGCTTCGCGCTGAGGGGAGACTGGATGACTGACTCTTTTGGCAGCTATTGACCTATGAGGGAGAAGACGGGTGCCCTTTACCGCGCCGCCGCACCTCGCCCGGGTTTTCTCTGCTCCCGTCGGCGTGATGGATCTGCCGCGCATTCATTTTGTGACCCTTCACCTGGAAGCAGATTAAGCGCTCTGATTCAATATGGCCGTTAATGGGGGCGCCAAAAGTTTATGAGGATTTCTGCAAAAGGCCAGGGAAATTAGATTGTAAGCTAACAGATTTATTGCTCTGTTTCAACACATTGTAAAAAGATTATAGGACCTCCAGGCGGGTTAGAGGGACCGGGGGGCGACAATGGGGTGTGCGGTGTGAAGGAGAGGTATAGGGGATGCGAGACGTCTGCTGCTGTTTTACACTGACGGGGCTAAGACACCCATGTCAGAGGACTGTAAAGCTTCAGGACATTCAGGGCATCTGTGGGGGCAGGAAACATTAGCAAACAGTGGTGACCAATGTAGTATCCAAATGAGTTCCTTTGCCTTTATAATTTACCCAACTTTTTGATCCAATAAATAATATTGAAATACAAGCATTTATTTAATGACAGATATTTTCATTATTCAAAAATACCTCATCATGAACAACAAACATGTGCTCTCCTAAGACATGACTGTAACTTTACCGGGATTGGGGACTTCCCCTGCTCGTCTCCATGGAGATGTGATCTAAAGTCAGCAGAATTTGAGATTATTACAGGTTAGGTCCTCATTTAAATCCATTCTTTGATTACAACACTGCAGAAATATAATTTTCTGTGTCGATCTGCGAGCATGTTTTGTACTGATGGCAACAGTGTTGTCCAAAATGTTACTCAGTGTGCCTTTAAAGTGCTGTATTAATGTATTTTTAATTGCACCACTTATTTTGATCGATAATGTAAATCTATGTGTTGTGCTAAGGTTTTAACGTCTTCACTCCCGCCTGAACCGAACACATTTTCTCCAGTTTGCTTTACCCAAAACCTAGAAGCTTAAAAAAAGTCCCATCAAAATAGCGATGAAAACGAGGATGGAAACGCTGCAAAAAAGTGACAAAAACAAGGCGAAAACATGAAAAAAAAGCGATGAAAAAAGTAACAAAAACACTCCAAATATGTGACAAAAACGCATTGACAAACAACAAGGTTACGATCACTTTTGTAGGTCTTAGCTTTCAAATGATGTATTACACTGTTGCTCTCTAGTTGAGAAGCTTTTAGATTTGGGTAATACTAAACTAGAAACAATGCACTCGGTTCAGGCGGGGGGTAAGAGGTTAAAGAGATTACATCAATTTACACTCAGTCAGTTACTTTTCCATTGATCATAATAAGTGTAATATGTCATTGAACATAAATTGTGGATCGAGTCAGAATCATTCTTACAAAATGTTCTCCACAGATCTATTCTAGATCACAGAAACAACGAATACAAATGCAGCTTATTTCACTCCAGTTCAAAGCAATGATAAGGTTAATAAGTGAATCTAGCCCTGATACAGGGCCGGTCTATGGCCATTGAAACTCTGAGTCCTGCCCTTAGGAGGAGCGTAGAACCAGCCTGATGATCAAGATTGGACAAATGGGCGTGAAAAGCCTCAGGGAGGAAGAGTGGATCTATAGGGGTGAAAAGCATGCATTGTAACCTATTCATTTACACCCCTTTAAAACTCTGATGCACATTAAAGTGATAGTCTGAAAGTCTAAATCTATTACAAGCTTTAGAAAATTTGATATAAAGTATGCATTTAACCCATCCTTCGATGCCGCTGGGGCAACCCGTAAGGAGCAGTGGTCAACGGCAGTGCTGCGCCCGGGAACGCATCTCCATGATGTGGAGCCAGGCTGATGGTCAGATTCACCTGGCTGGAGGATGCACCTATTGCACATGTTTTTAGTGGTAGGGGAAACCGGAGTACCCGGAGGAAACCTATTCAGACACGGGGAGAACATGCAAACTTCACACAGAAAGGCCCCATCCTGGCTGTGAAGCGGAGGTGCTAACCGCTGCGCTACCGTGCCGTCCATATATATAATATAATATCATTTTTGGTAAAGTCTATCCTTCCCGGATCTCAGCCAGTGATCAGAGTCTAGTATCCTATCACGTTGACCAATGAGATGAGCTTTTCCTGTGAACCAGCCTGTCAGGTCCAATAAAGAGGGAGGGGGAGGAGCTTGTTCGTTTACTTTCGATAATTCTGTCCCTGCTCTCCACATTTTTCAATCTAAGAAGAGCTTTCTGATTAACGAGGGAAGAAAGTTGATTGTTTACTGTCAAATTTCACTCTATCTCTCCTTACTTTGCAAACTTACAGACTATCACTTTAAGTCATTTTGTTCTGGGGCTGTCGCTGTCGGGAAGAGACGCGTAACATCATCTCAACTCAAACAGCACAGTCCAGTTGGATGACTTTGAAAACCTCACTCAAGCTTGAGCAAGACACTACAACAATCAGCAGAATCTGTGGCGCTCCATGACTGCCGGTGTTGTGCTTTGTTGTTGTCCGATAAACCTTAGGCACTGCAGGACTGCCTCTATTCCGCCACGCCGCCCCCGGGCCATGAGCCGATGTACCCTTTTGTACAGGGTTGCATCAGATGAGACACCCAGCGATAAAACCAAGGCCAAATCTACAGGTACACTGCTGGATTCAAATGTGAAGTCAGGTGCTTGCTCATTCTTAAAGTTTGTGGCTGCAGCTATGATTTTTTTTTTAGTTGGCGTCCAGGGGGGATTATCCATATGTACCATGAAATACATCAACCCAAGTTCAGCACTAAACGTCCTGTCAGCTATAAACCTCTAAAGCAAAAATGTCTGCTTACACCTGCGAAAAGCTCACTCCTAATTCAAGGCTTCAGATCCCTTCTAGACATCTTCAGTAATGATTGGTGGCATTTGAAAAAGCCCTTGCATATTTAGAATAAAGACAAATTTGGTCACGCGTGTTGTGTTGCTTGTTGACTGGGGACCTCCGCCGTCCATGTTACCAGATTTAGTTTGGATTTAACCCCTTGATGTCTGCTGTCGGGCTGCACACCACCACCGCCGCCACCGCCTGGGGAACATTTTCTGCAGTAAATTAATTTACATTTGGAGGATTTTCTAAAGATGCGGGCTTCCTGTGGAGGCCGCGCAGATCAAAGTGTCTGCTTCTGTGTGTTTGATGATGTTTGATGTTTGCTCTGAGTGTGAATGTTGCTGACTTTTCGCTGTCTTTCTCCCCAGCGCGGTGGGGGGTGCGACTTCCTGCCTGCCGTCTGCATTTTGGCCCCTTCCTCGCAAGAAATTTGGTAAGTTGGCTTTTACTTTTTACCCCCCACCCCCGTCTTATTCCTGATTCCCTTTGCTGACGCGTTCCTAATCACCCCTGCCCAGCAAACATCTGATGGAGGATGCAGGATGAGGGTCAGTTCATTTCTAGTTCAAAGTGCTGAACATCTTTGGATCAGTGAAAATCAAGTTTCAGCTGCTTGTACTTCAGGAGTAATCTTAAGTAGATTTAACCCCCTAATCCCCCACCTGCAACGTACTAACTAAAAGGCAAATGAATGAGTCGCAATTTATCGAATATAAATACTAGCTGGGGCGCATGTTCCTGGCTTCTGCACATTTGACATACTTTTTTAGTTTAGTTTGCCCTGTTGGTTCAAGCTTTAGCGAGGTTAGCCAGAGATAAAAAACGAAAATAAAAATAAAAGTGTGATGTTAACGGACAGCCAGGTGTTGGGTCGAATGCTCTGTTAAAAAACAGGACACGTCACTCTAATGCCGAAGTTCGCCTGTTGATTTTCATTCTGATTTTATTTGTTAGTGTTCATGCCAATCTCACCCCTCGTAACTTGAGAAGAAATGCCAGGTCCCACACTTTGGTTCAAATGAACTGGACTGATCTTGAGTTGCAGTTGTTTTAAAGCCACGGCATAAATGTGGTCAGACTACTGCATTAAAGCCACACTGCGTAGAATTTTACCCAATAAATACAATAGAAATACAAGCATGTATTTTATGGCAGATATTTTAATCATTGAAAAATACCTCATAAATGTAAAACATGTGCCTTTGCTCTGAGCGCTCACCTCTCCTAAGACATGACTGTAACTTTACTGGGAGTGGGTACGCCTCCATCTCATCTTCTTTTAGATGTGACTAAATTGATTGATTGAATAGATTTTGAGATTTAAGCAGGCTAGATCCTAATCCAAATCCATTCTTTGATCAGTAATAGCATTTTTTGTGTCGAGCTGGTCATTGGGAGCATGTTTTGTACAAATGGCAACAGTATAGTCCAAAATGTTACGCAGTATGCTCTTAAAACAATAAAAAACAGGTTCAAATTAAGTATCTATTCCTTACTACATCCAGGCTGATTGTTCATATCATACCTAGCTGAACGTCTGTATAGCTCAAACAGCAGTTATCTGAATTCGATTGTAACTGCAAGCATCCGCATTATGCCCAGAGAAGCTGGAGTGGATGAAAGTGCAGTTATCTGAGGCCGACTAAAGTAAATCTCCATAAAACTGGTCTTTTATAACCATCTATCCCCTTAATGCCCCGGCGACGTGTTTACTTCCTGGTTCTGTTTTATGAGCTATATGCAAACAACGACTGCGCTCCCCTCTGACTCTGCTCCTTATGAGGCCCTCAGGCTACACAGGGCCCCCCCTTTCACACTTGAGGGGCCCCCATACGCCCACTCCGTTTGTATGTATATCCTTTCAGCGTGTGTGCAGAAGAGCGCGAGCTGCGGCTATTGTTGCTAATCTGATTTGGTTAAACGTCCCCCGGGCAAAACACAAAAACCCAGCCTCGTGAACTTTGGCCCCCGTGTCTTCATCCTCCTTTCTCCTCTTTCAGAGATCATAATCCCAGACCGTTTGACTCATTTGAAGAGGCTAATCACTGTGGCACATGCATTATGCTTTCACGCCGCAAAAAATATACTGTGTGCCAACAATTTTCCTTTCTGCCCGTCTTTTGGCTAAGGCTGCGTTCCTCGTCGAGATAATCGATTTGCAGTGAAGAACGGGAGTGGTACATTATTTTGTTTCTTTACTTTTTTAAGGGACCATGTACAGAGACTCAGACTTAAACTCAGACCTAGATATAGTGCGCCAGACTACAGCAACATAGATATTTTGATTTACAAAAAAAAGTTTAGGCAACAAAACACAACAAAAATGTGTTTCTGACAGGCTGAACTTGCCATTCAAAATTTTGGGTGACTTGTGTCATCTGAAAAGTGCTGTACCAGGGGTGTCCAAACTTTTTTTTATTTTTTATGGAGAGCATATTGAAGCATACACGGGGTGAAGAGCCACTGATCGGTTGTCAGTGCCCTGAAACCTTGGACTGGGCTTATTTAGCGGGGGTTTAAAAATGTTTAAAGGTTTATTTATGCTTAAAACCTCAATGCTTGCTCTGTCTCACAATTAAATGTTAGTCGCTGTGGTTGGAATTATGTAGAATCATGATGAAAGTTGAAATAAACTGGACCATCTCTGGTGATGGTCCTGTTTACCCTGAGGGCCAAAAAAAATTAGCCTGAGGGCCACATTTGGCCCCCGGGCTGCACTTTGGGCACCCCTGCGCTTTACAAATAAGCTTCCATTCAGTGCTTCTTTGTTTAATGCTACTCAATGCGCAAATGTAGACACTTTATACCAGCCACTCCACCTATTGGTCATTGTCATGCTCTGAGTGAGTGACAGATGAATGTAACCAATCATAATGAAGTGTGAACTTTAATGAACGGAAATATAGAGATACTAAGTGAACATGCTAAGGGCATATCACCCTCTCTTATTTCAATAATAATATAGAATGTAAATGTCTAGCCCTAATTCTTCTTTTGCCATTAAGGTAAGTCGGTCTCATCCTTTTTCCCTCATTGTGATGTAAGCCCTGACAAGCCGCTGACAGCTCGTAAAGACACTCTTCCTAATATTTGTATACCATTGTCTTATGGCTGGAGGCTTTTGACGTCATCTGTGGACATTTCCCCGAAGTGATCGGCCGAGTTGGTTTTCAGCCCTATTATTACAGCACATGTCACGCAACTGTTTGGATATTTACTCTCCTCTATCTCCTCTCATGTATTTCAACTAACAAACCCCTCATTTTCATTTCACTCCTGCCTCGCTCCAGCTGCAGAACCAGACTCGCCCTATGCCTCCCTCTATCCCTTCTACCTGGGGCAAAGTCTTATGTAAAACACATTTATTTTTAATAGGTTTTTTAATGAATTTTTTAGCTGCCTATTAATAATGCCATTAGTGGTGGCAGAGCGGCGTCAGACAGCAGCCCGGCCTTCCTAATCCTGCCCCCCAGCCCTGGCAAACGCAACTAATCCAGGCCCCTGCTTCCAAGTAGGCCTCATACACATGTACACACAAGTACACAAAATATACTGTGTGTAAAAGTACAGACAAGGCCACTGGTTAATCCTCATGATGTGTTCAAACATTCTCTATCGCCTCCTCATGGTAATTATGTTTTTATGCGCTGTTTTGTTTGCATTTTGATGATGCAGTGGAGGTTAATGGAATTTGTATGTTTTTTGAGAAGGAAAATAATTGATAATTTGGTTGGCTGGATTAATTATTTGACATATTCTTAAATTAACCAACATTGGTCACAATATGAAATACTTAAACCTTCATTTTGCTTGCCATACTTTTTAAATTCCATACAGTAATGGAGTTGAATCTCTTATTTTAGGTTTATAAAAATGAATGGAGAATTGTGTTTGTGGATCTATAGCAGGTTTTTAGGTGTGGAGCCTCACTAAATCTCATAATCTCAAACTTCCTCACTAAGTAGAGCCTAATCAGTCTTCAGTTTAAATGTCCGATACTACTAATACCGCTTTTACAACCGCTTTTGCTCAGGACACTCATCCAACCTCTTTATTTGCTATTTTCGAAGGCATACCTTGTTCATATTGCGGTCCAACATGACATAAGAGCCCAGGCGAAGATGATGTAAGAGGATGAAAGAGAGCAGAAGAGTGTCATAAGAATTCAATTAGTGGAAATATGGAAGCGTATTGGTAGCTTTATTCAATTTGTAATGCAATTGTCAAATGGCTTTACATTATGTTATTTTGGCATGCATTTTAGATTTGTATTTGACATTTGGCCATGCAATCTTTAATTTCACCGTGCAATTTGTCTTTGCAATATGTATTATCAACATGCATTTTACATTTTAAAAATGTATTTTACATTACAAGGATGTATTTTGCATTATGTTTATGCATTTTGCCAATACATATTTCATTTATTTTTTAAATGTAAATGTTTTGATTGCATTACATATTTGCCATGGGATTTTGGTCTCTTTATTCATTTTACAATGCAATTGAGAATTATGCATTTGACATTCTACATTGTGTAATGCATTTTACTTTTTGATAATGCATTATGCATTTTTAGGTGACTTTTGAGAATCATGCATTTGACATTCTACATTGTGTAATGCAATTTGCTTTTTGATAATGTATTATGTATTTGTATTTGACTTTTGAGAGTTATACATTTTACTTTTTGATAATGTATTATGTATTTGTATTTGACTTTTGAGAGTTATACATTTTACTTTTTGATAATGTATTATGTATTTGTATTTGACTTTTGAGAGTTATACATTTTACTTTTTGATAATGTATTATGTATTTGTATTTGACTTTTGAGAGTTATGCATTTTGTTATACATTTTACTTTTTGATAATGTATTATGTATTTGTATTTGACTTTTGAGAATCATGCATTTGACAAAAAAGAATACATGGTGAAACAGCACCATCTTGTGGTTACAGCATTGCGGAATACAAAACGTCTCACGCGTCGAAGGTTGCTAAATTCAATGTGAAAATGCAATCCGCTCCTGGCCAATCAGAGAAGAGTTCGCCTCAGCAGCGCAGGCAGCGCAGGCAGCCGTGAACCAGAGCCAGGCACTGGGCAGGCTCTGGCGACGGTGACTTCTTGCTGGTGGAAAAAAATGCAGTCCTGGCATATTTGATGCAACTGATCAGACTTCATGAAGATTCAAAGCTAATCCTACATTTTGGTAAGTATCTGTCTTGTGGGTAACAAAAAACAAAACAAAGCAAAAGGTGCTAATGCTAAGCTATCCTGTAGCCTCGATTCAGTGTTTATGACCAACCTGGCGTCTCTCATCGATGTCTATTGAACCACGGTGGTATAGCGAGCTTTGTGTACTTTGTTAGTAACCTTAAATAAAACGTACCGTTGTGGTAAGGCAGGATTAGGCTCGATGCGCACTAGGCTAGCCGGAGGTACAACATTGCAACTACAGTCCGTCCAAAGCTATGCTATTAGAAGTGAGAAAATGGTATGTTCAGGAGTATATTACATTGGCGTTATGTGTGGAAAATAGGCGTTGTAACTAAAACAGTGATTGCTCCTTTGCCAATGGTTAACAGTGTATGCGCGTTGTGCCATCACAAGCACTCTATGGTAGCAACAGCGGCCATTGATGCGCACTGCGTCGGCCTGCGCTCACGACCAATGGTCCTTATGCCCTGATTCAGTATGCTAGATATAACTATGTCCTTTGGTTTTGTTTTGCACAACACCTAGGTGCACAAGTTATCAAAATAGCCAAGGGGCAATGACAACAAGTCTAGAGGTTTTAGAGTTAAGCTATGTTATTAAAAGTAATAAATCCGAAGGGTCAGACATGAGACACTGATTCAATTAATATAGGGAAAACATTACATAAATATCCATAGACACTTTGCCACGTTTTGACGGGTGTTATGTCAGGCAGCAAATTAAAGAGTCCTTAATTTGGTGTAATTGCTGATTATGTGCCTAAAAAGTTACTAAAAATTCATGAATATGGTGGAATGAGATGTTTTGGATTTGACTGTTTATTTTTGCACAGGTTGGTCCTTCACCCTACGTGGCAGACGAGTCGCAAAGGGATGATGCCCTCCTTCCAGAACAGATGCCCTCCTTCCAGTGCAGCAGTTTCCAGTGTTAAAAAAAGACAGTGGATATTGTGTTTTTATATACTGTATTGCGCCTACTATACATATTATGTAACTAGTTTCCAGATGCCCATTGTAAGCCATAAATAACAAAAATACATTCTAATTGAAGACTAGTATAGTGCAAAAAGGTGTCTTTCGATTACAATCATGATAGAAAACTACGGAATCTAGTTACAAAATCCATGTAAGAGTACATTTCTTTGAATGTCTTTTTTTTTTAACAAATATTTTCCAATTTTTCTGCCTATTAGTTTCTTGGCCATCATTTAGTGTTGTAGATGTTACCTGAAAATTAAAAATATGACTCACAAATTACATGTTTGCAATCAGTTAATAGATTTATCATTTAAAAAAAATATTTTTTCATCCAGTATGATTGTCAAAACATTCTACAATAAACTGTTGCGACCTGTTACTGCGTGTTACGATTAATGGCACGAATTATTACGCACGGTCACGAATATGCGTCCCGCACTGTTGCGAGCTGTTGCGGGCTGCTGCGAGTTATTGGGAATTGTCGCGTTCTGTCAAAAATCTGTCAAGAATTGGGCGAATGTGGACAAGATCGCTGCCGCGCACACCGGGGTGGAGGCGGAGCAGGGACGTCTCGCTCCGCCGTTCGCCCCTGACTCGTTGAGCTCTTGCCAAATCGGGTTAAACAAAAAGCAAATACACAGCTCAGGCCTGTCCATATACTGGAGAATAACAATAGTTTTTCAGCTGGAAAAACTTTATAATCCACAAACACAGGCCTGTCTTCACCTGCCCCGCGCCCATCGCCGCTTGTTTTACATGTCTACGGTTGTAAATAAGCCTTAACTTCTCCATGGTGTAGCTGCTGTAACCACGCGCTGTTGTTTGGGTCAGTGGAGGCAGCGTGGAAGATGCATTCAGGGACAGCGGGAAAGGCGCACTTCTTACTGTCCCTTTTTCCCCACAAACGCGGGGGGAAAAATCGAGACAAATATACAACAGTGGGGTTCTCCAGCGGGGGGCAATAGGGGTGGCAGGGACTGGCTCCCAAACATCAGGAGGAACGACCGCAGGAGGAGGAAAAGCCGGCGGAACAACTTCAGCACCTGAGGAGCGGCGGCGGCAGGTGCTGTCCCGGGCCTGGAGCGCGGACTGGCCGGGTCTGTGTGACTTTTCTTTTGCTACTGCAGGTACGAAAATGTACTTTTCGGCGTAGCTTGTGTTTCCATCAATTGTGTGCGTGAAAACAGTGATTCTGCTCAACGAATGCTGCACGAATGCTGTACGAATGCTGTACGAATGCCCTCACGTTGAATTACGAAGCGCCACTACGCATCACGACAAGGACACGCTCCGTTGTGTAAACCCAGCATTATGCTGGCACATGTTGCCCCCTCGAAATCACCAGGGAGAATCAGTTAGCTTTTCAAAGTTTATTTTGAGCTCAAGTATTACAGAAAAGAAAAGGGTAAACATAGGTCCCCTGTGAATAAAGAATAAAATAGTTTAGCGTACTATGGATTAAGTTAACATGGATACACAGATAAAACGACACTTACACGTCCCAGATGTGACAAGGCTTAGGCCACGGCCCGACTACTGCGCCACAGCTTCTGCCCTGAGGCTGTGGGCCTAGCTCTTTTAAACTAGCATAAACAAGTCACGTGATGGACGCGCTTCCGGTTTCAATTATAAAAAGGCAGTGTTTAATTTAGCGAAAAGATTAATAAATACTGTTATTTACAGTGAACCATTTACCAACAATAAGAAAGCGCTTAAATACTTTGTCGAAAATGGGCGAGCAACACCCTCCCCCACTAAAAATAATGTTAACCCAACATTCCCTTAATCCTACTGGGGGGGTCTTACTTGACTTAAACCATAAATTGTAGCAAATAAACACCTTGAACAACAGCAATACTTCACAAAAGAGTCCAGGCTAAATGAATAGTGTCCGTTATCCAAGAGTCCTTTGGCACGGCGGTACGCGCAGGTTTAAAGGTCCATTTCCGTATTTGGGTAGATAGTCCGTTGAAGCATTGGTGGGCCCCAGAATCTTCAGAATTGACTCAAGGAAAATACCTTCTACCCAAGATTTTGTAGCAGCATAGCAAACCAACTAAACAAATAGCATGTTACTTAAACAATAATTAAAGTACATTTACTACTATTGCACACATCTCTATTGCACACAAGCCCCATACTTTAAAGTGCAAAGTGCAAAGTGCAACTCAATTAGCAGGTACATAAAGTGCATGTTACTACTGCATTACGACTGGGAATTAAAAAGGATATAGGTTGACCGAGGTGCTGAAGAAGCCGTCTCGGACCCTTGCTGGTTTGGACACACCGACAGGACAGGTCTGCACTTCCCGGACCGTGGGCTCACCAAGCTGGTCGTAGGTGTACAAGCGCCTGGGCCGTCTGGTTCTGACAGGTCTTGCAGATCCCTCCGAGGAGTCTGAGGAGGGTGCCTCTCGCTCAGATGAATCCGCTTCCTGTACTGGCTCTGGCTCCGGCTCCGGGTCAACCTCTGGGATCAGGATCACCACTTCAGCTCTCTCCTCAGCAGGTGCAGCTCCCTGTTCCGGCTGTCTTGGAGTGGGGACTCTCGGTTGGAACTCTCTGGCAGTTGGGTTGAGCGGCTGAAGAGCGGGTTGGGGTGGCAGGACGAGATGGTAGTCTTCCTCACTAGAGCTCTCTGTACCTGCAGGCTGGATGTTGCACTTAACACTTGTCCCTCTTCCTGGCGACGTTCTGGTTCTCCTGCTTCTCCTTTTAGGGTTGGGGACGACAGGCGCTGGTTCAACCAGGTAAGGACAAGGTAAGAGCAAGTTTCTGTGCAGCACCCGTCTTCTCCCTACAGCATTCAGAGGCTCAACCACATAGACAGGGCTTCCAGGGCCTTTGCTCTCCCTCACCACATGGACAGTGTCCTCCCAGTGACTGCGGAGCTTCCCCGGACCACCTCGAGGCGTGAGATTTCTCACCAATACATGGTCACCCGGGTTCAGCGTGGAGCTCCAGGCACGTTGATTGTAATAATCTTGGCCCTTTTTTGCAGACTTCCTCATGTTCGTCAGGGCAATGGCATAGGCTTCCTGCATTGCCTCTCTCCACTTCTCCGCATAGCCAGCAGGGGTCTGTTTCTCTGCGTCACCGAGCTTCTTGGGAAACAAGAGGTCAACTGGGAGGGTTGGTTCACGTCCAAAAAGCAAGAAGAAAGGGGAGTACCCTGTCGCCTCGTGGATGGTGGAGTTGTAGGCATGAACTACTTTGTTGAGGTGCTCCTTCCATCTGGCCTTTTGTGTCTCCTCCAGTGTCCGCAGCATACTCAACAGAGTCCTGTTAAAACGTTCGGCAGGGTTAGCTTGGGGGTGGTAAGGTGTAGTGCGAGAGTGTTGAATACCACCATATTCCTGGAGCTTCCGAAACAGCTGGTTCTCAAACTCTCTCCCTTGGTCGTGGTGGATCCTGGATGGAAACCCAAAGCGTGGGATAAATTCGTCAAACAGCTTTCTGGCAGCAGTTTTCCCGGCCTTGTCTTTGGTTGCGTAGGCCTGAGCATATTTAGTGAAATGGTCCACTAAAACCAGGATATACTCTTCCCCTCCGTTGCTTTTCTCCAGATGTAAAAAGTCTATTGAGACCATCTCGAATGGTGCAGAAGTTTCAATGCTTTGAAGTGGTGTCCTTGTGACTCTGTTGGGCCTTTTGTTTTTGATGCAGCTGCAGACACGTGTAACGTAGTGCTCCATCTCCTGCCTCATTTTTGGCCAAAAGAAGCGCTCTCGGGCCAGGGCCACCATCCGGTCAGCACCCAAGTGTCCCATCTCCTCATGGAGGTACTTGTACACCAGGGGCTTCAAGGGCTCTGGCACCACCAGTTGCAGCCTGTTGTTGGTCTTCCTCCACAGGAGTCCATCTTCACCCAGCTGCAGCTTTGGCCATTCTCTCAGGAGAACCCGGACTTGCTCACTCTCTGCAGCTTTGTCTCTGTACTTCAGGTAAGTGTTTTCTCTTTTCAGGTTGGAGACCCTCTGGATGGCTGGATCTGCATTCTGCTGGGCCTGGATGTCTTGGATGGAGAAGGGCTGAAGGGGTGGTACAGCACTGCCATCTGGTGGTAGGACATCCACATTACAGGTGACAGCAGAAATCCAGTTGATCTCACCTGTTTGGCTGCTTTTGACTGCTTTACAGATGCTGTCCATGACCTCCGGCTCACACTCTTCCGTGCACTCCTGCATGATGTTTTTGATGGGCTTAGGTCTGCGAGAGAGAAAGTCAGCATCTGTGTTAGCTGTTCCAGGTCTGTACTTGAGTGTAAATCTATAGTCTGCCAGCTCTGCAACCCAGCGGTGACCCGTGGCGTTGAGTTTTGCCGACTTGGTAACGTAAGTGAGTGGGTTATTGTCACTGTAGACTGTGAAGTGTGGCGCGTGGAACAGGTAGTCACGGAAACGCTCTGTGATGGCCCATTTCAGTGCGAGGAATTCCAGTTTTCCTGAGTGCAGCTTGTAGTTCTTCTCTGCAGGCGTCAGGGTTCTGGATCCGTAGCCAATGACTCTCAGTGCGCCATCTTGTCGCTGGTACAGCACAGCACCGAGCCCTTGCTCTGAGGCGTCAACATGGAGAATGAAAGGCTGCTCGAGGTCTGGATAAGCCATAACAGGTGGATTTGTAAGTTGGTTCACAAGCGTCTCTAAAACTGCTCTGTGTATTTCTGTCCACTGAACCGGAGAGGAGGGTGGGAGCTGAGCACCTGAATGTTTTGTCCCCTTTTTGTGGCAGTGTTTTGGCTCACCTTTGGGCTTTGCCAGCAGCTCATACAGTGGCTTTGCAGTCCTGGAGAAGTCCTGGATGTAAGCTCTGTAGTAGCTCAAGAATCCCAGGAGCTTCCTCACCTCTCTCACTGTAGCTGGGGTCTGGTACGTGAGCGCCTTTACTGCCTCCACCTCTCTTGGGTTCATCCTGTATCCTTCTGCAGAGATCACACGACCAACATACGTTACTTGTGGCTTAAACAACTCACATTTTTCGGCTCTCAGCTTCATCCCACAGGCTCTCTGTCGCCGCAGGACTTGTCTGACGTTTTCCACATGTTGGTCAAATGTGCGGCTGAAAACAAGGACATCATCCAGATAGGGCACACAGACTTCATCCCTCAGATCTCCCAGGCATCCCTCCATGTGGCGTTGAAAAGCAGCCGGGGCATTTGAGAGGCCAAATGGGATCCTGGTCCACTCATAGAGTCCCCATGGTGTAATAAAGGCTGTGTATGGTCTGCTCTTCTCGCTCATGAAGCCTTGGTGGTATGCTTTGCCCTGGTCCAGGACGGTGAACCAGGAGTTTCCACCCAAGTTTTCCAGGATTTCTTGGATCCTGGGGATGGGATGACGGTCTGGCCAGGTCTTCTCATTCAGCAGCCTGTAATCAATGCATAACCGGAGAGTGCCGTCCTTTTTCCTGACGCAGACTACCGGTGAAGAGTAAGAGGAATAGGACTTTTGAACCCAACCTCTACTCAACAAATCCTGAATGTGAGCCTTGACTTCCTGATACAGGTGTCGGGGTATGGCATTGTATGTTCTCTGGACAGGAACAGAGTCTTTCAAATTAATGTCCATTTGCAAACCAGTGACACAACCAGCATCCCACTCATCTCTGGCAAACACGTCACCCTCCTCCATCAGCATCTGACGAACTCTGTGCTGCTGCTCTGCCGAGAGGTGACTCAGATCTACAGGCGGGACCCAGGGCTCCCTCTGTGGTGCTTGACTGGGCTGCTCCGGTGAGGATGTGGCACTGCCCTCTGGTGACTTGGGCTCTAGTGGATAAACAGCATCAACACTGTGTAACCAGCCAAGCGTTGTGCGGCCACAAAGTTTAATATCACTGTCTGTTGTATTTTCAACAGTTACCTTAATCCTTGTATTCTCTTGATGTTGAATGAGCTGTTCTCTTACTTTGAGTCCTGTGGGCCACGGTGTCTCCGGGTTAGGCTCCAACACGACGTGAGTTCCACAGAGCAAACCTTGCTGTAGATAGTTGCATTGCACTTGGATGGCGTTCCTCTTTGGGACAGTAACTGGCATTCTTCCCAGACGAGCAATGTGGGGGTTGTTTTCAGGTGACGGCTTCTGTAAAACAGTTAGAACAGCCCTCGCAGTTTCCTGACCCACATCAAGTGCTGAACAAAATCTCCTTACCATGTGACCAGAAGGAAAACAGCTTCCAAGACCCTCATTTGCCAAAGCCAGCTCCTCAATTACATTAAATCCAATAATAGGACGTTCCAGATCTGTAGAGGCGACTAAGATAGGAACAACTACTGGTTCATCACTCATCCCAGCAACAGCAGCTTGTGACAGTGCAAACTTCACTTCAATCCAGCCCTGATATGGAATCTTTGTCCCATTTGCTGCGGACAGATCCAGCCCTCCTTCTTCCAGTAACTCTTCCACAGGCCTCACAGTAACATGGGGTAAGTGTCTCTGCTTCCACTCATCTCCAATAATGGACACTTGTGAGCCAGTGTCCCACAGCACTTTGGTGTCAACATTGTTCATTGTGGCTCGAACAAGGCACCTCCTCCCCACCAGCTTAGCAGTTTGATGTTGTTTACCAGTGAGGGGCGCTGTGGTGCAGAATATGTCTGTGTTCTTACCAAGATGTACGCTGGTTTCGATCTTGTTGGTGGAGGCTGTGGTGTTCCTAGGCGCTCTGCGGCAACCAACGGCCCAGTGGTCTATGCTCCCACACTTGTAGCAGTGGTCGCATTTCCCCCCTGGATTGGTCCGCTGGCACTGGTGACACTGCCGGGTGGGGCGTGTCCTTGGTGGTGGTCTGTTGTAGCTGTGGCTGGCTTGTCCCCATGGTGGTGGTTGTCCGGGTGGCTGGTGTAGGCTTGACAGCTGAGTGGTGAGATTCTGAATGGCTTCACAGATTGCTTTGTTCCCCTGGTCTACTTTCTCCATCAATGTGTCACGTTTTTCAAACTTTTGCTTTTTATAACTGGTAGAGTTACTGTCATAACTGCTGCTCTCTGAATCAGTGAAATGTGGATCTTTACTCACCGCTAACACCTTGGCTCTGGATTTGCTTGACAGCTTGCCCTTCCTCTCCATCTCCAGGTTGTAGGCGGCGGTCATTTTCTCCAGCAGAACTTCATCAGTTATTCTTGGATTTTGCAAATATGGCTTTAAGTCAATACGGATGGTGTTATCTTGGAGTCCGGTAAGTATGGTTTGCAAAAACTGATTTTGGATGAGCTCTGGGCTGTACTTCAAGCCAGTGTCTGCTCTCTCTGAAGCAAAGAGTATCTGTTGCCTCAAGTCCATAGCTCGAACTAAAAACTGGACTGGAGTCTCTCCGTGATCTTGTGCAGCACAAGTTAAGGAGTGGTACAGCTCATTAGCATCTTTTTCAACAAAATGAGTCCGCAATATTTGTTTCAGAGCTTTCAATGACAAATCATCTCTACTTTCCAGATAACTTCGCAGTTTTGTTCCTGGAATCATAGCTTGAAGGACTGCATCAATAATTTCGCATTCATCATATCCCTTCTTTAATGCTTTTGTAATTTGTCTTTCTAAACTTGCATATCCCAGCTTATCCGTTTGATTATGTTCACCAATTTGTCCATTAATTTTCAAGTCTTTTCTATACATTGGGTGAATAACAGTTTGAGTTCTTTCAGACAAATTATTAGCGGCAGTAAGCGTGGTGGCAGAGGTGCGTGGTCTTACCACAGGTTCCGTGTTGCTGGGCGCAGTACCGGCTGTGTCCGCCAGAGGGCGGCGTGGCGACGTGGGACCAAACGTAGACAGCGTTTTTCTCAGTTCATCAATTCTGTCATTTATTTTCAATAACAATGACATTCCTCCATCTTCAAGCGACGTGACATCCTCACACTCCAAATGCTGCAGAATTAGCCTTCTCACTTTGCGAGGTGAGTTTTTTTCTTCATCTTCAACATCGATTTCAAGTGTAGTGCATATTTTAAGAAGTTCCGAAGCAGGTAAGGCAATTAGCTTTTCCTCGATTTCTTCCAGCATATTTTCCCATTCAGACACTTGTTCGTTAAAGTCTGGCATGATTGGAAAGTCTTTTACCTTGGCTTTGATCGTGACTTGCGGTGGGTTGTGTCGTCTTCCTTGACCTCGCTTCCGTTAGCATTAGCTCCGTGATAGCTTCGTGTTGGCGTCTCTCGTAGCGTATTCCACTCACGAATATAGTCCACACACGCGCTCCGGTAGCCACAATCCACGGTAGCGATCCAGGTCATCCACAAACTTAATCCAACCGGGCAGAAACACCAAGATTTTGTTGCCCCCTCGAAATCACCAGGGAGAATCAGTTAGCTTTTCAAAGTTTATTTTGAGCTCAAGTATTACAGAAAAGAAAAGGGTAAACATAGGTCCCCTGTGAATAAAGAATAAAATAGTTTAGCGTACTATGGATTAAGTTAACATGGATACACAGATAAAACGACACTTACACGTCCCAGATGTGACAAGGCTTAGGCCACGGCCCGACTACTGCGCCACAGCTTCTGCCCTGAGGCTGTGGGCCTAGCTCTTTTAAACTAGCATAAACAAGTCACGTGATGGACGCGCTTCCGGTTTCAATTATAAAAAGGCAGTGTTTAATTTAGCGAAAAGATTAATAAATACTGTTATTTACAGTGAACCATTTACCAACAATAAGAAAGCGCTTAAATACTTTGTCGAAAATGGGCGAGCAACACACACACAGCTACTAGCCTGAACTGCAGCTGTTACTGCCTCCAGTATATAACATCTGCGCTGAATGGTGAAGATGGCACCTGAAGAACATCATGTGGACTGACTCCACTGCCTCGATGCTGGGTTTCCACATAGGCACGATGCGTTACGAATGGCATTTTTTCGTCATTCGCGACGTAACATGACTTAACGCGTCTTAATGGGATTCTTAACAGAGCGCATCAGTTCGTGACATTCGTGATGTTCGTGGAGAAACGAATCACCCTCTGTTCGTGGAGTTCGCAACGGAGCGTGTCCTTGTCGTGATGCGTAGTGGCGCTTCGTAATTCAACGTGAGGGCATTCGTACAGCATTCGTACAGCATTCGTGCAGCATTCGTTGAGCAGAATCACTGTTTTCACGCACACAATTGATGGAAACACAAGCTACGCCGAAAAGTACATTTTCGTACCTGCAGTAGCAAAAGAAAAGTCACACAGACTCGGCCAGTCCGCGCTCCAGGCCCGGGACAGCACCTGCCGCCGCCGCTCCTCAGGTGCTGAAGTTGTTCCGCCGGCTTTTCCTCCTCCTGCGGTCGTTCCTCCTGATGTTTGGGAGCCAGTCCCTGCCACCCCTATTGCCCCCCGCTGGAGAACCCCACTGTTGTATATTTGTCTCGATTTTTCCCCCCGCGTTTGTGGGGAAAAAGGGACAGTAAGAAGTGCGCCTTTCCCGCTGTCCCTGAATGCATCTTCCACGCTGCCTCCACTGACCCAAACAACAGCGCGTGGTTACAGCAGCTACACCATGGAGAAGTTAAGGCTTATTTACAACCGTAGACATGTAAATGTGACATGTAGCCTACAAGCGGCGATGGGCGCGGGGCAGGTGAAGACAGGCCTGTGTTTGTGGATTATAAAGTTTTTCCAGCTGAAAAACTATTGTTATTCTCCAGTATATGGACAGGCCTGAGCTGTGTATTTGCTTTTTGTTTAACCCGATTTGGCGAGAGCTCAACGAGTCAGGGGCGAACGGCGGAGCGAGACGTCCCTGCTCCGCCTCCACCCCGGTGTGCGCGGCAGCGATCTTGTCCACATTCGCCCAATTCTTGACAGATTTTTGACAGAACGCGACAATTCCCAATAACTCGCAGCAGCCCGCAACAGCTCGCAACAGTGCGGGACGCATATTCGTGACCGTGCGTAATAATTCGTGCCATTAATCGTAACACGCAGTAACAGGTCGCAACAGTTTATTGTAGAATGTTTTGACAATCATACTGGATGAAAAAATATTTTTTTTAAATGATAAATCTATTAACTGATTGCAAACATGTAATTTGTGAGTCATATTTTTAATTTTCAGGTAACATCTACAACACTAAATGATGGCCAAGAAACTAATAGGCAGAAAAATTGGAAAATATTTGTTAAAAAAAAAGACATTCAAAGAAATGTACTCTTACATGGATTTTGTAACTAGATTCCGTAGTTTTCTATCATGATTGTAATCGAAAGACACCTTTTTGCACTATAATAGTCTTCAATTAGAATGTATTTTTGTTATTTATGGCTTACAATGAGCATCTGGAAACTAGTTACATAATATGTATAGTAGGCGCAATACAGTATATAAAAACACAATATCCACTGTCTTTTTTTAACACTGGAAACTGCTGCACTGGAAGGAGGGCATCTGTTCTGGAAGGAGGGCATCATCCCTTTGCGACTCGTCTGCCACGTAGGGTGAAGGACCAACCTGTGCAAAAATAAACAGTCAAATCCAAAACATCTCATTCCACCATATTCATGAATTTTTAGTAACTTTTTAGGCACATAATCAGCAATTACACCAAATTAAGGACTCTTTAATTTGCTGCCTGACATAACACCCGTCAAAACGTGGCAAAGTGTCTATGGATATTTATGTAATGTTTTCCCTATATTAATTGAATCAGTGTCTCATGTTTGACCCTTCGGATTTATTACTTTTAATAACATAGCTTAACTCTAAAACCTCTAGACTTGTTGTCATTGCCCCTTGGCTATTTTGATAACTTGTGCACCTAGGTGTTGTGCAAAACAAAACCAAAGGACATAGTTATATCTAGCATACTGAATCAGGGCATAAGGACCATTGGTCGTGAGCGCAGGCCGACGCAGTGCGCATCAATGGCCGCTGTTGCTACCATAGAGTGCTTGTGATGGCACAACGCGCATACACTGTTAACCATTGGCAAAGGAGCAATCACTGTTTTAGTTACAACGCCTATTTTCCACACATAACGCCAATGTAATATACTCCTGAACATACCATTTTCTCACTTCTAATAGCATAGCTTTGGACGGACTGTAGTTGCAATGTTGTACCTCCGGCTAGCCTAGTGCGCATCGAGCCTAATCCTGCCTTACCACAACGGTACGTTTTATTTAAGGTTACTAACAAAGTACACAAAGCTCGCTATACCACCGTGGTTCAATAGACATCGATGAGAGACGCCAGGTTGGTCATAAACACTGAATCGAGGCTACAGGATAGCTTAGCATTAGCACCTTTTGCTTTGTTTTGTTTTTTGTTACCCACAAGATAGATACTTACCAAAATGTAGGATTAGCTTTGAATCTTCATGAAGTCTGATCAGTTGCATCAAATATGCCAGGACTGCATTTTTTTCCACCAGCAAGAAGTCACCGTCGCCAGAGCCTGCCCAGTGCCTGGCTCTGGTTCACGGCTGCCTGCGCTGCCTGCGCTGCTGAGGCGAACTCTTCTCTGATTGGCCAGGAGCGGATTGCATTTTCACATTGAATTTAGCAACCTTCGACGCGTGAGACGTTTTGTATTCCGCAATGCTGTAACCACAAGATGGTGCTGTTTCACCATGTATTCTTTTTTGTCAAATGCATGATTCTCAAAAGTCAAATACAAATACATAATACATTATCAAAAAGTAAAATGTATAACAAAATGCATAACTCTCAAAAGTCAAATACAAATACATAATACATTATCAAAAAGTAAAATGTATAACTCTCAAAAGTCAAATACAAATACATAATACATTATCAAAAAGTAAAATGTATAACTCTCAAAAGTCAAATACAAATACATAATACATTATCAAAAAGTAAAATGTATAACTCTCAAAAGTCAAATACAAATACATAATACATTATCAAAAAGCAAATTGCATTACACAATGTAGAATGTCAAATGCATGATTCTCAAAAGTCACCTAAAAATGCATAATGCATTATCAAAAAGTAAAATGCATTACACAATGTAGAATGTCAAATGCATAATTCTCAATTGCATTGTAAAATGAATAAAGAGACCAAAATCCCATGGCAAATATGTAATGCAATCAAAACATTTACATTTAAAAAATAAATGAAATATGTATTGGCAAAATGCATAAACATAATGCAAAATACATCCTTGTAATGTAAAATACATTTTTAAAATGTAAAATGCATGTTGATAATACATATTGCAAAGACAAATTGCACGGTGAAATTAAAGATTGCATGGCCAAATGTCAAATACAAATCTAAAATGCATGCCAAAATAACATAATGTAAAGCCATTTGACAATTGCATTACAAATTGAATAAAGCTACCAATACGCTTCCATATGGAAAGGGACGGCAGCAAAAACCACACCAGTGAAATTAGGATTTTTCTTCTTTTTTTTTTGTACTTCACTTGAACGCGCTGGATCCAAAACGTACGTGTCAAACAGCTTTTTATTGGGCAAGATGAACGTTATATATTAGATAATTAGACAAAGGTAATTGTTAGTCCACCAGTTGACTCCAACAGTAAGTTTTTTTCATGAACATTACTTATCTGTGTCCTCTTTGAAAGCAAACATGTGCATGCCAAATATGATTTCCACTTGTGTTCGTTGATTTGTTCAAAGTTACAAAACATTTCACCTGTTACATAAAAGTTGTTTGTTTATGCTTTTTTTTAATTGTTCTTTTGGGCAGTTTCCCAACCAGGGGTACGAGCGGAAAAGGTGGAAATAAATACTATTTGAAGATGCTTTTGAATGGGAAACCTATTTAACCTCTTAACCCCCGCCTTAACCACATTGTCTCAAGTTCGGCTTTACCCAAATCTTAAAAGCTTCACGACTGGTGCTCACAGCCTCTTGGCCAGAGTTACGATTCATCTTGCTCTTTTGTTGCTTTTTTTCATCCTCGTTGTCGTCGCTGTTTTGACGTTGTTGTTTTTTTTTCAAGAAGCTTCTAAATCTGGGTAGAGCCAAACCGGAGAAAAAGTGCTCGGTTCAGGTGGGGGTTAAGAGGTTAAATGATATCTTGATATGATTGGATAATGATATAATTGATTTGGGTTATATGAAGGAAATTTGAGCATTACTCGGATACAAAACACTTCCTTTTTATTGATGAAAAGTAGATTTAATTGATCACTTTCCAAATAACACTCTTGAGGTGCTCTTGGTAAGACAAAATCACTGCTGTCTAGCCTCTTATAAACTATAAAGCCACATCCAACCATGGGATAATAACCACTTTTAACGAATGCATACATTTCAACACTTTATCTCATCTCTTCTCTTTGTATAAGGATCTCCGATGTATTTCACTCTTGTATGCCCCCCCCCTCCCTTCCACTTTCTCCTCCCCAGTGTGCGCATTTCTCTTCTTCTACTCCTGCCTCTGCACCTCCCTCACCACCCCTCAGCCTTTCTTCTTCTTCTACTGCTCCCCTGGGCGCCCAGCGGGTCCGGCCTTGGTGCTCCTATAGTCCTCCAGATCCTCTTTCACCCGCGGCCCTCAGCGCATAATATAAACACACACACACACGCGCACGCATATAAGAACACACATGCAAAGATTTCTCCAGGTGGAAGAGCTCCCGAAGCCGTGTAGAATTCGCAGGAAAAAAAGAAAAAAGTCTTGTTAATTACCGCTGGTTTGAATGCTGATTAAATGTTTCAATTAATAGCGCGTCTGTTGCCAAAAAATAATTGACGGAGGGAAGGTGTGTGAAGGCATTAAAGCCAAAGAGACAAAAAGAGAGAGAGAGAGAGTCTACCTCATGCGCCAGAGGAGCCCCGAGCAGTGGGAAATTTCATTCATGAGATGGAGGGGCTGGAACAGATTCAATACAGCTGTTTTCCATAAAAGAGCTCATAGCCCCGTCAAATATAGGGCTTCTGTGTGTGTCTGCCGCGGTGTTTTTGTGAACCGTGTAGGGGACTGAAGGCACAACATGGTGGGCAGTGTAAATAAGGAGTCAGGCCGCAAGTTAGTGTAACAAGTGAGAGAATATTGGTGATACAGAAAGCAGTGTGTAATGAAATAATGGATTATGTGCAATATAAGGCAGCACAATTTTAAGATATTGAGATATTCTGTCACCTAATACGGCGATAATGAAAACGATATGTAGGCATCATGTTAATAAGAGTTTTCCAAGAGTCGAATAATGTTAACTCCGGCAGACAATGAAATAACTTGTCATGTGTATCGCCAAATGAACTACATAATTATGGACATCTTGTAATTATCCATACACTCACCACTCGTACATTTTCTACAGAGAAATTAGTACATGGCACTGGATTAAAATGTTTTATTGAATATACAGTAATTAGAATTGCTGTAGCTCGAGGCTCAGTTGTAGATGTTAATTTTTCTCATTTGTCAGTCATGTTGGACCAGAACTTGGAGAAATGAATAAAAATATAGCATCATGCAACATATTGTGAATAAAAAATAATCACATCCAGCATTAAAAAACAACTGTCAAACCACTTTACAATTGGTTAAGCATAGGGCTACACAATTATGGAAATGTGCTTCTTGTGCTTTTTCGGACAAGTGTATAACAATTGCCATTTGAACTGCACTTTCTGTTATGAAATGAATATTCAGTTCACAGTGGTCATTATAAACTTGTCAAGCAGATGTGTTTCAGAACATATTTATAGAGGTCCAAACCGTAGAAATCAGAGAAATCCCTGTAGCGCTCTGAGCCTGTTCTGACAAATGCGTGCTTCTTTTAGCCTACGGCTTCCCGGACCTGTTTGAACTGAGAAGCCAGGCGCGAAAAAAAGTATGGCAAGGTATGACTGTCCGTTTCATGGCATTTATGTGATTTCTGTAGTTTCTCCATTGTTAACATATCCGACCCCACAAAAACTTGACTGAATATGATTTAGCATTTAGCTCAGAAGACATTTTATACACTTACTCTTAGCTAAAAAGGTACAATCTCAAAGGATCTGTACATTCATTACTGATTTCTCACTTAAATGTGGTTGATGGGTTTGTTAACAGCTGAAAACATCTGTATTTTTCATCACTTGTGAACATGCTAACAGACTAGCTGACTGGCTAACTGTTCACCTACGTTACATTCTTTTTCATTTCTATGTTCCAAACTTTGTGTGTTCTAGAAATTAATGAGACCTCATGGAGACAGGATATTTTATTTGCAAAGTAGTCTTTTCATTTTGCCAGTTGCGATCGATAGTACAGCCCTCGTTCACCAGATATGTTGTTCATTCATGCTTTTGTATCCACATGAATTGCAAGAATATTACCTCCAGTGCTAAAAACAATCCACTAAACCCAGGCTTTCTGTCTGCGTGTGTTCCCCAGGCCGATGTCTCCCTCCTCTCGTTCGTCGTCGTTGTGACCCCAGGTGCGCGCGCGGGCCTTTGGGTGCTTCTCCGACACACACCCTCCATCACCCTGAGTTACGACCTCCGCGCGGGACACGGTGACGCAGCCCTCCGCGGCTTTACTGGTGCACTTTCTTTCTCTTCCTCTTTAGCCTGTCACACTTGCTGCTGATATGAATTCCGTTTGACTGCTATGCAAATGAAAAGGCTGTAGGTAAGCTAGTGCTAATCGCCCCGTGGCTAATGGGCAGTGGGGTGGGCGCGCGTTTGGTGAGTCTTGCATGTTTTTGTCCCGGAGCGCTCGGGATAAGGATGTGAAATTCCAGATCAGCGTTTCGGAGCTAAGGCCCGTAGGCTCCTGTCAATCCCACTGACACACATACGCACACACACCGCTAGGTTTCCTCGCCGGATTTGCATAATTAAGTCATTTGTTGTGGTTGAACCCGATAAAATCATTGAATTATTCACTGGCAACATCATCACAGGATGGATAAACGTGTGGGTAAATGTTTGCTGTTGTGTAGTGTGCACAGGTGTGTAACCACTCCGCCTACCCACAATGCAGTGCTCTTCTGGTGACAGTCAGCCATGGCTAATCAATGACAATTCTTTATCTGACATCACCACTGTGTCACCTGCCACATTCAAAGTCAATTTGTGTGTTTTTTTCCACCCTCTTCTCTGAGGGTGACCACAGCGAGCAATCCACCCAAGGCTTATTGTCTGGTCTGCATAGTGGTTTGTGAACAGAAAATGAAAGTGCTTAAAGCCACACTGCGGAACTTTCCAGGATATAAGTTTCTCTGTCCAGGGACTGCAGATGGAAAATAGCTGCTTAGCTAAATCTGGTTCTCTCCTCTTTTGTAAAGACGAATGGTTTTGTACATTGTCCTTGTTTCAATAAACAATAAACTCTGTGAGAAAAGTGTTGCAAAACGCTGATCCAGAAACACACAAGCAATACTTAACATGCTTCTGATAACCAGGCAAGAGCCGACATTCTTGTTTTGTAGAGCATAAATTCCTGAGTATGTCAAAAAAGTAAGTCTCTATAGCCCATTCTTGTGCGGTGTTATGAATTTTTAAAGAAGTAACCCACACCTGTCTAGCAGAGGGCGCTGACAAAATAAGAGATCAGGATATAGACAACACATTATAGCCATGTGGTTAAAGGTCAGTCTGCCCCACATGAATAATGACTACAGTGTTACACTTTGAGAAACTTGTGACACAGGATTATAAAGTGCAATACAAGTGTAAACCATTATTATTATTTATTAGGCTTTTGACCAGAACAGCACAGCTTTATAATCACAGCTCATTATTATTAATTTATTGAAAAATGTTTTCCCAATAGTATTTTCCTGTTCATGTTCACACTAGTACTAAATACTGGTTTAAAGTTGTATAATGTAGCAAAGAAATGTATTTTTCCTCTCAAATATTTTTTTTTTCTCCAATGTACTTGACAAGATTTGGGGTTCCACTGTAATGCCTCTGAGGCCGCCCAAGGGGCCCCACATCTTTGGGGAACCACTACTGTAAAGGGTTCACAATGCACAACATGAGACTCTGAATAATATACATTGGAAAACCTTAAAACTTAGCAGGCAGAAGACGGTTACCAGTATATGATCGTTTCACCTTGTGAGAGTTGTGTTGAAATTAATTTGTTCCTCTTCTCTGTTTGAGAATGGGAGATATACTTTGCTTGTGTGTTCTATTCTATTCATGGGGTGAAAGATTACGCAGTGTAGCTTTAAAGTAAATTTGACACAGAATCCTGGTTCATAGTATATGGACTAATCACTGAAAACAATTCTACTAATAATTAGAATCAACATATGTCTGGTGGAGGATGTCAACCCCAGAGCAGATGTGGACAGATCACGACCACTAAGCTTGTAAAGTGCAAATCGTTGCTGCTATCATTATTAGTACATATAGTTACTTCACTTGTACTTTTTTTTATTTCTTTGATACATTTTCTCCCTGCAGATTTTCCTTCAAGATCCAAAACATGGAATTAACTCGCTTACCCCTTTGTTTGTTATCATGTTTTTTTGCCTGCACAGAAAAAACAAAGCTCGCCCTAAATTAGCGTCAGCATCTCGCGCAACTTCTTTTTAGTGAGCACCGACACGCAGCTAAACAGCGGGATTGTGGGTAAAGCGGGGAGGGGAGGTGGGGTTGGGGATGCTTTGAAGTGTAGCGCACCCAGGACAATAGAAAAGCTTGATGACAGAGGGGAAATGGCGTAATTGTGGCGGTGGAAGAAATGAAACAATGCTGCGGAATTATAAAGCGAGGTGTGGGAGCTCGGTACACACGGAATAATGAGATACAGTGTTTTGGTCGCGCGTGTTAGCGTTTCATCATCTTCCTCTTTCACAGATGAGATTACTGTATTTTAACGCTGTTGTTGCGAGATGAATTCCGACTCTCAAAGATTTGTGGTTTGACGAAGTGTAGGCGGCTGTAACCTTGATGTTTTTATTACAGTATAACATTGTGTCTAACAACATATTTTGGGCGCCATAGCATGAAGTTTTATGGGGAAAAAAACATTCATTAAGCAGCATTCTGGTTGTGCCAGTTCTAAACTCCCCAAATATGGATGTCCCTAAAGAAGCTGAAGGACTCTTTTCGTGTCATGAGACTAAAATGTCAAACTTGTCACTAGACGTCGACCGATATATCAGCCAGTCAATATATCAGGCCAATATGTGGGGATTTTACGATATCGGATTTGGCTATCGGCCGATCTCGCGGCGATATCTCCGGGACCGAAAGTGCTATAGACTTTCCTTTTGCTAAGTCAGGGCTTTAAAACAAGTCCTCCAACAACCCCCTAGGCCTCAGGGGAACAGAGAAACATTGCAATGAAAATTGGTTGGCTACAAGTTTGATTTAAGTTAGTTAGTTTCACTAAACCTGTCAATATGGATATGCAGCATGTCATTTTGAAGCACGGAACCACCTGGAGAATTCAATCGTTGAGCTAGTTTTACCTCTGCAATTGTATTTTTGATCGCCGCACAAAATGCCACGGCTAGCAACAGTATGCTAATGCTAACAGCAGCCTGCTAATGCTAGTGGTCCGTATTGGTCGACCTCTACTTGTTGCCACAGTGGGAATGAAAATCCACTTTTTAAAAGGAACGCTTTGCACATTGACGTGTCTGTCCCTTTATGTGAATGTCTGTCTCTATTCATAGGATCAAACTGATTAGAGTCTATTTTTTGTTGTTCTTGTCGTGGAGTAAAATCCTTTTTGTCTCTTGGAGTATATTATAAAAGCAGTATTTTGTGAAAAAATGTACCTCTTCATGCTGTCTGGTTTGTTTTATGAACCATTTTTTTACTGTCAACCCAGAAGTAGCAAAACTAAAAAGAATCAGCATATGTGTAACGGTTTGTGAGAGCTAGAAACGAGTTGGGGCTGCAGCCAAAAGTTTAAAATCAACTTTCTCCCTCTGTTGCTGTTTGAAAATGTCGGGAAATCGTGTAGCATTGTGATAAAGACGCCCAAACAATTCTCAACATTGCATAAATACACATTCACCAAAGTTTTACCAGAGTCCTTGAGTGAAAACAATCATTCTAATTCCCATCTCTGAAAATAGTCTCCTTTTTTCCCTTCCATTGTGAATCGCTTCTCAATACAAGCACAAGACAGTAACCAAGGACATAGCCATAGGTGATTGAGATTGCAGCCAAAGTTTCACGTTCTCACGGAGTCACTAACCTTAGGCAGAGTTTGACTCAGAAAGTTTGCATTTTAATTATGAATTGCCTCGGTGCTTTCGGATATCTACTGTATTCCCAACTGTAGCCATAGTCGTCAGCACTGTTCTGGTTTGGAGATGCAGGTGATGCAAATATACAAGGTCAGAATCACGTGTCACATGCTGTTCATGTTGTTGTTAGTTCTGAAATGATGTGTTGGACGTCACACGTATGTTTTGAAACAATCAAACTGAGCCACATGAGTCACGCCAGTGCACATTTTCTACAACTACTGCTTGCTGTAAAACCAACAATAAAATCAACATGATGGGCCTGAAGGGCTTTAGTGAAATGGGCTGAGGTGAATACAATACAATACAAAAAAACATATTACTGTATCATCATCAAACCTTTCAAATAAGCAGCAAAATTATAGTGCTGCCAAGTTTTAGTCTTGCAATACACACATTTTGACGTAATGAAATTTAATCAGCGAGTAAAGTAAAGTATCACTATATCAACAATTTGTAACATTTCTTTTAGCAGGATGATGAATAGTATGAAAGTAAGCATGAAAACTAAGCCTTTGTTGAATATTTGAAGTGGGGGGTCGCAAGCTTCTGGGTGGGTGTCCCCAGATGATTTTAAGAGGAAATAAAAAGAAAAATGCCTCTGTTTTTATTTGTTTTTTTGTGTAAAACAGCATATATAAGAGTATAAAAAACAATAACTTTTTGCATAGGGGTCCCAGGTCATTTGGGTGGCAATTTTGGCTGTTGCGGCACAAAAAAGTTTGGGAACCCCCTGCTCTAGAGGTGAATAAGGAGAGTATAATGGAGAATAGGGCCAGGCCTTGCTGCTCGTGTCTTGTGTTTGTAATCATTAGTTCAGACTCATTATTCTCTTCATATTCTTGTCCATTACACTGTGCTGAGAGGGAATCCATAGATTTGAAACTTTTATTTTTGGGGCAATTTTGTGAGAAGTACAAACATATTTACATCATATGTCCAATCCTGGACATTCAAGTTGAAAAGGCAGTTTCTAGGTATTTTTGTAAGAGTTTGAATTATACACAAAAGTGTTATTTTGTCTGTTACCTTTAGTATGTATATATTGCTACAGGTGCAGATGATGTGTAATATCTGAACAATAGTTAAGTCATTTTTGTAGTTGTCAGAAGTGGAGAAGTCACAAGTTCACAGTGACTGAGCCGGTGTTTGATCCTAAAGCAGGGAGGGAGAATGTGAAGCAGAATGAGGCCGGTGAAGCACAGTGAATCAGACAGAATAGGAATAATACAGCCACACAGTAGAAGGGGAAGAGAGGAGAGGAAGAGAAAGAGCAGCATTGGACATCCTCCAATGTGTGAAATCTCCCACAGACTCACAAAAGTCCTGTGTAACACGGAGACACAAGTTTCCTCAGCCGCCAGAGCAGAGTGAATCGGAATCTCATATCACATGGGGCACGTCGTCCAATCAGAGCCGGCGTGGAGAGAGCTGGGACTGCAGGTGCAGAAACAGCCAAATAAAACCTTGTTGTGAGCTGCCACTTTAAGGAAACAGTAACAGTAAAGTATGAAAAAAACTTTAGCAGCAAAACTAATAATTGCAAAGCAGCCAATTAAATTGTGCGGGAGAGATGAAACCGCTCATATTTCCCCTGGTAATTTCATGCTCTAAACTCGCTTCCGTGCGCACATAAAAAGAGCAGAGAAAATATCATTTCAGAAGCTGACAGAACTCATTGTTCGTGGAATTTTAAATTCAAAAAAGTTAATAAAGGCGAGTGCGAGATGAAGGGAATTTGCATTTCTCAGATTAACAGCATGTAGAGCAGCGGCGGCGCGCGCAGCCTCGGGTCATCATTTAAGAAACCTTTGCATATTTTATTTAAGAGTGGCCCGGTTTGGAGCGTAATAAGACAGACAGATAATGATTAGAAGGTCGGGCCTGCAGGGCAGAGCCGGGCTGGGCCTGCCGCTCTAATGCCCAACACACACGTGCACACGTACACACACGTGCACACACACCCACACATGCGGGCCGCGCCGCCTCTAATTGGCTGCTGATGGTTTATGAAATGTTTTCCAAAGCTTTTATTATTGTTGTTGTTGTGGTTGCCTTTATTGCTTTCATTATTTGAATGGAGGTTTGTGCTGCTCAGCTCAAAGCCACCTGCCTCTGCTGTTCTGCTGCTCCTCTTTAATCAATGCACTAAGAGGTTTTAAAGTCAGAGCTCCATGCTAACAGCCTGAGCGCGGGTCCATCCACACACTGAAGCATGTCAGGTGTGGACTTAAAAACATCTAACAACACAAATGAGAGACACATTGAAACGTGCAGCACGTGTTGCTGTGTTCTGTCAGCTGATGGAGTCTGATGAATGTGAAGATCCTGTGCTCTGTGCTGCACATGTCAGCTGTCACACACTGTACTGTGTTATGACAGAGCGGAGTCTACTGTATCTACAAAGCACTCTCATTACTCAGACAGACACGCGCTGGGTTTGTTGTGTACTATTGCCTTTTGTATAAATCTTTTTTGCGATGGAGGGGGGTGCTCGTGAGCCTTTGGGGGTGTCTCTCCATAATGATCCAATCTCTTAGACCCTTCATGGCTTTTAGGGTGCATTATCGTTGCAGGTAAAGTCATTTCTCAGTCGGACCAACACTAATGCGTCCTCTGTTTGTGTGTGCGCACATCAAAGCCTCTCTGTGAGATGAGCAGATAGCGTTTCTCTGATTAATTTAGTCATTTGGGATACTGTGTTAACTGGATTACACTGCGATGCGTTGATATGACCACATGGCCCAGGGAGCTGTGACTGTGTTGAATCACGAAGAGCAAACACTTATCCAAGATGGCTCTTTTTTCATCTCCATGTGAGGTCTAACGGCTTCTGAAGATGTGTGTTTGGACACGAAATGGCTCAAGTGTAAAATAAAAATAAATGGCAGACTATACACTTGGAGGATGCTAAAGTAACTATGGCACAGAGTACATCCTGGATAGTTAGGAGCCAAGATCTTCACTAAGGGGTTCATTTACCAAGCGTTTGCTCATGTGCAAAGTAAGTAGCACGTGCAAATGTGGATCAGCAGCAGAGCCATGTATGCATTTTTTACTCACGCATCATTGTCTCATTTACATATCAGATTTGGGGCCCCAATACTGTAATACAGGCAACATCAAATGTTAAATCAAGTGCAAAATGCCAACAAAATAGCATATTTTTCACCCGCCTTGATAAATGACCCTCTAAATGTGCTAAATGTTTGCAGATTGTGTTCAGTGTGCTCATAAACTCGCTTGTCACACAAAGCATCTGTAATATCAACCTAATCACTAGGACAGCATGATATAAGAAGAAAATTGCGATGTTCGATAAGGGTTTTGAGTTTTCAAAGCTTTTATGCTTTATGTCGTAGATTGAGGAAAAATAATTTGGAAATCTCTGTCAGATACATCCTGGCTTTTTGCGATATGGATCTTGTGTCACTTTATATTGCCCTAACTTTAATTAGTTAGTTATCGATTAATTGTGCAGCCCTTTGTAGAAATATAGAAGATATATCAACAAAAAACCAAGAAAGAGAGAGAGACATGTTTATGTCATCTTTGAGCGTTTCAGCATTAACTAAAATATATCGTCATAATTGCTGTCAAAGTTCATGTGAGTAAAACTACCTCTAAAATCTCTTGATAGTTTGGTCGGCAAATAAAAACAAAATAAGAATGGAAAGAAGGGACATGTGACATGTGAACTTCCAGCGACAGTTATTTATTTATATTTAAATTCACTGGTCTGTGCTTTGTTTATGCAGGTAAAGCTCCTTTTAGCTGATCTCTATGATTAATTATGAAGGAAAGAAATTCAATGTGACTGAGAGTTGACTTAGGAAGAGAGGAACCCTGATGGTAAGCAGAAAGAGCCTGCGAGGGAAGGGTCAGGGAGTAAGAGTGAGACCTGGACTAAGGAGTGAGAGAGAGACACACACAGAGATGAAGATGAAGAGAGAAAAGGGAGATGTAGAGAGAGAGAGGGAGATAGGATGGAGAGAAGAAGACAGAGAGAGAGAGAGAGCGATGGTATAGGGAGAGAGACGGGGAAGAGAGAAAGACAGACAGACGTGGAGGGACGGCATATAGACTTAGAGATAGCGTAGAGAGAGAGAGAGAGGTAGTGAAGTGGCCAGAGGGTAGTGTGGTGCGCATGGAGTCAGATGGTGATTGGCTGTGACCTTCCTCTCAGCTGTCAGACCCTCTCTCTCTCCCTCTCTCTCTCTCTCTCTGCTCCGGCCTGCAGGCTGCCATTACCATATCAGCAGCGCAGCGCATTTGCATAAATCCCAGCACTCTTAATTAGGCTGCATCTCTCTCTCTCCCTCCCTCCCTCTGTACCTCTCACCCGTTCTTCACTTCTTTCCCCACAACTTCTCCTTCCAGATACGAGCCAGGGTTTAGGGTTAGAATTAGCAGATAGGGAGGGTCCATGACTCCCAATTAGTTTAGTGCCGATTAGCCTAATGACAATTTCTCTTCATCTCCATGCATTAGCACACATATATTCACCGCTTCCCTTCAAAAAAACACGGTGTCTGCGAGGGACGTTTGCTTTCAACTTCTCTCCTGTGGCCTTTGCCTGTGCTTTAGCTTTATTTTACAGGTGTTACGGTCAGAAAGGACAATCGGCTAATTATGGCTAGGAGTAAACTCTGGCGCTGGCGCTAAATTAATGTGTGCACAGCCTTTATGCCGCAGCCACACTTAGCAGAGGTAATTCGTGCTATTACAACTTCATGGTTTGTTTGGAAGGCCCCAAGATACTCATTTGTGGCGCGTTTTTATTTAGAGGTGGCAGATGTGATGCAGAGCTGTGATGCAAAAGCTACAACCATAAAAGTGATTTTAATAACTTTGTCCTTATGCATTTTAGCCATTACATAATTGACTCTAACTTAGCAAATAATGGGACGTCAGTCTCATAAGAAATCAAGCATCTAGTTAACAACTCTGCAACAGGTTTAAGTAAATGATGAATTGCGTGTAATAATCTGAAACCTTGACTGTGTATTCGTAATGCTAACCAAAAGGGTCATTTGGATTAGCCTTGTCATTTTGGACTTAAAGCAAGCTATTTTCTTCCATATTTACCAGTGTCTGCCCATAAGTCTATGGAAAGCTGCCACTTATGCTTCAGAACGGTGCTTGACTGTCCTGCGTAGCATAGATTAGCATTAAACAGGGCTACATGGGAAAAGAAATGCATAACAAGAATAACAATATATATTTTTTTAATCAAGCCATAAACCTCTTAAGGGAGCACATTTTCTCCAGTGCGACTTTATCCAAATCTAAAAACTTGTCGAGTTTTGGTAGCGATTTATATTAAGGTGTGCTCGTTAAGTATTAATAAGGTACTAATAAGCATTAATAATATGCTTGTAAAGTATTAACACACTGCTTACTATACTTTTATCTGTTAACATACTAATAGGCCATTAGCCAACCCTAAACCTAACCTTAACCCTTACCCTAACCCTAAAATGATTAATGCTTATTAATACTTGTGTAATGTCTCATTTGAAAGCTAAGGCCTACAAAACTGATCCTAACTTTTTGTTCACATTGTTACATATTTAAGGCATTTTTGTCATGTGTTTTTTTAATGTGTTTTTTGTGGCATTTCTGTCACTCGTTATGTTTTTGTCACTTTTGTTGCTTTTTAATTTAGCTATTGTTGCCTTTCTGGCATGTTTTTGTTGCTCTTTCTTCACTTTTTCTGACGCTTTCTTTTCACATTTTTGTAACTTTTTTGTAGTAATTTTTGTTGCATTTTTGTTTCTTTATTTCCTTTATCCCGTTTTTGTTTCCTTGTTGTTTTAAAGCTGCCATACTTTTTTGTATACTTTGCAAATATGTGTACATCTAAGTCAGATCTCTTTGATTTTGCGATGTATAGTATCTGGCTTTGTTGCGATATGGATATTGTCACTTAATATTGCGAACTATGGGGGCACTCGACCATCTGGTTCAGGGCGGTTCGGTTTTGGGTCCGGGGGCCATACTGGACGGCCCAACGCCCCCCCCCCCCCACACCTCACCCCGACTCTCTGCCCTATGTGTGTGTAGCAGGGAGGTGTGTGCATGTGGGGGGGTTAAACACAGCTATATTCTGTAGATAACAGGATTAGCTGGGAAGCGGATAATAAGTTAGCATTTCCTCCCTGCGGCACTCTCTCCTCTCTCTTCTCTCTAATCCCGCAGCTTTGATGTCCCTGCTCCCCATCAGGTATCTGGGCTTGCTCTGGCCCCAGGCCCCTGGGCTACTGTTGTGCGCACGGGTGTGTGTGTATGTGTTCAGTGTCCTCATTAGTTCTGCCTGTTTACTAAAGTTGGCTTCTCGGGATGAAATGTGCTGCCAGAGATGTGCTCACTGTTTACAAGCCCTGCTCTCTCTCTCTCTCTGTCTGCCTCACTCACTCTTTCCCTCTCTCTCTTTTTTCTGCTGTGCGCCAGGGCCTGACCCTGCACTAAACTGATGAGGAGGCATCTTATTCTGAGCTTCAAACACCTCAGCAACAACAGCCAGTCAACAGGAAGGAGCAGGTCGACAGGGAACCGGTGAGGAAATGTAAAGATACAAGATATGGATGCGTTTTGAAGGAGTGCCATTTTCAGGAGTGTTACTCTGGGAATGAGGGAATGACGGCACTTTTCGACCTCGCTAGCCCAACCTATTTAAAAAGGACATTTTACGCTACACAGCGGATCATTCCAAGCTAATTCTACTGCTAAGCTCTTGTAAAACACAGATAGATAAACAGATATGTCAGGGATACTAAAGTGCTCTGAATAAACGGCTAATAATGCTACTGTTGAAGTGAGTTATCAAAGTAAAAGATCTAGAAGAGGATGTAATGCATACAGTATAAATCTTACCTCAAAGAAAAGCAGCAACATCACCACAGGTTTGAGGAGAGGCGAACCCACACACAGTGGCTTAAAAGACAGGACAATGAGTAACATGCATAAATTCCAAATTATTGTGTTATTTTCTCCGATTTTCTAAATTGTCAACTCTAATGACAGTCAGCATAATTTTCAAGTCTTTAAAGGGACTATACAGAGTTTAAAAATGTTAAAATTAAGTATTTTCCTCCCCCTACCTGTTCCAGCAATGTCCTAAGGTGTAGAATGAGCCCAGACGTATTCACCACAACTGCCTCTACTGTCACTCAAAAAGGTGTTAATTCGGGTCCGAAGTGCCGTCATGCACGAGCTTAATATAGAAGCTGCAGTTACGTGTACGACCTGTGGTGACACCTACAGGGAGCCAAAAGGGGCTGACCAGCTCTCTCCCAATGATTCCAGGCCAAAACATGACTTTTCCGCCTCTTTTCTGACGTCACAGCCTTGTTGGGACATGGTGGTCATTCACCAACCATCCACTACTCCATCTGACCATCCAGGGTTACACGGCAGCACTGCAGCCATTTCTGCTCGGGAACTTTCAATTAACAGTTTAGGGGAGGCCGGATAGAAGGTTCATGCACAACTGCAGCCTCTGGAGGGTCCTACACCTTGATGTTCGGGAAACTCCAGAGGCACCAGCAGCTTCAAATACCTGTTTGCTGCTTTGTCGCAGCTGTTCTCTTAATCTGATGTATTTGTCTGGCAGAAACCATCTTCATTGTGCCTTTATCTGCACAAACCTGTGTGTGCTCTGAATCAGCCACAAATCTCTTAACAGTAGTCTGGGAGTACCCATGCTGCTGTGTGTGCTCGAATCATTTTGAACTGCAAAACAGCCTGGGGACCATGGCCGAAATTTTTGCAAGGATTTGAGGTCCAATCACAGAACGAGGAGGGACAGCAAGACGATGACGAGCTATTCGACATGTGGAAGCTGTAGCTTGTTTACGGATAAAACTTTTTTTTTTTTTAAGTTCATTTACAGATCCAACATGACATCCATATTTTGACCAAGCTTTAGACCGTGTTCTAAATAGTTTAGAAGAAGAAGAAGAAGAAGAAGATCTTTATTTATATAGCGCCTTTCACAGACGTGGTCACAAAGCGCTTTACATGAGACAATTGTACATTCACTCCATACTCGGTGGTGGAAAGCTACGTTTGTAGCTTCAGTTTCCCCTAGGGGAGACTGTCAGAGGCGCTTTCGCGACTACACACGTCTGCGCCAACGGACCCTCTGACCACTACCATACCACCATACACACATCATTCATCCTTATGCATGTTTTTAGCGGTAGGGGAAACCGAAGTGCCCGGAGGAAACCTACGCAGACACGGGGAGAACATACAAACTCCACACAGAAAGACCCCGTCCCTGGTGGGAGTCGAACCCAGACCTTCTAGCTGTGAAGCGAGAGCACTAACCGCTGCGCTACCGTGCCGCCCGAAAGCTTGAAAAAGTGGGTACGTCGTACGTCATCTGATAAATATAGCTTGTGATATTTTGTCTGGTGATAGCCAGGCTATATTTAGTATGATGATTACTATTTCACGCTTTTCATCAGCAGGGAGATCCTTTTTCTTACCCATATTGCTTGAAAATGGTGGTCTGCTTAATAATGTGGAACATTGAACTGTGTGGAACTTGGTTTTTCCCTTAACTGGGCTTACCTGACAATTACTCATCCCAGGCGTCCCCCCTCTGACACAATACCAGCCATGAGCTTCACTGAAAACCTTTTTTTTCACCTTTATAACACTGAAATATCATTTGCATAATAATTTGCCTCCTTTGAAAGCTAAGACCTGCAAAACTGATCTAAACTTCTTCCTTTTGTCATATTTGTCACATTTTCATCTAATTTTCGTCACATTTTTGCCACGTTTTCGTCACGTTTTCGTCAATTTTTTGCCACATCTTCGTCACGTTTTTGCTGGAGAAAACGCGCCCGGTTTAGGTGCGAGTTAAGAAGTTAAAGAGATGCCTTTGACGCATAGATCATGGCAGGTACAGTTGTTAGCGATTAGATAAAGATACCTTGATTAGTACACAAAAAAAGGTCACACGCTCTATTATTTTGTTGGACCGCCTTTCGCTTTGATTATAGCACGCATTCGCTGTGGCATTGTTTCAATAAGCTTCTGCGATGTCGAAAGATGGAGCCTCTCCAGCACATCCTGGAATATGCCAGTGCCATCAGGGGAGAAGAAATCCATGAACCTGGTCATTCAGACAGATTTGTATAGAAATTACCATGAATTGCTATGAATTCCTTCTGGAAACTTAAAGGTTTCAAATAATGTATCTTTTGTCTACATCAGTTTCACCTCGGCGTCGGTAAGTCTCTTAGAGTGATAGCCAAGAACGTGCCAGCGACCATCAAACACAAAAAAACAATCAAGTATATGTTATTATAAATGTAGTTCATATTTACCAGCAGATCAGTCGATACGAGCTCTGGGTGTCAGCTGCATGGTCTTTATAGTAGCCCTTCTGCCAAATAAAGATCTTAGGTTTCCTATTTACATGCCCAAGAGCATCTCTTCATTAGCAGTAGAACAAGTTTGACATGCACAAGGGTTAAATGAACTGTAAAGGCTGGTTGGATTTCAAAGGATGCTATTTTCACACCACATTTCAGCCACAGAGCATAAAGTCTAGTTTTTTATTGGCGAGTCAGTTGTTTATTGGACTTTATGTATTTTCTAATGACTTTTCCACAAAGCCTTACATTATGTTTGGATTGGAGAAACACTTTTGGTTTGTTATTGAGTTTGAAGCAGAGACCGTTCAGTTTCAGTGTAACTCCCATATACCACTATCAAGCTTTTTTTTTTTTCTTTCACCTCAGAAAATTGTGACCTGATTTGACCTCCAAAACTGATTGTAACTTTTACGTTGTGTTGCTGCCACATTTTTGTCATGTTTTCATCTCTTTTTTGTCTTGATCTCGTCGTTTTTGTTGCTTTTTAGTCACGCTTTTGTCACTTTTTAATCGTGTTTTTGTTGCTCTTTTTTGTCACTTTTTGTTGTATTTTTCCTCCATGTGTTCATTGCCATTTTGACGTTTGACCAAGAACCTTTTAGATTTGGGTAAAGCCAAACTGGAGAAAGTGTCTCGGTTCAGGTGGATTTAGGCCTATATTACGTTGACCTGACGAGAGCTCTTTGTTCTGAGATTTCAGAATCTTTTTTTGAGGGGGCGCCTTGAGAGAGAGGCGATCCCTATTGTACATGTTTTTAATGGTAGGAGAAACCGGATTCCCCTGTAGGAAACCTACGCAGGCTACAGTCTACAGGCTTAGAGACTACAGTACACGCCTACGCCCTACAGTTTTATAACCACTAATGTCTAATTTCGCGTTACTTCTTAGCTATTGCCAGTGCAGAGACTTTTCCCCATCTTTCTTTGCATGTGTGCGGTGGGAGTGCGGAAATGTGTGAGTCTAATTAAAACGATGAAAATAATTACTGATACAAGCTGACAGACAGGCTCGCCCTCAGACATCCACAGTAATTAGTTAATTAACCAAACGCAAATTAGCAGCAAGAATTAGTCAGCCAGGCTTAACGGAGGAGATGGTGAGCTCCTCTCCGCTCCGCCTTTGCTATCAGGCCCTGCATTTAAAACACTGCGAGTTGGAAATGGGGCACACTTTGCACTTATCACTTGCGTAGCATATACGTTTTTGGGTGTGTAAGTAATTTGTTCAATTTAAAAAAAAAAGTGATGTGAGGATAATGTGGCTGTGTTTTGGCCTGAAACATTGACACATCGGAGGAAACTTGCATCTGCTCCTCTAACATGCTCATTTGATTAAGTGTGGCTCAGTATGGACGTAACCAGGAATTAAATCTAGATATAAAACAAGGATGAAAGCAGTTTGGTGGCAGGGCAGATTTATGGAGGGGTATAGGGGGTTTATGCTTTTGTGTTGCATTTTCATCTGCATTTTCTTCTTGTTTTTGTCACTATTTTGACTCTTTTTTCCAAGAAGCTTTTAGATTTGGGTAAAGCCAAACTGGATCGCCAAACTGCTCGGTTCAGGTGGGGGTTAAGCGGTTAAACACAAAGAAATCCCATCTAAACCAAGACTGAATCAGTACTAGTTATCCCAAACTAAACCAGGACTTGTCAGCATCAATAATAACGATAAATAAAGGGGGACCTAAACCACATCCCTGTCCCTAACCCTATAATTTGTTGTCATGAAATCTCAAGCTTTCACCGACATTGTTCCTCCCGATGGTCTACTAACTTGCACTAATCTTCAATAAATACTTAAAAACAACAGCAATAACCTAACTTGCAGCGGTCATACGTTTTTGCGCCTTTTAGCTGATTGTGATGATCATTTTGTGATGCAGTATAGAAAAATACATGTATAAACCTTTGCAGTACTGTTGTGACCATATAGAAAGGGTATTTGTAGACACTATTCAAAGTTCTATGTTCCATAAATAGTAGCAACATTCTTCATTTACTGTATCTAAACCAATTTTTCTGATTTAATAAAATGACAACATTACCACCAGACTCTAAATTCCTCCGATGCTAGGATATTGTTATTGGCTGCTAGAGTGACCCTCACAGGCCTCTGTAGCGCCTCTGTGGACCTGCAGGTCAGAGTAGCCGGGCCCCTGGGAGCCTCCACACTGCAGTCAGAGCGATTAGATGGCCGGGCTGAAGACTGACCCGACGGCGGCTCTCCGTCTCGTTCACACTCACTTTGACTGGCCCGTGGCTCTTTTAAAGGAGATCTGAAAACAATGCTCCACAGCCCCCAGTGCACACTCTGTCAAGACCTATACGGGGCCAGCGTGTGCGTACAAAGGAGCTGCGGAGGGGCAACGATTCAGGATTATTACAAAATCTGAATATGTGTGAGAAGTGCCGTTGTTGGATAGAGCCCAGAAGCCTCGCTCTCATGCTGCATTTGAACAGGAGCATAAACATTAGTCCTAAAATCAGGATGGATGGATGTTAGTGCTTAAAGAAGACCCACATTATCAGCCATAACTGTTGCAGGACTAAACAGGACATGGCTACACCAGGAAAGATTAAAATGATGAACTTAACTAGAATATCAACTTTGTGTTTTCCAAGTAAACGAATAAATCTGTTTGCATAATATATTCACACTCTAATATTTGGTTTGACCGCCTTTAGCTTCGCTGTGGCATTGTTTCAACAAGCTTCTGCGATGTCTAGAGGTCCAGCATTACTTTTTCACCAACATCTTGTATTGATTATGGGAGAGTACGACCACTGTGCAAAGCCCTCTCCAGCGCATCCCAAAGATTCTCAATGGGGTTAAGATCTGGACTCTGGACTATGCTCTTTGAACAACTCTTTCGCAATGTGAGACCCATGAATTCTGGTATCGTCATGGCCGTGTCATCAGGGAAGAAGAAATCCATTGATTTGGGTAAAGCCAAACTGGAGAAAATGTGCTCGGTTCATGGGGGGTTAAGAGGTTAAAACTAACATTTTGTTGTTCTAGTGTCCACACTTGTAAGAAGATGGAAATTAGGTGCTAAAGTTGTAGAAGAAATCTCTGACAGAAAGGAAAAGGTCTAGCACGTCCATGATGAGGATCTTCCTCAGACCCAAACCTTCAAATAGACAGTGATGAATTTTATACATAAAATTGCATTTAGCAGTTTATTTTAATCATTTTGGAAAGTGCTTATATTACAGTATACCTCCCACCGTTAGTGATTTGCTGAACAATGCAATAGACAAAACTGTCATTTCGAATTGACATTTTTTACTTGCAATTGTTACAACAGTATCTGCTTGATGTTGTGTGATTGTCATAAAAAAAATAGTTGATAAATTCTTAAAGCGAATCTAATTTTGGTCTGTATAAACTTATCACGGGGTTTTGCCGGGGGGAGAGCCGCAGTTGGAGACAAACACGCATTAGCAGGTGATTGCACACAAACACATAAACATCTCCTAGTGCAGTTTACATATGCACATAGGGGATCGCCGCGCTCCGCTGCTGTGTCTACATCATGCACACACAGACACGTGTGCGCAGTGTTGTGTGTGTGAAGGGTGGCTGGTGGCTGCAGGGAATATGTGCACATTCAGGTCAGAGCTGTCAGTCAGAGTGGGGCGAGGTGTGGGGATGCAGTGGCTCAGAAAATACGGGGGGGAACATGCGATGGCATTTTTATCTCTGGGTGTCTCGACAAATCGTTATTGCAGCTATAACTGAGGGTGGCAGGCTTCATCAATTTATATATGTAATAATGGATGATTTCAGTGACAAAAACAGATTGAAATGTCAGTTTAAAACATATAAACAACTAATCTAAGAAGCAAAATAATATAAAAAAGTTGATTGAGAGAGTTAGATTTTATTGATCAAGAGACCAAGAAATACTACCTTTTCCTTACTTCCGAAATTCGTGCGATACGTTGCGATGGGACATAAACACACAAGCCCCTTTCAACACCATAGCAGCGGCAACAGATGCAGAATTATAACTCTCACTGTGACAGACTCATGCTGTTTTAGTCCTTTTGGCGTCTAAAGGCCATCCCAGTTCTATTGTATATTACTTTGAAGGTTTGACTCACACTCTGAGCACATGGCTACTTAATATTGATCAGTAAAATGATGCACTTTAACGCAGTGGTTCTCAACTGGTGGGTTGAAAAAAGTATATTTATGAATAGAATCACTAGGCAACTTGATTCTGTTAAAATGACTGGGTTGGTTATCCCATAGTTTCAAACAAAATGTTTTGAGGACAATAATAGGTAAAGTTGTATTTGGTTATCCCAGAGTGATTGTGGGTCCCGATGCCATATCAGTTCTACTAGAGTACATGGTCATTCTTTCCTTGCAATAATTATGTTTTAACAAGCATGCTGCGATTAGTAACACAACATGATAAATAAGTTAAACTAATTTAAATTTGTGACCAGGTGAGTGAGCGATACGGACAGTCACAGGGACTTTCGTGCTAACCAACAAACAGGCCTTGCTTTACTCTTTCTTCTGTGTTCCTCAGCTCGAGTTCAACTTTTCTCCTTTCCTCTGTTTTGACTATAGGTTTTTTAATTCTACTGCTTTTTAACTGTGATTGTCCTACAAATACAGTATTTCTACAGTTCTGGCCTATCTACATGATGTTCATGTCACAACTTCCAGACTTCAACTCAACATTGACCTAGCAGGTTTTACGAAAGTTTGTTCTCTAAAAAGTGATGAAAATTGAGGCGTATTCATCTTTAATTACGCCTCAATTACAACTAGAGCTACTGCAAATATGGCTGCAATGACACTATTGTGCTAATTTGTCTGTGCAGTTTGATTGAGATTCTGAAAAGAAAAAAAGTCCTATGCCGTTATTTGAAATTGACCATAGATTTATTAACAATTGAAATTTCATTGGAGGGTGCTATGTTCTCTTGAGAATTCCCAGTAGATCATTATGTTTCGTTATGTTATTGAAAGTTAGTAGACATGCCATCTTTAACCTTCTTTGCTTTGACAACATGAAACGCTCATTTAAGGGAACCTAAAATAATCATTTGGCAACGCTGTCTATTGCACTCGTAGCTCAAATCCCACTTGCATCTGTGTTTGTTTCCCCTCTCTCTCAAACCCACACTTGCCACAACTTACTGGAGTCCTACCACCGTGTCTCTAAACATCTTCTTTCTGCGGCGCCAACGTCTCGCTGCGTTTTCCATTCGCTAAGCAGCCAGCAGCTACAGCTCAGGCGCAGTGGGATCCTAACTGTGTCTCCAGGGACTGACTAGGAGCTCATCATCTACCAAAAACACAACACCCAAATAAAAAGTCATCACTCTGACAGCAGCTAAAAATATGGGAAACAACCCAAGGGAAGCATATGTGTGTCAATATTTTCTTCAGAGCCCAATGATTTATTTTGTCTTCTGTTCTGTAAAGTCTAATTTGTTGTAACTTTTAGACAGGGGGCGGAGACAGGATCGGAAAGTTTCAGGGCTGCGTGCAATAAACAAAGATTAAAAATTACTAAAATAACCATGGGACGGGAGAGAGAAAAGCTCTTAAGAGACTCACCTGCTGAAATGTTTGCCATGTTTTTACAAGTAGTGGCAACCTTGTGCCAAAAATATCTAAAGAATAAACTGCACTTCGAAAATCAGCCGTTGCTTGTGGCCTAAGCCTAAGAAGCACATATCTGTTTTTTTTGTCTGTTCACTGCCTTGTGAATGCCCACTCTTGTCAGATGTTGGGAACTAAGCAGGGCTGGGCTTGGTTAGTACTGGATGGCCTGTGTAGGACAGAGATCTCCAACCAGTAACTTCGGCTCTTAAAGGGGGGGTATTATGCAAAATCGACTTTTTCAAGCTTTACATCATGTTATTAAGTCATTCCCCCATTAAAACCATGCCTGAAGTGTTGCCTTGGCACATTCACGTATTTTCGAGTAATCTGTAGAAACTCTGATGGCGGCCATTTTAGGGATAAAACGCCTGATTCCTTCAGGAAACGCCCTCGACCTCCAGGATACGCCTCCGACCTTTCGTCACCAGCCGAGTAACCAACCACTGCTCCTCAGCAGAACCCCCTCCCCGCAGTGTCTAGCCCTAAGATGTAAACAGAGTCATCATGGAGGATTAGCTTCATGTGTTGTGAACCGGAGCCACAGCAGACTTTTACAAAGACACACATCAGTGTTTCTGTTACCTAAACACCCAGGATTAAAACCGGTGACAAGAACACTTATTTCAGTGTCTGGTTCTGCGCTGGGCCTTGATGATGCACAGAGCCTCCGGAGAAAGCTAATGCTAAGCTAAACCTCGAGTCATCACGTGAAAACGAGAAATATGCACACATAAAGTCAATAAAACCACCACACACATAAAGAACCGTTTAACAATGATCACACACGGAGCCAGGCTTGTTGATTTGGAAGTTTATTGCTCACATTTCATCTACAGTGAGTCGTAGCCGAGTGGTTTTCTCCCGGAGCTAACAAGCTAGCCGCGACAAGCTAACGGGAAAATTCACTGAATACAAGCAGCATATTATGCATTGAAAACGTCACTAAAACAGGCAACTGTTTGAAGCAGCCTTTATGATGATCACACACTGAGCCGGGCTTGTTGATTTCGTAGTTTATTGCTCACATTTCATCTACAGTGAGTCGTAGCCGAGTGGTTTTCTCCCGGAGCTAACAAGCTAGCCGCGATAAGCTAACGGGAAAATTCACTGAATACAAGCAGCTTATTATGCATTGAAAACGTCACTAAAACAGGCAACTGCTTGAAGCAGCCTTTATGATGATCACACACGGAGCCTGGCTTGTTGATTGTGTAGTTTATTGCTCACATTTCATCTACAGTGAGTCGTAGCCGAGTGGTTTTCTCCCGGAGCTAAGGCACTATTAGCCGCGACAAGCTAACAACCTTCACCTTCACAACATTCATTGAAAACAGGCAGCATATTATGCACAAATAACGTCAATAAAGCAGGCAACTACTCGAAGCAGCCTTTACGATGATCACACAATGAGCCTGGCTTTACACATTTGTGGTTTATTACAGACTTTTCATCAACAATGAGCTGTAGTCGATTATAACAAGCTAACGGGTAACCTCGAAAAACCATTGTCCACCTGCACAGATAATGTCCGTCTTTGAATCGTATGGGCTCCTGCAGATCCTGGTGTCGTCTATGGGGGTATAGTTAGAGATCCATAGGGCATGGCAGATGCAAAGAGAGAGCCTCCAAACAGCAGTTATTTTTCAGGCAAGAGCCCCTTCCAAGCGTCCGGTGTGGAAGGTTTCGTCTCCAAATAATATCCTGTGTGGCCATTGTTCACAAAGTGATAAACAGTAGCTCCTTTCCAACAATAAAAATTAAAATGCACCGATCGTAGTTTCAATACTGTTGAGACAACGAGCGCAGTGTTGTTGTGATGCCACAGACAGCGTGTGGAGGGGGCGTGTCGGAAAGGGTCAGAGGTTCTTAAAGAGACAGGGGCCTATTTCAAGTCATTTGCTACCGCCATTTTGAAAGAGCAATTTTATACAAGGCAGTTATTCTAATTTACTGCATTGACAGACCAACAGAAGGTTTCGTCATCATTGTAGTGTGCTATAGACTGGTGCTATGTGGCTGAAAAAAGCATAATACCCCCTCTTTAAGGCCTGTCTTTATAGCTCGCCAAAGGCTTTCTATATTTCTACACACACTTGATACATTTGAAAATTTAGATGAATTTTTGTAAAGTTCAAGAGAATCTGCAAACATTTAGGTAAATAAAGTGAAGTTACAAGTATAAGGACAAAATTCAATTCATGTTTAAATATCATCTTGGCTACAACCTCAACAGGGGGTACTCCTCCTAAGTTGCATAGTATCATATAGTAGTTACACAAGTATCTTCAAAACATAAGTAGCTCCTTGACATTATTTTTACGTAAAAGTAGCTCACTGGGGAAACCAGTCAGCTTGGTCCAGCTTCTGTCAGTCTACCCCAAGATCAGCTGTGGCTACATTTGTGGCTACACACCTCCGAGTCTGGAGTGAATGAAACAATCGTTTGTTATAAAGTGCTTTGGGTGACTAGTGTCATCTCCCTTTTTACTGTTGGAAAAATCATGACCCACACGATTACAGGTATGTTGAAAGAGAAAATTGACAGTGCATGTACCAAATGGAAAGCTTTCAGTTCATTCTATTGGATAAATATTCTTGCATATCTGATGGTGTTGGGGACGTCTTAAAGAAACTTAAAGTGCGTTATAATCAACTTTCTTTTCTTCGACATCTTGAAGAAGTGTTTCAGGTAAATGCTGGGTGTTTGAAAGAAACTGACTATGCTTAATTAAACTACCCTGGATGACTGAGAGTTCCTGTTTAATTACCCCAATACTGTAAAAAAAAACATCTAATAAATAAGATGACACAGTTTTTTCCGTGCTGTCGTAGTCTCTGCTCTATTGCCTGCAGTGCTATGCCCTGATGGCATCTACTTTGTCCCTCTTTGGAAGCCCTCACTCTCCCCCCCAATCACACCCCTGTCTCGTGGTCTTTCTCTGTTGGCCCGGGACCCTACGCCTTCCGTCCCATGGTGCGTATCCCGTTGTAGAATATCGGTTTGCTTCATGGCGGGCGACGCGCACAAGGACTGCCGGGGCTAAGCGAATGTGAGCACTGTCAGCTCGCGTTAGCATTGTGTGCGATACGTGTGGCGTTGTGTATGTTTGTGTACGGGCGAGCTTACTGGTGGGGGACACCCGTACAGATGGGCGCTTCAGAAGGGATAAGCGTCACGCCAGGGTGTCCTCATGTCCGGTTGTCTTAGTGTCAAGGCTAAAAATCCACACCAACAGCACCCATGGGCCACTCTACTGTCCCCGTTGTCCGCTTGGGTCTGTTTCATGAACCAGCTTATAGATTAGTGGTGCTGGTATAGGCTTCGGAAACATAATTAGCCACATGGTTGAGCGTAACATGACATTTTGCCTCCTGTGGGGGTCATTTTTAGGGCTTTTCGCCTTTCAGAAGATAGTGTATTTTGTTTTTGACTCTTAAAAGCTATGGCAACTTTGTCAAACTCTGTCGCTTTGGATTCTTGGATAGAGTCTCACCGAAAAGTATCTGAAATCATCCGTCCATCATCCATTGTATTTTACTAGTTTACAGAGTCACAACACTCGATGATGCAGGAGTGTCTCCTTGGAGATGTTGACTAAAGGCAGCCAAATATGAGGTTAGGTCCTCATCCAAATCCATTCTTTGATTACCCACTGCAAAAATAGCATATACCTTTAAGTAGCAGCTCTGATGGCCCTGGATTTGAGCTTTTTTTTTCACCTGTGGAATAGCTTAAAAAGCGGCCAAACCTGGTAAACCTGAGCCTGATTTATTTGTCACTTGTCACTTTACTTTTCACGCTGCTGCTCGTAGAAGGAGTTGGTTAACTACTCAGAATGTTGAAATGGAAAGAGAATGAGTCTTGCTTCAAAATAACAGATATACAGTGCATTAAATCATTATAAAACGTGAGATACTAATTTCCAAAGACCTCAATGGCATGACAAAGGTAGTTGTTAATGTGAAAGCACTTAACAACAGTGCACTAAAGAAGCATTACAGAATTGGTCAGCATCATAAGCTGATCAGACATTCCGATCTGTCTCACTTCCATAGTCAGATGTACAGTACAGCGTGTATCTTCTCCTCTCCCACACACGCAGCATTAGGCGGGTTGCCACGGGGCTGGATCCTGGTTCACGGCCTCGCTCACTCCATCAGACCGGGCATTTTGTTCAGACGCTGCGCACAGACCTCCATCACCCCCAGGCGCCTCTCCTCTCTGTCTGTCTCTGCCTCTCTGTGGACATACACCCAATTTCTATTATATCTGCACAAACAGCACGCCAACAGCAGTCTATCTTCACTTGTAGGCAGATTTTAGAGCCGAGGCGGTGTTGAGCATTCATAATTACTGTTACAAAACAATTGGTGGAAAGAAAAATATGTTTTTATTTTCTAGCTGCTCATTCCATGTTAATAACTACTGTCACACTGATGTATATCCTGTCACAATGTTCATCTGACGGGAAGGGCATCTGATTTAAACCAAACAGATGAACGTGCAACGTGTGGTGCTCTGGCTTTTCAGATTGAATAAGATATAACAACCTATTGTTCTCAAAATCGAGCTTGGTATTCTGTAAAAAAAAATAATAATAATAAATGAATCACACATGTTAACCCTCTGCCCAGTATTTTTGAGTTGCCTGAACTTGGAGATTTTTGTTTTTGTTGTTTAAGTTGCTAATGTATAATTACAATACAATAGGCGAAAAGGAGCTGTGAACAAAAAAACCTAAGAAGTTGAGACAACTCCAAATTGCTGCACAGCCAGTTTTACCTTTTTAAGTTAAGTCAACTATTTATTTCTACAGTGTACCCCATAGTATTTGTGCTTCTTATACCATTCAATACCTCCCAAAAAAGTTAAAATAGATAAACATTCTTGTGATTGCACGATTAAAAAAAATAATTTCTTCTCTCAGCCCAAACCCCATGGACTTTTCTTTCTTTCGCCCATGGATTTAATTTAGTAAGTTTAAAGCCTTTGATTAACTGTCTTGTGCCTTCTATTATTATGCCACTGATTTGTGTACTCCATCTCTTTCTCCTCACGCCTGACCCTGTGTGGCATACAGTGCATGAGGTCCACTGTTTATCTGTCTAAGCGGTCTGACCCAGCAGCCCTGCAACAATAAAACACAGCTAATAACAAGCTCCTCTCCCGAGACCGCAGTAAATGGAGAGTTAATAAAGGAGTTCAATACAGATGCACTAAATGTTACGCTCGGAACCCCCACAACGGCCCACCAATATCCTACTATACACTCCACTGTGATAGATGTGAAAAACACCTTTACTTTTGCACCATGCAATTTCAGTTGTTTTGGATGGAGTTCCCCAATGGCACACAATTTTAGCCACACACACAAATAAGGAGGGCAAGGGATTTGTCTTCTGTTCTGGATTGCTGTGAAACCCAAAGACTGTGTTTACATTGGGTTGTAGATAGATTTGTTTTGCAAAGTTCAGTTTTGCATGACCTTTGGAGCTTGGACCTTTTGGACTGTCAATCTTGCCTGTTTGGGTCTTTTCTCCCCTCCCCATGACATCCAAACTTTTTTTGTGGGATGAAGCAGTATCTAAGTCTCGTCGTACGGTATTGTTGAAATGCTCATTCAGGGCCACATCACCCCATGTTTAGGACCGTCGGCTAAGGCAAGATCCCAATTTGAATTGTCACAATTAAAATATGTCAAAGGCTGTAATTATTTAGGTCAGCACTTCTGCAAACAACAAAATGTCCTACTTCCATTCGGCATTGAGCTTGAGCTTCAACCTGCTCACACTGAAGGCCTCTACAAACTTATTATGAAACGCACATAGTACATGATGATGATAGCCATGATCCAAATCTTGATTTTGAAACTGAAAATTGCAACGGGATACTTCGTGTAGCCCTATCAAATCTTGACATGGATAAACTTTTGTTAAACCCTCGAATAATACAACCATGTGTGAGTTGAGCACTTCTCCTCTGCGCCCTTGACCCTTTTCACAGACACACGGCAGACTCGCCTCAGCGCCGGCCCTGTGTCACTCCAGCTCAGCGTCTTCCACTCCAACCTTAAGGGACCCTCGCCCCCCCCCCCCCCCCCCCCCCCCCCCCCCCCCCCCCCAACCCCTGTCCCTACAAGAACCAAGCAGACCTCCAGCAACACGCTCCCTCCGCTCTGCCCATCACTGATAAACAGGTTCCGTATCGGGGCGGGGGGGTGGGTAGCAGACGGTGGGTTTGGCTGCCCTGGCTTGGATGGCTGTGGCTGGTTGACTGGTGGGATGTTTTCGCTTGCTCCGTTTCGGCCCCTCCAGTCAGAAGAACAGCAGCGGAGACAGCACTGGCCCGCAGACACTCCCAGTCAGCTCTGCATATGTCACATGTTAATGACATCAAGTCCAAGGCCACCCACAGACCGCAGCGCACTTCAGGGTAAATACGCACACACACACACACACACACACACACACACACACACACACACACGCGCACACAAACGCTATTTTTCGCCACCGCTGCAAGGGAATGGACACACAGACCAAGTGCCCTCCGCGGATGTTGGCACTGGTGATAAATAAGGTTGTAGAGGTGATAATAAACGGATTGTTTTAAAATGTGCTTCTTTGATTCAGTAAAGACACAAATCTACTTCCCTGATGTACATATAATATGATATGAATATGTTTTATAATGTATTCAAAAGATTAGTAATATATGTTAAGTAATTCTTTTTTTGCTGGGACTTTTCCAACATCGGGGCAACAAGTTTGAAAGAGTCTGAAGTGAAGTTTGAATAGAATAGTCTAAAAAACAACTACGCTAGAACACAATTGAGTTATTTAAGACTCATGCATACATTATTAACCAAAAATCATTTCACATAACCATCTTTATACTATTACAATTAAAGAAGTGTGAATTTTGGCTACTCCGCCCAACTTGGCAGGCATCGTTTCTTAATTGATTTGGGAAGCCAAGCAAAAACAATTACAGTAGTCGGACTTAAGCGTTTCTGATAATCTTTAACTCATGAGACCCACCAACCAAGAGTGTAATACTGTGCTACCTAAATAACAACAGCTAATTGTGACCGCTCATATTGCGATTTTAACTGCAGTTAGTGGTTGCCTTGATAATCCTTCCTCACCCCATTAGCAGAGCAGCCCAAACAGTGCTCTGCCTCAGTCTCCTGCCGCTGAAAGGAGAGTGAGCATCTTTTGTCAAAAATAAAACAAAACAAAAAAACGTGCCCTTAATTCAGCGCGGGGCCTTTGTGTCGGAGGAGCTTCGCCCCGGTATCGATCGCGCCTGTGCCAACTGTTTGTTTTGTCTTTTTTTGATATAACGCGCCGCGCGGCCCGGGGTGAGGTCTCTCGCTAAGGGGCTTTTTGTCAGACGCTGTCACGCTCCCCTCGTTCTGCTCCTTCTGCGCTTCTTATTATTCATGCTCCTGTGCGCCTTTTTTTTTTTTTTTGCGGAGAAATCAAACGGGGGCCCATTCGCCACGCCTCGCCCTCCCGCCGCTGCCGTGCGCTTGCCCTCAGTGTGTGTGTGTGTGTGTGTGTGTGTGTGTGTGAACTTGGCTCAGGCTCAGTAATGACAGGATTTGTTAAACAGTAAATTAATGAATAATGAAATATCCCGTGCCTTTGCCTGGAGTGGCCTGGAGCGCCGTGGTGCCCCCAAGCAGGAATTAACCACCACAGGCCTGGCGTCTGCAGCGGGACGTCCTGAGTGTGGGATAAGAGTTTACACAGGCCAGGACGGAGAGACTGAGGGGTGAGAAAATAAGATACTGGTTCTACTCTGTTGTCAATTTATTGTTATTGCTGCGTAATAAAAAATAACAAGTTGCATCAATAATTATATGATTCAAATGTTTGTCATTTTTTTATTCCGATACATTGACCATAAATATGAAAAATATTGGATTTTTTTTTTTTACCCTTTACCCATAACCAGCTGAAAAAGAAAGAAAATTAAACCTGCAAACTAAAAATCTCAATTTGTACTTGTACAAGATTTTTACAATAAAAAACAACAACAAAAAACAATAGCACAATCTTATTTCAGGTAAATTAGGAATTTTGTACGATTTAAGAGCAAAACTTGAAATTAGTTTCTCAAATCGAGGACAAATTTACCAGTTTCAAGTAAATGTTACTTAGTTCTAGATTCGTTTTTTGCAGTGTACGGAGTGTGACATTTCTGCTCAAAATGGAACAATGAAAAGTATCCCCAATAAATATACAGCAGTGTGCATTCAGAATATGTACCCTATGAACGTTTTTATTCCGTATTACACATTATTGTATTATTCAACAAACTTTACAGTACAGGCAACGGTTTCAATTAGCGTATTGTCAACACCTCATTGTGTGTGTGTGTAACAAGCTTATTTGCTGACAAACATTTAAAGAGGCCCTGGGCTAAAGGGATGGTTTACAGTGGTTAGTGGTTTGCAGTATGCAACAACTTACAGTTGGTTGAAAAGTTCAAGGTCAGCTTTTAGATGGACAAATTTACTGCTGAAATTGTGTGTATAGCAATATTTTTGTTGCAAATCCAATATGACGAAAACAGCAGAAATCATGCTCGATAAGGATTTGAGTTTATGTTTTACTTTGAAACTTTGAAAACAGTTTCGGAATGGATTGGTCTGAACTATTGTACTTCCTGTTGCTGGACCATGTGACCCGTCTTTTGCTCCCATGCACCGTATACAATGCATTGCCGTTAACTTGCCTTATTTGTATATTATTTGTTTTTCACCTGCTGATGTCATCATGTTGTGGTTCTCACACGGCTTCATTGGACGTGTTTTAATCATTTGATCATTTACCTCCCCTACCAATCCTTCCTTGCTAGCAGCTGGCAGCAATTGCTTTTGGCTTTATGTTGTCTGTTTAATTTCATTCATATAAACCACAACGTCAGGCTCGGGGTCAAATCCGGCCCTCCACTTTGTATCTCCGGCCCCTCCAATGGTTTTGAGAAATGTGACCATGTTAAAATGCTTCATATTAGTTATAAATCCTTAAATAATTCTTTAAAATGTTCCTAGGGGAGGTCTCCTAGTTCCCCCGGTAGTAAATACTGTATGTCAACCTGATATAAACCATCCCAATGAAGGATTTTGTCATCATCAAATCGTTTGAACAAAGCCACTAGAGCAAACCGCCGGTCCATCTCCAGATCTGACTTCAGATCTTCATCAGGAGCAATATGCCAATCTGGAGGGTTAGCCCGATGTGCATGTTTTGGGATGGTAAGGGAAACCAAAACACTGCGAGGCAGGGGTGTAGAATTGGACAGATATAGCTCTTAAGTCAGTAAAGGACTTGCACTCTGACTTGCATCTGGAATTGGAGCTGCAAATTGATGACCTCAACTTGGACTTCAACTCAAACAACGACAACGTGAGGGTGACTTGTGACTATGTCTGCTATAAGAAAAACGATTTCACACAGGAAGGTTTGATATCCAAAGCCAGGACGTTCTTGTGAGATTCACATCACGTCTTCTCCTCTCCTACATGCCAAATTAGATTGAGAGATCCTTCCCTATCATGTAGGGGTGGGCAATACTCTCCCAGACCTCAGAAGCACAAGATAAGATAATACAAGATAGTCGTGAAATTGCTGCTTGGAATCTGGGCCAAATAATGAGTATATGTGACAAAAACAAACAAACTGCTAGTCCAGTGAAAAATAATTAGAAAAAAATGAGGACTTAGAATATATCTGCACTTTTGTTGGTTTTGAAAAGTCAATTATCTTAGTCTTTTTACATTAACGTAAACTAGCACATTTACATGCATAGTTCTGGCACATTTCTGATAGTTGACCAAAAATATTCCCTGATGTATATTTTGTCAGGTAGGTACCAAAATATTGAGCTCATTTTTTGCCGATATGGCCCAACATTGGATCCTTCTTTTATCTCCGAGCACCCCTCATCATAACTCTGATTGCGGGGTGGGGGCAGGATGGACTTTGCGGGGATAGCTCCGGGACATACCGGTGCTGAACTCTGCACCTGCGTCACACCGCGTTCCACTCCACGGGTCGCCCTCAGCCTCTGGGAGCCTCTCTTTCTCCTCTCCCATCCCGCCTTCTCCTGCTTATTATCTTTCCATGGAGCCGCTCTCCCCTGGTGTAGCTCCCTGGTCATTAGCGTGTACCCGCAGTGGATCCCAGCACACGAGCGGCCCGCGAGGCAACACTCTGTTCCCTTCTGTATCTGTGTGTGTGTGTGTGTGTGTGTGTGTGAGGGGGAGAAAGAAAGGTCTCCTCTCTTAAACCAGGCTAGATGTACAGGCAATTATCTGCAGCAATGAGACTGGAGATGACTGTGTGCATGATAACGAGTTTGAAAATGTTTTACCTGCAATTTGTAGTGCGGGATTTTCTACTGGGTGGTGGTGGGGGTTTAGTCCTAGATCTCTCCTTGGAATAGATCCATTCGGCGTTTGAGGGAACGCCCACTTTTTCACATTCACAGGACAATCTGTTTAATTTTATAATGCAATAATAAATGCACCAAACCAGGCTAAAGCTGGGATTAGTGTGGTGCATTTCACTTCAGGAGCTGAGTCATAAGAGATAAGTCAATATCTTTAGATTTTGCATATTTGTATTTATTTAATTAGTTTATTTTGCTGGGACAGTGCGTGTTAATGAACACACATGAGACTGTCTCCATGGGATAGTGACAATCTGGGTTTTATAGCTTTACTATCATGATTTAGATGGATTGTTCTCAGCCTCATGGGCCCAATAAACATTGCCTGTACAGATATAGTGATTATAAAATAGCTATATAGGCCACCATGGTGCTCTCTAATTTTAAAAGTTCAACACAATTTGGATTTTCTGTTTCTGCTTTACACATAGTACATGTAGAATTGACAATAAAGCTGATTGGATTAAATTGAGAAATATAAATATTATTAAATACAAGATCATGTGTTCCAGTTATCAAAACACATGATCAAAAATAAAACTTAATCACATTTCAATCGGCTGCCCGAGAATGCTCCAGAACACAAGAAATGTGTTATTGAAAAGTTTCCCTGGGGGAGGAACCCCGGACCCCCCATTTGGTCAAATTATTTCTATTAGACATATGCTCATATACAAGTTTAAGCTCCAAATTTCTATAAACACAATATCTCTGAAGTTTTAGAGGCACTGCATTAGAGGGTGGGCTGTAGTGGACGGGTATTTGCAGAGATGTTGAGTTTGTTTTTTCTTTTTTCGCGCTTACAAATGACATGGAAAATCCCGGAAACAACCTGGAAAGCGATCTCAAAGCGTGGGAACCCTGAACCTCTATATTTGTTATACCCCGATAGAAAAGGCGCTGTGGGCACTCCTGTCGTTATAAAACACATGGTTTATTATCAATGTGATAGAAATGAAATCACTGGACAATTAGAAGCATGTCTACCCATCATCATCATCACCATGACAACAGCTCTAGAAGAACAGAAAGACACCACGATCCTGTCCCCCAAAGGTCACAAAGGTCAAATCACAGATAAATAGGTCTACTCCAAAAATAGCTGGCGCACCTATTTACACAACCACCCATTTAAATTAATATAAATAATATTTACAGACATAAATTAACATTGCGGTTCCTTGTTCCATTTGGAGAACCGGTTCCACATCACCCTTCCTACCCACAATGCATTTCTGTGTGAGAAGAGGCAGACACAGTAGAAAGGAATGGACCATTAGTCATCAAAACAGTGAAAGAGTAAAGATTGGGTAATAATGGACATCCTTGGTCAGCCATTTTCACTGATATGGCATTTCAATCAACATTTTCCATGGGCTTGGAACAATGCCCTTTGGACATGATACAAAACACATATATAGGGGCTGACACTATTCGAATTGTAATTCAAACATATTGCAATACAATAGGTAAGGCAAAAGTATACCATGATGTAGTTATGTTTCCTAAAGTTCTTGACCAAATATCAATCTGAACCAATCTGACATTGGGCGACATAGTTGAGTAGGGCTCAGATGTAGGTCTACAGTGCTGCCTTTGCCTGTCCGGGCAGAATTCTTGACGAGTTTAGACCATGGCTGGGAAGGTGGAGCACTGTAGACTCATTACTCTTGATAATACAATTGAAGTGTTGCACTATGGGCTTTCAAAAATATATATCATCCCAGCCCTAATTTTCTGTCATATCTCAATAGACATAGATTTGATCGTTTCCAAATGTCCAAATGGAAATGTACCCATATTGAACCAGATTATTTCAAAATCTATTGCCTCTCTGTTTTAAGAAACCACACAACAAAATGTACATGATAATAGAAGACATTTTAACCTATGGAATATGGTTACTGAAACTTTTGACTGTTTTTTTGCGCCCCCACTGCCCTGTCTGACAAAACACTTCCAAAGTTCTGGCCCTATTGAAATAGAGCCCAGCTGTTTTGTCTCTCTACCTCTTGGACGTACTTCAGTGTACTTATAATTTCTGCAGTCTACAATATGCTTTAAGGCCCTCACTCTTTCTTCCACATGACATTACCCATAAGCCCCTGGTCCTTTTGTCCATTTACTTTCTACTGTCTCTCCGGCTTAGACACGCACACACAAATGTCAAGAAACGCACACACACTCTCTCTCTCTCACTCCTCATGCACACACATAGAAAGCTGTTATCGGCCGATCAAGCCTCAGTCTCTCAGGATGCAGGCAGAGGGAGGACGGGGCAGTAGGGGGGGTTGGGAAGGTTGGGAGGGGGGGTCAAAAAAATGATGGACCACAGTAAGCACCATGTCCTCGGGGGGAAACCGAAAGAACGTAACGCAGATGAAAAATCCCTCTGTGCGCGCTGACACTTGCCCGGGGCTGTCTCCAGCCATCCTTCCCACCTCTTTCGCCCCCTTTTTGTGGTCAGTTTTGTGGTGTAAAGCTAGAAGTATCCCGCCTTCGCTGCCATCTTGGAGCTCTCTCTCATTTCCGCTGTTTGTCGTCCTTGTCCGCGCCCTTGCTGTCGTGGCGACTGTTGGGCGGGTTGTTGAGGAACATCTTGTCGAGTCCTTTGAGCGCCTCGGTGAGGTAGTTCTGCAGGGCGGTCAGGGCGGCACAGATGGCGGGGGAGCCGAAGCCGTGCGTGATGAAGGAGAAGTGGGACAGGCAGCTCTGGATGCCCGGCTCCAGGATGGGGGAGGGCCGCGAGTTGCCCAGGGGAGTCCTGTCCTGGGCTAGCAGGTCGGTGAACTCCTTGCACAGCTGTCTGCAGGGGACAAGATACAGGTCAGTCAGGGAGATGATCTATATGCACAAGTCTACGTAAAAGAACACATAGGCCTGGGATCTCCAACTAGTCACGCTCCAAACTTCTCCAAGCAGCTCCAAAAAGGAATTCTACATTTCTACAGACACTTCATGAATCACCCTTACTTGTGTTTGCATGTCATCTTGACTACTAGCTCTTCAGAGTGAACTCCACCAAACTCATCTCGTTTCACAAGTGTCTTCGAAGCACAAGCAGCTCCTTTCCTTTTTGTTACATGTATAAAAGTAGTACTTCTTCTACTACTGACCAAGACCCTCAAGATCTTGCACTGCAGTCACTCACTTGAACTGTTATAAGTTTGTGTGAGGTGATTTCCCTTACCATACCCTCAACTACAACGGCTCTAGTACATCTAACGCTTGTTGGAAAACTTGTTTTTATATTGCATCATAGGGTCAGATGACGAGGAAAAAGAGTATTATATATTAAAGTTGTTTTTTTTTTAAAGTCTGCTGAATGGTAACGAAAAAACTAAATGGGACATACAGTATAAAGCTATTGTATAATGTTTTAAAAGTGAGACAGTGCCTGCTATACATTTTTTTTAGAAAAATGAAATTCAATGTGACTTTAAATGTTTTGTTCCCTTCACCATTTGCGTGCCTTTGTTTCTGTGTGCACAACCAGGAGTGGTTTGTTGACTTAAAGCTAATTTGGAAAAGAATATTTTGCAATTCATTCATTCATATTTTTTTTTCAGCAGATGTTCAGTATGTGCAGATGTAGCAGTATTCAGCAGATGACATGACAAAAACAAAGGTATGACGCCCTAAAGGAGTAGGCAGAAGCAAATAGCTCATAAGCTCTTCTTCAACAGTCTCTATTTCATGAACAGCAGGTTTCTATAACACTTTTTGCACTAGCAGATCAGATTAGTCACTTTACATGCAGTTCCCAAACTTTCCAGGCTGCGACCCTCAGAATCACCTCCTCCACTGTAAAAAGTGACTGCCACTTGATCAATTGCTGGATTTAATTAGCAAAATATATATTTTTTAAAAAGTTCAATAATATAAATGTGTTTGTTTTACATTGAACCATGCAAAAAGGCTTTAGAGAATATCACAAAAAACTAAATATTGTAGTAAATTATTATTTTATCTTAGAGGTGATGACTAAAATGACATTGTTGCGACACATGCAGCGGACACTTATTTTACTAACAGCCTGATTCTGTGTGCCCGGTTGATAAGCACAGAAAACTAATACAGTCCACATTTTTCAGCCCTGTTTTATTCAAATGTGCCTTTTCCTGGTTAGATTTCCCCAGAACGCTCGCGGTCTTAGGCCCGTGTACTTTATATTCATACGCACCCCCCTCCCCTCTCTGCTCGCGGCCTTAGGCTAGAGCTGCAGCGCATGAGTGACAGTCTGCGCGGGACAGGCCCAGCTGGGGTGGGGGGGTGGGGGTGAGAGGGGTGTGTGTAGAGGGCCACCGCGGGCTACACCCAGGGCCTCGTGGCTGTTGTTTCGCCCCTGACTTGAAACACTCCAGTGCTAAATAATGAATTTCCAACAGGCGCGGTATTGGAACAGGTTTTGGGGATGTGAGCTTCAAACGAGCGCCAAGCGAAACGCGCCGTGCATATCGAGCGAACGCCGCGCGCAAACACACAGACACACACACACACACGGACTGATTATGCAGCGAAGGCCGGCAGACTGCACTGTTTATGCACGCTAAAAATACAAGCTCGCTCAAGGTGCATTCGCCAGGTGCACGGCTAGCACGCAGGCTTCATTACTACCAAACAAAAATAATTGGGCTGAGAAAGATAGTCCTGAAAAACAAGGCAAACGGCACAAACAAAACATTTTACAGTGGCTGAACATGGATAAGGCACAGCGAACCGTGGGAAAAAAACACAATTAACCCTCATGTAATTATAAAAACTACAAGAGCTTTGACCGAAATGTGAAGCTGGAATTTACTGTCAGATTGTATTGTCATTATCGGCATTTGAGGGATAGTCAAGATTTGTGCCTTATATGACATGACTTGAATTCCTTATACATTATTTCCTAATCAGCCGTTGTGTCAAATATTAATTCGCTGGCATTTTTGAGCGGAGGATTCTTAGATTGTTTTCGATGTGTGCGATATTGGCCAAACATATTAGTATAGCGTTGTCCCTCGGGGCCCTCAAAAAAAAAGCAAGAAAAAAAAGCAACAGTGTTTAATTTCATATGATTTAATTTGGTTCCCGTTTGGGGAATATAAATGGGCCACGTTTCACCCCATAAGTGTAGCCATTATGCAATTCATATTCAAATGTCATTGTCTTTATTGAAAATGTGGGGCAGAGACGAATGGATCGGAGGGAACGCCATTATTTTTCAACAGAAGTGCAATTGAGCCCTTAATCAACCCTCCTCTTTCATTATTATTATGGGGATACATTTTTTATCCCTCTGTCAGAGCGATTGGAATCACACCGAACGCTGTGACCTATAGTGGAGCAGAGGCCCATTCATTTGAACTACAGTCAAGCCTAAAGGATATGTTTTAGATGGTGAAAATGAATGGTTGGAAAGCATGGAGCAACTGGAAGGTCGGTGGTTTGGATCCCACTATCTCTGGGCCATAACAGCAGTAAAGCATACATTTGTGACAAACTCATTGGCAAAGCATTGATGGTGAAGCAAATCGCCTGAGACACGATGTCGAGGCCATCAGAGTGACCAGCATATGTGCCGTATAGCCTGAACCTCTAGGCTATCAGGCAGCACTTGCTAATGTCGGCATAGATTGATTGTGTTATCACAATATTGGGTGAAGCGATAACCATGTCGCAAAAAGAAAACTGCAAAATGTTCTAATTCAGTTCCTTTTAAGCTTTATGTGGCTCTGATTTGGTCTTGGTTTTACTCAGTTTGATGAATACAGCAATTCTTATGATTTTTTGTTTAGATTTAATGGAACTTTTTGTGTTAAACTGTATTTTTATTGCAAAATTCGATTCACTATAATGGTTGACTAAGAGCTATATTTGTTTTTTAGGTTTACATTTCACGTATGAAAAGATATAAAATTGCAAGGTATTTTCTTTTATTAATGGTGTCTAGAATTCTTTTTCTTTCACACAATAATTGCATGGTCATTTCACATCGGGACATCCCTGTAGCCCTGAGCCTGTCCTGGGGTCTTCGCAGATGATTGCCCCATTTCAGCATTTCCATAGACTTTAATGCCATCCTCTTTATTGCCTTCCTATACTTCTTATGGTTCTTACAGTGATGCCTGTTGTTGAGCTTTAGATAGATACCGTATAGTTTGTGATTTGGATATTGTAATTGCCAATAATTTTTTTTTTCTTTTCCTTCTGGACAATTCGATACAGAAATCCCGGCGTCTCATGAACACTTCCATCGTGGCTGACAGGGGCGGCAGCACTCACTTTGTGGCGAGCAGCATGTTCTTGCGGGTGTGCAGCTCGTTGGGGTCGGTGTGCTGTCGGTTCAAGTACTCGCTCACCGCTTTGGTGGGGAACTCCGTCTCGCAGATGTAGCCAAAGTCCCGCGCCAAGTGCACCGCCTCGCCTGCGGAAAAAAGAGGGACGCCATATCGACATCATTCAGACTTACGACGGCACATGACAACACTCCTGCTTTCCTAACAATTAATTGATCCGATGGGGTAATGCTGGGGGTACGTAGCTGAACCTTTACACCAGCAAAGTTGAAAAACGTGTGCTTATAATGTGATTTTTGGGACATAGGAAGAAAATCTGAAACATAATTGAGTTAACTATAAACTGAGATAACCAATACCATTTACATTTTTGTTTTTGCTGCGTGAGACAATATCGCATGAAGGCTTTAAATGTGCTGTTGCCTGCTGGGTTAAAAAAAATAATGACCTTGTTTTACAGAAAGCAATTGTGCCGTGGAAGGGCCGCAATTGTTAATTGAACTATTGAGTTAATTATCTGTCCTCTTCCGTTGTGAGAGTGATTGTCCTAAAGTACCTGTAATATTAAAAGCCATATGGAGCTGTATCGGGAGCACTGATGAATGAATTAAACCAAATGAATTACCTTCGACTAGAGAGGTGAGTAGTGTGACGTTAGCGGCCTTGCGTCTCCCGGCAGGTAAATTGAGTCCGATCTTCTCCAGCTTCTCTCTCAGGCATTTGCCGCCATTTTTAGACTTTGCTCTAAAGAAGAAGGAAAAAAAAGCACAGGAAATAATGTGTAGTGTTGTATGTTAGATGATATTGTTTCATTGCAATATTCAATGTATTTCTTCTAAAGATGTTTTGTCTTGCTAAATGTTCACACATAGTATTTGAATGCTGAGATTTTCTTATGGCTAAATTAGAAATCATGAGTTAGAATCTCCTTATTACTTATTTCTGGGGGTTGTTTGTCATGGATATTTGGTCACAGCTCAAAGCCAAGCAGATGTCTTGTTTAGAGAGAACAAAACCGAAGTCCTAGTTGAAGTGAATTATTATAGGCCTACCAATATTTACCTTCTCAGTACGCCCCCCAGCAGCGAGGCATTGAGGCACTCTGGAGGGGACAGTCTCCTCTGGACCTCCCCCACGGTCACTTTGTATTTGGAGGTGGAGCTGAGCAGAGACAGGCGGCCCGGGACCGAACAGAACACCTCGTTGATGTTGACAGTGATTCCGCCGATCAGGCCGTCCTTCCCCAGCATCAGAGAGCCCATGTTCTTGGGCGGCATGGGCACTGCGGGGCACAGGGCAGTGGTTAAAGGGTGCCATGAATATGTGGAGTAGTCGATGTGTTTTCTTTGAATATTGAGAAACCCTAGCTGTACGCTACTGTAGGTGAATGCCCTCCCCTGGTTTTATGTCGTTTTCTCAGCCCGTGGCGCATCCCGTGGGCGGCCCCCGTGGCCTAATGGAGCGCCCACGCGCCGGGCATTTACTGTTATTTAATGTCGCGCGACATCCTGATTACCACGTCATTGATTGTTGATTGGCTCGTGCTCCTAAATCGCATTAACCCCCTCCTGTCATTTCTCCACGGCCGGTTTGCTTCTCCATCCCGGGCCCTGTGTGGCGTTGGCAGCCGGGCCAGGACTGTGCGCGTGGCTCCTGATGGCTCCACGGGGGATAATACTCCAGATTAGCTCTAAACGAGCTCACGAGATTCCCTGTGAGCGGTGCCATTTATTACATCAGCGGCTAAATGCCCCGCGGGGAGCGCAGTCACTCAACGTCCCGGAACTAAATCAACGCGCTTCACGAGAGCGAGGCCTGTCAAGCGCGCCTGCCACCGCCGCCTCTAAACCCAGCTAACTGGCTTCAGCCTTCAGAGAGAGAAGCCCTGCTTCTGCGTATTTAACAGTCTCTGTGCGCGCTGAACGCCTCTTTTACGCACAGCCGCAAACAGCTTTAGTGACTGATTTCTTACTAAATATCGCGTAATAGGAGCTTATTTTTTATCTTCACATAAATGTCAAGTGTCTTGATGCATAACATTATTCATTTTACTGAATGTGCTGTTTTTCAAGTCTCAAATAATAATAAAAAACAGTCGAAATAGAAATGCTGCTTATTTTGGAATATTCTATTGTATGCGGCAAATGTCAAGCATACGCAGGATCTGAAGCTAAAAAGATAACCAAAGTAAAAGGGGGGCGCGTGTGCTTTTATTTCCCATACCTTTCTTGATGACTGACTGGTCCAGCATGTTTCCATTGGTGTCGTCAATGGTCTGAATCACAAACAGACACAATCCATGCTTTACAACTGCGTTTACAAATACACACCATTAAAGATGAACATGCCATATGTCAATTAGACTAATGTAATGTAATGTACTGCAATGTTTCATAATGGCAGAATGGCTCGACCTACGCCTTTAGTGCTTGGATTATGGCTTTGTGCTTTCCTGTCTCCCGAAAGGCCAAAAGGTTCCATAAATCAAATTTTGGCACAATAAAACTAATACATTTTGATAGATAAGTATTTGACATATAGCCCATTTTAAACCACCTGCGCAACCTTTCTGTGTAAAACATCCCCATCGAAAGCAACTTCAAATCCCTATCCATCATCTCTCCAAATAAACGGCTTGTTAAATTGATCTTCATTTCTTCACACAAGAGAGAATAAAAGGAGAAGAACGCTTTATACAGGGGTTAATAAAAGCGTGACACAAATGCGCAAAGCTAGAATGAGGCGAGGTTAAATGGCAAACAATTCGGGATGGCTGTGCCCCGGGGCGGACGCTGAGAAGATGGAATCCATAAAGTCCATTTGAGTGGTCACCCTATTCCTCTCTATAATCTGCACTGGCTCCTCGGGAACATTTATCCGTGTGAGCTGAGCAGCGCTGCGTAAAGGCGGGTGTTTGTTTCCATGCGTGCATAATATGATCATAAAATGAATGTTTATATTTGTGTAGCATATCTGTCATATAGAGGTAGCCCAGTAAGTTTAAAATCCGTCTATTGTTACTGCTTGGTTTGAAAGGGAAACTAGTCTTATAATAGAAATGGAGTAATGTTTGGAGTGTCTTCGTCGCATCTGGTTGTGCGCCTCTGTCTCGAGGCCCTTGTCCCTTCGGCTGTGGGTCACTCGTCTTTACTGGAGGGGTAGCCCAGAGGGATAAGGGCTTCACCGACCCACGGGCCTCAGCCCGGTTTGAAAACCGGGTGAATTTGCATATTTTACATTCTCGTAGAAAAGAAGACCATGACAAAAGTAAAGAAATATGAATAGAATAAAAATAAACATAACGAAAAACAAAATGTGCGTACATGTGCCAATATCAATAGGTCTAATCTCGTTTAGCCGGGCAGGCAGGCAGCTTTAAAATAAAAAAAATTTTTTAAAGGCAAATTTAGCCTAAAAACAGCTTTTGTGATTTGCACCTATACCCTATGAAAGTAAAACCTTTATTATTATTATTATTATTATTATTATTATTATTATTATTATTATTATTATTATTATTATTATTAGCTCTATTTGTTGTCACAAGCGTGAAAGTATGCAACAAAACAAACAAACATATAGACTATAGACTATGTTGACGACTTTAAGAAACATGACTTATATAAATGTTTAAAAGGCAATACAAAGTCTCTATGAAAACATATTTGTAAATGAAAATAGGCTATTACATGTCTGTAAGCTGTGGTAGATCCCGTGCGTCTCACCTGGACGTCCTCAAGGCCGTGCAGTCCGTGGAGCATGTCTCCCATCCCGGGCTCCAGTCCCGGGTGCGCGTGCAGGAGGACATCGGGTCGTCTCATGTGTCCATAGTCCCGGCGCGGGTCCAGCCCAATCTGTGGCAGCGATGCCCGGGGCTGGGCAAGTAGTGACGAGCTATCCACGCGCTCTCCTGCGTCCTGCCGCTGCCGCGTCCCCCACGCGCCTTGCTGGCTCTGGTGAAGTGAGTTGAGCGAATACGGGTCGCTCACGTGCGAATATGGATCCTGGCTCTGATAGTGAGCGAGCGGCTGGTACGGAGGGGGAAAGTACGGAGGCTGGAAGTCCGATGAGGGCGCGTGGGACAGGGGCGGTGCGCTGGAATAGGGTGTTGCATGAGACACCGAACCCAGCTGTGACAGGCGCGAGCCGTGGCTCGAGACGCCGTCATGCCGGTCCTTGTGTTAAGAAAGGCACAGAGAAAGAGAACATTGAAATGAGAAAAGAGGTAAAGACAGTGAAATAAACCCAAACTCCGCTGCCACATGCCTAAACCCCAGATCTTTAGACTCACTTCTCCTGCAGAGACTCACCGTGGAATAGGAGTGGACTAACATCCGGTGGACTGTAGCGCAGATCACGCTACTGTCTATCAGGGTCTACAAAGGTCTAAAGCTGCAGATTGTGCCGCTCGTCCCGCTCTTAGCTCCGCTTCTGCGCGTCCTGCCCCGGAGCTGCCGCCGCACTGAGTGTGTGCGCGCCCCTAGCCCCGGTATATGCTGTAATTGTTATTCATGACTGAGACTTACAGGAATATTAATGCGCGCGAGGCAGGGGACTGGCGACACGCGGAGCGTGAAGCCTCTCTCTCGCGCCACCGTCAGTGACGTTAAATTCCGTTGAGAGCAGCAACGAGCTCAAGCTGCAGGAGACAGACGAGTCTCAAACAGAATCCAGAACCCAGAGGTTTCCCCTGCGCAAAGCCCTTCACCTCAAGGCCATTTGGCGCACAAAATGCGGCACATTCGAGGTTTTTATTACGCAAACGTTTTTAGAGTTTCAGACCAATGGCAGTCCAATATTAGGCTTTCGAAACATAAGGAGGATACATTGTCACTTTAGGCTACTAAAATACTATGGGTTTTTGGAAACCTTGCCTATGAATAAACTCGGGGGAGGTTTAAATTCCAGTGCGCAAACACTCTGCAAAATAACATTAAAGCATAATGCCATGACTTTGTGGTTGGATTTATTTAAGAAACCTTAAAATCCCCCTTCTTCACTTCTTTATGCATTTTTTCTTCTTGATTTATGGTCACCACTGAAACACACCAGGCCTACACGGAATCGTAACTCTCGGGACTTCACTGAAGCGCGCGTAAAAGCGCAGCGTTGGCTTTGGGACCATCACCCCTTTGGATGAGTTGTTTAACATCCTCTCCCCGCACCGTGGGAGAAAAGCCATGTGCTGCGCCACAAGACAACGACTTCCCACCGGGCAACGGCCTCGGAGCTCGCCTTCTCACCCCAGCTCCTGCAGCTCGATTATGTGTCTGCATCTGCACGCTCACACTGCCTGCTCCAGTCTCCTTTCAACTGGCTTTGACCCAGGTCAAACGACTTTCATTTTTTACGCACAACACAAGTTCTGTTTATCCATTTTGTGTGTAATCAATGCCTTTAATTACAATAACATTATTATTATTGTTATTATTAACGTAAAAATAATAATAATAATAATAATCACAGTAATCATAGTAATATAGATGTTTGTGATATTTTTGAGTCTAATGACAATAATTTACACTATAACACAAATATAAGTGTACGCAGAACATGATAAAAAAAAACATACATGAAACCAACGGGATTTCTATTTCTATTATAATGCTCACTTTTACTGCAAAAGCACCAAAAATTCTCACAGTCCATTCCAGGCCAATACAATTCTACCCAGGTCTTTAAAACAACAGCTATAAATGCACCACACAGAATTTAAAGTGCAAATGTCCAATATTATCAGAGCATCAGGAATTTGCCTTACCTCATAAATATCCTCGTACTTGACATTCTCCACTAGTTTCCACAGCATGGTCGCGTCTCCAGTGTTGTAAAGCGAATGCAGCCGAGTGAGGACGAATGGATGGCTCAAGTGCACGTCCCTCCTCCCCCCTCCCTCGCTCCGTCTCCCCGCCCCCTGCACTCCCTTGCACTCCCCTGCACTCTGCAAGGATCGGGACTTTTTGGAGGTGCCAATTGGGGATCCCCTCTGGAGAAATATTTGGTATAACACATACTTATCATTAATAAAAGAGCCATGTAACGAAGTATAACCTCGACGATAGATTTTAAGCATATGGGATCGGTGCAAATTGGACTTTTATTTGGGGATTTCTCACGTATAAAATCTGCAGAAATCTATAGACCTCCGCAAACAAACGCATGGGATTCTTGTCAAGTCAAAAGTGGGTAGTAGCTAAATGGTTCTTTACTGGGAGTCTTTGGGAATTGTTCTTTTCAAAGAGCCGTTCAAATTGATTACAATTTTTAAGAATGCTCATTATCTAAGACGTGATCATTTGCAGGCACACCCTTTTGATTTAATTCATTTTTTACCATCACATCAGTAGTTATAATCTTTTTCAGGTAGAGGTAAAAAATCATGACCCAAATACTTATTTTAAACAAAACAAAAACAAAAAAAACAGGCACATTCTCATATAAAAGAATACACCATGAAATGAGAAAGAATATAATTTCCTATGGCAATGTGCAGCTTTTGGCAACAGATGTACTCACAGTGGGAAGAGTAATAAATGTTTTACTCAACTGAGAGTAGCATTGCTTTAAAATACTAGAAGCAAGACTAAGATGAATTTCTATTGTAGCCACATCTGCCCTGGTTGTAGACTGACTAAAGCGAGGTTCCCAATCGCCTCCTTTGACCACCACCAACCACTTGCTCACCAACATTCACACAGGCAAGATGGGTGAAGTGTTTGGCCCAAGGACACAGCATCAGCCTGCAGCTCAGGAACCTCCCGGTCATGAGACGACACGCTGCGGCTCCAAGTCGTTTTACACCAGCAGTAAGTGTCGGGAGTGAGGGAATCATGGCCTATAGGGCTTTGAGAATCTTGTCAGGCTTGCAAAGCACAGTCAGGCCCTATACCCCATTCAACATAACAAGTCTCAATGAAATGACGTTTGAGATATGTGTTGTAAATTCTGTGATGTGATATAGCTCAGAGTATATTCCAGAGTGAGAGGGAAAAAATCTGCCAAAGAATCCCGTCTCACTTAGCTGGGCCTCTTCAGATGGTGGGCCTATAGCATTGTGCGTACTGTACTACAACAATAACTACAGATATAATAACATCATTATTGTGTTTGAATCCCAGACATGATACAAATATTTAGCTTATGTTGCCAGTTTTCCTAATCATTCCATCAACACTGAATGCACTTCTTTCTTATATTTACTTCCGTCTTTATCTCACATCTCATACCAAACTTTCCTTTATCAGTGTCTTCCAACAAATGTTCACTGATCAATCTGTGTAGCCACCACAGACTGTACAAATAAGCCACAGAAACAGCCCCACTTTACCAACAGCGAAGGGCTCAAGTGCTTGGAAACTGCTCCCTCTAGTGTCCAAACGTGATCAGCACAGCCATTATTGGTGTACGCCTACGTCCTTTTTTGAATGAGAGCAAGGAGAAGTAGAAAACAATATAATTTACTGTCAGTATCACCCATTTATTTCATTTTGCATTTTACATTTAATTTTGTGCTGGTTAAAAAAAAAATCACCTTTGCTCCATGAATTAAGTGACCAATTGCTCATACTTTAATACAAGACAATGAATAGACAGATATCAGATACAGTAGTAGTAGTAGTAGTAGTAGTAGCAGCACTCATACTCAAGTTTTTCCAAGTTGGCCTCACATACACTTCCAAAGGCTCCATATAGTACACATTTGCAATACTTTTGATTTATGTGTGCCTAAAGCTAATAGTTATAACTCTGGATCAAGTGTGTTTGATTGTCTTTATTGTCAATGCCACAGCACCCTTCTGTCTGGAGCAGTGTCCGGGAACTCATCTCCAGACCTATCGTGCACGTTTTGGTTTGAGAAATGCTCCACGTCTTGTTTGTTGTCGCTGTTCCCATATTGTCTTTGATGTTGTCAGCAAAAGCCCAGTGTGGGACACATAAGGCATGAATGTTTAAGGTGACTTCTGCTGCCATGCGTTCAGTGGGACGTCCGTGTGCCAGATCTTCTCCTCGCCCCTCTGTTTGGAGCCCTCTCTCACCCCTAACACCTCCCCCTTCCCCATAACACAACCACCCACACATAGAACACATGACCGTCAGCCATGACAGATGTCCCACAGCCTGTACGTCCCGGGGCTGGACTGAGTGAGGACTGTGCTTGCGCTTCCTGCAGGGCTTTTGACACGCCATGTATCAGCATACATTACCCACGATGCTCTTCTGCTCAAACTGACTGCTCTTTTGTTTGATATTTATGCAAAATTCTATAGAGTAAAGCTTTTGTGGGCAGTTTTTTTATTTTTGTTTTATTTATTTTTGAGAAGAGCAGAAAAATAATAATGTAACTTTACAAATTTGACTGCTTTTAACTTAATCCCCGCCTTAACCAAACACATTGTCCCCAGTTCAGCTTTACCCAAATCTAAAAGCTTCTGGACTAGAGTTTATACAAGCCAGTGCAACACACCTCATTTGAAAGCTAAGACCCACAACACTTTTTCCTCGTGCTTTTGCCGTATTGTTACTGTCATCTTTTTCATCTCATTTTTTGTGGCTGTTCTGTTGCCTTTGTGTTGCTTTTTTGCGCTCTCATTGCTTATTTATCGCATTTTTATTACTTTTTTGTTGCTCCTTTGTTGCCTTTTGGTTTATTTTTTTGCTGCACTTTTATTGCTTTTTTGTGTGACGCTTTTTGACGTCTTCCTCGTGTTCTTCCCGTTTTTGTTGCTATTTTGACACTTTTTCAAGAAGCTTACAGGTTTGGGTAAAGCCGACCGAGAGAAAATGTCCCTTGGGGGATAAGAGATTAAATGGTGTACACTGCTGAGTGGCCTCGCAGATTCCACTGCTGCAGTACAGAGGTTGACCGCTAGGCGCCAGTAGAGCTCCACAGTTGTACCATATTGGACTCACGCTAACCCTGCCACAGAGGTTTTATAAGCCTGCTTTCATTCAGTTTCTCCAACATGTCTAAATCAACTTTTTTTTTTTTTTTCAATCATTTTAAGCATGGCACCAACGTATTAGAACTTCTCCATAATCTCGGTTCACTAAATTGCATAGAATATGTTTGAAATGTATCATTTTGACTGAACCGCTCACATCAGTGACTCATTCAGTTTTTTTATCCATTCATTAGTAAGCATAGACATACAAAAACACACATGCAATGTATCCAAACTTTTAATATTGGTCTATGCCTTTTAATCTCAAGAAGTCTTGCCAAAGGATAGTCATCAAGTCTTGCTTTCAATCCATAAAAAGGGAAGCTATTACACTTTGAACCCAGAGCTGGAGACAGACGTGCACAGACTGTTTATGAGAAGCGTTACAGGGGGAGGGGAAGACAAAGATGACATTATTAAGATTATTTTTACATTACTATGAAAGATGTAAGAAGGAAGGATGCTATTGGAGCTGCACAATGAGCAAAGACTAGGCATATCTCTTTCAAACAGCCTTAGATGCTGTTAATCTACTGCTTGTTGCATTTACCTTGACTCTGATTCTCGTACTAAAACAAACACAGATTTGGTTCCATGACCTCTTTGCTGGGACGTCTTAAAGCTCGGTGTGTGCAGATGGATGGCAGTGGCAGGGGACAGACAGGAGCTGAGGACTGCACTGTTCCTGGATGGATCAGGGCTGGAGAGAAAGAGAGAGATTTGGGCAGACTAACTGGGGAAACGCAGGATCACAACTTCGCTAAAAAGATACACCAGAGAGAGACACGGGAACCCAGAGCTTGGTATTCAGCGCCGAGACGGGTTTAGCCTCTCGGAACAAAGTAGTAGTAGTAATCGTAGTCGTAATGCGGTGGATGAAAACAGAAAAAGTGGTAGTTCGGTGTGTATGAAACCACTTGTGCATTAGCTAAACGAGAGTACAGTGAGGGCAGTTTGTGATCATGTGTAAGAGCTAGTAATAGTTTTGGTGAAAATGATGCTTAATATAGTACAATGAAATACTTTTTCTATCCATGAAGTATTTCATCTTCAGTGATTGTACCGTTCTATATTTACGTTTTGCTCAGTACATATACTCAATACACAATAACAACTTTTAACTGCGTGTACTTTCTGATTTAGATTCTTTTATGTGATATTTCTAAGTATTTACATATTCAAAGACGATGAAGTATTTGAAATCACCAAAGGGAGTAGCCATACTGTGATGCCTGCTGTATATGAGGCCTGTGCACACTGTAATAGATCAATATCCTTCATAATGAACAGGCAGCCCCTCTACATTATGCATATATACATATATACAATGTCAAACCTGTGATTCATTCTTGTCTGTTTGTCAATTTTGTTTTCTTTTTTTTTTTTTCTCCCACAGAGGCGATGTATCGATCGCAACTTCAGCGCAATTTGATCGGCGCTCCTTCTTATCCCGGCGCCGGGGTCGGCCGGGACGTCTTTCATGGGGGGTTTTCATGTTTATCACGCCAGTAATAATCGTAAACAAAAACGTGATTAAGTTGGCGTCTATGCGCGCGCGTGGGTGGCGGTATACGAGGCGAGAACACATACCTCTAGTGAGATGCCAGTTCCATCAAAGAGCCAATTTAGCAGAAGGCGCATCTTCTCATATTTTTTGAAATTTATACCTCCCGCATCCACGCTTGATATGATTGAAGTCCCTGCCAGCGCCTGACACTGATTAGAACATGTATATTTTAAATTAAATGCCAACTTTTTCCAACCATCTCTCTTCATCAGCATTAATCAACAAAGTGTCCAAAGCCGATATTACTCCGACATAAACCCCATTAGCTTCTTAAAATGGCCCGGCGCGCGCTCGGATCTGTCAAAGCTGTTTGGAAATCAGGCGTCAAGTGGAAGTAAATATCACGTGATGTTTTTCATTGTCAAGGGTTTGATAGGTCTTTGAATACAGCTGCTATCTGCCACAGTCAGTCAGTGTCAGCAGCACGTCAAAATGCCCCGTTATTGACACCGGTGATGTAGTGGAATGGGAGCGTTTTCTTCAGGTCGGCTGCCGGTGGAAACACTCCATGCTGTGGTTCGTGCACCATTGGTAGCACATGGGTTGATTCAGTATTTCATGTGTCACTTTTTAATTCAGGTTTGGTTCAGGTTAGGAGACGGTACTTTGCGTAGAAAAAGCATGTGCACTTTGTTGAAATCCTTCATTTATTTAAATCCAAGTAACTTCGGCCGTTCTCCTGCAGTGGTTCAATATATTAACTCATATACCTTTGTATTATATCTACTGGTATTGGTTTACTTTTTTGAAGCAATTTTTCTGAATGTTTTTTTGAGCCAAAACACATTTGATACAGCCTTCTTTGCATAATTGCCAAAGTCTACAATAAATTAGAGCTAGGGCTATAATCAAGCCTGAGCAATAGCCGTTTTTACATTATACATTTTGGTCGATGGATATCAAACAGAATGGATGGTTGTGTCCCGCTGTATCACCTAGATCAGGGGTCCCCAAATTCCGGATCTGGGTCCAGATCCAGACCTCCAGAGGCTTTAGTCCACAGCCCGATACTTAATTTCTAAGGCTGAATTAAAAAATATCTGAACAGTTTGAAAATGGCAAAATTATTGATTCACTGATCCGCTCTGCTATGTAGCTAAACAACCTGTGCTCATGTTTTAACTTTTTGAAGAGCAATGACTGCATGTCCGGACCCTGGACATATGGCGAACGTTATGGAAGAAAAGTTTGCGGACCTCGAGCTGATAGTTGGGGACCCCTGACCGAGATCAAACTTTGCTGTTGGAATCTGTTGAAATACTAAACCTTTGAGACTAAAATCATCTTCAAAGTCATTCTAACAGATTCAGGTGCTTTTTTGGGTTGATAAGAAAGTGGAAATCTTCTCTGGGAAAAGGGTTGCGAGTAAGTGAGGCACGGGGCCATTTCTAGGGGGTCGCAAGTTGCGACCCCCTAGAAATGGCCCCGTGCCTCACTTTGGGTCTTGACCTACCAGTTGAGAACCGCTGACCTCGAGGTGAACACAGGACCCTCTTGCTGTGAGGCTTTCAACTTTTGTTTACAGTACATCTCGGTGGGGGGAAAAAAAGGGAGTCAAATGCCGAGCAGATGTTGGGGAGCAAATGCTTTACCCACTGAACATCTGATCTGCCCCTCCATCGATAACTAAATACATAATCACTGAATCCATCCACACATTTATGGACACGACGCAATCCTTCTACTGCCTGTGTGGATGTACGATCGGCATCATGCGCCTGGAATCACCAAATATTCCCACCGATCGGAGTTGTTTTGTCACTTGGCTGTCAGCGCCGCCGCTCCGCTCCTCTCTCCCGCCTGAGTGTGACAAAAACCTCTCACTGTAAACGCCATTCCCCTCACTCATTATGTGCGTCTGTGTGCGTGCGCGGGGAACGTGACCTCTTTTTAAATCGCTGCCGTATTAAAGCGTAAACAGCCTACGGAGCTCAATGGAGGCGCCAGCAGGCAGATGCAACATTTTCTTCTTGGAGGTCTTTTTTTGAAATATAAATAAGCAGAGGAGCTGATAGAAGTCACTTAAACTAAGGAAAGGGAAGAAGAAAACCTGCACAAAGGGCGTCTTTTCAACTCCGGCTTTTGTAATGGAGGTGGCAAAGCTGCATATGTGTTGCGTCGTGTTCATATCCAGGTGTGTAGAAATGAGGCTGTTATGGAAAAGACGGCGTGTTGCAATTCAAAGTGAAACATGAAATCCAGGGCTACTGCTACTATATCATGTCATATAATATGAGAAAAGAATACACTGGCTGTTGGATCCGCTTTGCCTTTGGTTACAGCATTCTTACCATTCGTCATAAGAATGATATGGTTCAGTGTTGCATAAATAATTGTACTGATGATGGGAGAGTCGGATCACAGCGAAAAGCCGTCTCTTGCGGCGCATCCCAAAGACTCGCAGGGGTTAAGGTCTGGACTCTGTCATGGCCAACTCTGAAACAGGATTTAACAATCTGAGCCGGACGAACCCGGGCATCGTCTTCTTAGAATATGTATACTCAGGGAACAATAAAATCCATTCTTTGGCCATGTCATGTTGCTGAACCAAGAACTGACCCACTGCAGCAACACACAGACCCAGGTGCGACTGCGTTTTTTTTTTTTTTCAAATGTGTAAGGTTATTAGACTCTTAACCCCTCACCTGAACTGTGGCCAAAGTAACCAAAAAACCAACATGTGCCAGAAAAGCAACAATACTACAACAGAAAAGTGAAAGAGTGACAAAAACTGTGACGGAACCATGACAAAAAGCAAGGGGGGGAAAAAAACAGTAAAAAAGCAACGAAAACACGACTACAAAACTACTTTCAAGACCTGAAAGAGACAAAAAAGAGACAAAAACGCTGATCAGTTTCGTAGGCCTTAGCTTTGAAATGAGGCATCACACTGTTGCTCTCCTGTCCAGAAGCTTTGTAGATTTGGGCACTTCCGGACTAGAGAAAGTGCACTTGGTTAAGGTGGGGGGGTAAGAGGAAAGATTAAAGGAATAACTGGATTGTTCTGAATCAGTTTGTTCAAGATAGGATGGTTCGAATGATCTAAAAAAAAAGTCTTCAGTCACTGGCTAGAAAACCACCAATAGGTTTTCTGTTTCATCTCTATCTAGACAAATTGTGCGAGTGAGATTAATTACAATAATTATTAAAAATGTTGCACAAATGTACGACAAAGCCAAAAGTAGCAGAACACAACCGTCTTTATTCAACACCAGCATTTTAGAAGGTAGGGTTTTTCCACATATATATAGTTGAAAGCCTACAAGAAAAGTAATTTAAATATTTATATATATCTTTACAAATGTTCATGTCGGAGAGCTTTGTGGCCGGCTAAAACTGGCGGTATCTGGAGAGTGTACAAAGAGAGGCATGCACGGGGATGTCGCTGCCTTTTACAAAATGGCTGAGTTTGGACCCTTGATCCTCCACGTCCCATACAAATAACGCACTCCCCACAGACAGAGACGCCCCATGATAGGACTCAGAATGTTGCTACAAAAATAATGATGGCACTGATTGTACAACATAAAAAAGTGAACTTTGGGCATGTAATACAGTGTATGTTTTGAAATCCTGTTCAAAGTTGTCAGTGGACGCTTTAACCTTGATCATTTACTTCGTGTGATCACTTTTCCCACAAAAGTTCAGAATTTTGAGACATTTCCAGATGTGAAAACTGGCAGGAAAATAAAAAGTTGACAGATAATGTGCGTACAAAATGGCATGGCAGTAGGTTCGTATTTGTGTCACTAAAATCAATAAATAAACAAAAAATCGAATGAAACAGACTTCTCAACTTCTCTCATAGGCACAAGTCTAAAAAAATGTGAAAAATAATATTTAGTTGTTCAGTTCAAAGCACTGACAGTCAAAAGTCGTTTCCCTCATTAGAATTTCATCTGAATGTAACTGTTTGCCACATTTAAAGCCACAATGCGGAACATTGTTGCTACATCCATAGAAATCATAGAAACGCCTGTTAGAAATGAGCTTTCTATCCCCATACAAACAGTGAAAGCAAGCCCTACATTAAAGTATGACGAGGTATGACATGTCCGTTTCATAGCATTTATATAATTTCTGTAGTTTCTCCATTATTAACATGTTATAAGATAATGTTTAGCAGCAACTGGATGTATATCTGACCCCACAGAAAGCAGAAACTCAACTGAATATGATTTAGCATTTAGCATAGTGCCTAATTTTATACGCTAGCCCTTATTGAAAGTATAAATAATTTCTCACTAGGCTTTGTCCTCAAGTAAATAGATAGATACATCTGGATCGTTCCTAATTTGCGATGTTTGATGGCTAAAGGCTAATGGCTACAGAACAAATACACTAAACAGGCTAACGGACAGCTAGCAAGCCGGCTAGCTGTCCGTATATGTTGGGATCGAACACTGCTTCTCTTTTTTATTTCTCGGGCTACATCACGGTCGTGGAGCTAACGTTGCTAACTGCAGGCAAAGCAAAGCAGATAAAGATATTTTCCCCCATAATTAAATAAACACTTTATTTTCCTCTGTTTCTGGGGTGAAATGTTCCGCAGTGTGGCTTTAAATTATATATTTTTGAATTGAATGTATTAAAACTTAGTAATATGATGCTGTACTTCAAATTGAACAACTGAAATGATCTGAAATGATGAGCACCTATATAGTCCCCGGGTGCAATAGGAAAGTCAGTGTACATTAAGCCTAAACAATATATAAAACAATAAATACAAATAATAAATAAAGTCAGTTAAATGCATTGAAATAACACAACCACTCTCTCTCTCTCGCTCTCACACACACGCACAACCTGACAGTCCAGTTAAATGCAGCGCTCCAAGGCACGGGGCGGGGAGGTGGGGGGTGCTACTCAGTCTTTTCCGTTTTGCCGTCTTTGCTGGGGTTGTCGGCTGTTTTCCGGAGCTGTGATTTTTCCGAGTTGCCGGTGCTGATCTGGTCGCCGGCGGACTGGCTGGTTTTGCCGCTGCCTGAGTTTTTGTCCAGGTAGTTGAGCATCTCACTCAGGACTGTCTGGAAGGTGCTGAGGGCCGCGCACACGGCCGGGGTGCCGAAACCGTGGGTGATTAGACTGTGGAGGAGCAGAGGGGGAAACAGTGTCATTAGTACTGTAGTTTAAGTGCATATGAAAACACACAGTCGATGGAGTGTTCCCTATTTTAAGGATAGAAAAGGGACTCACTTATGGCCCTTGTGTACAGTATGGTTAGTTAACCTCTTCTTAAGTTATTTCACTGCTCACGGCATGTTTAAGTGAAGTAACAAACATCACAAAAATGTCACTCCAGACACTATTTTTAAGCTGAATTTGACAACTTCACTATGTACTCGTGCAAAAGGTCGTCTAACACAGTGTTTCCCAACCAGAGGTGACGGACCCCCTGAGGATAAGCAAGCGCTTAACAGAGGGTACTCGGAATTATTTCAGATCTAAAACAAAGCAGTTTAACCTCTTAATCTCCGCCTTAACCAAGCACATTATCTCCAGTTCAGCTTTGCCCAAATGTAAAAGCTTCTCGACTGGAGCCTAGGCTAGAGTAATGGCTCATTTGAAAGCTAAGACCTACAAAACGAGATTTTTCAATGCGTTGTCGCCACTTTTTTGTTGTATTTTTGGTGCTTTTTCATCACTTTTTTGTCACCTGTTTTGCTGCGTGTTTGTTGTCTGTTTTGTCACGTTTTTGTCGCCTCTTTTGCCACTTTTTAAAAAAACTTTTTTTCAAGAAGCTTTTAGATTTGGGTAAAGGTCGGACTGCGGTTTAGAGATTAAATGATAGTTTGAAATAAAATGTACATATTCATCAGTCTTTTAGCCTTATTTCGAAAGGAACGCATTGTCTTTTTACTAAAAATCTGAGCTTAGTTGCTTATCTTCTGATGAATTGGCCACAGTCTCGACACATATGAGGCACTTAAAGCATAAAAGAAACATCCAAGGGGTGCGTGAGACCAAAACTACGGAACACACTAAAGCATAATTATAATTCTATTGCTGTATCACGTAGCCCTGTCTTCAAACAAACCAAATGGAGCAAAATAAAAACCACCAAAACACTACAAATATTTTTTTTTCCATCCTTAATGAACTCCTTACTCGCAGCAGTATGCCAAAATGAAGTTGGACACAAGGCCGTTTACTTTCTCTTTCTTAATTGCCCGTAGCTTGTTGCAAAAGGTAAACATGAGTGCAGTAATTCCGTTATCTTTTTCGTCTCCACTCTCCGCTCATCAATTACTCAACAAAAGGCGCACAAACTCCAGCAAATCCAACCACTCGCCATCATGCATTTGGTTCTGCCTGTCTATTAGTGAATGCGCCGCCCTGCCTGCCCGCGCAGAGGACTCTCGCCGTGACACCGTTGTCCGACCTGAGCCTGTAGATTTGCACCGCCGGGAGAAAGTGCTGTCTCGCCTGCCATTACTGTTTATGCGCCCACTTACACGTATCGTTTCCTCTGTTGAAAACAAATAAATAAAGAAATCGTATATGCTGCAGTAGATGATGCCATAGATGTGACATTCCTGTTAACAAGCCTCTCCTTCCACCTCCTCATCCCAGATTAGAGGCGAATAACAAACTGCCGCAAGATGGGGAGACAACAGGAGAGCGCGACACAGCAAGGAGGGCCCAATATCAGCCCTGTGGACACGCTGCGGATGGTTTTAACCTCTTAACCCCCACCTGAACCCAGCGCAGTTTCTCCAGGTTGGCTTTACCCAAATCTAAAAGCTTCAAGGCAAAACGTGTCAATTAAAGCAACGAGAACGAGGATGGAAACGCAATAAGTAAGTGACACAAAAAGCGACAAAGAAGCAATAATGGAGAAACGAAAACATGCCAGAAAAGTGACAAACACGTGATGAAAGAAACAAAATAAAAAAAAGTGACAAAAGAGCGAGAGTTGAAACCACAAAGCAAAGAAAAAAAAGGAAATGTAAAAGGCAACAACAAAAAAATGTGACCAAAAAATGCTGCAACAGCGCAACAAAAAAGTTAGAATCAGTTTTGTAGGCCTTAGCTTTCAAATGAGTTGCTCTCCAGATGAGAAGCTTTTAGATTTAGGCAAAGCCGAACTGGAGAAATCGCGCTCGGTTAAGGTGGGGAGAAAGAGGCTAATTTAAAGAAATAGATTCTCTCCACAGAATTATGTGATTTGATATGATTTTTCACTAATGTAGTTTTCTTGCCCTTCACTAACTCCAAAACGTTTGCACAAAGTCTGATTAATAAAAAGAATCAAGAGTGTTTTGCATCAAAAAATGCTATACATGTAAAATATCAATATCAAGTTTTATGTTTCCATGAGGCATTTTACATATAGAATTAGCCTAAATTTTCAGCGACGGAATCTAAAGTTTTGTAAATGGCACCGGCGTCATGTGGTTACCTAAAGTGTGTGAGGTGTCTCTGTATGTCCAGGTCCAGGATGGGGGTAGGTCTGGAGGAGCCCAGGGGTGACCGGTCTTGGCTCAACAAGTCCTGGAACTCCTTACAGATCTGCCTGAGAGACACAAGCGAGAAAGGAAGAGAGAGAGCGGGTTTAGCATCTGTCCACGACAAACCCAACTGCACGTTAAGGGTTTAGGTCTCACTTCGTGGCTAGGACCATTTTCTTGCGTGCGCTCGTTTCTTTCGGCTCGTTGTGCTGCCGCGCCAAATGTTCGCCCACTGCTTTGCTGGGGAATTCTGTCTCGCACGTGTAGCCGAAGTCCCTCGCCAGGTGGAGCGCCTCTCCTGTTTCCACACAAAAAAATGAAAGAAATCCATTGAATCATTGTGTGAAGAGTGTTGTTTTCAATCGTCAAAATAAATGTACGACGTTTACCTTCGACTAAAGATGTGAGTAGCGTGACGTTGGCTGCTTTCCTCCGTCCTGCCGGTAAATTCAGGCCTAAACGGTCTAATTTCTCTCGAAGACACCGGCCGCCATTTTTTGACTTTGCTCTATGAAAAAAAATATATATATTAAATTAAATGAAATAAATGATCATACAGTTACAATGGCACTTAAGGCAAAGAACACCAAGACCAAGAACACATTGATAGTACCAAGCTACTACTAAGCCGCCCCAATTAAAACATCACTTTATCATCGAATCAAAGCCATCTGAAACAATAGCGCGTTCATTGTCAGCATTGTGAACCTAAACGCTGCTGTGTCTAATTAAAACTAATATAGATTTATTTTCAAAGCCGCTAAAATCAAACATATTAAAACATCTTATAGTTTTGAAGCCACTTCCCCCTGAGTTTCCTTCTTTAGTGCCACTCACTCTATTTATCTCCATATGCCCAAAGTGGCATGTGCTATTTTGGAAAACAGACACAAAAAGTTATTTCTGACATTTTTGATAATTGAAATGTATCTGTATTGCATTTTTTTTTTTCCATCCTTCCGTGCAATGGGCACACGATAGGTTGCACACATTCCAAATTCCATGTACTGTACTTGAAGATAAAACCGCAATCTTTAATGTGCAGTAGGTCCAAATTTAATTGCTTAAATAAAAAATTATAAAGTCGACAATGCTTGGCTAAAGGAGCAATGTTCAATGTATTTTTCTAGTTAATCTTCTCCACAACAACAACCAATCAAGATAGGGTCATTTGGATAACCCGTGACTGAAGTAGGCAATGTGCTCTCTTGGCCCGAGGACATTAGGCACAATGATCAGACAAGAGAATCCACACACCAACCATCTGCTCAGAAGCCTATACACCACCTCCAGTGCCACGTTTCACCCTGATAGTGTATATTTTATTTTAACATTGCACGCACGCACTTTTCCTACATCTCTAGACTTTGACCAAACCCATTGCAATTCACTATTTATGTGGCATTGTTGATTCATCTTACACGCCGCCATATTCTCTGTTCCCCTTCGTCCCGCTTCCCCCCACCCCTTCTCCCTCCAACCTCATCAATAATACAGATCTGGCAACCCGTGCGTTCCTGCCTTTTCTGTCTGATCTGGTGCGCCTTGGCTTGGCCCTCTCCTCCCTCCGGCCCTCTGGGTGATGGTGGCCTCCTTTCGCCTACAATTCTCTTTTATAGATCTGATTGGACCGAAATGTTTCATCTCAAGGCCATGCAGAGATATGGACGACAGAGACTAATATTTGTGGTTAGGAATATACTACTAAATTACAGGGAAGTGAACCAGGAAGTGCGCTGGTCCGACGCTTCTCGATATAACTTCTTACAATTTGCTGAATATTCCCTTTGTCATTCTTGCTCACACACAGTGGTGCGAACTTGCCATTCTAATTATTAAAACACATTATATTATATAAACTAAACAGGCTTCCCCATATGAATCCAGACGTGTGGGACTGACCTGCGGAGGATGCCCCCCAGCAGTGAGGCGTTGAGGCACTCCGGAGGGGACAGGCGTCGCTTCACTTCAGCGATGGTCACTTTGTATTTGGAGGTGGAGCTGAGGAGAGACAACCGTCCCGGGACCGAGCAGAACAGGTCTGTAGGATTCACCACACACGTTCCCCCTGCACAAATGCATTTGAGAAAGCTGTCATTGAAGAGGTAGGTTATGAGATTGAAGCCAAGATGTATTCAATACGGTATTAGTTCAATCTTGTGTGTTGAGAAGCTCCTTGTATTTGTGCACCCGCCAAAATGCAATACAATTTGGTCATTGTACCACTTGGTGGTACAATGCAGAGCAGTCCTGTAATTGTGGATAATTGGAGATAATTGGACAAACAAAATGTATTATTGCACAATATTGACTTTGTGTACTTAAGGCAAGGCAAGTTTATTTATACTGCACATTTCATGTCAGAGACAACTCAATGTGCCTCACACAAACACAAAAATGCAATGAAAATACAATAAAACAAATCCGTTCAAATGCCATACGCAGCAGTAAATAGGCATTCTTTCAGCCTAGACTTAAAGATTGTCAGAGGAGAGGCCTGTCTCACGTCGTCACAGAGACAGAAAAGGCCCCTTCCTGAGGTCCTCAAGGTCCAAGGTGGTTCATACTTATAGAGACCTATATAGACCCTGCCGGTCCATATTGAAGTTCCTAAATGATAATGTAGTTTGTCATGTCGGCGTATTTTGTTTAAACATGTTATTGATCAAAATTAGCTCTAATTAGCTCTCGACTATAGCCTGTTTAACCCATTCCTCGCCGATAGCTGGCGTGGCACTGATGGAATGAGGAGCAGCTTTATGTTGAATGGTTTTGAGCTGAGGCTGCAGCATGAGGACGTCCTATGGGACAACATGGCCGCTCTCAGCCATGGCCAAGTGCAGCTCTGTCTGCCACATATCTATAATTCAGCACCCGCAGAAGAGCTCCATTTTCCTTCTGTTCTCCAAATGAGCTTGAGCTCAATGTCAGACCTGTAGCTTCACCATGATGCACTCTGTGAGGACAGAACGATAGGCCTATACTCTTATAATGCACTCTGTGAGGACAGAACAGTAGGCCTATGTGTTACATGTGCCCTATACTCTTATGATGCACTCTGTGAGGACAGAACAGTAGGCCTATGTGTTAAAAGTGCCTTATACTCTTGTGATGCACTCTGTGAGGACAGAACGATAGGCCTATGTGTTACATGTGCCCTATACTCTTATGATGCACTCTGTGAGGACAGAACAGTAGGCCTATGTGTTACATTTGCCCTATACTCTTATGATGCACTCTGTGAGGACAGAACAGTAGGCCTATGTGTTAAAAGTGCCTTATACTCTTGTGATGCACTCTGTGAGGACAGAACGATAGGCCTATGTGTTACAGGTGCCCTATACTCTTATAATGCACTCTGTGAGGACAGAACAGTAGGCCTATGTGTTACAGGTGCCCTATACTCTTATGATGCACTCTGTGAGGACAGAACAGTAGACTTATGTGTTACATATGCCCTATACTCTTATACTTATGATGCACACACACAGGTACACTTATATTTGTACAGCAGGTTGACTATGAGCCTCAGAGCATAACTCCAGTCTGCTGTTGGTCGCTGTGAGAGCCCTGAATAGCCAGTATTGGTCTGATCAGACCCAGTCGACACAGACCTGATGAACTAATGCCCTCCACTATCCTCACCCAGTCTGGGTAATGTGCAGCGTGTGCTCCACGTGCTCAGTCCGTTAGTGACGAAACAGGCCCAGTCTGTCTGTCAGCCTCACGCACACTGACAGGGCGCGCGCCTCTGAAAGCTGTGGGTTCACATCACATTAATTCCCCTAAAAATGTTTTGATTCAAAGTAGTTTGTATTTTATGTTGCCAAGGGCAATCGAAAAGAGCTATTGCCGGTAGTGCAGTCAGTGGAGCACGCGGGCCCAGAGGCGATAACGGTATTTAAGCAACGGAGAGTAGCCTGGGGCTGCGGCGCGAGCGGCGGGCGGATCACACGCCGAATCAAGCGCCTTTTACCAGTTTGCCATGAAAATTAAAGAAAAAGAGACACGGGCCAAATGTCATCCTCCTCATATTTTAACAACAATGTTTAGAGCTCCTAAAAAGCTGCAATGTCTTGACAGAGAAGACAGAGGCGTGTGCACGGGAGCTTGGGGCGGGAGCGCGCCTGACAGATCACTGAGCTGAAGTGGAAGAGGGATAGCAGGGTGATTAAAACACAGACGACTCCTCCTAAGTAGGATCCGCGTTTCTTGAGTGATTTTCTTTTGAAAAAGGTTGTGTGAATATTCATGGCGCCAAAGCCGCAGTCAGAAAGAACAACATTAATATGATCTCGGCTGAATCCGGCCCCGCGCAGCATTAGCATATCAAAGCGTGCGCCTGAGGCGAGAGAAGCTATCGATACGCGAGCGGGAGGTAAAGCAAAGATTATTGGTTGTGATGGTTGCAGCGGCTGAGCTCAGGGCCAAATACGGCGCACCATTAACCGAAAGTGATAGCACAGGGATTCCCGCGTCAATCTGAGAGAAAGCCCCAACACCAACCAGAGCTGATGAAAAATTAAACCTGAGACACAGCCTTCCCCTTTGCACATGAGCCCTCTGCACAGAGTCTTCTGCACAGAGACACAGCCCTATACACTGACACAGACTTCCCCTCTGCACATGAGCCCTAAGCTCAGTGTTCTGCAGAGACACAGCCCTATACACTGACATAGACTTCCCCTCTGCACATGAGCCCTAAGCTCAGTGTTCTGCACAGAAAAATAACCCTATACACTGACACAGACTTCCCCTCTGCACATGAGCCCTAAGCTCAGTGTTCTGCAGAGACACAGCCCTTTACACTGACACAGACTTCCCCTCTGCACATGAGCCCTAAGCTCAGTGTTCTGCAGAGACACAGCCCTATACACTGACACAGACTTCCCCTCTGCACATGAGCCCTAAGCTCAGTGTTCTGCAGAGACACAGCCCTATTCACTGACACAGACTTCCCCTCTGCACATGAGCCCTAAGCTCAGTGTTCTGCACAGAAAAATAACCCTATACACTGAAGCAGACTTCCCTTCTTCACAGTCTTCTGCACTGAGTCTTCTGCACAGAGAAAATACCCCATACACAGACACAGCCTTGCCCTCTGCAGAGTCTTGTGAACAATATTTTGCAGAGACACAGCCCTCTGCCCAAAGAAACAACCCTATACACTGACACAGACTACCACTCAGCACATGAGACACAGCCCTCTACACAGAGACAGTCTTCCTTTTGCACAGAGACACAGGCTTCAGAACACTGCTGCTGGCAGGCTGTCCACACTACTACACCAGAGCACTCTCACATGCATCAGAACAGAAAACATTGACCAAGGACACACAGCTCTACCATACAGCCCCCACAAATGCCTGCCTTTCTCTCCTTCAGTAACACTGTGCATGAACGCAGGGCTGCCACAGCTTAGCTCACTGTAAAAATGATTTACTTCTCTCTCTTTCTTTGATTTCTTTGAGCCGCTGAAAAACACAATCAATTAATCTGTGTCTTATGGATCTGAGTCATGTTTCCTAGTTCCACCGTTCACCATCATCAACAACATTACAGGATTCATCAGGCCTGAGCAGAGCTGGAAAAATACCAGATTGTTATTTCTATTCTATTTCCTCTTTTTTTTTCCATTTACTTCACAAAGCACATTTTAGACCCATTTGGAAGAATTCATATTTGAGTGACAACATGAAGTGAAAGTGAAATAAACATGAAGAAGTCACATGCATTTTGGAACATTGTGTAAAAGTCTTAACTGTATACTCAGCATTTTAAACACATAAGGCCTATGGTGCAGGATATATTGATGTTTGCAGTGGATATGACCCCAGTGCGGCGTTTTTGATTTGCTATTTGTGACGATTCAGACAGCCATTTCCATTCCATTGCGATCAATCTCCCAAGCCAAATAACAATTATATCTTTCGCATTTCTGCCATGAAACGGAGCATATAATCCAATATATGACTTCTTGTTACTATGGTTACAGCTTGTCCTCATAGTTGTTGAGTTGCAGAGTTGCTTTTTCTACATGTCATTTCTTTGCTGTAATGTGAAGTAACCAAAACAAACATATTTATTTGAGTTCTCTTCAGGTTCCATGTAGGCCTATTTATTTGTTGTTTCCCCTTTATGTCAAAATAGTCTCTTTGGGTTCCATGTACACATTTTTGTTTCCCCTTTATGTAAAGTAGTCTCTTTAGGTTCCATGTCCTACATACTTTTACATGTCTGAACCTCTCATGTCGTCTCCAGCCGCCACACTTGCACATCCTCAGTCAGTTTGAAAAGTCTTGCATTAGTCATACACCTTCCCCTTTAATAGTACATGCTCCTATTGTAATTTTAATGCCGCGCGATAATCAAGAACAATGTTTGTCTACCCGATCAATTGTGTGCCCTTCTAAACAGCATAAATATTCCATCAGACGTGTGCGCGCGCTTGCGTTGCCTGCTGCGGCGGAGAGACGTCGCCTACAGGTTTGTGTTTTTTTTTTTTCCTCCCCCCCCTCCTCACTTCAAAAGGAGGAAATGTTGGGCGCTAATGTAAACTCGTACATACAGGCTGCTAACACGGCTGTCGCAAAACTGCTGACACCGGTGACATGGCGCCGAGCGGAGCGCCTAAATGAGTGACAGTGTTTCCGGGAGGACGAGGAGAAGCGGAGGGCCGGGTGCTGCTGTCGTAACATGTTGACAGAGACGACAGCGGCGGCGCGTTGTTGAGGGGGCCACTGTGCTCAGTTTTTTTTTTTTTTTTTTTTGTGGAGAGTAAAGGTGAGAGAAGGTGCAGGTGGGTGTGGGACGGGGGAGGACAAGGGGTCGTGAGGGGTTTACGGGCTGGGAGAGAGGGAGGGGGGGCGGGGCTTACCTCTGCGGATGACCCCTCCCTGGCCGTTGAGCACGAGACCACACTGCGCCTCCACTGAGCCCTGTGGAGACAAACGTGGAGTTGTTAGTCACAGGTGGAATACAGGTGGTTTGGCTTGACTTTACCGAGCAGTAACAACACACTGGGATAATGCAGCCCTGTTTCTGTTATTGTTAAGAAAATACTCCCCTTGTTGCATTGTACCTAACAAATTTAGCTTGTATAGGTACATAATGTAAAAATAATACGACATAAAACATTAGGATTAGGACCTTATGTCTTATTACATTATACTGACAAGCTACTGACACACATTTATCCATTGTTTATGCATAATAACAAAATATAGGCACAAGTTAATACTGATTGTTACATAGCACGTTTTTATCTCAATTTGGAAGGTGTAATGTATCAAGGGTTGTGTAAAATAAAATGCATGTTTCCTACAGTGTAAGTACTAAGTGTTAGGTTTACCATGATGTCATTGGTGGGTTCTGTAATCACCATACTTATTGTGTTTGGTTCTTTCAGCAGAGGTAGGACTTATTCAAGCTCTTGAATATAAAAACCAGAACAGCTTTTTTTTTTTTGCCTTATAGTTTTTAGATGCCAATATTTCTGTCCATAAGGAAATAATTGGAAGAAAGTGTGTCTTAAAAGTAAAATCATATAAAATCATAAAATGAACTATTTCCCTATACAGACGAAACGAAAGCTATTTTTTGTTTGTTTGCATGAAACGCATTTGATTTAAAGTGATATTGTTGCAGCTTGAAATACAACTATTTATCAGACCTTTTTGTTAACATGGTGGCCACTGTAATCATCATTGGGCCATGCAAACTCACTCACTAATCTTCAGTACTCTGTCATGTTTCATTCTGCCATTTTTTGAGACAAAATGAATTTCCAGCTTATGACTGAATGATTAAATGATTAGATATCTACAAAAGTATAGATTTAAAAATGTGTTGAGCACAAATTGCTATACTGAATTTGGTAACAATAATATTATGCTATTAGTATGTTGTGCATTTAAACATTTACATTTTAATTCCACATTTTTGCCAAATTTTTATTCCATATCCTGTAAGTGGTACAATATGATAAATGTCAAAATGCACTTGTCTGATATGCAAGCAAACTATTATTTGTTCTTTTTGAGTATTGAGCATTTACATAATGGGGCCAAAATAACAGCAACAATGGAGGGGAAAATTAAAATAAAACTATTTCCAGGTTAACCTCTTCCTCAAAGTGCTCCTGTGCCATTTGTCATACTGTGCTACCTTCTCATTGTCAAGTGTGTTGACATAGCTCCCCTCCATCACTAGCTGTGCCCCTCGTCCTCAGAACTGTTTCTAGTATTGCCTTTTTGTTCGAAAGTGCAGATCACTTAAAGGGCTTTGAGGAATATTGAGGGCACAGTGAAAATAAAGGATGCGCCTCACGGCTGGAGCAGAAACGAGTCTAATTTGAAAAGCTGGAGGCGATGGCGCAGCAGGCCTCACCCACTCCGAGAATAAAACGGTGTCCAGAGCAAGAGGGACAGGCGGCAACCTGTTGGGACCCTCTCCAGACAGCGTATGGTGGGAAATATACGGTGCTATAGGTGTGCGTAAAAACCCCGTCGCCATCTTGCTCGCGCGTCTGGCCGTGCTTTATCAACAATGTCATCAAGAGAGAGAACACACGCTTTTTATTCAGAAAACAGTTAATCCCTCGTGCGCGCCGCGGGCCTGGCCCACGCACCCTGATTAAAACGGGGTGTAAAAAGCAGCGTGTTTTAGCTCTTTTTAAGCAGCCCCGGCCCGGCTCCTTTCGGGGGCCGCAGCTAAAGTGATTATAGAATCAATATACAAAACGCACAGAGGTCCTGCATGAATTAGCCCCGCGCCGAGGAAAGGTGTGGCAGCTGCCTTTGTTCACCATGAAAATCTCTTTAACGCGCTCAAAGATGCGCCCGGGCTGCACGAGGCCGGCGCCACATCTGTTCCATGTCCACGTCCAGACAGGTTCACGCGCCCCTCTCTGTTCTCTCTCTCTCTCTATGTCTCCAAACAAACCACTTCTCACTCACAATAATAATAATAATAATAATAATAATAATAATAATAATAATAATAATAATAATAATAATAATAATAATAATAATAATAATAATAATAATAATAATAATAATAATGAGCTTTTCAAGATCTGCATCCGCAAAGCGTAGGAAGTATAGCGACACCAACAAGTAAAGGAAGCCAAACCTGGGGGATTGTTTTGGGCTGAGGCAATAGAAACACACACATTTGTAAAGGCTGCAATGTGGAGCGTAAAGCCTATAGAATATTTTTAAGACAAATGTTTTTTTGTAAAAAAAAAAAAAAAAAAGGCAAAAATATTTAATTTGAGAATTTTGCCAATACATTAAAGTAGGCTAACCCCTTTTTACAGAATAAACAATAATAATAATAATAATATTAATAATAATAATCATAATAATCATAATCATATCCTAATAGGAAGTTAGCATTATTCTACATTGTTATTATTATCAGGATTTATATTATTTAGTTTATTTAGTTTAGTAGCAATTACTGCCTATATAAAAACAACAAAAACGACACCAAACAACATAATAATAATAATAATAATAATAATAATAATAATAATAATAATAATAATAATAATAATAATATACACAAATAAATAATAATAATATTAATAATGAGAAATATTATTATTATTATTTGAATATATTACTACATAGCCCAACAGGCTAGCAGTGCATTTTGCAATTTATGATTCATATATTTTCATGATAAAAAAGGGAAAAAAGTAGCAAACATTTCATTTTTGCCTAAGACTAAATTGAACAGATTGTACTTGCTGTTAAAAATCATTTGGAGTCTGAATGCGTAATGACGTCGCAGCCTGAACGCCTGTTAGTAAACAAATAAACGGCTGAAGTGATTAGTGAGTGTGTTAACGTGTGTTTAACCAGAGCCGCGTCTTAAGGCGCTCAGATGTCGCTGCGTAAGCCCCAAAGTTGATTGACGTTAAGTCTGTAATTGGATAAACTACGGTGCTTTGTGGCGCTCGAGCGGCCTATTGTGCCCGCAGCCCGATCCGTTAATCCGGCCTTTACCGCAGTCTCAGCCGGACACACACCGCACGCAAGCCGCGCTCTGCTTCATCTCGCCATTTCTTTACATCCACAAGATTTATGTAAAGTCTGGGTCACGTGTGTTTGTGCAGAAATAAAGGGCGCATTGGACAAAAGGCTTGAATAGACTCTAGTCAATTAACCTTTAGAAACGCGCAGCCGTGCACTTGACACGGGCTTAGCCTGCGCCTTGTTGCCTCACGTTTGCTTGTGCTCAACAAATCTATCTGAATGTGTTTTAGATTTAGTCCACAGCAGGACGGGACAGCCCAAAGAGTCGCCTGTCAGCGTCCAGACTGGCACTCTGACCAGACTTAGACATCTGGCGCTGTTCAATATTTTGGAAATGCTGCTGAACAAAAGGGGGGTTTGACTGGGCTTTGTGCGGCTGTAACGGGCCGGGGCTAAAGGGAGGCCGGTACCTGCAGGTCGTCGGCAGAACCCGGAGGCAGACCCAGACCGGCTGCGGGCAGCAGCCTTTGGTCCGGATGGTGCATGCCGACGCCGTAGGCCTGGGAGCCATGTGACGTCATCAACGATAGGTCATGGCGGCGGTAGGCATCGAGACAGCCGAGCTCGCGCCGTTGCTGCTCGTCCAGGCACGAGGACTTGAGAGCCGACCGTGCACTGTGGAGGTTGATGAAGTCCGCCGGTTCGCCGTGGTGCAGCTGCTGGTAGTACTGACCCGAGTGGAGCGAGTTGAGCCCGTAGGCCTCGGGGGCCACGGGATGTGAGTGCTGGAACTCGTAGTGGAAGGACTGGTGGTGCAGGGGCGTGTACTGGTGGTTGGCGGAGAAGTAGGGCGAAGCGAACTCCGTGCCCGCCGGGGCAGGGTAGGTGAGCGGTGAAGAAGACGAGTAGGCGACCGAAGAGTTGGCCACGGACTCCAGGCAACCGAGCTGCATGAGCCGGTAGCTGTTTGATCCGTCGTGACGTATCTAGGAGACAATAAAGACATGGTGTCGTTTAGCATCAGCTCTGCTCTGCGCCAAAAACACTCTCCAAAACACACTCAAAGCGTTTTTTCACGCTATTCCACCTGAAGGAGATGTCACATCCACGCGACGCGGCAACAGGAGCCGTCGGTATTTTTCCCCTCCCTTTGGCATGCCTGTCACTCTGCTCGCAGCGTTTTAAAGGCATGCTGTTAGATATTATTATTATTAGCGCCGCTGGTGCAAAGTGGTGCCGCTCAGACAGAGGGAGGTAAGCCGTGCGGAGAAGGGACTGTTCCGCTTCAAAAACGCACTAATCACAACAGTAGCTTCCACTTCACAAATAAAAATAATCTGGAGCTTTAAGACTGCCTGCATTATCCCCGACATTTGCCACGCATTTCCCCTTTCCAAATCATTGAAACGCTTTCTTAAAACAGTCGAAAGACAAGAATCTCCTACTCTTATTGAAAGTATTTTTCAATTAAAAGGAATGAATTACCTCAGCGTCGTGGACAAGCCCAGGGAAGGTCGCTGACATTGTGCTTTCTGCAAAGTAAACCGTGTTTGTCTTCCCTCTCTTTCTGGCTCCGGGGTCGAATAATAAAAATCGCGTTAAAATCCTCTGAAAAAGCGAGTGAAAATTGAAAAATCCCCCTTTTGCTGCGCGCGTAAAAGGCAAACGGCACAGAAAGCTGGCGGAGCGTCTCCCCTCTGCACGGACGGGGCTGGCGCACGGATTTTGTACTTGCAGGGTATTTCTCGGCTGATGTCGTAGGTCCCTTGGTAATATAGAAGTTTTGAAAATTAAGCATCAGCACTGAGGAATGGGAGGACAATAGACGGAGCGGAGCATCCCAGGAGACACGGAATAAATATTGTATCTTCGCCTTAATAAGGAACCGACTGCTTCTTTCAACATTTTCCACGCTTTTTCTGGACATTTGCCTTTTTTGACCCGTTTGTCTTTTCGCCGGGTCGACTGCTCCTTTTTTATGTCTTATTTTTATTTGTGTTACTTGCTTATTTTTTTTAACGAATGAATTATTGTCTGTGTCTGGATTTTCAACGACAAATGTAAGTTCTTTTTCTCACAAATATTAAATAGGTTTTATCATCATTTGTCTCATGTTGATATTTTTCTTTATTATGAGGGTGTTTTCGGCTTTTTATTCTCAAGCAAAAAATGGTGCATGACGTGAGAGTATTTTAATTTTAGTTGGATTTATTATTGTTTTGCTGATTTTGAAAGCAACCATTACGCGCGCGTGTGTGCGCTTTTACGCATAGCTTTCCACAACAAACGTCGAGTCCATGCCGAGATTTCTGTATGATTTAATATAATTTACACTTTCCTTAAAGCAAAACACAATTTCATATTTTTAAATCTATATATTTTTTAGAATTTCTAACGGTTATTCGTTCATTGTTAGCATATTATGGTTAATATAAAATACATTTGTGTAAAAATGTTCAAATATACCTTTTTTTCGCCCCCAAAATAAGTCTATCTGCGTGTTTATTTTTTGTCTGTGAATGAGTTCGTTTTTTCGGTCAGTCGGTCATCCTCGTGACCCCTCTCTTCTTTTTCTCTCTCTTTCCTCCTCGAGCAGTAACTCACCTGAACACGCGCCCTCAGGGTGGTCCTGCTCACGCTGCACGAGCGAGCTGAAGAGTGAGATACGCTACTGTTTTAAATGCTTTATTTAAACGTTTTCGCGTCCTTTCACTTACAGTAATCACATTAAGAAAGATGATAACAGGGGAAGAGCTCTGCTGCACGGTTCAATCTAAATCCCACATCTAATGACACAAATGTGGAGTGATGCACTTAGAGCTGGCGTGCCCTAAGGCCACAAGGGAAAGCAACAAAAGCAGGAAAAGCTTGTGGTCACAGCCTGAAGAGGGAGACGCTGTAGATGGAGATGGGAGGAGAGCTGCCTATCACGTCTTAGCGCTCACACGAGGAGAGAGAGACCAATCGCCTGCTAATTCCGAGCAGCAATAATCACTGCTGTTGTGGATGTTTTTAACTGTTTCCAAAGCGACCCGCTGGTGTTGGTAAAGCTGCAGTGTGACGCCAGGACGCGGATTGACTCTAGATTTTAATTAAGGAATATTTCCCTTCCCATCTGTTCCCGCATCTCACAAGATCCACTTAATAACAACAACAATATTTTAACTTAGGTGCCCTCTCTGTTGTGCGTAAAAAAACACTGTAAACACTCTCTGTTTTGATAAAAGGTAATAAGAATTATACTCTTTAAAACTGTTCTCTTAGAAACGGGGAGGGGGGAGGGGGGTCCTGCCTAAAAACTTCCCAAGGCCTTTTATATTTTAATTACTGATTATTTTGCCTCGGGCTCAGGACGTGGATGCTCTGCGCGACCGAGGGGCCGATGAAGGCCGCTTGTCGCACGTCAGGTGAGAGGGGGGGGGGGGGGGGGGGGGGGGAACTGCGAGAGACCTGGGAAAAAAAGGAGGAGGGATGAATAGGAAGGCCACCGGGCATCGAGAAAGAGCGCTTTTGTGTCAATTAACCGAGTGATTCCTTGCGTAATTGTGGGGTTCAGTCTCATTCTGGGGGTTTACATCGCCAATCTGAAGTGAATGCCAGCCAGGAGGATGGATTTAAAGGTGGGGAGGGGGGGCGAGCTGGATCACAGGAAGACAGGTAATGGTCTTGACGCGGGCCTGGAGTGGAATATGAGCCGCTTAACCCGTTTCCTCTGATGGGCGCTTGATCAAAAAGGGCATTTATGAAAGCTTTTGGAGTGAAAGTTGAGTGGAGTGTCTTGGTTCTATGGATGAACTTGTGCATCTCTCACGCGGTTGAGTTTTATACATGTTGCAACTGCGAGCACCAGTTGCACCATAGACGGTCTAATATCGCACGGGCTCAAGGAAGGGCAACAGTGGCTGGAGCTTTTACCGGGGGCTGCGCGGGGGAGAGACGGGCGCGCGGTACCAGATGCGCACTGATGTCCCGGACAGGAGCCAGTCCATCTGCCGCCTGACGAGGCAGGGAGCGAGGGGAAAGGCCCCGGAAGCCCCGCAGCCCAGAGGCGAGAATTTAGAGCAGCCCCAAAGGTTTCTGAGAGATGAAGCCTGTTAGACACTTTTTTTATGGCCAAAAAAAAAAAAAAAAAAAAAGAGGAGACAGGCTTTCCATGCGTAATTTGAGATTTATAAGCGTGAAGGGAAACATAACAACTACTGTTTACGGTTGAATAAGAGGAACCTCAAACACAACCAAATCCATACCAAATGACTGTAAAAACGCGTGGCTTGAATATACAGCAAACAGCTAAAATAACTTATATATTGACATTTCACGTTTAATAACTCAATAATACACAACTTTGTCAGTTATAGTGATAAGTAGGCTGATCATAATGGATCAATATAATCTCTGGCACATTATAATAATCCCGGTAATTCAGCCTTGGTTTACTCATGATATCTTAAATGCGCTTTGTACATAACAGCACTGTTTGCTTTTGACCCAATTTAACGAGATTTAGAGCGAGCTCGTGCAAAGATCCCCCCCCCCAAAAAAAAACTCTTGTGTCTTGGTGTTAAACAGAACTAATGCGAAAATCCCAATCCAAGATCTAATCCAGACTTAAAATGCCGGTTTGCGGGAGACACAAGGCGGATGTCAGATCTTTTTAGTCTCTCCTCGTGAGCTTCCTCTGCGCGCCGACTGGTTTAATGGTGGGCCACACTTTATTTATAATAGATCAGTCCATAGCCTGCAGTCATGTGGCCTATTGCTACCACAGTAAACAGAGCGCCTGTGATAGGCTTTCAGTTGCGCTTCAACACTGCGGCGCGCGGGGTGATCGCATGTGATGACGCGTTTAGTGCAAGCCGGGGGTATCTGTGCCGGGCTATAATGAGCCTATGGACATGCATAATATTGTTTACCGAGACACTTTATTAGGAGCTAACAGCGCACAATGCTGTCTGCTAACCCAGGCTGCGTGTGCGCGTCTAGTGCGCATGTGTTGGCCTTGTTTAAGTCTGAGTCTGTTGTGGCTGTTGTGTCCGTTAAGTCGCTCCGTCTTTGGCCCTTTTTTTTTTTTTTTCTTTATGGACAAGTCTGCAACTTCTTCAGCCAAAATAATAACGACTGGCATAATGGAGAGGCCGGCTTGACTTAAGCAGCAAACGCACCATACACACAGCGAAAAGCAATTAAGAAAATGGCTACTGTGACCTAGATATGGATGCGCCTCGGAAAAGAAAGCACAGGTTAATATGCTAATATGGATCTGCTAATTGTAGGGATTTACTTGTCGGTTTGACGGGGAAGAGGGGGTGGGGGGGATAGAGGAGAGGGGAGGGGCCCCGGGGCGTCAGTGGCTTGTTTAAGCCTTCAAGATCTGCAGAAAATTAATTTGTGTCCGATGCGGTGCGTGAGGTGAGCAGGAAACAGGTGGTCGCTCTTTGGGATGCAAGATATGAAAACAAGTGTAATGCCTGTTTGTGTGTTTGAATGTACATTTCTTTTAATGAAATGAAACATGTATCCCAAGATGACCCTATACTTATGTGTACATCAATAGACTATACAAACATGTAATTACGAATGATTTCCACCAATTCAACCTCAAAATCATGTTTATTAATAGGCTTTTGAGAAGAAGTATTTCCACAAAACGATATGGAAAAAAGAGTGCATTTTGAATTTAGACGAACACCGATTTATTTCCTGTGAGCATTTGGTTTTGGTCAGCTAATCTGGAATGATTTAATCGAAGGGGCATGGTCAAACAAATTCTTCATAGAGTTATATGGTTTTATTCCAATCCTATGGCTTTTACGCATCATTGGTTCACCCCCCTTTTGCGCGTAATGGACATACTTTGACGCTTTCCCCCATACCTTTAAAGCCTAAAAGTATTCCCCCCCAAACGCACCTCGATACTTGGCAAGTGCACACATCATATTAATTATTACCGCCCCAGGGTGACACCCCCATCTCACCCACAGCCGCAGGACATAGTGTGGCTACTTCAAGGCCTTCCACCGGCTCTCCTGGAAACAATAACACAAACCAAAACATCCCCCTTTAAAAAAAAAAAAATGCACACTCACTGTGTGTGTATATATATAGCCCCCTTCATACCTGTGACAATGTAAAGAGCGAGGCCACTACCAGCAACAACAACGGGTATCATCGCCAGTTTGTGCTGCCAATTAGCGCTTTTAATTGTTGTTCTTTTGTTGCACTAATTACTCGCCGAAGTCAAACCGGGGGGCAGTGGTGGCCCTAGTATGGCGCAGACACGTGTCATATGGCTGCGCAAACCAAGGGGAAGAAAAGGCCAATCTGCCGCCAACGGACGGGACAACCAGCAGCATATTGTTACGTATAATCCTTTTTTACGCCATTACGCAGGCAGGCAGCGGTATTAATCAAAACAAGCCTTATGCGTAACGGGGGATCACAGCTTCACGTCTGCGTCGCTAAAAACATGTCCTTAAAAAAACAAAAAAAACAACATAGCGACTTTTCAAACCGATCAATTAAAGTTAAGGCTTTACTGTTACACAAGCTCAACTCATGCGTAGAAAAAATTGATCTGTCAAAAAAAAAAAAAAAGGAAAAAAAAACTTACTAACTTCTGCAGCTGTCTCCTGTGCGTGCGTGAGTGTGCGTCCAAGAGCAGATCGATGTTCATTAACTTTTCTTACATAGAGATCACACACACACGCACACAAGCAGAATAAAAAAAAAAAAAAGTCTTCATGGACTCGCTTCCCCCGGTCGTGTTTTTTGACTGAAAGGGCAAAATGTTCTTTCCAAATTTTCATCATCAAGCTTTTCCAATGTGTTATTTTTATTATTATTATTCCTAGTTGCAAAAGGCGTTTCAGAAATTTAAAGTAGTTGTGTCCGTTTGTTGTTGCGTCTAAATAAAATGGGAAAGCACAGTGTTTGTTTTGTTTTTGTACTTTCCTGTCAGATGTTGATATAAGTGTTACAGAATGGACTTTATAGGCGATGTGCTGTGATTGGGCCGGACATGGCTGCAGGCTCTATATTAAACCACTGTATAGTCATTGTGGTGAGTTCACTGCCAGGAGTCAAGTGGGTATTTTTGAGCTCTGTGGCATTGTTTTTGCAGACAACCTTAATAGTGTGTGATAAATGTAACCCCACCCCCCAAATAAACAAATACATAAATAAATGAGTGAAATGTTGTTTTGCTTTTATAGTGTAGAATTATTAAAACCTATATCGTTTCATTCACGCTTTAGTGATTTGTTTATAAATGTATAGGACTGGAATGAAGAAATCCAGAATGTGACCTCAAGAGAACTATTTCGGAGTTGACAAGTAACCAAGAAAGTAACCAAGTAACCAAGAAAATAAGGATTTCGGTTTTCCCATTTAAAGTCAAATGGATACACGATTTGATTTTAGGCGCAATAAGATAGCAGATAATTTTACTTACCTATTCAAATTAAGGTCCATGATTATCATTTCAAGAAAGTTGTTTTTAGATTATTTTTTGGATAAATGCTTTTTCTGGTATATACATGAATGGTTTTTACCCAATTCAGACATAATTGAGTCCAGTTTTGATCAGGTTTGATCTTTATGGAAGCGCAGTGACACTTTGGAAAGACAAATTGCAGTGCTCAGTGGCCCACTCGTTCATTGTGGTCTGGATATTTACAACAATTTAACGTCACCTATGTAATTATGTAGTAGTAAACAAAGTAAACCATGTTGTCCTAATACAGCTAAGAAGTCAATTATATCAGATTAATCTGTACTTACATGGCTCCAAGTGGATTCATGTGCAATACCTTGATCATCTGTATAGCTTTTTTCCGTGGTCTTTTTTATAGTTTCATCACTGCTCATAAACATTTATAACATAACTTGCATAGTGGGATTTTTATGTTTGCAAAAATATACTTTTCACAGTCTTCCACAGGCTTCATGTAAACCCAAGTTTTGTTTTTTTATCCTCCGTATTTCATTTTTTATCTAACCATCCTTATGTTACAAGGTGTTATCTTGTATTCGGATGCTCTACAAGATTATTTCAAGGACATTTGAACTTTCAGACATTTAAATACAAAACCAAAGATGCCTCACATGGCTTTGTCATTTCTCTGCAACTTCACTGAACTTTTTTTTGTGTGCTAATATTATAGTGATGTTCTGTACTGTGAAAAGTAAATCACTGATCGATACTGCTTTTGGTTCTTCTGTACGATGCCAGTTTTTTTTTTTAATAAACTGGATTCTGTTTAAACGCTGTGCCTTGGTGGATCTGTAATGCTTTTTATTCTATCATACAGGTGGTTATATAACACCTCTTTTAATTTTGTCCACACATTCAACACAATGTAAGGTAAGACACATAAGCAAACGTCACTGGGTTTGAATAATCTGTGTTGTTCCTGTCCCGGCCAGCAGAGTGCGCCTGTCTGGAGGTGCAGCCAGAGGGGGTATTAACACCAGGTCATGGCGATAAACAGGCGCCCTCACTTTGTACCAGCTCCGCAGTCTCCTCTCTCTCTCTGTGTCTCTCTTTCTCACTCATGGAGGAGGAGAAAAGGGCGAGGCAGGTTCAATGGCTTTGATCGCGTAATCCAAGTGTAATCGCAGTAATCTTGATGTAATGTATGGATATGAGAGGGACAACGGGCCGGTAATGTACACGGGATTATCCAGATGAAGAGGCCGACACTGACACCGCTGCAGGGAAATCTTTAACTATCAAACGGAGCACGCTTTCCTAAAGACTCTCAGTCCAAATGCAATTTACTAGGCTAATGCACATTTGTGTATTGTCAACTCACAGAAGATGTATCTCATTAAGCTTCTATTTCTCTGTTTTGTTTGAAATATGCAGTAAGAATATACACTTCTCGACAAGATGTTTTGTAATCCATGTAGTTGCTGGTTTGTTTGTTTTTTCACCATAGAAACACTTATATGTGGTAGTTGAATAGAGGTTTATTTGCAGTATTGTGAGAGCAAATTGGTGAAGTAGTAGTAGCAGTAGTCGTACAAATTGTGGCACCATTTAAGGCACCATCAGCAGACGAGGTTCGCCGTGAGCACTGTTTTACTGATGAAAAGTTGGCAGAACAGTAATGCTTCACAACAAGAAGGTCTGGAGCTTGATCCCTGGACCGTAAGCTGTCTGTCTTTCTGGCGTTTGCTTGTGCCTTCCTCACGTCGGGACGGTTTCCTTCAAAAATCCGACAGTTAACGAATCCTGCATGAAGTGCTGCCCGTCGCTGCCTCGAGCGGTTGGTTGTAAAAGTGGGACCGGTTGCTCAAGTTGGTGGGACATGGAGGTTCACTTTCAAGGTGTGACTTTGGAGTAAAGATTTGTGTATAAGTGATCTCCGATAGATAAAGGCTCCTATGACGCCAAAACACTCACGTAATTAATCCAGAAAGTGGGATTGCTTTGAGACAGGTGAAATGGCTGCAACCAAAAGAGGGACAGGAGGTCACTCTATCTGTTATTCTTTTGACAGGCTGCTTTCAAGGATGGGGCTGGACCGGTTGCAGTTAAGGGCATGTCAAACAATACAACAATCTCAAATAGAATGTAAAGTAATGCAGTAATTTGCCTAAACACTCAACAAAATGCATTGTCTTTCTCCGTGTCAGTGACACTATTGATGTTGTTCACCCTGTATTGCCAGTGCATATCAGGCTTGGCCATCTTATGAGGGCCGTATTTAAGGGCTAGGTGTGCCGCATTTGGCCCTTGAGCCTTAGTTTTCCCACCTCTGGGTCTAAGGTGTACTAGAACCTCCCCAAGATGATTTTGAAAAAAACGATTCCTCACAACCAAGATCAAATACCTGTTTAAATTCTCTAAATATGATGAAAATACTGTCATGTCCTTTAAATTTTCCCTGGGGTGCGCCCCCACATCCCCCTGTTCCCCCCACTCATATATGTTGTCAAATGTTCCCGTATTCTAATGCCCTCATACTTACCCTCACATGTTCTGCCAGTCTTCCCTGTCAGGCCACCATTAGCCCCATTGATTTCCCCCTGCTGTCTGACTCACAGCCCTGTCTCCAAAGCTTTTGTTTACTTTCAGATGCAGCGGAGAGGCAGCGAGCGCTATGCAAGGCAAGACAAACCTGCCGACAGAACAACAAACAGCGGGCCCAAACCGGAGTTGAAAGATGGTCAATTATAAGAGACTTCCTTGGGCTTTTGAGCCTTTTTGAGCTACCATACCGTGTTGCCTTAAGTCGCTGGAAATCCTGTTTACAATCAGCGTGGATGTAGCGTACCTTTCTACCGCTACCACTCGAGATCATAGGCTGGGGGAAGCTTTATGGCGAAGGCAATTTAAATAACACAACCGCATGCACCGCAACAACACGGTGCACGAGGGGGGTGAAACTGTATGGGAAAAAGGAAGCTGCGTATATATCTGACTGCTGTGTAATTACCGGGGAGTGCTCCTTTTGCTGTGTGCACAATGATCTCATTTAAAGAGTGCAAGCCATCAAAAGCATGCCAGCACACACACACACACACACACACACACACACACACACACACACACACACACACGTACGGCGCGCAAACCTTTTCAAACAGATGCAGGGAAGTAAACAGGAGCCCCTACCAAAGCCGCTGGGAATTTTACTATTCCACAGTATTCCACGTTGCGTTCCCATTCTGGCTCTTTTTTTTTTTTTTTTTTCCCTCTCCGTTTTTCCCGCTCACTCCCATCTCTTCCTCCTTTGTCTGCCTGATTATGCGCTGGATCCCTGGGTGCGCTCCTGACTGAGATCATCCACCTGTCAATCAGATTTTTTTCTTTTCCCCTCTTTTTTTTCCCTCTTTTTTTTCATACGCACACCGTTCCACCAGTGATATTGATACAGAGAAAATATTAATGACTTCACTCACCTGCAATACACTCGCGGAGCTTGCACTTCCAAAAAAAAAAAGAAAAAAAAAAAAAACACACACAGGGCCCATGCAATTCATCAAGCAAGGCACACTTGGCGAGTGGAAACTTCCCAAGGAAAAAAAAAAAAAACAAGAAAAAAAAAAACATGGTGAAATAACATATGCTTTTGCTTTGGTTTGGAATACATCAAGGAATGCAACACGTAAGACACTACGTCAATGAATATGAATGGGGCAGAGTAGTATTTCAGTGCTTCAATAATAAAACCGGCTATACAGAAGTTGAGGCACAAGTCGGTGTAAACTCTGTGCCGCTCCCAGGCCTGGATAAATACGTAGTTTTGTGTCAGGAAGGACATCTGATGCGAAGCTCTATGCCGACTCAGAATGCATGTCACAGCGTGCCATAGAAGGCAGAGGATTAGGGGCGCAGTAAAGATGTACAGTTTTCACTAAATCCACTTGGAGGGCAGTAACCATGGTGACACACTGTAAATACTGTATATAATAACTGCTTGCAGATAAAGTAATGGACATTTCAATAACAATAATGGCTTACACTTGGGGCAATTCCAGAAAAAACAAGCTAACACCACTATCGCTTGCTTCTGAGTCAGTTCTTTAGGACGAAAGTGTGCAACAACAAAGCCCTGAACTTTTGCTTAACTTGGCCAAACAGTGTTCAGACAGTGCAGGAACATTAGTCTGCTAAGCTCAGGTGTGGCAAGTTTATTTGTAATTCAAAGTGCTTCACAGTTACAAACAATAAGAAGGCAGATCAAATGAATCCATAAAACATCAACATAATCATTAATTAATTACATTAAAAGTAGAGATTGCAGATGAAAAAGTGTTCAGAGTCATATGTGCAGCTAAAAAGAACGTATTTCAGCCTGGATTTGAACAGTGTCACAGCTGAGGCCTGTCTCACATCTTCTTCTTTAAAGACTTTAGCTGCTTAATGCTGAAACACAGACTCATCGTGTTTAGTCCTGACTCTGGGAACCAGAGCCGAGATGGTTCATATGTATGAGCTGTACTTTGGTGCTAAACCGTGTAGAGACACAAGTAGAGCAGCAGTAGCCCAGAGCAGAGACCTGAGCACTGGACTAATGTGATTGTATTTCCTGGTTCTGGCCCATAAGAAAGTTGCATGAAAACTAGTGTTAGCGCCGACTATCCCAATATTTATTTATTTAGGTCATGGCATCCGATGTTAACTAGGACGATGTGTGGAATCACTTCAATTTATTTTATTTTCATTGGCTGAGAAAACATGTTGGATAGGGCGTTACATCTTTTACTATTTTGTCTCACTCGCTCATCACTCTAGCTGTTTTCTCATACGGCGAGTAGGGGTCGATGTGCTTAACTAAAGATGAAGTCCAAACACTCGCGCAGTATTTTTTATTCAGGAAGTGGAGGTCTTCTGTGTTGCTGTGCTGGTTGTTTGCGCTCACATTATTCTGAAGGCTCCTCAAAGTGCATGGCAGTTTCAGCTGGCGTGGGCCCTTTAGCCTATATATCTAACTTGCTACTGTTTCAAGTTTATTTATTTTTCTTTTCTCGGCTGTTCTCTTTGTATTTAACAGGAGTCGTCACGGCAAGACGTGATGGATTTTTACACAGCTGGAAGGGAGCTGTGTCAAACCTCGGCCAAGAACATAACCGTTGTGTTCGCGAGCAAGACTTCAGTCATAGTAATGACACTGTACAGTAGTTTTGACGGGGCGGGGCGGCATCCTGCAAAGGAACCTGACAATTTATGTTATGACTGAATTGCTTTTCCAACCATATAGACAAATGAATAAGATTATGGATTCAGCTAGCAAAACTAGTTCTGCAAGATGTTTTTATATGTAAAAAAAAAATGGGTCAAAGGCAGGTCCTTGGAATCTGCACTGTGGTCACTCACTGCTCCTTGCCCCAGTGGCCCTCAAGGATGGTTTAGTTCATATTATTTATTATTTATTGATTTATTTTTGTAATTACCATTCATTACAGATTATCATGGCTCCGCATCCCTGGCAAGTGGTAAAACCCAATGTGGCCTTTTGCACAAAAATGTTTGCCCATGACCACAAAAGAATTGTCTGATTATTTTCTCACAATGTGGCTCTACTACGCCATATTATTATCACACAGGCACTACTCTTGTCAAATGAAAGGACTTTGAGCCTAAATAGTCCTAATTCTTAACAAATAATGCCCTTCTAGTGTTTCCTGGCCCCATGCTCTCCACCTGAGATTGTGACCTCGAATCATCACTCTTCTAGATAGTGCATGTTTCCCCTTCAGTCCGGGCCGCTCCCTCACCCAGGCTGAATAATAGGCCCGCTGGAGTGATGTGTATATTGCGATTCCACTTGCACATTGTTGGTGTCAGTTTGTGCGGGCAGGTAGGTATTATCTTGTCCATCCAGCTCATTTCATTCGCCCCATCACTCCGCCTGACGTCCCGGGCCGTAGCCTTGTGTGCTCTGAGGTTACCATGGCAACCCCCCCGGTCTCATGGCTGCCAAAAGCGCACACACACACGCGCGCGCACACTTCCTTCCGCTGCCGATGTCTCTCCTCCTGCATACATATTGGCGAGCTACAGGTGCCCATAGTAAGCACCGTCCGCTTACCTGATTTTGATTGACGCGCTCGGGAGGCAGGAAGCAGCCCGGATCACAATTAGTGATGCAGCTAATTTCCCACAATGCCCTGCAGCCACGGGGCGACCCATGGCGGCCCGTAACCGGGTCATCAATATTCAGGAGACGGAGAGTATGAATATATGCAAATGAGACGGCAAAGTCCAGGTGAAGAGGAGCCGGCGGACCAATCGGAGCCGGCGGTCGGCTTGACAAACCAGGAAGTGGCATCTCGGGGCATCAAAGGGAGGATGATTAGCATTAACTTAGCATGGCACGCCGTCTTAATGTAGGCAGAGATCTAAATTAAGTGCAACCACAGCATGAGCAATTAGTCCAAGATGTGCTCTTAATTCAGTGATGTTTGAAGAGGAAGAAGAAAAAAAAATGCTTTCAAGTTAGAGTTTCCACTTGCACTGAACCAGTATTTCAAATGAGTGCAGCGCTATCAAAGTCAATGTGCTCGATGTGGATAAATCTGGGAGCGCATCTGACAAAAAAAAACTTATTATGACACACATTATAAAGCAACAAAACTAAACCACATATACAACAGTCCAACAAGTATTGCTTTTTTGTGTGTGTTGTGGATTGATAGGGGAACATTTGACTTTATCTTGACCACTAGTATCAACAAAAACAAGAACAGTGTTTTTGTGCATGGACTGTTGTTGATTGTGTTCATTGGCCACAGACTAATACATTTACTGACACAATGTACTGCCCATAGCCCTGGAGAACATGCTAACTCCACATCAAAAAGCCCCGGACAGCCCATGGATTGAAACTGGGACCGTCTTGTTGTTCTTATTGTGGGGTTGACTTCAAAGTTGAATGAGCGTTGTATAAAAGTCTTGGTCTGATGTTTTGTCGAACAGAAAGGCCTATAAGATCAGTGCATGTGGATGCCCTATATCTTTAGAGTCAAGAGAGATAAATTTTGACACCCATTGGGTCCAGGGACAGCATTAAAGGAAGTTGCCTGGTTGATAATACAAATAGACATTTATAGAAAAAACATTATTGTTCTGTTTTCTGGATCTAGATGACAAATATTTGACTATAGGCAGTGTTGTTTTTTAACAAAATCATTGTGTTGATTCACCTTTTTTTTCCAAAGACAAGCTAAAAATAGCTCTTTGGTGACTAAAGCATGACGAGACGTTTATGAGATAACGTTGACGAGACTTATCTTTTCTCAGGACAGTTTTTCCCCAGTTAAATACAGTAGCGTATGAATGAAGAAAGCTTGTTTATATACGAATGTGCAGACGGCGCTGTTACCTTATGGAGGTGGAAGCGACCACGCTCTTCCACGGGCACACACAAAGACCAGACAGGTACGTATCAACTCGTCTAAGCTCAGGTAAGAACATATCTCAGTATGGAAAAAACGGTGGCCTGTTCCTTTAATAAAAAATCACAAAGCGATGATCAAAGGATGAGGAGAGCGGCCACTTTTGGGAAAACACTATTGCATTTTGGGCTGTACTCTTTAGTTTTGTTTAGTTTGTTTAGTTTAGTTAATTTTGGTAGGGAACAAGTCACACCGGATTGTAGCGCTGGGCTTATTTCCATCTGTCGTCCCCCATGCGCCCTCTCAAACACACTCTCATTCATCTGAGCCTATTGTACATGTTTTTAGTGGTAGGGGAAACCGGAGTACCGGGAGGAAATCGCAAACAGAACATGCAAACTCCACACAGAAAGGACCTGGGACCTTCTAGCTGTACTAACGTGCCACCCTGTCTGTCAAACGTTTAGTATAGGCGCAACCTTCATCCCAATTTCCAATACTTATTTTCAGTATCCGCCTAAATTCATTTGCTGAAATAGGCAATTGATACTTCATTACTTTTTTTTTAATAGTGAAACTGACTAAAACCTAACTATGACCTGAGTTTTCAGGTCACAATGACTAAAATGTGACTAAAAAAGAAAACAACTTTTTTGTCTGAAACACCAAGACTGAAATTGAGAAGGCTGCCAAAAAGAACACTGAGTATTGAAAAAGGTACTGTTCAGGTATTCAAGTATAATCCAAGTATCATTAAAGTACAGGTAAAGGAAAAACAATGGACTGTACCCAGCCTTAGTCATAATGTTGTGCCCAAACTATTCAAAATAGTGTGTGCTACTGAAAAACCTTGGCTAATCAACCTGAAGCTTTTACTTTAAAACCGTAAAAGTTTCCCTTTTTTCAGAAAATAATTGTTATTGTGCATGTTTTAGGCCGATGCAAGAAACCGGAGCACGTGTACTCGAAGACCATGTGGAGAAGGTGAAGAGAAAGAAAGACCCCACAATGTTCGGGAATCAAACTTGCCACCTTCTTGCTACGAGGTAAGCTCTAACCACTATGCCACCTTTGCTACCTGCAAGACAGCGTTTTTGGCATCTGCGCACCTCTTTTGATCTGGCGTCTGAACGCATCACCCGCAGTTCTCAAATAGGACTATTAATCTTTCTACACTGGCTGCCCGTGTTTGGCCGCCCTGCACTGGCCATCATTACTGTATATACCCGCAGTAGTCCGTGCTTTTGGGGAGACCCTTACCTCGGCCCGGGCAGAGCTGTATACTTCTTTATTCTCGTGTTGTAAAAAAGACGCTTTGAACGTAAAATCTTCAAAGCGCGGGGTAGACAGCCAGCTGTCAGTCACACCGGCCAATCATCCCCCACACAGTATGTAACAGGACAGTAGGCACTTTCACCGCCGCTGTATGGAGAGGTGAACCATAAGTCAATGAGTGTAACTGTAATATAGAAATACTAGTAATGCTTTGGATCGATTGATTGATATATGGATGAAAAGAGGTAGCATGATTATTGCTTAGGGATTGGCTATAGACACGTCGTTTAAAAAGCCAGATAATTGCAATTTGCCATAGATTTAGCCACAATGTGATTAAAATCTTATTAACCACACCCCCTTCCAGTCCATTTGTGCAACACATCACGTTTATTTGAGTGTAATTGTTGTATGGGAGGGTATACTATGGAGGCCCCTGGATGGGCCCAAAGCCAACGCTGGAGTATTCGGGGCTCACGAGGAGCAACTCGGGAGCAGAGTTCAGATGGTTTACTGCTGCCTCGGTATATGGGTGTGTGTGTGTGTGTGTGTATGTAGGTGTTATTGAGAAGCAGGGCTTTCCCCAGAGACATCTTCCATTAATTGTGAAGTGAAGGAGCCTGAGGGCGACACCGGGGACCTCCATTAAACACAGACAGGCAACTGACAAGCTCTCTCTCTTTCCTACCTCTGCCTACCTCTGTCTCTCTCTCTATCTCTCCCTCTTTCTCTGCCCCCCCTCCTTCTCATTTATCTTCTAAAATTCAAATTCACATTCAAATTTAAACAAGGCTCATTGCCATGAAAGGAGCAACCTTCCTAATGTTCACAAAGCAAGAACAACACACAAAAGAAAATAGTTCTGTTGATTCGGGGGAAGGCTGCAAACAAGGGGTAGATCACCTAAATGCAGCGTGCATGCATAAAACATCTGATTTTTGCAAATTTCCAAGGTGCAATTACAATTGTTAAACAGGCTTTGTTGTGCCGGAATCTGAATCTGTTTTTGTCTTTGACTTTATGAGCGGAGTTGGGCGCGGGTTGTTAATTTACTTTGCCACACTTTTAACTCGGGGCTAATTATACTTGTAAAGCATCTCACTATTTTTTAAAAAACGCACTTTTCACAGCTCATTTCGGTCCGCCATGCATGTGCGGATAAGTCTGGCGATGGAAACTTCAGTCCAAACTTGCTAATAGGGGCGTGTGGCATCCTGGGAGAGCAGCGCCCGTACCGTATGCTGTGGGTGCTTTGGGTGCCTTCTGTAGCCCGGCCCGTGTGTCCCATATGAACTTATTTCCAGAGAAGGATAATTATGGCAGGTACAACGCCTCAGGACCAGCTACCGATTCCCAAAAGGACCTCGGCACGCGGACTCGGAATGTTGAGTCCGAACACTGCGAGTCAGCTACATCTCCTCCATCTCATCTCGGTTCATATCCTCGGTGGCTTTCCCAATTCCCACTTGTGATATGGCTAATTTTAAAGAAAAAAACTCGCCTACAATGCTCAGGCCCATTTCTTCCCTTCTTTTTTTTTATATGGCAGTGTGTCTCACCGGCCACTAGAGGGAGCAGCAGACGTGTTAAAATGTCAGTCCTTACTCACCCCCCTGCCTTGACTTTGACCGTCTCTTACCAGCAGTGAATGTCCAGGCATAGCGCTCTAGGCAAATGCCAATGAACGTAATGGAGTCCACCTTACCTGTGATTATCAATAAACAGAAGTTCACGCACACACTCGAGGACTATGCTGCTACTACCACAACTACACACCATGCATGCACAAAGTACACAAAGATACACACGCCGCAGCAGATGTTGCAGATTAGTGTGTGTCTATGGCTGTGTGTGTGTGTGTGTGTTTGCGTGCGTGTGTGTGTGTGTGTGTGTGTAGCATAGCCTCGGGCACTCTTCAACAATGCATTATTCCTGAGTGCACCGGTTAAGAGGGGCACTCCGTCTCCATGGAAACCGCCCCAGCTTGATGTAAACTTGGGGGTAGGAGAATAAAAGTGAAAGCAATTGCCCCCACCACAGTAACTACAATAGCCTTTAGGATTGATGAGTGAGACAATGGGAGATGATCATAACAAACAATGCCAGGGGAAGTTGGGGAGAAAATTCAGCGAAAGGTCAAGTTGGATTTGCGCAAAAAGAGACTGATATTGATGGATTTCTTAATTTTGTATTATTTCAAAATTTTTGATTAGTGACCGTTGGATGGATCGCATGGTTAAAAAAAATTGCAACCATATAAAACTTGTGGACAGGGCAAAAAAAAACATTCAAAAATGAAGAGTTTGCCATTGCACTTGTTATGAATGGGCATGCATTAAAAAGCTAAATCACCTGTCAACATTTCTTAAAAGTTAAAACTTAAAAATAACGACTCATATTTTCCACCTGTGGCCATGCTTTTGCGAGACATTGTTGATTTTGGGGTCAATTTCAAGATTTCATTTCTGGCTGTTGCTGCATTGTTTACCTACTGGCGCCCCATGGGCAGACCACAATTGCCCCGCAATTCCACATGTTTCCCCCTCAATTGTGTGTCTGTCGCCCCACAACATTTCATTAGCTTCTCGTCTGAGTGTGTGTGCATGTGTGTGTTTTTCACTCCCATAGACTCCAACCAGCCTGCCCTGCTGCTTTCCATGTCCTGCACCCCGTCTAGATAAAGGGGCATTATCATCTGAGGAGCACACAAGCAGAAAAGGCGGAACGACGGCGGCGGTAATGTTAGTGGCAAGCCTTAAACCCTCTCTCCCCCCCATCTCCATCTCTCCCTTCCTTCCTCCCTTTTTCTCTCACCCTGTCACCCTATCTCTTCCTCTCTCTCTCTCCCTCTCCATTGGAATGGCTGGTGTGTTACTGTACATGTGACAGCTCAGATGAGGACTGGCTGCAGGCAGATGCTTTGCCCAGGGCACATCCACTGGAGCGTCGCGCCGCATTAGTCCCCGACCAACCTGTCACCCCCAGCAAGAGACTGATCGCGGGCGCACGCCTTTAAACACTGCCAACGCGCCGTGTTCTTATGCGCAAAGCTGCTGACAACATAGGCCGAGGTGAGGTTACTTATCGGTGAAAAGTGTGGAGAATCTTTGTAAACATAGCCCATGTGTCATGAACTAAATAGGTGACAATATTTACTTTTAGCCAGAGAGTAAATATGTATATAATAGATATTTTGGAACTGTCAGCCAAATCTGTAATGTCATACTTGATAGTATAAGCTGAGATGAAGATAGTATAGCTTGGATCACAAACAGCTAGTCCATACATGAGCTGTAAACGTAAAGGCCATATACATGATTTTTTTTTTTACAAACAATGAAAGATGGCGTGTTCGCAGTTGTTGTGTCCAAACTCATTCCTAAATTTCTAAACTCATTACTAACTTCCAAGTTCTTCCCAAGAATGAGTTTATCAGCACGTATTACAAGTTGCAGGGTCACCTTTCAGGATTAGGATCACAGAAATGCAAACAAACTCCTAAAAGTTTACTAAATTGATACAAATACTTAACATTTAAATGCACAACATGTTTTTCTATACATTTCTAAGGTTACAATGCTCTGAAGAAGGAGTACACATATTTTTGTTCCACTAATATAAAACATACCTTAAGTGTTGCATTGTTTCATTGTCGCATGCTTCAGTATCCCATATATTTAGTTCGTCTCTCTCTCTAGTGCTCAAAACGCAGGCCCACACTCCAAAACACGTCATACGGAGGAATCCATGTTCTGATGTTGTTGCTCTTCCCAACAGATTTTATTTGAGAAAATGGCCTTTTGGCACTTTGACCAAACTGTAAAGGTTTTAAAGTGCTAAAGAAAAAAAGAGAGAAACCCCCCAAACCCTCAGTGACTCGTTGCAACTTAGGAAAAAATGAAATAGACCATCCTTTTCATATACATGCCCCATAGACTCGATATAAGAACATGGCTGCCTCTACAAACACCCGACACGCCACTCGCCGAATTGAGTCGCCAGCTTGTCACCTATTGACAACCGTCGTGTTCCTAAACGGTGCATCGGCGTGTATTTGTGGCTTTTTTTGTGTGTGTGCCCCGCCGCAGTCCGTCAGTGCTGATATGCCGGCGCGGGCGACTAACCGGAGTTGAGTGGAGTCTTTTGTAGCGCAGGCGAGGCCCTCAGGCACAGCCCCAGACCTAGAACACCCCCCCAACTCCCCACCACCATCACCACTACTGCTACTACTTCTTTCCCCTCCCAACATGCATATATGCCCCTGCAAAAGATGTGATGTGACAACTGCAGCTAAGGGCTAAGGCTCTTTTTTTTCTCCTCCTCCCTACCGTCAGGCAGCGAGATATGGACCGCGGTGTGTGTGTGTGTGTGTGTGTGCGTGTGTGTGTATGTGTGTGTGTGTGTGTGTACGTGTGTGGAGTGGAGGGTGGTGAGGTGTTCGAGAGCAGGGCGGGGTTAGCTTATGGTCTCGTAATGAGGTTTGCTGGGACAGATGTTGGGATTCAGAGTGGAGACATGGCAAGTGATGGTTCATTAGAAAGTCTCTCTCTCTATCTCTTCCCCCTCTCTTGGTTTTCGTCTTGTGTTTTTTTTCTGTCTCTATCACTGCCTCCTCTCGCCTCCACTATGATTTCCGATGCCCCAAGCCACTGACAGAAGCAATTCTTCCCCACTCGGCCGCAATGGTGCATCTCCGATTAACTTTTAATGACTTCAATAGAGCCGCACACACACACACGCGCTGGAATATAAGGCGCCAATCGAGATGGATCAAGCCAGAAGTTTGCTCTTTGACTCAGGCTAATAGTCCGTAATGGAAGTGATCCATCGCAGCAATCACGGGTGAAACATAGGCCGTGTTTTGTGTTTTTGTTTTTTTTAGACTGGAGTGGAGGGCGCAAAAGCAACAGTGCTCAAGGAGTTGCCTCAGCTAAATTTCAATCGTCTACATCAGGACCGAAAGCAGATAAACTTTTACTTAGCCAGGTGCTATATTGCAAGTACTACTTAAAATTAGTCTGCTGGTATTTTAAGGCTGTGTTGTTCCTGATTTAACATTAGAAACCTAGCACATTATAAGTGCCGCAAATCGTACACGTAAATGGGTTTGAGGCTCGTTGCATTTAAGAGAGATGCAAATCTCAACTGGCCCGGATTTGGACACGGATTTACACACATGCATGTGGGTCAATCCGTAAAAGTGTTTGGTGCATTTTCTTGATTATGAGCTGCGCCAAAGCCCTCCATACACTTGTCATGAGCATAGACAGTGGAATAATGATGGACCGAGGGAAGGTTAGCTTCCTCCATATCATTCAGTGCGGGCTAACTGAAGCTCGTTCATGCTAGCAATTTGGCTGCCTACTCCTATATTTAGAATAGGGCAAAACGTGGAAGTAAAAAATGACATGCCTATGTTCAATAATGACTTATAGTGGGGCAAAAAAGTTTAAATGAAAAGTACAGTTAGGAACTTCCAGAACCTGCACCCATTTCCTATTAGCCTTCAGCAGCTAATAGTGAGACAATGTCACGTGCTATTTTTTTCACGGTCTATGGTCCTGAGCCTAAACAGTTGTTACCAATATAATGGTGCGTTCCAGGTAACTGGTAACTTGTATTTTTCACACTTCAAAATTTTCGACTTACAACATCAGAGCGTTCCAGCTGAATAAACTCTTATGTAAACAAAACGGCTAATGCTACAGCAGTTAGCTAATAAGACGCTAATGTTATAGGTGCTTTTCTCCACACAAGGCTTTGACCAAAAATGACGTACAGTTCACTTGTGCAGCGGTTTTGTTAAAGTTTTATCATTAGCTGCACTCTTCCACTAGGGGCCGCCATTGCAATCTTCCACTCCTCCGAACTTGGAGCATTCTGGTCATCTCCGAGTTTTAAGCTGTAATAACCACTTCTATAAACGTTCCAAGTCACCTGGAACGCACCATAAGATAAGAAAAAGGGACATTTTCTTTTTATAATGCTTTATTTTTAACACGGTTGAAATTGAAAGTATGCCAGAAATAACACTCTTACTCAATTTCTCGTGATCTAAATTTTTGGTGCAGCAACCGGGCAGTGACCCACCTCCAGATTCGAGCCAGGAGAAAACCCACACAAACGTGGGGAATCCAAAAAGCGCTGCACTGATCGGGAATCAAGCCTGACCCCTAATGTTTTGCTCTCAAACAAAAAAGATTAAGAGCTGCGAAACGTTCCTCTCAAACTCACTCCTTTTTCAAAAGGCGGATGATTGACAGTGAATTTATATAGTGGCAAAAATATTGTCTTATCAACTCTCGTTTTGTTGAGTTGAATTGTTATGTGCAATCCAAAAGGGTAATGTGGGATCTTACCGTTCCCCAAAACACACAAGCTGCAGACAATTTTACACATTTACACCATAAAACAAGACTGACATTTGTTTTTCCCGAATCGCAAAGATCCCTTTCAGAGACAATCTTGCTCCTATCAATCATCATTGTACTCCTCACGTTCTGATAACACTTTTTTCTTTTTTTGCGTGTTAAAGCCGGCTCCCACATCTGCTGTTGTTTCTTCCTGGGGGCAGAACATAAAAAAAGACACATAATCATAAAGCCGCTCGTAAAAGAATGAAAACTAAACAAATGAAGAGGGATATTGGCCATTAAAATGAAAAATGTCCTTATGAAGTTTGGCGGCGGCTGTCTCCCTGGCGCGCTCGTACCTGCTGAATAGGCAGACAAGTGTATTGATGAGTTCAGCCATTTTGTTTTTTCTCGGGGCAAAACTCTCCCTTTCATGTTTGCGATCAGAAAGGAGGAAAACAGCGATGAATTAAACATGCCGTCGTCGTGATCGCTCCGCCGGATCCATACCTTGCGAGATGTACTGTATGTGTGTGTGTTGATAGATGTTTTTTTTGAAGAGTTTGGCCTAATGTCTCTGCCGCCGCGCTATGACCAACAGGTTGTGCGAGCAGACAGGGGCTTGTCTCGTCTAACAGGTTGTTTACAGTAGAATGAGGACGAAGGAGTTATTTTGGCATTTGTTTACTGTGGTGTGTTGCTGAGCTTTAAAACGTCATTCATTTGTCTCCATAAATAAATAACTCTTTAAAGATGACCTTGATTGCTATATTCCCTATTAAATCCATTTGCTCAGCGCAGCATCGACGCTGCCGGGCTTCGAGCACTAACGTTTCCCCGTTCAATACACTATTTAAAGTGTGTCCCGGTTGAAATATTGCACACACGGCTTTACCTTGACACGTCAGATTATGTCAGACGGTTTGACGCTTCATGCTTTTTGTTGTGTATGTGCTAATGAGGCTTAGGGGCTGTCACTGCTGTCACTCTCCGCCCGTCCTCAAGGCCTCGGTCTGCCTGCTCTCAGGTTGATGCACGCCAGAGGTTAGCCGATACCCGATACAGGGGGCAGGCTTCCAAAGAGCAGTCACGGAGAAGTTCGTCACGTGATCTTCGGGTTAGTGGAGGGCAGGGATGTTTCTGAAATTGTTGACAGCCGCCGAACGTGATTGTTTTGTCGATTCAGTCGGCTACGTAAGTCTTGACGGGTTTGAAATGTAAACAGGCCTTGGTATTATTGCTACATTGTGATGTTTGCTAAATTGTCAGTTCACTTTCGCTCACAGAGAAGCCATTGAGGATTTGGCCAGTCTTTGTTTTCCTGCGGAAATTCACGAGATATTAACCTCTTAACCCCAACCTTAAAGGGGCTAGATGCAAGTTAGCCATTTTATACTCACTACTGCCACCTCAGGTCATACGTGTAACTGCACCTTCTATATTAAGCTTGTGCATGACGGCACTTCGGACCCGAATTCACACCTTTTTGAGTGACAGTGCAGGATTTTAGTGACAGTTGTGGTGAACAGGTCTGGGCTCATTCTACACCTTGGGACATTGTTGAAACATGTAGGGGGGGGGAAAATACTGAATTTTAACTTTTTTCAACTCTGTATAGTCCCTTTAACCAAGCACATTTTCCCCAAGTCTTTTGCAAAGGTCTCTTCAGAATCTTACTAAAGGCAGAAAACAAACTCCACCAAATTTACTTAAAGATTTCTCGAGCTGTTAAACGTGGTTGTTTCCACTGTGACTGCAAACACTAATTCATAAAAAAGTTATTGAAGCTGCTGCCTTTATTATGAAAACAACATGAGTCTTAAAGCCAACTTCTTTGGGGAGTGTATGTTGTCGGCGGCGGTTCTGGCTGAGTCCACTCTGCATCGCAGGAGCTCACCGTAAATATTTAACGGTGCCGAGCCGTATTTAGTCCTGCGCGCGTCTTCCCGGTGGACAGGCGGCGTTATGGAGGAACGCTGTAGCAGCCAGTGGCACGTCACTAAGTCTGGCCGACAGAACCAGTTTGCACATGAGCTTTAAAAGGCGTTGCGCTGTTTTCCTCTCGCTGTGCCGCTGCGTGTTTATGTGTGGGTGAGGGATTGAGAGAGGGGAAGTGTCTGGGACTGATGATTTCTAATTTAAGAGTTTTTCCTCCGAGTTTGCGAGAATCTCGGAAGCCTGAACTTCAGAGTAGAACTGGCCCTCTTTTATTAGATGCTAGCAGATGGGAGGTGATCAAACACTGGAAAAAGGCACTGCAAATGATTAGGAAATGTGGTCAGTATTTTCTAATAACATGGAAACAGGGCTGTAGATTGCATTATTTTAGTTACTTGTTTGTTTGTTTATTTGGTTATTAATGTCCCACAGTCTCACATACATACAAACAAAAACATTCACTCTATATTGCACATGATTTTGGACCTTCTTGTTCCACGGCTTTTTTCCACCCTACTTTCTGAATTGGGGCGAAAATTTAGGTACCCAGGATCAAATAAGTTCTACGGTGGCAAGCAAAAATTAAGATTAGAGGGATTGAAACAGAACTTTTGGACGGAATAAGCAAAGGTCTGTTAAGAGAAGGGGTGCAGAATTTCATGAAAAGAACTTCTGTCCAACTGTAAAGCCAGGGGATGGATTAATCGTCCTTTGGGATTGTATTGTAGCCAGTGGCACAGGGAACATTTCATGAGTAGAATGAAGAATTGATTTAAATAAATTCTGGAGGATAATGCAACGGTATCTGTGAAAAAACTGAAATCCCTCAAATTAAAATTTAAAGACTCTTGGACCCCACTGTAAATATTTGGTTGTACCCCCTAATCCAAGCAAATATAGGGGGTGGATTTCTATGGTATCGTTGAATTTAGATTTGATCCCGAACTTCGTTGGATAGGTCCAAAAGACTGAATAAATGAATGTCATTGCTTGTTCATGGCTTTTGTAAAATCACTCAAGGAAGAAAACCATGAGTGATTTATAGAACATTTTCAAAAGCAAAACATTGACTAATTGTAAGTTCCCTCTCTTTTTTCTGCAGGAATGTTGGAGAGAGCTCGGGAATCCCACACAGGAAGTAGAGGGCGGGTTGGAAGTGGCCTCTCTCCACCTTTGACCTCTTGAACAACAGCCATTGTCGAGCGCTGAACAAAAGCGTTTAGTTCTTGGGTAAGTGAACCTCCTCCCACCCATGTTCACTGTGACACTTTTGCGATTTGTGTTTTTTACAGACTGACTAGATTTTTGCTTGAGCGTAGTCACAGTGTGGGCATTTTTGGAGATGGGAAGTTCCTACTGCTTCTTCTTAACTTTCTGTATCTGGAATTCACCTTTCAACCATTACAATGAAAACACACTTCGAAACGTCACATAGAGACAGAATCGTAGCTGTGTAACCGAGTGGGACATGTCATTTCGTGGCTATATTGTACCTAAATACCAATTTGTGTCACATTCAAGGTCGGTGGCTCTGGTAAAATGTAATTAGCAGATCCGGATTTCGCGTTTGGCGGCTGAGCGTGTGTGTCTGTGCGTGATCTGATGGGATCAATAGTGGTCCGGGGGCGCAGTTGGCAGATGCTCCGCTCGGAGACAGGTGCACAAATGACTGCCTCCAAGTACAAGACGACCGGAACGCCACCAAGCCACTTGACCCGCACAAGAAGCAATTAATTACAGCAAATCAGCAAACCGACGACTTTGAGACGAGTGCATCTACAGGTCACCCCATTCTAAAGGGCGGATTCAAGTGATGTGACATTGGGACCATTGATATAGCAACTTACAATTAACAATTCAAAACAAAGGCAAGGGCAGGTAAAGTTAATCTGCAATACTGCTGTTCTAGGCCATTCAAAAGGCAGATTTGTCCTAGTTTATGGTCTTAAAGCAGTACTAAGTTACTTATACCCTAGAGGCCATAAGCGCCACTGTTGCAGCATGTTGCGTTTTTTTACTCATTAATTGTCCGTGAGAGTAAATATTACGCTGACAGAAAAGACAAAGGCAGAGAGGGATATAGTACATCCAATTACACAAATACTGTTTAAGTGGCGCTATCCAGCCGTTAGCTTAGCCCGTTAGCCTGTTAGCGTCTTCTTCGTGATTCTATTACTGTGTATTGGGGCCTCCGACCTGTAGGCAGCAAAGTTGCAATTGTGGTTTTCTGGCCAGAGACACCAGGGGGAGATGAAAGACCCCCCTAATATCATTAACACTTGTATTACCCCCAGAGGGACTACGGAAAGTATTTATTATGGTTAACAAGTTACTTAGTACTGCTTTAACCACAAGAAACCAAAACATTGAGTGTCTTCTCTGTCAGTACAAATGAACTGATAGTTTTTCACTTCATAGTTTTATAGCATTTGGTGTAATATTGAAATGTTAAATTTTTGGCAAAAACTGTAAAGTAGCAACATCTTCACGGATAAGAGCTGGTGATATTTCCCGAGCCTCACCCACAGAATAATAGCCTCCATCTTAACTTTTGTCATCATCAACTTCCAGAACATCAATGTGCAATACTGTGTAATATCTTAAAGCCAATTGAGAAAAGAGATTTGATTGAATGCTCCGTAACTGCAAAAAAACAAAACAGCTCACATTTACAGAAAGGGATAATTGCTTCTCTGACAATTAGCTACATTTGATGGCAAATGGTGAAAAGGCTCTACGGAAGGGAGCGGTGCATAAGGGAGAGGTGAGCAGCGAGAGAGATTGACAGATCTGGGCAGCATTTTCAACAGGCGGCCTCCTCAGGTATAATACAGCAGCGTGTACATGTAAGGGATGCTAATGCTACTGCTAATTATGCGACTACAGTATGAAAATTCCCTCAACACAAACCAAAAAATCATATATGTGATTCACATCAGAGACAGGGATAGCCTACAAGCTACAGCAGATGCACATTCAGTCACTGTAACATGGGCATAGAAATATTATCAAAAACAAAATATTCATTGACTCAAGCCATAATATATATTTATATACTTAGATTCACAGGTAATAATTATAAAAACTTAGTTGCCAAAAATATATAATCTGGAGTGAAAATTGATGACATCCAACCTCTTATTTGAGAAGCCACTTCATCTCAGGTTCAGCCCAGCGGCGATTGATCTTTTAAAAACATGAATACGATGGAAAACCTCTGGACAAATGAGAGTTATACAAAAAAAAATCTAATAGTGAAATTGGCTCATCTAACTTACATTTTAAGTCCTGTAAGAAAAAGTACTGTTACATTTTAAGTGGTCCAATATTACTATAATACAAGTAATAATTGTTCAGTCAAATTATTACTGAAATGAAAGTACTGAAATATTTGCTGTGTAGACAAAACTTATGATATTCATAGAAGTAAGTACAAGTCGGTTCATTACACTCAGTGTTATGAAAAGTGGCTTTGTGGCTTGACACAATAGGGACAAATGTAACCCAGACAATTTTCTGCTCCTGGTCTGTCTCTGCCATTTTGGCTCTACCCAATTACCTGGGTTATACAAACCTTCATCATTGTTGACAAGGCATTTGACAGTTCATGTACACAGCGCCATCTACTGTTCTGGAGTGGGATTTATTAGGCTTTTAAAATGGACAAAACAATTATTACAAAATAATATTTATCTTTCAAATATTGTGAAGGAAAAGTAAAATGGTTTCAACACAAAAACTATTCAAGTAAAGAACAGATCCTCAAAAACTCTTATTAAGTACTGTACTTTAAAGTAAATTTACTTCTACCTGTTACTGACCACCTCTGGTCCAGATATGAGTATACATTTGATCTAACAAAGTAAATTCAATTAGTTGACTTTTGAATGTGTTTCATTCATGAGTCTCAACAGATTTCATTTTGACATTGACAGACATGGGGCTATAATTCAACAGTTCGCATCACCTTTAAACCTTCCCCAGATTATTATAGCCCATGATGGGGCCATAGTTTTTCTACATTGGTTTTAATGTAAGTCTGGGGTTTTGTCTTTTCCGTTTGTCCAGTTGACCTCTTTGTACAATTTATTTCTTGTTGACTGCTCTGGCACTAATTCAATTGTAATCCTATTAAACAAGCACTCAAGTGGAAAATCAGCAGACATCATTATCATTGCTGGTTTGTCTAATCGTATGTGTGATGCCTCCGAGTTAAAGTAAAGCCCTGTCATAGACCTGGTGATACTCGCAAAGCCAAATGATCTAAGTGATACTTGGTATGAATATGAGAACCACTACTCCAGTCAAAGATTTGGACTGATTTCTTGGGATTCATGCTTGGGTGGTGTGTGTCAATACGCTCAGAGATGGGTAACCAAAAAGAGTACAGTTACTATAAAACTATCCTGTTCAAGTACAAGTGAAAGCATTGATTGAGATAGTTACTTGAGTGAAGTAGAAAAGTAGAAAAAGTGCGTTGAGAAAATACAATTTGTGTACATGAATGTGAAAATCCTTAAAATGTCATTACGTTTGACGCTTTTGTCAGTTTTTAAATTACAATGACAAAAAAGTGCCACAAGCTTTTACTCAAGTGTCAGTGTTTCCCATCAAAGTTACGTTACTCAAGAAGAAGTAAACCAGTGAGTAGAGTAATGTCATCTAAATGGATTCCCCATCTCTTGATACAGTGCAGAAATGGGACGAGCATGTTGACTATTGTGCTGACAGTGCAGTGACATTTCATAATGTAACCAGCGAAAGACGTCAGGTTTTTTTTTGTGTGATTTCAGTGCACTATCATTTTAAAGTATTTTTTATTAATTGTGATCTGAAGAATGTTCATAAACTGATCCATGTGAAGAATTGGTTACGTTAGAAACATGTGAGCAAATGCTTGGATCACAGATAGAGATTTGAAATGTATGCGTTCGATCTGTCATCGTCTGTAAACAAAACAATCCGGTCCCGGGCCTTTTGGTACAGTATGCCGACCCTCACTATGAGACCATGATTACCAGGCACTTGTCCTTTTCGGGACGAGTGACATCAGTCGAAAACAGCCAATAGCTGAGTGAAATGAAGCGTTACATAACTGAATATGAGTGGATGTGTTCAAAGCCGCAGCCCGTCAGTGATGGTGATTTTTGAGGGGTGTTGGGTGTACCAAGGGGGGCAGAGGTGTGTAGGTATCAGGTGGCCTCACTTCTAACACTGCAGCCTTACTATTTTAATTGTGTGCCCCTCCCTCACACACACTGGGCTGGTGCGGGGCCTCGCGGGGCCCGGGGACCGCAGTGTGGGTCTGGGGGGGCCTGACCCCGGCACAACGCCTGAGGCGTTGGCTGCACCGGGCCGACCCCCCTCGCCTCGCCCCTCTCTCCGCGCTCTCTGAAGCTGTGCCCCTCACTCCCTCTCTCCTGGCTCTGAGCTGCAGACTTCTGTTGTCTGTCCTCATTAGAATACTCATCCACACTCGCTCCGCACTAATTGCAGGATCATTAGTCGGTGGCAGGCCAGATGGTAAACAAAGGAATCTCAGCACCAGCATGATAAAGACACGAGTGTCATTGTCAGCACAGGCCTCAAACGGGAAAGTTAAAATAATAGAGGCCACAAATGTTTTCACTTGTAAGTCAGGCAGGCAAGCTGCAGTTTGATAAACTTTACGATTAATAGGCTTCGTCACGTGCGGGACTTAGAAACTGCTTTTTAAGATGAGCTGCATTGAAGTTTGAACTTATTGGTTGTATAATAAGAGGGTTTTCTTCTTGTTTCATTTCCTGTGGCAAATGTTTTTTGTGCACAAGGGTCCAGACTGTTAGGCTAAATGATCGTTTGACCAGGCAATGTCATTTCCATTGATGTCAGTATCCACAAAATCAAAATACAATAATAAAAACAGATTCGAAAAAAAGGTCAGATACTTAAGTCCAAAATTCCAGCGTGAAATTAGTGTTTTTTCCCATACTATTTTTGTATTATTTTGATGTGACAGTATTCTTACTTGAGTTAACCTCTTTGACACTATACTTCTAGTGTACACTCAAAAATGTTGACTTTAACGGTACTGTATCTCATTTTGTTTTTTTATTATTATTACCTCGACCTCGAGTCTGCAATAAAGGTTGATGATGATTATTATTATTATTATTATTTGCGTCACATTTTTATTGATCACAATCCCAACTGTCATGGTTTGAAAATGGCAAAGATTGAGTACAGGGCTATTTATTACATTTATATTGTGGGCTTATTGTTTTATGTTGATTGAAGGCAACCATGTAAATTTAAACTAGACTTAAAATCCACAGTTTATGTTGTCATCCAATCTGGCTCAAAACCCTTCATCGATGCAGCGCGATAAATATCAAGATCTTTTTCTTCTTTCCCAGATGAAGCGCTCCAGCCCTGCTCCAGCTGCACCCGTCCGTCATCGTGATTGACAGCTCAGAGGAGGAGCTTTGACGGACACATGAGAGACACGGACCGCTCTCTGCCTCCCAGCAAACAGCAGCAGCCCCTTGTTCTGCCCCTGCCCCCTCCACTGCCCCCGCTGTGAGCCCGCCCACCCGCCGAGGAGCGTCCAATCACAGCCGCAAGGGGAGACAACCAGTGTTTACCGCCGTCAAAAAGGGCCCGTTAGGAAGATACACTAATCAGGTAACACGCCGGGCCCGCTGGCAGGTGACATCTCAACCTTACATATTGAGGTGCTTGAACGTGCAGGTGTCCCTAAATCCCTAAATACGATTCACAAATGTTGAATCTGATCATTTACAAGGTCTAAAAGATTACATCAACCAGATTAATATATACTTGCCCCGTAAACACTACAGGACTCTAAATAATACAATATATAGCAGGAGGCGCACTAATAACTTGGTAAACTACACATTCCAGAATTGTATTGCGGGTTGGCCCTTATAATGTACCATACCATACTATTTATAAGCGCCGTGAAATCTTTTGAAAGTTGGTTCTCAACCCAAAAGTCGAGATCCCTTTTTCAATATTTATTCTCCATAATACACTACGCTGCCTTCCCTATTAAAATTTATATTTTTTATCATGATTTCAGCTTCATCGATTTATCCGCAAAAACGCGTATGGAAAAGTACAATATTTAAACTGAAAAGCGTTTTATGGTTTGAAAGAAATATTCCTATTTGGGTCACAGGGTGACGGTGAGCCCTGACGCCACACCAGTAAACTCTTGAAACTATAGCTGTACTTCTTTAGAATTTTTTGTTGTTGTTGTTTTTAAATATATTTTAATGTAACATTTATTGTTCAATCATTTCATCTCGGCCTGCTACGTGCCAGTTCCTGATTTTATTTTCCAATAGTTGGCAACCCTTATCCAATTCCAAATTCCAAAGTCCACTTGGACTTTGGAATTGTCCCTCTTTCTAAATCATAACATTGTCCCTTCACGTGTTTGTGAAACTATGATACTTGCCACTTGCAATATCCCATCAAACTGAGGTTTAAATATAAAATATGAAAGCCAGTCATATGCAAGCTTAGTAAAGCTCTACTTGTTTAACTAATATAGCTTTCAAGGTTCATTTGGTCAGACACCAGGATTAGAGATGTTGAAATCTTTACCTTTACATGTTGCAGCAAACATCTGCAGGTCGGTGATACTTCTGATGACGGCCTGCAGATGGCGGATGAAATATGTAAAGGTAAAGATTTCAACATCTCTAATCCTTGTGTCTGACCAAATGAACCTTGAAAGTAAGACCAGTCATATGCACCTTTAATTCTGCTCAGAGTAAGTACTTTGTTGTTGAGCCCAACTAACAGAGATGCTGATTCTGGTATGTTAGGTAGGGTCCCTAATTGATACCAAATGATAACATAATATAGTAAAGCAATGCATGAGAACTTAAGCACATACACAATGAGATCATACAAAACACAGAAGAATTGAATTTGAATATTCTTACATAGTTTCTTTAGGTCATGCCATAGAGGTAGAGTCCTTATGTCCAAACTCAATTACACATTTACTCACTAGCTAGTTTTAGCTGCATCTACAAAACCCACCTTTTTCTTCCTACTTCTTCACCTGCTCAACCGTCTAAAAAGTGGAGCCTGTATCTATGTACCAGGCTCATTGTGTTTTCATGGATCCGCGGGTGCACCAGGCGGGCCGAGACCACCTTCTGGTTTGTGCCTCTTTGGACCTGCAGACCCCGGCTCCCCGGGCTCACCTCAAACCCACTGCTCCGAGCTCCGCAGACTCTCTCTCCCTCCTGCCTTCTCTCTTTCTGGTCTCTGGGTTCCCAATGCCCACAGCTAGAGTCTGTTTGAAGTTGCCCTCCTGGCAGACAACACAGGGGCTTGCTTGGATGAAGATAGAGAAAGAAATATATATATATAAGGGCTCATTGGTGTGTCCCGAGCCTTACTGGAGTACACCCCTCCTTTCTAGTTCACACGCAAACAGGGAAAAAAGAAGACATGAAAAGGACTGAGTTATGAGTGGCTGACAGGAGCGCGCGCCTGGCTGGATTGGATCTGCTCGGGCGGATCGCAGTGGGCGGGACTTCAGCCGCTGATTGACACGTGTCACTCCCAATAAGGCGTCAAGCTGTCACATGTTCGGCGACGCTTACCTGGCTTTCAGTTTTGGGGATCAATGGAAAAGAGAGTGGAGAAGTTTTTTGATTTAGAGACATTTGATACTGATGAATTTGATGGTTAGTTATGGGTCATGGTGGTTGCGACTACGGCCTAGTTATTGTTGCGTATTGTTTGTTGTGTGCCTATTTACATTTTAAAATCTGCAGTCTGATGAAACTGAATTATTGCCTGAAAAGGAGGCTATGACTTTTTTATTTGGAAACATCGCATTGTTGCTTATTCATAATGCACAAATTGATTTTAAGCCCATAAAGTATCACATGTTGAAGAAATAGCTTGCACAGGAATTCATTTTCACTCTATTTCAGCGATAATTCCTGAACACTGAGGTAAGGGGCTAATTATCTCCTGCCCTTCCGTATGTGTTTTGTGAAGTAACTTGTGGAGTCCTCCAGAGAAGGGTATCTCTGCACTTCTGTAGATCAGATCATTAGCATGAGCGCTAACGAGCTAGCCCTCAGTGCTGAGGTCAGTGCTGTCTGAACACTGGCTGACATTTAGTGAGAGTTGAGTGGAACTCGTTCTGTGAGCCGAGTCTGTGGAGAGCCTCATTCTGTCTTTAAAGTAACATTTTGCTCCACTTAGTGCTCTTCAAGGGACCAGGCTTTTTATAGTGCGAGAGTCTCCCCCTCCTCCTCCAGGGGTACCACCTAAATGTCAGTTTGTCAGGCATCGACGCAAACTTTAGACTTGTTATTAACTGTGGCATGTCACAGCCCATCAGCCTTGATGTGCAGCACAACATTAGACAGAGGCGTGATCAAATGTACTTTTGATTTGGGAGAGACAACAGTGTCAGAGGAGAAGTGGTGTCTTTAGCTGGCGGTTGTAGCTGGATGTAGGGCCTATGGCTGGCAGGCTGCTGCTAGCGCTCTGCCAGGCAGATGAGAGCAGGGTTAATGTTGGGATTTGTTCCCTAAAGCTCCCACACACAGGAAATACTGATCAGGCGCCGCCAGCGTCAAGATGGCTAATCGCTAATCAGCGCTAACACTCTGCTAACACACTTCTGTCTGACGCCATAAGAAACAAGTAGAGCTGAGGCTCATAGTTTTTAGACAAAGACCAAATATAGAGCAGAAACAATACCTAAAATAACATGTTTTTACACTGTTACCAAATTATATGGCTTTATATCAACAATAGAAATAAGTAACTACTTAAGACAATACACTGCTCCAATATAGTGAATATAGTGTAGAAACCAAAAATATTATCACACAAGAGTTGGTAATACTTTGTGCTTAAAGTTCATTGATTGTCATCATTGACATTTATTTTTTTGGATTCAGTACTTTGGTCAGAGCACACAACTTGTATTTGTAAATACTTTCTGTTGTAAAAACAAGGCAATTATTTAGGTAGGTATGAATCAATAGGATGAATACATAACAACAGGCAAAGTCAATCTACCTTTTTTTGCAACATTTCACACCTCTGAAAATATTTGCAAACAAACTCATCAACTCCACCCTGTTTCCCCCTCCCCTGTAAGCCCCTCCCTCTCCTCCATCCCTTCACAGCGGTCATTGTTCTGGTCCGGGCCGGGCCTTGGCGGGGCTCGGCTGCGGCTTCTCCCTCCACAGGAACACGGCCATTCTGTTTGAAGTGGTGATCCGGCACGACCGCCTCACCTGCAAGATCAATACGCCGCGGTTCAAAGCTGCCCAGGCTTCACAGAGAACACACTCTTATTAATTTATAGAAACTTCTAGAAAGTTTGTCTGAAGGGAGAGGGGGGGGAAAAAACGTCCAACTCCGCGCGGCGGTGCTGGAGACAGGCGGAATTATTAATACACCTGGAAAAGGAGAGGAGAGACGACCAATCTTCTAAAACCTTATATGAATATTTAAATGAGCTGGCGTTTGATGTGGATTGATCATAACCAAAAGAGAGACGGATACGAAAGACGGTTTAAAGACATCAATTGTGCGTGCGTGAGTGTGTGTGTGAGTAACTCATTAAGCTCGTCCATTTGAGGCTTCCTTTGTTGTCAGATTTGATGATTTGGGGGGAAATTTCCTGCCGCCGATTCAAAGCGTTTGCCGTGGAGCCGCGTTGCAGACCCGCCGGCGCCAGAGAATGAACCGGCATTTATATTTAATGATATCAATTTATCAACAGGAACAATCTCAGGATGTAGGCGCAGATTCCACTCCGTGTTCGCCCCTGTTTTACCTGAGGGACACAAGCGCGCACGGCTCATGATATTTCCATAGACTCATGAAGCTGGAAGAGTGGGGCGAGCGCTAAAATCTCTTCAGGTTCAAGCTATTAGAGAACAGCTTGTTCCTTGTGTGGGGAACGTGGAGGAGACATGCTCCAGCACATGCTTGGAAAGTCGTTGTTGCATACAGAATGGGTTTACAAATTGATCCGATGACTGAAGATCATGCCCGGGGTTGGGGGGTGAAAATTTACCAAAGTTGTTTTGTACTTAGATGAGACTTTCAAGCTTTTCCCACATAATTACAACCAAGCTATTGTTCAAACCAGGCCAAAACATTTGCATTCAGAAAGATTACCAACAGAAAGTTTTTTTTTTCTCCAGCATTTTAATCTATGCCTGAGCCGTTTAAAATGCGAGTCATGTGAACGCAAATAATATACAAGATCAAATATACTAAAGGGCCAAGCTCCTCCGTATGATGTGAGCAACTAGTGACGTCCATAGATTTATGGACAGGATAGGAATAACTATTTTAATGTCTTCATAGCACAATATTTTTTTAATTTTATTTTAATGTCTCCATTGATTTATAAAGGAATATGATCCTATCCCAGAATACTTTGTGGTTCGGATCACACAATCGCTGTATAGGTTGGATTCATGATGTTCCAGATTGATCGGAGATGGGCAGAGACCTAAAGCTATGACTTCACAGAAAGTAACAAACGAAAAAATAAAAAATCTGTATATTTTGAACCAAATTTTTTTCAGTCATGGACGTTCAAAATCCAGTTTAATCTAGTTCCAAAATGTGGTGGAGTAGAAAGTGAAAGATTTTGATCATGAATTGTACTTAAAGTGATAGTCTGTAAGTTTGCAAAGTGAGGAGAGATACATTTTAAAGAAAACAATCAAATTCCTCCCCTCTTTAACCAGAAATACCTTCTTAGTGAGGAGAACAGGAACAAAAAATAAACAAAAGTAAACAATCAAGCTCCTCCCACTCCCCTCTTGATCGTACCTGACAGGCTGGTTCACAGAAAAAGCTCATCTCTGAAAAGTTGCCGAGAATTGGGAAGGAGGGACTTTACAAAAAAATATATACATTTATTATTACAAAATGCAAGACCAGGTTGATTTTGCACATTTTATAAAATTTGTAAAACATTTAGACTTCCAGACTATCACTTTAAAGGGACTATATGGAGTTTAAAAATGTTTAAACTAAGTATTTTCCACCCCCTACAAGTTCCAGCAATGTCCTGATGTGTAGAATGAGCCCAGACCTGTTCACCACAACTGCCTCTAAAATCCTGCACTGTCACTCAAAAAGTTGTTACTTAGGGTCTGAAGTGCCGTCATGCACAAGCTTAATATAGAGACTGCAGTTACACGTAAGACCTGAGGTGGCAGAAGTGAGCATAAAATGACCAACTTGCATCTAGTCTCTTTAAGTAAGTAAGTACCTAAAACTTGTACTTTTTACTTGCTGACAACATTGAGCCTGTGTGATAACGCTACTCTTTAATACTATAGGTAAAAAAAAATAACAATAAAAAAGTTCACCTTAGTTCATTCGTGCTGACAGAAGTCCATTATTGTTTAATGAGGATTATGTCCGGTAATAATAGAGGTACCCCGTATCAAAACATGTGACTGTAAAAAGACAATTCTATCATACAATTCTGGTCAAAGCTGTTTTGCTTTATAGAAAGTTCTTATATCATGTAACTGCAACCTATTGGATCAGCTCGGCCCTGTTTAACTCACTATAAGATGTGCCCACGTAAAGCCAACAGCTGATGAGAATACCCAAACTAAAGATGACTGTGTGCACAGCCTGAGTTACATAATAGTACACTTTGCACTACACATTGCTCAAAATATTGAAATACTTTTTGAAGAATTCAGTTGGACACACAGGACTATATTTTTTTTACTCTAAAATACAAGTGATACTCTTAGGTATTTTATTCATCGCGTTGGTCAGTATTGTTTCCCAGTTTCAACTAAAACTCACAGCAAAGTCTTTTTTTCTCAAAGTAGTTAAAAATCGAGCCCTCTCCGCGGCACGTCCGGTCAAGTGCATAATACATACCCATTGTCTTCATGTATTACAGGAAGAAGCGTCCGGAAAGGCCCGCTGAATGAAAAAAAAAAAAAAAAAAAGAGGGAAAACAGACTTCAGAATTGCACAGAAAATGTATAAATTGTCAAACATAATTTCCCGAACTTTTTATTTTATTTTTGCTGCCGTGTGATTTGTGTTGTGATGACAGTAACAGTTGTTCGTGCTCCCAAAGGGCTGTTTCTAAAAGTCTACCCCCACCGCCACACTTGCAACATGCGACGAGCCGCAACTGTCTGGTGCAATCCGCCTTCTTCCTCCTGGCACTTGTCACTCTGTCTGACAAAATTTGCTTAGACAAACAGGTTTTTAAATGTTTGTCTGAGCGAGGATGGTTTGAGGCCCATTGTATTAAATCATCATTGTTAGACTTGGAATCTGCTGTTCTCTACAAGCAACTATGCATTTTTAGGAGAAGTTTTACAGGTAACTTTGTGGGGTTTCACTGCTTTGATTTTTCTTTTTTCTTTTTCAAAATGAAAGATAGGGTTTGTAAGATTTGTTTTTGTAAATATTTCCTAAGCAATACCCAGCTGTGGCTCCAGATGTGAATAAAATCACAAGCATCTGATAGTAAGAATGCTCTACCTACATTGTTCTATCACCAGCATTGTAGGTTTAAGTCCAAGCATTGACAATTTGCTGCATGTCTCTCCCCGCTCTTCGCCTCCCTCCCACCCTAATTAATGTTGATATATTTACAATTAAAACAAATAAGAACACATCTACCACACTCTTCCTCAAAAGTGTAGGTTTATATAAGCTGTGAAATCTCCCAAGGAAAGGATTTTCATCAATAAACAAACTAAAGGGAAAAAAAATGATTAAAAAATTAGGAGAGAGAGATTTAAAAATGTTTCAACAGTCAAGCCTCCTTCCTTTCCCCTCCTGATTGAACCTGAAAGCCACTCCTCGTCCGCTGTATAGACCGGTTCACAGGAAAGCTCATTTCATTGGTCAAAGTGATGCACCAAGGATTCTCACTAGTGTCTGAGATCAGCAAACGGAGTGACTTTAGAAAAATATAATTATGTAACATTGTCTAAAAATCTAATTGTAGGTTCAAGCAGCAATTATATGAAATCTATTATTTTATATTGTGACAATATACGTTTGGTGTGGAATGTAGCTACAAGCTCTTACCATGTCAAATGCTGAGAATTGTAAGGTTTATATTACTGATTGTATGGTTGAAAATGTAATTCTTAAACAGTTACACGCTCGTGGTTGTGAATTTGCAAATAAGATAACCTTATCGATGTAATTTAAATTGTTGGATGCAGTTGTTATTTGTTCAGTTCCCAATGGGAATACAAACGTGAAATGCTCGAGTACTGAGAGTGTTGAATATAGGGGTCGGCGCACATAAGCTTCCTTGCTTCAGCCTCCTCCTTTTGAGCTTCCATTACTGTGTAACTTCTGTAACTGACACGAATGTGAAACGCTCAAATAAACTAAACTCAAATTTACAGACAACAACTTTAAATGTGCTTTTCCACATTTCAAAAACTGTATTTGCCCATGCCCAAAAAATAATAAATACATTTGCAAAGGTTAAGCCAGCCATCGAATAAGAACTCTACGTCAAATATAAAATAAAAATTGTTTATTTGATTATTTGTGTATTTATATGTGGATGTTGTTAGATACATCAGTAGTTCTCAAAAGTACTGCCTCACAAAATACTTGACCATCCGAGTTCCTAAGATCAAACCAGCTCTGAACCAGCTCTAAAATGGACCGACACTGGACCAAATATGTTTGTTTAAACTGAGTGTGAACCTAAAAAAGACCAAACCTAAATGCATTACAGAAGAATACATTCAATTTCTCTGCCTGACCCCCCAAAAAACGCTCTAATATTCGGTTGGATCACCTATAGCTTTGATTACAATACGTTTCAGCAAAAGATCTTGTGTTACATTAATTTTTCACCCAGATCTTGAATTGATGATGGGAGAGTGTGACCTCGGTGCCTTCTCCAGTACACGCCCAAGATTCTCAATGGGGTTCAGATGTGACACACACTTTCTACACATACCTTTAATTCAAAACAAAAAATAAACAAACTCGCATCCCAATGTTCGATTCTTCCTATATTTTCCAACTTTCTTCTAACCACTGTGCCACCCCCAGTAGATGCCGTGTCCTTTTGTGAACACGCCAACACCAATGCAGCAAAGTTGTACCAGAGAGCTCTCAAAGTCCAGCCCGGCCGCATTAATCTGCTCTCTCTCCCCTCGCCTCTCTGCGCCTGAATGTGCCAGACTTTCAGAAGTGGAGTGAGGGCGAGTGTACCAGGCATATAAAACGGCTTTGTCAAACTGAACTTCGGCGCATTTTGTCTAAAAGAGATGGAGGGGGGGGGGGGAGTGTGGAGGTTCAGGAGTGCAGGGTGCAGATGGAGATGTGGTAAGCTCCAGGGAGCGGGAGAGAGAAAAAGAGAGAGAGAGGGGTCTTTTCTTTCAACTGGAACTCCTCTGGATTCAGAAAAGACTGTCCGGAAACTCACATGAGACACTGGACTCTGGGCTTTGGGGTTTATGCTTCTGTAGAGGAGACATTTTAATTTAGGACCATGTTTGTTACCATGGCAGTACTTGGCAGTTCTGGTTGTGAAAATGCACGATGTACAAGCCACATGCTCACTTTCAATGATTTAAACATTTCCTCGATCAGAAAGGAGAAGACGGCATGAATCAAGTTACTATGATGCTATAATCAAAATGAAAAAAAGGAAACATATTTCTCAACTTGTGCGTCGGGACAAACTACCTGACTCTATACCTGAGTCTTTTGAAATGAGTTGTTTAGATTATGGTCTCAGCTTTACACTCTAGTGTTTTAATGTTTAGTCAATAATGATGGCAAGTTTATTTGTATGGCACATTTGATGCACAAGACAACCCAATGCGACTGACAGTAACACCAAACACAATAAAAATACAATGAAAAGAAATGAAAAGAAAAGAAATAGAAAGAAATTAAATTATTGCATTAAAATAATATATGTGTGCATTTGATAGACCACTGATCTATATTATGGGGCTAAAACTAATTGGCCAAACTCAAGTTCAGAAAAACAAAATGACAGTGTTGTGATGAAGTTTTGCAAACTCTGCAAAACTAACTTAAAACAGTAACTTAAAAATCCCGTTATTACTGGCCACTACTACTGTTATCACTCAATATTTTGACTTTCTAAATTTTCATTCATAACACTTATTTATCCAAATGTGCACAAAATATGAGATCTATCTGTCCATTCATATTGTTTTATTTTCTTTTTATTCTTATTTTGCTTACTTTAACCAACAAGCAATGAGATATGTAATGTCATTTGCATGGCAGTCGTGGTTTCAGAGGGACCCCATCGTTCATGTTTTTAGTGGAAGGAGAAAGTGGAGGGCGTGGAGAACAAACAAGCTCAACACAGAACACCTCCACTTTTTCTCTCTCTTCATACTTCATACTTCCATACTTCATACTTTTTTACCGTCTGTGTACGACATTGACAATGGTCAGCTTAACTGTCACCTTGTTGTTCATTGCCTGCCACAGAGCGTACAGTACACATGAGTTAGAGCACCCTTAAATCACTCTGACTGTAGTGACACAGTGCGCAGTATAAGTACACACTGGGGAGTACAGATACACACTGGTACTGCGTCTCTCTCTCTCTCTCTCTCAGTACCTCTCCACGTGTTTCATCTGACAGCTTATTCCCCCCGTGCACTGCTCTGCATTCACCGTGGATCCTGCCCCTGCTCCCATGGGCCGGGAGGGGGGAAGGTCACCCCTGTACTGCAAAAAGTACACACAAGTACACAGTACCAATCCTTCACATTACCATAGGAGTACTTTGTCATTTACTACAGGGAGGCGCAGCGCGGTGGAGCTAGCGCACAATGCTATCTGGATTTGCATACCGTTTCATATGTCAGATGTTTTATGTGTCAGCGGTGACGACGAGCCGTCTCTGTCAGGTCGGGAGATGTGCAGTGACATTTGCGGCGGTGTGAGAGCGGAGCGAGCGAGCCGGGTTTTGTGCGGGGAAGACGTCGTACAGTGGAGAGAAGTCTATCACCGTTTTAGCCGTAAATTATGACTTTGGCTTTAACTCCGCCAGTCAAAAGTTTGGTAAAGCTAAGGGTCCATGCAAGACGTCGGAACTACACATCCTGACATTTGCAGAACATTATTATGGATGAAATATTATGAAAGTTGAACAGTGGTATTACTGGAGGAATTAGTAGGTTTGGACGAGTCTCAGAAGATTTTAAAATAAAAACCTCACAGCACAAAATCTGAAGTAAGAAAAAAACAGCTTGTCCCATTGGTTATCACAAGATCTTACTTGATTTCAAGTAACTTTTCTGATTAAGGATAGTATTTTTTCCAGCTTTATATATTATATCCCTTGAAAAATTGTGGAAAGTCAATTATTTTATGTTATATTAGGCCTGTCTTCTACTTGGGAGAGAATATTCAAATGCAAAATTGTAATTTATATAATGTCAGTATTGTATAATGATAAAAAAGTTGTCCAAGTTCATACTGTATGTTTTCTTTGAATGGTCAAAAGTCCTAAAAAATGTCTCATCAGGACAATGTTCCAGTGGGTCTTTAGAAGTCCCCCAAAACACAGCTTTACATCACCATAAGTTTGAAGTTGTGCTGATATTAATTATACTTTTTAAAAAGCCCCAATAAACGAGTGTCCGCACAATCCCTATTCCTTGGTCCGCCGGTCTCGCGGTCTTTCTCTCTCTCTGTGGGTTTCCCCTGAAGCACTTCGGGAACAATTCCAATGTCAGGGCCAAACCGCGGTATCCCTGGAGACCGGTGACATTCTCGGACCTGCTCTGCACTGTGTGCGTGGTGCATCCCATAATATTATTCAACTGGGACACAGAGAGAGGAGGAAATTGTCATTTCAGAGAGAATAGAGGCGGTGGACGGCGTTACAGAGTAGGATTGGGATTTCAATCTTGTGGCTAACAACCTTTTTTACCTTTGTAATTCAATGATGTCAGCGCCAAGAAAGTCGCCCGTAGATTCAGATTCATTTATTTTTTCCAGAGTGGACCCTATTGCACATGTTTTTAGTGGTAGAGGAAACCAATGCAGACCATGCACTGGGAAAAATGACGTTAAGAGAATTTAGGCTGATTTTGAGTAGGTAATTGCCAATGGAAGATGCATTATTAACTCGTAGTTCTGAAACACAAACAACTCTTGAATTGAGACGGGGAAAAAAAGTGTGCTTGTTCCATTCTTATTTTATTACGTCCAAATATGCTAAAGAATTGCTCAAATTGGATTAATTCAAGCACTTTTAAGTCATTATTCATCTCTGGGACTCAGATTAATTTTACGCTGTCCAAACTCTACACTGTCCCTTACATTCCCCTTGGAATCGGACCTTCTTGCTGGGAGGTGTCGATGCTAAATATTGCCCTGGCCGTTGTTCTTGCAGGAGAATGAGTCTCCTGCATGTGACCTTTCAGCCAGTCCTTTCATTTCGGAGGTTGCGCTGACCTGCGTATAGACAGCGTCCTGGACTGGAGTGCCTTTTTAGCTTCAGTGGACCAAGCTTTTCTTTGGCTATAATAAGTAGGACGTGTCTCGATGCACATACAAATCCCTGGGAGTAAAATACACGGACAGGTGAAACAGGTGGAGAAACTTGTAGCTCTGAAAAACCAACGTGTGGCGCTGAATACAGATGGCGTTTGTTGGGGTTTGAAATATGCGGGGAAAGTGAATGATATAATTTCAAAAACCGGTCAAATGAGCCTGGTCTCTATACCTCTCCATCGCTCCATCTCCTCCTCTCCCTCTCCCTCTCTCTCCCTCTCTCTCTCTGGTTGTGCTGCAGGCTTGATTGGGGGTTTTGTCACGGCTGCTTTGACAGGCCGGTGCAGAGCTCAGGTCCCAGCGGTTTGGCAATTATCCTCTAACCCAGCAGCCTACTACTCCACAAATGCACACGTGGCCCGCATGTCAATAATATACACAGCCGCCATGGGTTAGACAGGCTCACTCCTCTCTCTCTCTCCGTCCCTCTCATTAGCCCGCTGCTTTTTAGAGAAGAGGAAGGTGTGCAAACTCCCAAGACTTTTAGCATTCAAGTCTAATATACAGTCCGTCTTAAGCTAGCGGCGCACACATGCATCGCACAGAGTAAATCCCTGGGAGATCCGCAGACCCCATACTCTTCCTCTACGCTAAAGCTATCGGCGGGCCCCCATATCCAGCGCAATGTACCGCGGCTTGTCAAGCACAGGAACTGTAGCTTATAGGCCCAGGAGTTAAGTTAATATGCACTTTAAAGGAAGACGGAGGAAGACGGGAAGGAGCGAGAGAGAAGGCATCTGGACTTCGGTGTTAAATCGCCACGGCAATTTGTGGAGAATCGATAGGACACGGTGTAGCGCACTTGACCGGTCTAATATCCTAAAGAAGAGTCCATTAGAGCTTAAGAGTTGGAGGTCCAGAGAAGACAGGGTTCAGGCGCTCTTAATGAATGGGGCGCAGAGGATGTCATGGGGAGAATCAAAGGGAAGATGTTTGGGGGAAGTCTTTTAGAATTGTGCAGCTTGGCAGAACTTTGGATTTGTCTTTGATTTTCAACGACTGCCGACCGTTAGCATTAGCCAGTGTTAGCTTCCAGTCATTCTCGACACTGGCACTGATGAACAACTTTTGAAAACTATCTCTGTTTGGGCACATTGTTTATCTTGTGCCTTCTTTGCCGTTGTTTTTAAGGTGATGCAGACCAAAGCGAGCGCTAAAAAAAACAATCCTCCCATCGTTGTTGTTGTTGTAGCGAGTAGGGATCAAGATTTGAATTAAGATTGGGGTCGGGATCAGAGGCTTGACTGCACTTTGAGCTCAGTCCAGTGAAAAATCCAGCGACAAATTATCGGCTGTAAAAAATGTGGAGGCCGGTTTCAATCTATGACACAACAAAATCCAGGAAATAGCTACAGATCGAAGCACTTCAGCTGTAAAAGCGTAAATGACTTAAGTAAACAGGATTACTCAGAATTGCATGAACGACACATGATTACTATTACGAGAGTTTTTCACAAGGGAACATTATAATGTCTCCTTTAAATCTTCATGGTTCACTAAACTTCCTGGGCATTGACACATTGAACAACTTACAAAATTGAATCGTTTGCAATTTTGCCGTCTAGAAAAACTTACTTTAGGATTCACGTTAGGTAGAATAGTTTCACCGGTGCAATATTGGGTGCAATATAAAATGTAGGTAAGGTAAGTGTTTTTGAGCTAGGTGTTTCCAGCAGCAGGTGCTGACAGAGCTGGATCATCTCCAGTTCATCAGAATGACATCAACATAAGTGACAAGTGCAGAGGAGGATTTACAGGCTGTTACTGAGCAGATGGGGAGACTATATCTGAATAGTTTTGGCAAATTTTACAGCCTAGTCATACGTTTTGTTAGACGATAGTGAAAGCTGGCTTTGCTTTGTTCTATAACGCGTCTTACAGACTACTGCCTGCAGAGTGCACACCAGGCCAATTCAGAAACCTGACCAGTGTTTCACTATTTTAATTATAAAATATCAATGCTGAGGTGCACAAAATAATGTTTTTTCAGCCTCATTTATGCAGAATATAGCCATATGATATTTGATATAACATTTTGATAATGATTATCTGCAGCAGAAGAATTCACTTCTTGAACTCTGCATGGTTTGAAAAATGTACAGCAATGACCAGAGCCTAAAGCATTAACTTGTTACAACTGATACAATCATTATTATTAGATTAGGACCAGTTTTTGAGATGAAAAAGTAATGAATCAATGATCGCTGTTTTTGTGTCATTGGGCCAGACACTTGGCTGTATGACTGATGGTGTGATTAGTGGAGAAGGCAGAACGGCATCCTTGCTTCCAATGGCCCTCATTTATCAAACTTGCGTACGGTGAAATCAGAGCGTATGTGGGGTGTACGAAAAATTACCGCCTGTTTTGGCGTACACCTGGCGTACGGTGCGCTCAGATCCTACACCAAGTCAGGAGGTGGTGTACATGATACACCAATTTTAACTAAACACTAAACAGCGCTGGAAAACAGTTTTTTAGCAGCATGAATTGCATTGCCACACCGCATATAATCCACATTGATGATTTCATCCTGAAACAAGGCTACAGCGTTAATGTTTATGGGCAGACTTGATTCAATGTTGCGCTGCATCGACATGCTCCGCCACGCCACGGATCGAGCTCAGAGGCTCAGCCCGGACCAGAGACACTAGAACCTGGACTGCGGGGATATTTTCTTTTTTAACAAAAAACACTGCTGCTGCTGCGCAAACTTTGTGTGGATGGCTGCCCCGCCTCACATGCCGCTGCCGTCGGGACACCGGGACTCACCTGGGTCTTCGCGAGGCCCTGCTCCGTGTTCTGGCTGGTTTGAGCGTCAAGTCTGTTGACCGTAGCCTATTCCGTGGCGTGAGCAACCCGGGTGTCAAATAAATCCTTCGACAGCACCACAGCTTTCTTTGGTCCGGACGGGTTCGTAAGGTCCGGGAGTGGCGCGCGCAGGGTCTGCTGACCGCGCGCTCTCCTCTCCTCAGGGGGATGATCGAAGGACTGGTTCGTTAGGTTCCGGTTGGCTGTGAGCTCTCTGCGCACCTGTTCCCTCCCGGAGAAAAGCTCTGATCAGGCCTAAAGACGTGCAGTTCTGCCCCGGCTCCAGCGCTGAGTCCGCGGAGCTGACAGCTGCTTTTCGCTGGTTCAGTTCATGGTCCAGAGTCTGCTCGGACTGCAGCGTTACATCCACGCTTTCTTCTTTTTACTACACATTATTTTTTATTTTTATTTTTTTGTGGTTTATTTTATACCCTTTTTTATATATGCTATTTAGGCCTACAGCGTTAATAAACTTTTTTTTTAATTTTTATTATTAACCTATTTCTTTTCAGTAACTGTGATCTTGGATTGGCTTTAAGGTTATTGTGGGTTTCTAATAGATTCTATTTTTTCTCATGCGCAAAAATATCATATTTGTTGTGTTAAAAACAATTCTTTATCATTTCCTGGTTGGAGAAATGTTCCTTTTTTGCCGTGTTTCGTGCGTGCGTGCCGTAAAACCCGTGGGTGAGGCCTCCTGATTATGAATATTTTTGGGCGTTTCATTCAAATGACGCTGGGATTTCTCCGTGACATTTACCATCAGCTCCTTTTGCGTACGGAAAGATCTGAGCGGAAAGCACGGGTTCATAAATGCCACGCGCACTCTGGCGTATATCGCAAATACACCTACACGTACACCGTTTTGTACGCAATGTTGATAAATGAGGGCCATTGTGTGAGAATGAGTTACCTTAAACTTATTCTGAGTGGCACGGTGGTGCAGCAGTTAGTGCCTCACAGCTAGATGGTCCCAGGTTCGATTCCCACCTGGACGGGGCCTTTCTGTTTGGAGTTTGCATGTTCTCCCTGTGTCTGTGTAGGTTTCTTCCAGGTACTCCAGTTTCCCCTACCATTAAAAACGATCGGTTAATTCTCCAGCCAGGTGTTTCTAACGGTTAACCTGGCTCCACATCTGGAGATGGCTCCCCGAGCGCCAGCCTACACCGGCTGCTCACTGCTCCTACAGGTTGCCCCAGCAACATGAAAAGATGGGTCAAATGCAGAGAGTTAATTTCTAGTAGTATACCGTAACCTTATGCAATTTAGGTAGTTTATATGTTAAGAGAGAAACTATCCACACCTGACAATTGACTTACAGATGAACTTATCCAATTAAAAAAACGGCCAAGTAAAATCCATAAATACCCCTATGATCTTCAAGTTACTAAGACTTCTTCTGAACTTGTCTAATCAAGTTGTTCCTCCTGCTCCTGTGTCAGGTTTGGAGCGTGCCACAGCACAGGTGTTCCCCTCTCCATGGCCCGCTGGGTCTCTCGGCTTAATCGCCCGATCCATCCGCACATCAGATCAGCGTGCGCCGCTCTTTTGAAGGAGATGGATGCTGTAGCTTTATCAAACAGACAAAACAGTGATCTTCCCTTCCGGCACAAAGCGGCTACATAGCGCTTACAGCAACAAACGCCCGCGCATCTGTATGCACGCGCGCGCGTGTGTGTCTGTGAGTGGACAGAACAAGTAGTGGGGTAATTTCGAAGGTGTGTGCGTGTATAGGCGGACCTTGCCTCCAGCTAAAGTCATTGAGCAGTTAAGGAGTTCCTGCTACACTCCAGGCTAGAGCCGAGATGCAACTGTCTGACCACGCGTGAAATTACAAGGCGCTTTAGAAGAGGGGCCGCACACACATCGGACAGAATTGGACCACAGAGCCGCAGTACAGTGTGGATTAGCCAATATGAAAAGCTCTGTGAGATTGAGATTAAGAGATATATTCTGACGAGTGGTGGAAATAAATTTGTGGATTATTTTGACTTACACTAAGATTCGAGAAGGTAAACTATTAGTGACCAATAGTATCTATACTTTTACTCAATTGACAGTACTTTGACCACTGCACCCAAACCTAATTGTAGTAGTAGTAATTGTAGTGTGAATAGCTGCTGTAAGAAGCAGTGGTAGTACAGGGTATGTTGTCAGCAATTTCTTAAGATTTGAACCTTTCCTGGCCTAACTAAAGGAACGAGGGGACGTTTCTGATATTCATGAGGTACTTTGACACAGTAGGAACCTTTTTTCGTGTCATCAAATGTGTTTTGGTGCACAGTTTTCATATTTTGGAGGTAATGAAATTGAGCAATGCACACTTTTATTTTTTTTATTTTTTGAAATTTAGATGTAATTCAGAAGCATCATCAAGGACATTTTAGGCCTGGAACAAACAAAGTGCAGTGGTAGAAACAGCAATTACATATCGAAGGCTTGCAGGATACGCAAAGACCCTTTATAAAGTAGGAGTGTTGGTCATTATAGAGATGTTTCCCACTATCCACACTTTTATAGTTAAATTAAGGTAACATAAGGGCCCTCTGCTTTATCGAGAACAGTTGATCTCAGCACTATGGAAAGCTCTTCATTTGCGGTTACAGAGAAATGTGTTAATAAAGCCGGGATGGTGCAAACACAGCAAAAGTAAGGCACGGAATAACAGAAGAGACGATTAAAGCAGGAGTTAGTCAGTTACCGCTAGAGGATCCCAGAGTTGAACCGCACATCACCTTTACCTTCACTCACCTTTCACTCCCTTGGACAGATCACATGACGGCGACGTGTTTACTTTGTGCTTGGGAGTATCAAAGTTTCAATGCCTTGTACTTAGCGTTAATCTTTAATCAGAACAGCGGTGTATGAAATGAACATGTTTGTAGATTTAATCAGGAGGAGCATTGTTCACTGAGTGTGAGGAAGCACAAAGGACATTAATACAGTATGTCCGGAACAATAAGAACATCAGCTAATGAGTGAAAGCACAAGTAAGTTTACTGACTTTTAATGCTTCAAAATAAATGAGCACATTGAGTTCATCTTCAGTCTTTCTTTTTTATTTTCTTTATTTAACTCAAAAAGGTGCTTCTCTCTTAACATCTTCGTTTTAGTGTCAGTGTAAAACAATAGACTAAACTCACCCTTTACGATGCCTTTTTCAAGACGTTTTGTTGAGCAACGCTTCCGAGTTTTCCCCACGCGTGATCATTCACAAATATTGACATGTTTGGTATTTACAGACAGCCGGAAAAGCATCCGAGATGACGCTGTTCCAAATATGGTCATTTCCTTTCTAGGAGACAGCAGCGGCAACAAAACGGCAGCGATAAACATATACATTTTTCCTCAAAATTAGAGTTTCATTCCACTCTTTAAAGGAATATGCTGGGAGAGGCCAAATGCCAACAACAACTTTGGTGTTTTTGCGTGACTGAGGGCACGTATAAAGACCAGACAGGTACGTATCAACTTGTCTAAGCTCAGGTAAGAACATATCTCTGTATGTAAAAACGGTGGCCTGTTCCTTTAACAATATCTCAGCTTTAGTTGCTTCTACAGACTCCAAATGTTCCAGTCTTTTGGACCTAACACTATTTTAAATATCTAATTCTTGCCTGAGCTTTGAACCGCAAACAAACAAGGTGAAATTCAATTACATTTTGATAGATTTTTTTCACTTTAACCCCTTGACCCCTGCCTTAATCGAGTGCATTTTCTCCAGTCCACTTTTACCCAAATCTAAAAGCTTCTCGACTGGAGCTTAAAGGCCAGTGTAGGAACAACAAAACTTCCTCATCATGATTGTTGTGTTTTTGTTGTGTTTTTTGTTGCTTTTTTTGACATGTTTTGGTCACATTTTTGTGGCTTGATCACAGTTACAGTACATGACACTAAAAATACGCAATGTGGACAAAACATGACAAAAAAGCAATGAAAGCGGGATGAAAATTTGGAGAACATGTGGTAATAAAGCAACGAAAACATGATGCTAAACACTAAAAAAACACTGTATGGTTTGTCCAATGCTATTGTTATGTCCGTACCAAATATAGATTTTGTCGCTGAAAATGTGGCCTTTTTTATGAGTAAAATGCCTTATTCTAATTTGAAATACTGTAATAGGATGGCAGAAAACTTGCTGCCCCGTCTCTCCCCTCATATTTATGTCAGTAATCGACACTCAAAGTGATTCACGGGGCTAATGCAGTCTCCTGTCTGTGCTGTGTCACTGCGCATCGGCCCAATAGCGGATCACAGCCGGGCGCGCCGCTCCGCCGTACGCGCCGCTGCTTACCCACATCTCCACGCGCTCACCGGGAGCCTTCACACCAGGCGTCACTTCGATTCGGCTCGTTTGAAGAGGAGCAGAAGTGTGCTAATGTCACAGCCTTGGGCGACATACTACAGGCACCCTGACACCACCCGCCCCGCGCCCCCTCGCCGGCCCACCCGCCTGTCCCGTCTTCACTGTATGTGGAAGTCTCCAAACCCACACGCGTTCACGGGGACGTGTCACAGCCGATCTGCCTCCAACGCGCCCACAATAACTCCAACTAAAAGTCATGTGTTTTACAGAGAGCCGAGTCCCGTTCATCAGCGCGCAGACGGGGAGGACAGAGCGGAGAACTTCCCGGCGCTGCGGTGTCGTTACACTTAAGTTGGAGCAAGTCGTAATGTTCGGTTCGACTCGGGTTAGGGTAACTTGTCACTATTGAGTAAAATCATGCTTTGCTTTTTTTTTCTCCAAACTTATACTGTGTAATAACTCCTTAAACATACATCTCATGGAATATGAGGCATCTAAATCATCAAAACAAGAAAGGATGATAATCAAAAGAATTAAATGCCTGCAGCTTTATATTAATTCTTTGAACCTAAAATATTGATTGAGTTGTTTTTCTTATGTAGCTACACAAGTATCGGCAAATAAAATAGTTCAAAAGTAGCAATGCATTTTACACTTGTCACCATACTGATTTGAAACTCTGCTTACTTTTCATGCCCAGATGAATGAGTTGTCCAGCTTTAAACTTTTGCTCAGTTGTCATGACAATCAATGTTTACGTACCTATTTTTTACATGTTTGTTCATGATCTTGCTCTGTCCCTCTCAAGTAAATAAATAAATAGAAAGGAAATGGAAGTTATCTGCCTTTGAAACCCTTAACCCCCACCATAACCAAGCAAATGTTCTCCAGTTCAGTTCTAAGTCTAAAAGCTTCTTGACTTAGTCTATAGTGTAACGCCTCATTTGAAAGCTAAGACCTACAAAACAGATCTAAGATTTTTCCTTGCGTTGCATTTTTGCTGCTTTTTTTTGTCCCTTTTTTCTTGTTTTTTCATCACTGTTATGTCACCCGTTTAGTTGGGTTTTTGTCACTTTATGCGTTGCACTTTTGTCACTCTTTTGATGCTTATTTTGCTGTGTTTTCATCCTCATTTACGTCTCATTTTTGTCGCCATTTCGATTTTTTTTTTTCAGAAGCTTTTAGATTTGGGTCAAGTCGAGCTGGAGACAATGTGCTCAGTCAAGGCGGGGGTTAGGAGTATTTCCCATTGTATTTTCTGTCTTCTTACCCCATTGATTTTCACGATCACCTCTGTATCGGAAGCATTTTTATGCCTCTTGATGATTTTGAAAATGAGTGTATAAGAATTGTCGACCAAGAGTTGCTGGAAGAAATAGAGAACCGAACGTTGTTGCAAAAAATGGCATAACATTTTTTTTTTTTACTCTTAGTATTTTACCTGACGAGCGTGCACTGCACCTCTCCGGATCACAACTTTCTCGGGCTCCAACCCCGTGCATTAGCCGACTATAAGCGCGCCTGTCTCCTGTGTGGTTCAGAGAGAGAGAGATAGACCATGGCCTGGGGTTATAACTCCGCCGGTCTGCTCCTGCTACAGCTCATAGTGCCAAAGCATGATCCCCTCCGCTTTTAATTAGACACATTAACATACACACACACACACACTCCCCTCTTCCAGCGCTCTCCACCTCCCACAATAGGCCTGTTGCATGGCTCGGGGCTATGCCGACCACACCATTAAAACCAGGACTAATCAACTTCATATTCTCATGGACACTTACCCACCGCATCGCGAGATATTCACCATCCCGACCACCAGGGAGAGCAAACGCACACACACACACACACTCGCACACTTTGCTAATTCTCCGAGAGTTTCGAGGTGGTGGCAGGATGGAAGAGAGAGAAGAAGAAGAAGAAAAAAAAAACATTGAATAAATAAGTATCTCGATTTGGGGATAAAGAAGGATGCACGGATCATTCGATATGTCCCCTTAAGCTTTTTCACTGTACGCAGAGAAGGGAAATCAATGCGCCTGCCCGTGGTCAAACCGGAGCAATAACCCGTGGAGTAAGTGTATAATTACGGCACTAAAGGCTATGCGAGCTCACACGGAGGTGTTTCAGCGACGTGGGTGTTTATGGCTTTGAATCAGACAGGGAAAAATAAAATAAAAATGATGGCGCAACAGATTTTTATTCAAACCAGACCCGAGGCTATACGACATATGGGTAAAGAATCACAGCAAATGCATTATCATGAGGTTGATCAAACAGGAGCATAATGCGAGGAAATTATGGGGAGTGGCGCATAGGATTGCTAACCCGGCTGGGAAGCGCAGAATTTGGTCTGACTGCTAAGTGTTTCGGTGGAGTTATTAGGAAAGCATTGCGAGATATAGGGCCGAATGAGAGAGGGAGGAGAAAAGACAACAGCAGAAGTTTATTGTGATTGAATTTTGTTGTACAGGGAACTGGAAACTGGCACATCATTCTATGACCTGACCCATTCTGAGCAGATCTGCGCTCAAAATGAGTTCATCACAGTGCTGCTGATTTGCTGGCATGCCATTAGGTAAAAATAAAGACTCATTTTCATTATTTTGAAGAGGCCGCTCCAGGTCTCTTCAGCCCAGCCCCCTTACGGAACTTTTCCTTACATATACATGATTCCACGTTTTTGAACATTAAGAAACACATTTTTTTTTCAAGCCTCAATAAAGCGTGTCCACTTAAAGAGGCTGGCAACCATCCGCTCGGAGAGGACTTTTAAGTAGCGCATAGCGATTACATAAATTCAGATTAATGGCTTTTATGAAATCAACTTTGAATTGTAAGTCATTATGTGCTCAATATATGCCCCGCCTGATTCTGGTTCGATGCTTTCGCTCCAGGTCATACTTGAACAGATACTTGGCCGTTAAATTATATCAATACTGGAAAGTCCTCATCTACATATCCTCAACAAGTCAACAAGATGTGTAAAGAAAAAAAAAAAAGAATGAATAAAATCTGTGATGGTGTACATGCGACACGGTGCGGCCAAAGTCACCGTTTTAAAAAAGGGAAGACAAATAAAGTCATTTCAGTAATTTTTGGAGAGGTTTTGTCATATCAGCGAACTTGAACACCAGGATGTTTTCGTGCGGGCTAGTTGCTAGAGCGTGGACGCAACACTAGCCTGGGGGTGCGGAGCCGGGGATCCTTGAGGCTGACATAAGGAAGCATTGTGGGTAATAGAGGCGCACGCTGGCCGCTAACCTCCAGCTAAATGCAGTCATGATCCATAAGCGCCAGTGACCATTCTCCCACCGCACAAAGAGTAGCACGCGGTGGGGTCAGACGGTGGTTAAAAGAGTCAAAATATCAACCAAACTATTGTGGGGTTTGTGTCTAACAAAGTCAACGGGAGAAATAAGTTCATTTATTGATGATTTTGTGGAGCAAATTGCATTTAGTGTCTCATCAGTTGTGAAAAATTGTTTACTGGGAAGGTTGATGGTTCGATCCTATCTCAACAACAGCTGTTTTTAGGCAAGACACTTCACTCCTTATAAATGTGGTGTGGAGTGATCGGTGGTGATTGGTTTCAGGAGATGTTGGCGCAGAATTTGCCCTTCTGTCGGTCAGCCCCACGGCAGAGAAAGAGTGTAGATGAGAAGGCGGGAGTCTGGATGTCTCAAACAAGAGAGGTTGATTTATCCTCAGTAGGGCTGGGTACAATTTAGTTTATAGCCTACCTGAACATTACTTTTTCCGGTATCTCCATTATTCATTATCGTGTCTAGCTTTAAGGTCAATGTTGAGATTGTTTGTAATTTTCTCCCTTAACATCTTTTTTAGTGTCAAAGACCAAACTCACCCTTTATGATGCTTATATTATGACGTTTTGTCCACTAGCAAGCCAGAGATTCCCCAGGAATAACTGCAACAGCACGGCGGTCCCTTGTCTTTCACACGCGTATTCATTCACATATATTGACAGAGTTGGTATCCATGTGTAGCGCGAAAGGGGACTGAGATGATGCGGTAATGGAAATATAGTGCAGGCGCTACAAAACTTTAGGACCAATTTTCTCAAAATGAGGTTTTCTTTATCTCCAGTTCAGTAGCTCCTACAAATTCCAGATTTTCCAGTCTTGTACACAATGTTTTGAAGGATTTTTTTAAATATATATATCTAAATCAGCTTCCTGCCCAATTTATTGAACTTTGAACCCCTCAAAAAACAAGGCAAAAATCAACCCTGAAATCTTAAACGGCTCAAGATTAGATCGTTTTTAAGTTGTTGTTTTTTTTGCATAAAATGACATTTTTATGTGAAAACATAAAATGACTCACCTCAATGATAATGTTCTTACTCTGATCAAAACCAGTAGTTTTTATCATTCACTGGAGCTGGGACAACCACTGTAACTTTCTTGTGCTATATGCATATAGCATTTATGTACTCAACTACACACTCTGACTGAAATGCTTTTGACTGTAGTATAGCAAAACCGACAGGGCTAAATGCCCCTCTGGTCTAAACACTACTACAAATCGTTGCTTTGTGAACACCCATGTTAACTGTCAGAAATTTTACCAACCGCGGCCGCTTTGATGGAGGAAATTAAAAATACCCGCTGATTGACAGACACGCGGTTTGTTGTGTATGAAGCGATTGAGTGATGTGAGGTTGTTGCTCCCTGTCTGCCTCGCCCGTCTCCGGTTTTTGTGGCTGTATTCGGCACGTCAGCGCAGCCAGAGGAGGGTCCCCGTAACTGACAGATGTGTTAAAGCCAAAAACAAGTGCCCGCCACCTCCGCCACGCACTGTCAGCCCCTCCCCGACAAGTTAGCGTCAACTCGAAAGCACCTGTCACTTCTCTCTGTCTTTCAATGATTTGGCTAATTAAGAATTTCTGACAAGATTATTTATTTATCAAGAATCATAGCAATGTTTTTTAGTTGATTGAGTTCTACTAAAATGTCACCGGCTTACAACAAAAGAAGTAAAACAAATTTACTTGATTAAAAAAAAAACAACAACGGCACTGCATGACACTAGCACTAACTTAAGATATTAATGATATTTTGGTGCTGGATTTGTTGTTATTATTAATCATCAAAATCACAGCAACGTCCGTGAAAGTTACCTTAATTTAACAGTGAATTAGATAGGCCTTCATTACAGTACATTACACAGTATGAAAATGCAGTAAAATATTTGTTTTGACTCTCTGTAACTGAATGTGTATTATGTCCTGCTGAAACAAAGACTTCTCCTGTATTCCAGTGATTTGTCTTGATTTATCCATTATGTGGCAATTCTTTGGTCAGACCGAAACCGCAGTGGCCGCTTGGCACCCGCGCGTCTCTTGTTGTCGGGCGTCATTACTGAGCTGTGAAAATGAAGGGTATGTGGGAGGACCGGGCCACACTTTGACTGTTTTAATTCTGCTGCAGAGAGAGCTGGTTAACCCGTAAGTGTTTCGCCCTCAGGACATCCATGAAAAGTTAATCGCACCCACCTGGGACAGCCCCCTTTCACAACAATGACTGCTGCTGCTGCTGCATGCATGGGCAGGCCGGGGCACCCATGCTATATGTGGCCCTGCTGTATGTGTTATTGATGAGCGGCTGGCGGTGGTGGGCATGGGGCGGAGCAACGGTGCAGAGGAGGATCAGAGAGGATGGGGACAGTGGATGTGTAGAGACGAGATGAAGAGAGAAAATAGAGGAGATTGGTTCACAAACTTAAGTCCATCCAAGATATGTACATGTTTACTTTTTCCTCTAATGATAAGACACTAAATGCTATCGACTACACCAACCGATTGAACTAATTTCTCGGAAGAAATTGATCTTTTGACCAAAGAGTGCAGTACTTTACAAACTCAATTAAAGACTGTAAATTAAGAATGGACTAGTTATAGCCTCCCTCTTCCTGAAGCCATGAGGAAATGATGGCAGGCTCCAGAAGGTCCTCGCTCTACTGGCCTTTCCACTTTTTCCCCTTCTTAAAGCCATTATCATTCTTACCTCCACGTGTTTGTCTTAACATGCACAGCATTGTCCTATTTTTTTTTTTCCTTTCTCTAATTTTATTTTGCCCTATTCTAAATAATGATGCCGGCTTCAAAAACCCAGCTAAATTGCTAGCATGAAAGAGCTTCAGTTAGCCCACGCTGAACGCTATGGGGGGAAAAGTATTAGTAAATAAAAACTTTTGTGTGCAGTGAATGATTTGTTGCCTGCAAAAGTCAATAATAGCCTCTGTTAGCTACAAAATCCACTTATTTCATAGAACCGGTGTTGGAAAGTGTTGCAAATTATGTCTGGCACAACACATCGCCTTTGATAACTCCTAAAATAATTACTGCTAATGAAACTGCCCTAGACGTTAAGTATACTGAGAGATTGAAAATGCTGTGGGGCGCGAGTTCGCTGGTTAGAGGCCTCTGGCGTAGAGGGCGAGGACACAGAGAGAGAAAGTGAAGAGAAGAAAGAGGGTGAGAAGAGAGAGAGGATGAGGAGGAGCATATGCCCGCCCTCATATGAGCGAGGCGCCCAAAGGCAGAGGGCTTTCATGTGGAGGTGTCACTCCTGAAAGGCCCGCCGTAGCTGCAGGTCAGCAGGCTTTGTACTGTCTACTACTGTCTGTGTGGCTGAAGGAGCAATCATTTTACACACACTTTTACAAAACAACATTTATCCTGGAAAAATGTGGGAATATCTAAATGAGTTGTGCCGTCACAATATTCCCAAGGACCTTTTGGTTACAATATCTGAAATGACTGTAAATGCAACATATCTCGTATTCTAAATATGTAACATGTTTGGAAAATGAATGCAAGTCGATAGCGTCTCCCTAAACACAGTAGTCAAGGTGCGCCAGTGCAGTGATCGATACGTCCTGTGTCCACCGGCCTGGCTCCTATCAATGCTATTGATCACACGTTAGCTTATCTATTCTTTATGCTAATGCACCCTCGCTAATAAGACACCCCTGTACACACACGTTCCGCCTGAGAGGTAGCACAACAAAATATTCATTTATTATTCACAGATATATTATTCATCCCCTTCAATTAGCCACTGTTCTCCGCAAAAATCTAAAGAATCAATGTGGGCTGGATCTGATATGCACGGCCCATCGTCCGACACACATGCAGAGGTCAGAGCGGCAGTGAGGGGAATCTCTAATCAAATCTCAACCAGGAGCACAAACTCTACGACTACGTGGAAAACACTGGCGCTCGATGACATCTACTATTTCTGTCTGTTTAGTAAAATCTGTGTAACAGTAAGGCCTTATGTCAAATTAGGAATGAAGTTTTGGTGACATGACCCTCTGTGAACCCAAAGACCCCTGTCCGTGAGGAGTGGAATGCTCTCGCTGTGTCTGGGGGGGTTTTCATTCTGGTTTCTCCCATCCTCTTAAAAAGATTGCACTTTCAAGCCTGTGAATGAAATAATTTGAGACCATTTTACTCATGTTTTGGGGTCTTTCCTTGTTAAGAAATACTCAGTTTCGCACTATTTTTGACTTAGTTAATTTAAACCTGGTGAAGTCCTTTTATTGTGGGTATCTCAGAGGGTCTCACAGGTCATTTTTTCCGGGGACAATAATGTCGTCCTTAACCAACAGACACATTCAGAACTAGCACAAAGAGTTACCTGGCGTGTGACCTTTTTATGCTTTTCAGAGTAGAACTATTTTTTAAACGCTCTGTCACTTCCAAAACTTCGGTGAATCCTAGTTTACTGATCCTGGGGCTGTTTTGAACGTACAACTTTTCAACTGCTTGGCGGATTAGAGATACAAACACTCATCACCGCGGCGCTGACCCGCATGTCAGCCGAAACACATGTCATTCTCCACTGCACTTTGGGATCAAGACTTAACAAAACACAGCCTCCGCCATTTTGGATTAGCCAGAGGACATATCCCCCACTCATCACATGTGTCAACTCCAAAACGCATACTCATTTTGTACAGTGCATCGCTTAGGGCCACCCACCATCACAATGTAATGTTAAAAGGTAGAGAAAGTCAAAAAAATGTGACAGATAAAACCAGCTGGAATAAAGAGCAGAGGTATGTGCGGAATGAGAGGCCATTTTTGTCCCTTCTCAAAGGAAATCATCAGCATTTGCATATTAATTTATGCAAAAAACATGAATAATTCTTTCCCACCTCCTCCCTCTGCCTCTCTCTAAAGGTTAGCGCGTTAATTAAGGCCCAACAATTAGCAGATAATATTTGTATTATTAATTATTTGGTGTTTTTTGTATGCCACGCTGCATGCATAAGTTATAACTGGGTCAGAGACCAGTCATGACTCGTGAGTGAATGTCATCGTGACAGGCGTCTAAGTGGGGGCTGATTGTGTTTACGTTATGTTGGGGGTTAAGCAGGGAATAGTACCTTTAATGTTTTACATGTAGGTAATTGTTACTCAGTGGACCCCAATAAGTAAAGTACGCTTCAAAATAGCATTGCACTTTTACTTGGCCTGTAGGTCGCTCCAGGATCTTTTTTTTTTTTTTTTTACGTTTTCACTGCTGATTGAACCGTATCCATGGTTAAATATACATTCCATTCCAAAAACCTATACCAGAAATCCTAAAAAAAAATCTGAAATAAAATGTATCCTGAAGTATCACAGGAGGCACCAGTGGGATGGAAAGCAAAGATGCCAAGCTGATCACCCATACTGCCGCTGGGTCACTGAAAATACACTAATATCAACACCTTTAAAGGAATAGGCCACCGTTTTTACATACTGAGATATGTTCTTACCTTAGCTTTGACGAGTTCTTTAGGACCTGTCTGGTCTTCCCCCGTGCCTTCAATCGCGTAAACAACGCGAAGACGGCGTTAGCATTTAGCCTCTCCCTCTCTCCACTATAGCTCCAAAACAGGTCAAGATAGAAGCTACCAAGCTCTTCCACGTTTTCCCTATTTAAATATGGTTACGTGAAGTGTTACACTACAAAGTATAATTACACAAAATTAAACAATGTGGATTTTCTAAGCGGATAAAAGGGGGAACTATATTGTAAGGCGTAGTAATACCAGGAGTAGTTCGAAATCCGCGCAGTAATCTTCACTTTACTGCGCGGATGCCAAATTACTCCTGGTATTATTACAATATAGTCCCCCCTTTTATCCGCTTAGAAAATCCACATTGTTTAATTTTGTGCAATTATACTTTGTAGTGTAACACTTCACGTAACCATATTTAAATAGGGAAAACGTGGAAGAGCTTGGTAGCTTCTATCTTGACCTGTTTTGGAGCTATAGTGGAGAGGGGGAGAGGCTAAATGCTAACGCCGTCTGCGCTGTGTTTACGTGATAGAAGGCACGGGTGAAGACCAGACAGGTCCTAAAGAACTCGTCAAAGCTAAGGTAAGAACATATCTCAGTATGTAAAAACGGTGGCCTATTCCTTTAAAGGCCCTATACCTCACTTTTTTTCTTTTTGGAGGGAAACATACTTTTTGCCCGCAATAATTTGTTGTAAAAGTAGATCATTTATGGGGAAAAAGTGCATTGCATCAGCATTGCATTATAATATGATGATGTTGTGTACAATCAACCTAAATTGTCCATATTCGCCAAAAAAAATTATTTTGACACTAAAGGACGACCGTAACAATACCTGTTTCGTCAGATTTTGACTAAAAGGGAATTTTTTGCAGCAGTGATTAAAGGACTTGATTTCATTACTTGAGCAAAAGTACAGATGGTACTGGTCAAATATTACTCCCGTATAAGGAAGTCGCTATGTCACAATGAAAGTACTGAATTGATAATAGTATTCAAAGTAGTAAGTAAAGTCAATCAGTTTTAAATTGTGTGCCTAAATTGTGCCCACATTCCCCTACATGACAAGGACAAAACTTTTTCCTTGTTGCGAATCAGTGGCATTTGACAATACAGCTGCACAGCGCCACCTACTGTTCTGGAATGTGCATTATAAGTCTTTTAGAATAAAAAACACATCGTTAAATGTCTTCAGTGAAGGTTCTTGACTCACCTTCTGTACTCTGTCATTGAACTTTTCGCCTCTCATCTCTCAAGGTTCAGCTCAGATATAGACAATTAGATATCTACTTTTTTACTGACCTCCTATGCTTTTATAATCTGATGAAAAGGATAGAAATTGGGTATAGTGCCTTTAGGTTTGTTAGACATTTTGCAAAAAGTTCTGTAACAGCTGCCTGCGATTGCTGCCACTACGACTGCTAAAACTACAGACCAATGAATTATTCTAACTAATGTTCTAAGTACGCAAAATACTTTTAGTCAATTAAGTGATCCAGTAAACTCCTTAGTGAGCTAAATATAGAGATTTATGACTATCATACCTCAATACACCCCAGCATTCGGCCTCATGAGTTCCCAAATAAATAAAGTCCAAAATGAGTGCCCATCACGACTGAACCTCACAAGTTTACAAGCAAATCAGCATGTGTCAGGCCTACACGATGCACACACACACACACACACACACACACACACACACACACACACGGTCTGGGAACTAGCTTTAGCCTGTGGGCCTGTAGTCTTTGAACTGCCTCTCACACTCCGGTCTATCCAAATTCACTATGAGAGATCCCGCGCCTGTCTGCCTAAACTACTGCACCTCAAAAACACACACATACAGTATCCACACGCACATGCACGGGACGAAGACAGACAGACTGGCAAACCTCAAACTCCCTGCACCCAATTTACTGCTTCATGACTTCTCGGGCGCGTCGAAGTTCTTGAAAAGTCCACTTTGGTTTCTACCTGAAGGGCAAGAAAGGAATAGGCCAGGAAGATTTATTGTTTCAACTCTCTGCGACGTACGATTTTATGAAGATTGGGTGCAAGTCTTACTTTCTCATAACTTAATTTACAGAGCTCAAGAATATTGATAAGGAAATCCGAGTTTGAGAACCATTGCTGTACGGCAAATGATTGAATTTATATTTCAAGAGTTATCAGATTGGAGACAATAATGCAAAAAAATGTGGATAGCGTTGGGATGAAAGATATATGTACCTTTAAAGCTAAGAACCCGTTAAGGAGGGGGTAATTAAGTTTAAACTGTTCATCATTTCAAGCTCCTGCACACAAGAATATGCACGTTTCTTATGACTGTGCACAGTGTTGGTATAGATGGTGGAAAAAGCAGGGCGTTCATATACCATGTGAAGTTAGAGCTGGTCAGGTCTTGGTTCATCAACACTATGTGCCCAAAGAATGAGATCAGCTGACGACCTGAACATCCTGAATGATCAGGTTATTGACCAATGATGACGATGCCAGGATTCATGGTGCTCAGATTGTCAAAGAGTGGTTCAGGGAGCATAAGACATTTTCACACATGGATTGGCCTCGACAGAGTCCAGATCTAAACCCCATTGAGAATCTTCGGCATGTGCTGGAAAAAGCTTTGCACAGTGGTCGCACTCTCCCATCATCAATACAAGAGCTTGGTGAAAGCTAAAGGCAATCCAGCCAAATATTTGAACTTGTAAACTTTCTTTTATGGTGACTTTTTTTTTGGCGTTGGTCGGGCAGTGTAAGTCGGGCAGCCCAACCGCTGTCCGAATTTGACCAGAGTAACGTTATTAGCGTAAATTACCTTCATGCCGACACGCTGAGCTGTTGGCAGGGGTGACATGACTTTTGCCACCGATATGGCAGCCTCCAGTGGCAGCCTCTGGGAGCCGCCTGTCATGTGTCTGAAAAAGACCAGTTGAGAAATGCTCCCACTACATGCGCTTGACCCATCAAATGAAGGGGTGACGTCTGGGAGCAGAGGGTGACCACAAAAATGCAGCACTTGAGGGCCCTTCTCCACATTGCAGAAGCGCTAACATGCGGGTTGCTTTTGTAACATGCACTATTGTGGTGAAGATTGAAATGCCAGTCTCCTGATCTTGAAAGCACACGAGCTTTACAAGCCCCGTACTTCTGATCTAACAAGTGCCGGTGGGATAAAAGCCACCGTTTTTCTCACAGTAATATGAACAATGCAACATGACAGTAAAGCACATTCCTTTGGTCAAGATTAGACTTAATGCTGCTGCAGAAGTTCATTTATCCCTTTTACTCTTTTCGCAGAGGCCTGGCATCTTTTCTTCACTTTGATCCACACCCACTCCTCGCGCTGAGAAACAAGGCGATGTGACTGTGTGTACATCTCTAAAAGAAGCAACCTGTCCCGATCGCTTTCTCCTGAAGGCTAATTTACTCGTTTGCCTCTCATGTCTCCCGCTTAGGAAATTTGTTGACTTCCTTCCAAGGTGCGCGCGTACAGCCATCGTTAGCGTTTCGTGCGGAGAGGGTGGAATCGCGGTTCGGGATGACGTGTGGGCGCATTTGAAAGGCTGCAAGGAAACATTCCCGCTGCACTCTCCTCCCTTTAAACATATTTGTACATTTCAAACGCAATGAAAACAAATCAATCTTATCCAGTCTTTGAAGTCCTAGCAAATAACCTCCCACCTTTTCAATCCAGCAACCCCATAAAAAAAAAAAGTCTAGTGCAATATTTATCTCACTTCACAAATTTTTTAAGTTTTTTTTTTGTAGCGGAATATCCTTGAAAATTTCATCAAAAGCATTCTAATCAGGTACTCCTCAGGTCAGCTAATGATTTGGCAGGAGAGGAGGGGGCCTCGCCGGGCGGTTAGCTCTTCAAAGGGTTAGCTCATTAGCGTTAGCGCCTCTGATTATGCTTTACTTTACTGCTGCTGTACTTGGCCAATGCGCACATCCGTACAAATACACACACACACACACACACACACACACGCACACACACACACAAAGAGCGAGGGCTGTCGTTAGCACAGTTAGCATCATTAGCGGCCAAGGTCAGCGTTTGAAGACTGGATACAGACAAGCGACCTCCATGCTTCCTTCCAACGCGCTTTTCAAAATGTCTCCCGGCTAGTGGCGACACAGAAGAAGAAGTTTGCTCCAATGAAGCAACAGGAAATTGGGGGAAACGGGGGCGACAGCAAAGGAAATGCATTCAAGAAAATTGTCAAATAGAAGGTAATAAGGAAATGTGTGACGCTGTACCTTAGTCACCTCTTTAGCTTTTTGGTTTTCAGAAGTCGGTTTCTCATCATTTTGTGCTGCATGTGATTCGGAACAACTCCGCAGAGAGTTAATTAAAATGGAAGGGGGGGGGGGGAGATGTCACCCCTTCAAAGATCACTCATACTTTTAGCTTATGATAAGACCAAATCTCTTCACCTTTGCACATCATAATAACGCATAATTAAGGTAAAAGTGTTAGTTTCTCGCTATTCCCATCTTAATTACCCAGACCTAATGTTAATGCTAAATGCACAGTATTTAGAAATTATAGTGATTCATTTTTCACTTTAAGCTGTTTTGCCCATTTCCTTCCATTTTTGCTCTTACTTCAGTGTTGGTTAACAAAACATGCTTTATTTAGGTACCAACCTGTTTTATTTCTGTTTTCTGGTATTGTTTTATGGTCATGAATATTGCAGCTTGATGGTGGTAAGTTGTAGCATCATTGACGTCCAGTTTGTAAAGCAGTTTCTCAGTTACATGACTTCTTTCAGTCAGATTCAGGCAGGAGACTTTTTCTTTTTTAGCAAGCAAACTGTAATGCTGCATGTATTTGTTGTATGGGTTGGAAAGGGGGTAGTCCCTTTTTCAAGCTAAAAATGACAGTTTTCCTTTAGCCTTAGGACGATGCCAGACTTGCAAATGGCACACCACACGATGTTTAAAAATAACACGAGTGTTGTTATTACAGCTTCCGCCACAGGAGCGGTGTCTTGTAGAATGGCATGGAGGGGACTGAGGCGCTTGATTTAAGCACTTTGGAGAGGGCCCTTTCTGCCTCTCGTTATGGCCCCTGTCTCCAGTCACTCTGTGTGGTCACTGACAGCGGCCCCCGGGCTGACTAATGGCTGTGGGCGAGGTGTCTCTAACTCACTGCTGCTGGACACGCGGCACATTGAAGAAAGAGACTGTTCCAGTCAGCGTTAATGTGTTTGTTAGAGCGCAGGTACAAATGTGCAAAACTGGCATCTCCACTGTGCGCCACAAGTTTGCACAGGAATCAAACACATAAGGCTCATGTTGGTTTATAATCATGCCTTCTATGACATCATCAAGATAAGCTTTTCATTACATTAGGGCAGGACAAATTACATTGAAATTGCCATTTTAATGGTTGCAATGAGCACATGCAAAACAAAAATGTCTTTCTCCATAAGGATTTCTCATGTGCCAAACTTATAAACCCTGTGGTTTAGTCCAGAGGTTTCCAAAATGTTCAGCCCATGACCCCAAAAATCATCACATCAACAACTCGGGCTATAAATTAACAGCTATAACTAACTTTATTCTTCCAATCTGCGGCAATACCTGTCCAATCAATCGATCACTTACCACATTCACCTGAAAAAGGGGAGACACGTTGGAGATGAGCTGCCAACCCTCTGTTTAGTGATTTTTGAAATTGGCAAACACTATATATCTAGATTTACCTTTATACATATTAAATGTGTGACATGTTGAGAAACAGTTTTCAGTTTATTTGCAAGAATCAATTTAATGCACTTGAGTGTGTATGTGTGATCAGCCAAAGCCAATTGAAAGAGCTCTCTCCACTCTATCAGATTAGCTCTATTAGTGGATTAGCCGGATTAGCCGGATTAGCGGGTTAATTGCAGTCTGCTGCTGCGTTGGAGCACAGAGGCTAATGACGGCTAACGCTAGTTAATCTCACACACAGCCCCGTTAACCAGATACTACTACGTCTGGCAACATGGCACTCACATCGGGGAAGCCAGCATTCACCAGCTTCCCATGAGGATTAGGAGCAGGGCATTTGGACTGCTCAGCTCTGCCAACCTCCAGCGTACATCGCAATTACGATTATCAAAAAGGCAGCAACTCTTTTCTCTTTGTTCTGTATTCCTTTATCACAACACAAAGCCTAATAGACGACCGATGCCACTGGATTATGTGGCACTGTCAGTCAACTCACACTGTTTTATGGACCTTTATGCCAGTGCAAAAAGTAAATTGTTGAGATGGGTCGGAGTTGAGAATTCCTCAAATTCCCACAATATAAAACTTTGCAGCCGGTCGATATTGTGTGTATTTGTATATTTTAATCTATTGAGAAGCACACGGTGTTACCCCTGACCTGACGATAAAGCCAGGACACAGTGTGAATCCATTTGCGCTACAAGCTGAATAGTGCCTTCATCCTGCCTCAGACGGCCCCCCGCATGCTGTTTATTTTATTATGGACAAGAATCAGACAGTAAATATAAATGCATGCACAGTCGAACCGCATGTGTCTGCCTGTGAGTGAAACTTTGGAACAAATATCATTAATATTTACCTCATGTGGCAGCACAACTCAACAACACAGATAACTGTTTATGTCTAAACTCACTTTTCCAAACTCTGGGGCTACCTGTGGTTTCACCAAAACAAACACTGAAATAAAGCTAAATTTGGCTCAATGGCCTTGTACCCATTTTATTTTTTACAAGTGAAATTAATTGAATTTGAAACGAATTTTGTCTATTTGAATTTTATCGATTGTTAGCTTGCTAGGTTAGCTTTTGTTAGCATTACTGTGACAGTGAGCCTGAAAAGTGACCCTGAAAGTTGTGGAATATGCTTGTACACATCTACAGAAGTGGGATGTTTGAAGTAGAAAGTTGGGGATGAGTTTGGACCTTTTCTAAAAGTGAACACATTCACTCACTCTTTCATTGTTGTAAATCAGTTACAGGGCCTTTAAACAATAACAATAACTGAAATAATTGACATTGACAGCCCTGTATACCACTTCTGCTTTATTATTTGTTTTGCACGCAAACCGACGTGTGCGAGACTTTCCCCTCACATATACTGCGGCCTCATTACAGGGAAGTGCGGACTCCGGCTCATATTTTAAAGATAAAACAAAGTGCTTGTGATGTCATAGCTCATCAGCCTTCACCGGGAAGACAGGATCCACTTTAGCAGAAGAAGCGAGAACGGCTGAACGCACAGGACCCTGCCGCTGCACTCCGCGGCCTCACACACACATAGACACACACCGGCCCGCGCACACACACACCCACACACACACACACACACACACACACACACACACACACACACGTCTATGGCGAATGAGGGATGCATGTTGGTTTGGGGCTAAACATGATATTGGCTTTCCCCAGGGCCGGCCAATCAGAAGTGCCTGCCAGGGAAAAACGGCAAAAGCACTCAGGCCGCACAGAGAGACAAACAACAGCACACACGGTCCCACAATGCACTGCTTCACAAACACACACACACTTTTTATGGGGTCTAGCAAACATTGTGTTCGAGTTTCCCTTTGGCGTCCATTGTGTATAATAGTGCATAACATTTTGATAGTAGTAATACATGCAACAGGTCAACACATTTCTTATAAAGCCAAAAATATTACACATAAATATCAAAGCAAAGACCGTTTATTATTTTCTTAGACAGAGCACACTCCAAGACAGTAACCCGTTTGTGCAAATGTGTATAGGTGACCAAAGATTAGCTATAATGGGAAACCACTTTGAGCATCCTTAGCAAAAAGAAAATTAATAAAAATGCATTCAAGCTGCTTGCGTTACTATCTTGTTCAAAGCAGCCCCCGAGTGTTCTTGAATTGCCCCGGCGCCTGTGGGGAGGGACCTCGGGGTAGGCGCTCTGAGGTGTTTTCCGTGTACGGGGCGCAGGAAGTGAGTACCTGGAGGGAGCAGGCGTCACACAAGTAATAGTAGTAGTAGTCAAGGGGAAGCGCCTACAGGTCCAAACCCAGGGAGGAAAAAAAAAAGAAGGAAAAAGTCACTGCTATTGGCTCTTTTACTTGGGGGGGTCGTCGCAGCTACGGGCGGTGTTAGGAGGCGAAGTTGTTTCTGGGGGGAAGTGTAATAGTAGATCAAATGTTGTCAGCGGCGTGAAACCACAAGGAAAAGTGGGAAAGCGCCGCAAAGAAATCGCACGGCAAAAGAAAGTGGCTCTGTCAAATTACAGGATAGGCCCATTACTGCTTGAGAAAGTGATTTTGTTTTCTTATTCAGCATACTATTATTACTATTAATATCTACTAAACAAGTACAACTACTGCAACTACTACTCCTGTTGCTCTGACAAGACAACACGTTTGCAATTTTGAAATACTTACTGCTTTTTCTTTGAATCACACAGAGCACTTGGGCCAATGAGACATAAGTACTATACTATGTTACACAGTGGTCTTTGGTGTTTTGTGAAAAGCTCTTGGCAAGTTCCATCATTGCAAAAGTTTACAAAAAGTTCATCCTGAAAAATGTTTCCACCATTTGTGATAGTCCTGCTATACTTTTGTCTTTTGTAGATCTTTAACTCTTGATTCAAAACGGAGTCATTTTTATGGTACATTGAGAATACATAAAATGCAACTAATACTACTATTACTATTACTATTTCTGCTGCTGCTGCTATTAGTACTACAATAGCTATGACTGCATGCTATTTGTGTTACTGTTCATTTGGAGCAAACCGTTTTGATTTGTATGTTTGGCAGGGCCATTACCAGTAACTAAAGTAGAGTAGCTAAATACATATATTTAGAGTATGTATTAGAATACTCATTTTGAGTAACTCTATTTGAAACGCCTTATGCCACAGTTCATACAAACACTGCACATGTGTCACATGATGCCCTTTGATCTGCAGATCCATTTTCCTAGAGAGTTAAAGAGTTCCTCATGAATGGTTAGTGAGTTTATTACAGGTGTTCCAACAATCACTGTCTTCATTTTTGTAACCATGTTACGTATGTATACATAAATGTAATGACAATCAACGTGAAAGTAATACAGTATTCAATGTATTCAGAACACAGTACTCTGATTAGACAAAGTAATGGAACACGTTACAAAATACATTTTAAGGCAAGTAGCCAATTCAGTATTCAGAAATTAAATACAATATTAAAGTATTCTCACCAACAATGATCATTGAGCATGATCAAATTAAGCTACTACTGTTTTTCTCACTACTACTACTACTACTACTACTATTGCTAGTACTTCTCTTACAACTATACTTTAACTATACTTTTACTCTACTTGAAGCAAACCTTTATTATCATTGGACGAGGCAGCTGTACAATGAGCTCTAACTTTTTTTTATATTACTACTACTATAACCACTTTTACTACAATACTTTAATCACAATTATTACTCCTTGGACTACACATTTGGAGCGATCCTTGAGGATCGGCTGCCACGGCAGGGTCATTACCGCTGAGCAGAATCAGACGGGGCACCAGGGGCAGTGAGGAGCCTGGATGAGGCGGGCCGGCGCGGGGTGAAGTCCGAGGGGGTGGGGGGGTAAGAGGGTGGAGGATGGAGGGGTGTGTGTGTGTGTAAGGGGGGGGTACGTGGGGTATCAGTGGGGAATGGTGTCAGCTGCACAGGCAGAAGGGAAAGCCGACATCTTAATAAAACCGCCTCGGGCTAAATCCCATTAAAGGGCTCAGAGCCTGTTACCACTGCTGCCCAGGTAACACACAGGAATACATTATATGGATCCGTGTGTCCGTCGCTCTGTCTGCTGCTGTCTGTCCGTCCGCGTGCGCGCATGTGTGGGGGGCTTTCCTTTGTGCTGCCGTAGAGTTTCACCATCTGACCAAAAAGAACACATAATACACCGGTTTATTAGCGATGCATTTCGGTTCATTCTCTGCAGGTCAACCTCTGTCCAAAAGGCCTTTCTCATAAAATGTACCACAATCATAACATTCTTCTTCATGACCAAAGTGAGATAACATAGGAAGGCATGCAGATGATGTCATGGCATGGCAACAGAAATACTGTGTTGTGAAAGTATTTGTTTCGTATCACAGTTCGGAATCTTCTAACATGAAAACAAAATAAGACGATGTTTCGCTCCCATCCAAGGAGCTTCCTCATGGCTGAAGATTGTTACTAAATTGAATTATGCACCTGGATGACTGAGAATTTATATCGAAGGTATAAAAAAGTGCTTCCCCTCCGTGATTATGTTTTGTATATTGCCTTGGCCAAATTAAAGTAACTGTTTTTTGCCCCAGAAATAATAATAAATAATGTTAATAGTAATTATAAAAAATGCAAATAATAAGAAGAAGAATTGCTGTTAAACTGTTGAAAAAGATTTGATGCCATTGATCAATGGCATCAAATCTGCTGTACAGCGCTATAATCACCCCATTTTAGAGCGCCCCCTAATGGCAGTGCATGTGTGTGCTGCCTATATTCCACTGGAGTGGAGTCAGCATGGGCCTTTTAACAGAAAATTTAGAAAAATTCCACTTATTAAACGCAGAATTGCGAGGATGCCAAGATGATTGACTTTTTGAAATCAAACAGTGGCACAGTCGTGTTGAAACCACACATTCTGACCATCAATGTAGGTGAAGATCTGGAAAGAAAAGTTGCCCCATCTGCAGAGAAGGATGATCCATGGAGGTTTTTTGTCTTTCTACAGGTATAAAATCCTTCTTTAACCTCGTTCTGTTGCTTTTCTCACATGTGTCCCATATAGATGCTGTATGAAAAGCCTGGGACAGCAGGAAGGCTACAGCTACAACAGCTCCAAGTTGGACTATGGAGTAAGTCAAGTGGTTAAGACCTGGCAGAAGCCCTCTTATGTTATGCACAGTGCAGAGGAGCTGCTTGCTGTGAGCTGGACGAGTTTTGTGAGCGATGGCGCACCTCCCTGGAGCACTACACGCGCCTGTATGTCGAACACTATCTAAACTGTCCTCTGAGTTTCCATCCACTCGCTTCTATAATAGCGTTAGTGCACCGGCCCCAAAATGAAACGCACACTCTGGCACACCCCCTCTTAAAAAAAAAAAGCAAAAATAGAGGGGGTAGTTTGATATAAAAGAGCAATCTATATGTCCCAAAGTTGAAGTTGAGCCCGTTGTCTGACAGAACACATAAGTTGCGGTTGTAGTAAACTATTGTTTTGACAGGATGTCACTTCAGTTGTGCCGGGTGTGTGTGAGAGCTCCAGTGCCGCGCGCCGCCTCTTTATCTCAGGCCTAAGGCTACTGTCACTGAGCCGGGGGGAAGCGGGCGAGCCAGGCAGACGCGCACACAGGGAGAGAGGGGAGAGAGAGAGAGGCGCAGGGAAATAGGCAGGAAAAAGCACCGGGTAATTCACTTGTCAGCTGCCTGATGAAATGCCATTTTAAGTGAAGCTGCTAATAGGAGCATTACGGGGTTCGGCAGGCGCAGACAGCTCCGGAGCACAGTGGAGGAGTGTGTGTTACAGTGCTCTCCTCTCTCCTCCGCACCGAGACAAACTCTTCCTACACTTCCCTCTGACTGCGCCATCGCCGAGCCCACTCCCACCTGCTGCATGTGCCACGCTAATGAGCCCTAATGTGTCAACATGCGAGTGCAGGAAACTTTGTACGAGTCCACGAGTCGACATCTGGACAAGACAAACTTCATCTGTAATAAGGAGAAAGTGGAGAGACTATTTTAGCAGGAAACTATACCAGAACGTCTCAAAGGCTAAACAAAAAGTCTATTCAAGTAGTCACAGGAAAAGTTATTTGATTTTCAGAACAAAGACCAAAAAAAAAAAAAACAGGGCATTGCAACAATATCAGGCGAAAACAAGAACCCTGAGGCGTCAACTGGTTTAACTTACAGTAATATTCTCAGATCCTGTGAAAAAAAATCATCACAAATAAGTTACTTCATAATCATAGAAGTAAAAGAATGAAGAAAGTATTGAGTGAAGTATCTAAACAAGTTGTAAATGACTTTTGTTCCTCGCTCCTCACTTTGCCGAACAAGTTATAGTACATGTCGACACCTTACAAATCAAATGAAAGTACTTCAAATACATTTACATAAAGGTTTGAATCAGTTATCAACTATCTTCATTTGAGAAAAGTCTATTTGTCTTCTCCCAACACAAATAGTATTACATTTTAGCACTAGGCGCAATGTTTCTAAGGCTAAGGCCCTAACTGACCGTAAGGTGGACTGATGACGAAATTGTATCTCTGCTTAATGGTGCAACTTATAATTGATGATGATAATTATTGATCATTCATTTTGTGGTGTATGGCAGGTAAATGTAATCATTAAAGTTAGGTTTCGGCACAAATTTGGTTTGAGACCAATACGTTGGAGAGCCAGCTTTGGTTGATTTAGTTGATTTTCTGATATTAATCTTGATATAAGTATAGTTTTGACTAGTTTAGAGTAGATTAGTAGTAGCCAAAATGATCTTATAACAATTAGGCCAAAGTAAATCAGTCTAAATGTCATCGCTGTAAAACGAAGTTCAGGATCAAAAACTCCTTTCACCTAATGGGCTGTTCCTCCTGTTGTGCGCAGAGATGAGACATTTCTCAGCACCTGCTTGTACCAATACGTCAGTTTGTGTACATTTCTGGGTGCGTGCGATTGCCTGCCCGTGTGCTGAGCTAATGCAGTCTCATGCATGAGCTGTGAGCGCTGTCCACACGCATTAGTTTTGTTCAAAGGGACATCTGAGACGGACGGAGTCAGACGCTCGCTCAGACACTCACTCAGAGGAGAGGGTTAAGAGAGCCCCCAGGCCAAGTCATTTACGCTACAATAACCACAAATCTACTGTCTGCAATACTGCCACTGCTACTTCTACCGCTGACCATTACTGTGGCAACTATACGCTGCCCAAGTACTGCAGTGCTACTTACTTCTACTGTAGGAACGCATTTAAATACTTATACTACTTTTTGGGCAATTTCTGTTGATCACAAATGTCTGAGAACTAGAACTACAGCTTTTCATTTTGCTATTGTTAAAAAAATGCCACAGTGTAAGAATATTTTGGGGATAGTACAGTTACTGCAGTCAATATGGAATCAGAAAACTGTCTAAAGACTTCATGTAAATGCTATTTAAAAAGTAAAGCTAAAGTTTCTAAACACTACTTTTAAAATACTATGTCACTAATGGAACCACTTGACTACTATGTACTCTGAATACAACTATGCAAAAATGACTGCTACCATTGGAGTACTGCAGTCTGACTACTCTGATTAGTCCGAATAGTATAACTGTCTATTTATTCCCAATACTTCAGAATACTGCAGTGATTACCATCAAGTACTGTATACTGTATATATACTGCTGTGTAAATATGAGTACTACTTTGATTTCTTTGAATGTTACTGCAGTCTAACATACTATAGAACTATAACTCTTCCCCTTTTTTGCCGTCTTAAAAGCAAAGTACAGAAAGAAAGTAGAAATTGCACACAGGAAATACATTTAGATTACTGCAACTGTTGTGAAAAAAAAAGATGCTGCTAAGTTGATTTCAAGTTTTAGTGTCATTGTTGGACTTATTAAATGTTGTCCATCTTTTTAGCAACATGCAACATACAACAAACAAACTTTGAGTAACCCCCCCCCCTCACTATGTTCTTCTTTTTTTTAGTCATTCATATTTTATTCTATTTTTATATATGAATTATTAAGTTAATAGTATCGCTTTATTCCGTGGGTCAACTCGCCCTTTAACCGATTTACAACTGTACATCCATCCATCCATCCATCCATCAACATGGCTCTGGCCCATTACATGAAGGTAATTGTGGCGACTGCGCGCGTGAAGAAGAGCCTGAACGCCATCTAGCGGCAGCAGCGGGGAGCAGGGGAGAGCGTGAGGTCAGCGGAGGAGCGACTGCCATGTCAACAGCACCCCCTGCAGGTGACGGGGGCAACGCCAGAACTCGGTCTGTGCAATTGATCGTGAAGGTTTTCCAGTATGAATGGGAAACTTAGTAATTGGTTGTCACTCACATGAAAATAAATCCTCACATTTGTTCCAAGTAAATAATTAGATGTTTATTTTGAATGCAGGCCGTATCATGACTTTTTTTTTGTCAGCTGATATTAGTTTGTAAGAGTACTTTGTTCTGTAAGAGCAAATAGGCCGATAAGTGAAGGTAAGTGAGAGGAGAGATTGATTCCCGCAGGAAGTAAATTTGAACTGTAGTATTTCTCGTCTGTCAGATGACGGGCATGTGTCCTCTTAATGAATTTCATATTCTAGTCCTGCATGTTGCACGGTGGAATATTTGTCCAAATGAAATCATATAGTGTTAATTACGTCATATTCACTCATTAAATGTTATCTGAAAGCTACAAATTGCAGTCTTCATGCTGTCACGTATGGAAATGGAAGTATATGGCTCCCCCGGCAAATTACAAACCACTCGCAGACAAGGTGGAGCTGTATTGCTCATGGACACAAGGATTCATTCATTTCAAGGCCGAACTTGTTGTATTTTATAGATTTTAGAAATTATTTCAGTGTTTGATTATGGTCTTGAATATGGTGTACGATATTATTGCGATATTTTACTCATTACATTCTACTTAGCAATTTTACGCCTTTTTTCATCAAATTGTGTCAAATCAAAATGACTAAATTGAGTAAGTTTTTGCTTTGATCATGTTAGCCAAAGAAATGTGTGCATTTCAGTCATGTGGAGGACCTGTATTGTCGCAATAGCTGTTACTTGGTGATATATTGTGGAGTTCTTATAAATGCAACGATAAATGGCTAATAACCAGTTCAAGTGGCAAGTAAAAAAAGAAAGAAAAGAAATTATGTTAATGTTAAGCCCTGTTCATTACTTAAACCTAAGACCAGTATTGTTTAGTTGTGATAGATGTCGACAAAGTTGAACAATCAACAAGCCAATTCTCCAAATCTCACAGCAACTTTACGAATAATGTCTCCTTTCTGCAGAATTTCAAAATGGCCGAGTCGGTGACTGCTGCACTATATTGTCCCTAGCTGGCTCGGCGGTGATGTCCCAGTGGTCATCAGCATTCGGGCGGATTCAGGAGAGGAAGAGGAGATGGCAGCAGCAGCAAACATGGCACGGGCCCTTCAGTTTCTGCCAGTGTGAGAGCGTGGGGGCCCCTGGAGACTGACAAGTGCACATACCCCCATACACACACACACACACACACACACACACACGTACGCCGGGGTAGAAGAAGCCTAGTGTGTGTCTGTCAGCGCCATGGATCTCCTAATTTAGCCTCTAGAGAGCTGAGACGTGGCGCTGTCAATCTCCACCTGGCTGCTTTTTTCCCCACTTAACTTTTTAACCGACTTTCCGCCACTTTGCAATCCGCTGTATTTATAGCCCGCCAAGCCCGGAGCATCCGAGTCGTCTGCCTGTCTGTCTGTCTGTCTGTCTGTCTGATGCATGTGTGAGTGCGCGCGCATGTATTTAGCAAACATTAAAAGTCTTTGTAGCTGTCGTTTTTTTGGGGGGGATCGGCAGCCACAGATGTTGGTATTATTGTTTGTCAGTCCTGTTCCGTGGAGACTACGATGAATGGGTAGCGATGGAGGGCATGGTGGGGGTAAGAGTGCGGAAAGAGAGGAAAGAAAGTTGGGATGCCGGGGTGCTGGGGCTGCTCTGAGACTAATTAGGTTGAGGGCAGAGGTGCGCGCCATGCGATGATGAAGGACAAGGATGTACCACCTCCATGCGTATTGGACTCAGCCGCGGCAGGTAACGGCACAGTCACTCAGTGCCTCACCCTTATCCCCCGCCGGCCCTGTAAAGCTGCCTCCACGTCCTGTTCTCCTGCTAGTTTGCTTTTGTGGCATTGAACTTGATTGCTCAACATACCAGCAGACTTCATCGGTTTCACTCCTGACCTTTCCCACATTATGGATGCCATTTGTTAGGGCTTTCAATTATTCAAAAGATAGGTTATGGCACATAACTAACAGCCTATCATTTATGCTATGGGGTAACATGGCATCATCTATGGCAGGGGTTAGCTTAGCGGTGGACCGATTTTTTCTTCCGTATGGAAATTTCATTGGCCTCCCAATCGTGATCCAAAGTGAAGTCCCACTTTCTCCAAATTCCAGTGTCTGGGGGCGTCTTTGGAAGTATTTGACAGTATTTTCATCCTTTTTAGGGCACTTCAACACGTATATCATCATGGGGGCCAGCGATTCAATGCTGCAGGGCCAGATTTTCCCCCCAGGCCTGACGTTGCCTATACCCCTGATCTATGGGCACCAACACTATGGAGGGCCCATCTGGATATCTTGCTCCCCAAGCTTCCAGGAGGATTAGTCTGTACTGTGCATGTTTTTTGAGCAGCCAGTGAGAATCTACACAAGAAGAGAATGAAAACTCAAATATGTGCCGTATATGGCCTTAGTTATTATGTCATGCGATAACTTGAGCAATGCAATGAGATTTTATTATTTGCAAACACAACACTATAACCGAAGTGTGTGTGGCAGTTTTGGAATTCTTGACATCAGAAAGTGAAGCGCGGTGAGAATAGTGGAGAATGACATCCAGCTAATGGTTCGGGCAGCAGAGGTCCGGGCCAGAGACTTGGTGCTGAGGGCGCTGGAGCCCATGTGGTCCCCTCCCTAACCACTGGGCTGTCAGGCAAACCCTCAGCCTCACAGCGTATCCCATAATAGTCCTTATAGGTCCTTTAAGCTATAATTCAGGGGTGTCGGAGCTACGGGCACTTGTCATGTTGAGCCACTTGATGTGTCGAGAAAAAGAAAAGTCGATCTGATCAGCTGCAACATTATGACCACTGTCAGGGGGAGGACTGGTGCTGATGTTGATGTGTAAGAATGAGAGGCAGGGAAATGGAACAGAAAAAAATAAGCAACTGATATGAGACTAGACAGCTTTTGGAGCGCTGGAGTGTTTTTTGTTTGTTTTTTTTTACCTGAAAAGTCCCATTGAGATTTTGAAGTTCTTTTTCAGGGAAGTGCAGGCTCCAGAAGGGAACCTATTGTATGTGTTTTTTCTTTTTTATGGTTGGGGAAACCAAATGACCCGGTGGAAACCTATGTAAACAGGAGACCATGCAAACCTCACTCTGCTATGAGGCGAGAGTGCCACTGCAGAACCAGCCAATCAATTCTGATGGAACATTCTGTCAGGAACCCAGACAATCCTCTCCATATTGAGGTTTGCTCCTGGATGATAAGCTATTGGTTTGTTTTCAGTTCTAGAATGTGATGATGTCACAGTACCCAGTGCGCGGCAGGAGACACTTTTTTGTATTAACTGTATTACACGTTCACAAGTCTTATCTAAAAAGAAAATGAATTATGAATTGCAAAAATGATCATTAACATCAGTCACTGGGTCCATGATCTCTCAGTATAAGACCAAAAATGTCCTCAAAAACTAAATTATTTTACCTCTATATATTATTATAGGCCTTTAGAATGCTGTGATGTCACCTGAAACCCAGCAATAGCCTACTGTGCATCAGGGTCAGCTCCTACTGCAGACAAAATATAACACAGAGATATTGTAAAAAAGAGACCCAAGCTTATGCACGTTCAGTTTACCTGAAGGCTGAAATTTAAGGGCTCACTTCTTATTTGATTTTACATAAAGGCTAAAAGCAGAAGTGGACAAACTAAGGCCCGGGAGCCAAATGCGGCTTCTCTAGCTCTTCAGTCTGGCCTGCAAAACATTCCAGTGCCTCTTGGCCAGGTCATGTTTGTAAACAAGAATTAGTTCTCAAAATTTTACCTTAAGGCCACACTGCGTAACATTTCACCCAACAAATAGGATAAAATAGAAGCATTTATTTTATTACAGATATTTTTATAGTTCAAAAATACCTCAAAAAAATGACCAAACAAACGTGTGTTTGCTCTGAGTGGCTCACCTCGATAAGATCTCGCTGTAACTGTAATGTCTTTAAATGAAATGGAACCTAAATTTATTCTTTGATTACCCACTGCAAAATTAGCAATTTCCGTGTCGAGCTGGTCATTGTTTTGTATTGCTGGTAACAGTATAATCCAAAATGTTAGTGTGCCTTAAAATAAAGGTCAAATAAAAAAAACAACACGCATTTCCTAAAACGGATGAAACCAACCAACATTTCACTGATATAGAGCGATAATACACGTTGTCATAATATCTGTTTTAAGTCTGACCTCCCAAATAAAGAATGATGTGCCTGTTTTTAGTGAAGGAAGCCTCAGAATACTATAGAAAAGACACTCACTCGGACTCAACAAAACCATGCAAACATCACATTAAGTGAAGCGTTAAATGCTGAAGACAACATGCCAAAACTACGTCAGCGTTTGGGACTTGTTTCACATAGGCCACAATCCGCTTCCGAATCGTGTCCTAACAAACTTGTGTTATGAAGTTGCCCCATCACCAAACTTTTGGTTCGCGGACTACCCAAAAGTCCCTTGTTGATTGATTATTGTGCTTGCTCAGCAGAGTGTCAGCCGCTGCCTGCTGCCCACCCATCTCCACTCAGCTGTCCGCTTCTCAGTGAGGGCCATTTTGAGCAATAGACAAGTTTTGTCAATCATGTTTTAGTCCAACCTGGAAGTGCTACCAACAATAGCTCATGAAACAGAAAATGACGCTAACAGAAACAACATCTTTGGGTTTGGTCATTTATTTTACTGCAAACCAAACAGCAGAGGAACATGTATTTAGAGTACTTTTAATATGAGCAAAGCTAAAACATACATTTGTGTTCAATGAGAAAAACACCAAAATGACTGTAGGTAGGCCAGTATGAGAGTCTGTTAGCGCAGAAGTGTGCAGCCACACTTCTGTTGGTCTGTCCCAAAGGGCAGTTGTGACTATATATGTATTTTAGCACCACTGTGTGTGAAGTTTGTGACCATGTCTATGAAAGGCGCTCTACAAATAAACTCCTCCTCTGCCAAAACCCCTGCATTGTAAAGCAATCAACATACAGCTCTAATATTGGATTGTAAATATTGTTAGCAGTGCTATCAAATTTGTGATGGGCATTGCAGACTAGGAGTGGTTATAAATGTTGTAGCAGTGTTTGCTTAAATGTTTAATGCACGTACCTGACTAGATTTAAAATAAATGAAATAAAATCATATATAAATATATATTTGTTTTGTTTGTTTAAATGCCAAACATTGAATTATTAAATCCTGTTCAACACCATTGGAAGTGTAGGATTTTTGCATTCAGGATCTTACTAATAGAAGTAAAGGTTTTCCTCTCAAATTGTTACTTAAGTGGAAGTACTGAACTATGTAGAAATGACTTAAATATTCAAAGTAGTAAGTACAAATTGGTTTTAACAAGTGTCATGAAAAGTAACTTTGCAGCTTCAAAAACATGAACATTGTGTCCAGATTCAGAAGAAGAAGAAGAAGATCTTTATTTATATAGCACCTTTCACAGACATGGTCACAAAGCGCTTTACATGAGACAATTGTACATTCACTCCATACACCATTCACCCTCTGTACGCAACACAACTGGGACAAACGTCTTCCCTGTTGGGATTCATGATGAATTGACAGCACAATTGCACAGCGCCACTTACTGTTCTACAGTGTGCATTGTTAGGCTTTAAAATGAACAAAACACATTGCCAAATCAATTTTATGCTTTGGGGCCTTTATTGTAATATAGTAGAGTAGAAAGTTAATACTTTCAAATGTGGTGGAGTAAAAGTAAAGTCAATGACTACATAAACATCATCGGTTAGTAAATCTACTTTGTTACTAGTAACCGCGACAGGTTACTTTTACGATCATTCTCCGTATTCTCTGTATTGTCTTTGGCGGCCAAAGGAAGCTTGAGAACCTTTTTTTTACCTATTGTATAACTGTTTGTATAAATAAGATAATATGGATGTGTTTGTGGAAGCTCTTGGTCGTACATCAGTCTTCTATCATAGAAAAGGGTCCTGTCAATCATTTGTACTCTCTGTGAGGCTTTATCAGCAACAAACATTATTTTAGCATCAGGATATATAAATATTGATCTAGTGGAGATGAGTTTAATCCCACAACAAGGGAGTTTTCTAATAATATAGATGTATCTTTCAAGATTCACATTTCATTACATTGCCCCAAACCACAATCACTGAAAGCCTACACATTAGTCAGAGGTGAGTTCGAACCCCCATCCTTCAGGATTGTGGGTGACGGCTCTGCCACCGCCACTTCAAAATCAGAGCATTTACATGTTTACTCATTCCGCAGGCAGGCACATTTGTCTCCATAGGCTCCAGCTATTTGTTGCAGGAACAGTCCCTGACAAAACGAAACACTTCGGCAAAACAAGCCACTTTCAAACTTTAACCTTCCTGTTTTGCAGCTCCTGGGGGGGGCGGGCTCTCACGACTCAGCGGGCGCTCTCATTGGACAAGCCCGTCGGACGCTCTCTCTCCGCGGGGGGACGGGATGCAGGTGAGAACAAGAGGCATCAGCCCAGCGTTTCGCCACATATAGCGGGTAGTGGCGGTGGCGGTGGAGGGGGTTTGCTCTGCTCACACCCCAGCGGGACACAGCCGCGGCGGAGAGAGAGAGTGTGTGTTTGAGTGTGTACATAAGCCCGGATAGCAGGAGTGTCAGGAGTCCTGTCAGTCACTCATCCATCCAGCTGGCTAATTGGCTCCTTACCCTCTCTCCTGCTCCCTCGCTCGCTCTCTTTCCTCCTCTCTTGCCCTCTCTCGCTCCCCCCTTTTCCGTCCGCCGGTGCTCCTAACTGCGCGCCGGAGGCCAAAATGCAGATGAGCTGGAAGCCTGGCGTCATGGGGGGAGCTTCGGCGCCGCTTAATTATCTCAGTGTGGAGAGAGAGGGAGAGAGAGAAGGGGAGAGAGTTAGCTGATCAGGTTTGCAGCCCACACACATACGTATATGCACACCGCTGCGGCTGCTGCTGCTGCTGCTGCTATGCTAAACAGCAAGGCATCCTGGGAATTGCAGTGACAGCTCATTTTGGTTTTTTGGCGGTCTGTGTGAAAGCTGCGGAGAGACAACACACCTCCCGTACCTGTCTCCCCCCCTCAATCACTCCTCCCCCTTTAAAACGCACACACACACACACACACCTACTCGTTTCGTTATCGTTGGGAGGACGATATAGGGAGATGTAATAGTGGAGCATGGGAGCAGCTGCTGAAGGGGAAAGTCCACAGCACAGAGAAACTATATATATTTAAGATGACAGATCATGCAAAGTTCTACCACTGGTCCCTCTTCAATAACTCTCGCTTCATTCATGCACTTTGGACTAATCTCGTTTACTTTAGTTGCTTCTACTATCTTCTGCTTTCTGGATTTCCTGGATTTGGTTGCATAACAAGTGTTATCACGGCTGCATCCATTCGTTAGCATGCCTATAAAGCTGAAAACACGGCTTGTATCTTGTGTTTGTATCTGTTGGAACCGAACAGAGTGGAATGTGAAAAAGAGCATCAAGTCTGTGATATTGGTTGTTTGACAGAGGCGGGCCCATATAAGTTGATTAATTGCTTTGACTTTTGTTTTTATTTAGTCTTAGGATCAATGCTCGAATCACAAGAACTCTGTGAGGAAATACTGCATTTTGTCACGATATACGCATGTCTGAACTGCAAATGTTTTCATCATAACTTGAGATGTTTTTTTTTTTATTTCGTTTCAACTAACAGAGTAATGTTTCGGGACTGGTAACTGGTAATTACATTATTAAGAAACTATGTATTACTTTTTGACAACTGAAAATATCTTAATAACATCAGAAATTTAGAAAAAAACAACCACAAAGTCAGTCTGGAAATGTCTGAAGCAAAGACTATTGTCTATTTTCTGTTCTGCGGTCAATCAACTGCGAATAACTAAGTGGGGCAGACCTAAACAGCCTGGTTTGATTTTAAAACTAAAGTAACTAGTTCAGTAATCACATTACTTTGAAATAAAGTAGTCAACGAAGTAACAAGGGCACTTTTAGAAGGAGTAATCAGTAATCTGTAGTTGTAATACTTTTGTGGAGTAATCCCAAGAACACTGATACAGCCCACTCTTTTTACCCTATGATGTTCTGTTGGTGCAATAACTGAGTGGTTAGCTCTCTTGTCACACAGCAAAAAGGTTCCGGATTTGATCGCTGGACACTCCAGGCCATTTGTTGTGGAGTTTGTTTGTTTGAGTAATTTGAACGAGCCTCAAAAAGCTTAAAAGTCCTTGCCGTTATGGTAAAGCACTTGCCGTCCTCAGTTTGTCAGGAGCCTAGGAACACAATCCACACATTCTCTCATTTCCCCCAGTGCTCATGGGAACAGGTCCGGGGCCTGTCACCGTCTCTCCCTCTCTCTCTCTCTCTCTCTCCCTCCCTCCCTCTCTCACCTTCTTCCCCCTTCCCTCCTCCCTCCTCTCCTCGCTCCTCCATCCTACCTTCCCCTCATCGCCGCGGTGACAGGGCTTGTTGACAAACGCCAGCAGTCATCAGGGCACCATGGGAAATCTTCTGCCACCATTTTGTCAGCAGAATGACAGAAGCTGTTAATGTCTCGCCTCTCGCCCTGACACGAGACGCAGGGGCTGACAGACTGACGCGCACACACACACACACACACACACACACACACACACACACACACACACACACACTGAGGTTGTACACACTGCTGCCAAGTGCACAAATGCCGCACAAAACACACACTTCTTGTCCACAGTCTGTAGTGTGCACCCTTCACTCTGCAATAACACTGTGGGCTAATATGCATGCCTTAAGACTGCTAATGAGGCAGCCCAGTATCCATCACGGATTAACTAGGCCCATATAATGTCTCTAAAACCTCACTCACGCTGTAATAATGATAACATAGCATTTTTAAACACCCAAGGGGTGTTTCACCCAAGGGTCTTCACCATGGGGGTCGTGCTCCATAGGAGGGTTTACATTATTTAATTTTACATTTTATGCTCAAATGTAACTTATTTAATTATCAAAAAGAGAATATGTAAGCTGTTTTGTAAATGAATTTGACTTATATTTATCAATTGAGTTAAACATTTTCAAATCAAAAATACCTACCTATTTAACCTATTTTCAGTTTTTGTTGTTGTTGTTCTTGGGACGATTATCCAATCAAAAAGCAGAATGACCCTCGTGCTCAGGTTGCCAGATCATATGGTTAAAACTAGTTTGGAAATGAACATAATCCCTTCCATAATCCCAGCACTCGTCCCCAATGAAGCCCAAATTAGTGGTGTAAACTCTAGTTTAGTTAACGCTCAGGGACTGAATTCTGGAGGTTCTGAGCTTTCAAATTAGAAATGGCATGTTATCGTAAAACTTGTACTTGTGTCCTCAGATGCAGCTTAAGGCAACCCAAATTCAGTAATTAAAAAAAAAAATGTAACCATTAACAACAAAAATTACAAGATGGCAAATGTCGTTCTTAACAAAGCTACTCCTGCAGATGTAGAAACACAAGTATACACTGAATCACATGTCTCCACTCTCACACTCAGTTTGCATATTCATTCATCAGCATAGGGAGACGTAAAATCCCTAACCCTAACCCTAACCCAGGGCACAATAACAGTGTGCATTGCCACTAGTGAGAATTGACCCTCACTTTCCCTGGCAATTCCGAATGTGACTCTCTCAAAGCGCTGTTCAGCGGACAATCATTCTTTCACTCTTCACATTCACTGGTCGTAGTTAGCAAAAGTGGGTGAAGCATCTTGCCCAAGGACACAACAATAGTCTGCACTGATGGAGCAGGGATTTCACCTTCAACTTTTAGACCTGTGGACACATGCTTAGTCTGACCACGGAGCTTCTGTCGCCTGAGTCAAAGACTGTGGACAAAATATGCTCATGTGCATTTTCTTTGTCCAAGTGTGAAAGTGTGTGGCAAGTTACATCTGTAGCCACGGGGCAGACCGCCTTCAGGCAGACAGACAGGGACATGCCTGCCTTTCTGGACACATTATGCAATCACACATAATTCCATAATGGCAAATAAAAACACAAGAACCTTTCAGAGATTAATAATCTTTGGGTAACGAGTACTATACCCACTATATCGTGTACCTCTGAGCAACATTCATGTATTATATTTGAGCTTGTTTATTTCTTTTTTGAATCCAAAATCACCCAGCCCCGTGACCTGTTACATAATAGTACCACTTTCACATTTAATTCAGCTATGTGTCATATAACGTAAGACTTTGTAATGCAATCACACTTCTAAATTACTACTTGTAATTCCCCCCTCACTTCAGTCCTATCTCCTGCTGCCCCATCACCGCATGCGCCGCAGTGAGGCTATATGTGAGTGTGTGTTGGTGCTAATGAGGAGACAGGGGCCGAGAGTGTGTGTGTGTGTGTGAGGGAGAAAGCAGTGGCCGGGCCCTCGTTATGGATGTCAGATCAATAACATTTACAATCCCGACAGGAGAGGCAGCCGGCCCGACAAGCCTAACTGACCGTTATGAGAGCATGATGGACTCCGGACACACGCTCGCACACACACACACACCCAAGAACATCCCAATATCCAAGCTGCTTCTCTGGACAGCCAATTACCGTAACTCATAATCCGCTTGCTCCAAACATCCACCTGTGTACAGTCGCGGTGTCTTGAATCGGCAAAAAGGTGCACCCTCCATCCGCAGGAAGGCACCATGCCAGATCGCCAGTGGAACTTGTTAGCTCTGCTGTTGTGAGGTGGACTATATATGATATGTTTGCTTTCACATTTTAGAATTTACTATATATTATTGTGCTTTCTGTGCCATGTTTTAGTGTAGTTTAGATATAAGTCCAGTCATTTCAGAGATAATGGCATGCATTTTGACATACATTGCTGGCTGTCCTCATTTTAAATGTTATCCTCACATAAAGGTACAATTTTCAGCAATATAGCTGTTATACTAAATACATTTCCAAATGCCAGGAGTGAATAAATGGCTTGTCTCTTCCCTATATGTTTCTAATGCCACAGACCGTGGACATTTTTAGGCTATAACTCACAAGAGCTAGGACGGAGAACTCTCTCCACTTCAGATTCACTTCTGAGTGTTTTTGTCCTTATTTAAATAACAGGTAATACAACTGAGAGTTCTTTAGCCAATCAGAAGCCTGGGATGTACCAAGGCCTTCTCGCAGAGCTATAGTGACATCAACATTTGAATGTATTTCTTTGATTGGAACGTTTAAGTAGATTATTCGCTTCATGCAGGTTAAGAAATATTCTGAAAAGCAATATTAATAGTTCAAGACTGGAATCATCAGAGCTCATATCGGCCATATGATCTTGTTTTTGAACATATGAAGAAAGCTTCTTTTTGCAGAAATGACTGAACGTGGGCGTAATCAAGGAAATATCTGTGCAATTTAATTTCAGAGATAGTTGGCATCCCTTTCTCAATTACTTTTTAAAGGTAACTTTGTTCTGAATAGCTCCACCCTGGAGCTCTTGTTTCCTCTTTGTTGGAGAGGGGCTTGTCTGCCACTTTCAGCCCATGAAGCAGAGCAACACCCGGGGCCGATCTACATGAAGACTGACTGGATTCATACAGCCTTGAGAACTTAAGGAGTTTCATTTATGGACACCGCACTGGGACATAGACTCATACAAAAAACGTGAGGGGCACAGAATGTATGAACTTTGATTGGACGTGTCTCTGATGAAGACGTCAGCGGTGACTGTGTCGGACTGAGGCCAATGATAAAACGGATTCTTTCTTCTGTTGTTGCACACAAGTGTGCTGTTAGTGCTGTGGTGTTGATTTGCTGATATTTGTGTTGTTGATGGGAAATTGTTGAACTTTATGGACAGCGTAAATGTAAATGAAGGCACCTTAATGTTTACTTGGAGCAGTGCGCTGTGCCCTCAGTGTGTCTCCTTCATCTTCTACAGTCTAGATCAGCATGCGTGTGCGAGAGGCCTATGTTCTGTGGGCATTGCTCGACACTGTTTTCTCACATCTATTGGGCAAGTGAATGACATATCAATATATCAATAAAAACACATCAATGCATTTAATTACCAGCTACTTATTTGCTTCTCTCTGTGTCCATTGTTCAAAACAATAATAACGTGATTCTTATGAGCAGCAAACTGCCTTATTTACTTTAGGTCACATTAGGCTTAAATTGATATAGAGGTCTGAAAGCCTATTCATTAAGTAAGAAAGTGATTTATTTGTCATTGTACAACACAATTGAGTTGAGGTGTTGGGTATAGTCCTGAGGCGCAGCGACTGAGGGCTTCGCCATGGGGCCAACCTGAGCAGCATGGTTAGGGGAAACCAGAGCACCCGGAGGAAACCTGGCTGGCTGCCTTTCGTGCACCTCTAAAACAGTGCAGCTCCTCCTGGGTTTGTCCCTGTTTCAGAGCGTGGTGTCCCGCACTGGTCAGTTCCTCCACCTCCTTCTTCCTCCTGCGCAGCTCCCTCCGCTCCCCGATAGTCTTTCACCCTCTTCTACCTTCCTGCAACCTCTTCTTCTATTTTTAGCTCCTCTTGTGACGCCTCCATTATGATGCAGGTGTGGGGGGCTCATGGTACCTCTTCAGTGTAGGTATAAGAAGAAGAAATTTGTAGCTCTCAAATATCTTTAGCTCATAAGCCGCATCTTGTTTACTTTTTTGAAAAAAATATGGGTCCTTCATGGCTACGGACTCCCTGCAGTAAAAAAAAAAAAAATCCACAAATACACAGCAAAGATGCATCCAGTGAAACAATATGGAACACGAAAACTACAAATGCAGTTCAGAGAAAAAGTCAAAAAACGCCTCCGTACCAAGGGAGAGGGAGGTCGCTGTTTGTTTACGCTATTATCAAGAGTATTTTGATTTGTTTGAATTTGAATTTGGAGATACCTGCCTTTTCTCTGGTCTCCAGGTGATCTCTGCCTCTAGAATTACTCTTGTCTTAGTTGTAGCTGGTATAGTGAGTGGAGATATTCACTACTGTTTGTTATTTGTATTTTGTCTTTAGTGCGATGTGAATCCTCCTTTGGTTGTAAGAGCTGGATGGTGCCGATGTCATGAGGGCCCCAGGGTCATATCTCGCTTATAGGGAGAAGATGTTCCAAAGTCAACAGTAAAACAAATTATCACATGACATGTCACCTTCTTTATTTGCAAGGGAAAACCTTATAAGACCCATAGCCATAGGGTTTCAGGTCTGTCATCTAAACTACAGTATATACCCACAATTTTGTTACAGGCCTTAAAAAAAACACACACACATACAGAGCACACAGTAGGGCTATATAAACTTGCCAAACACACAGCTGCACAGTGGAGCATCGCGCGCAGCTGGAACAGGAGTCAAGTGCGCCTTTGAGCAGGTGGCGCCCCGCAAGAGGCGCGCAGGGCGAGATGAAAGCGCGCTCTGCACAGCTCTCCTTCCCCTCTACACCCAGCCTCACCCACCCACCTCTCTCTCCCTCCCTCTCCACGCACTCCTCTCCCGTTCGCTGAGGTAGATTTGTACTGACAGCAGCGGGTGCATTCGCCAGTCATTCCCCATAAAAGCTCTGGCGTGATCAAAGGCGCGCAGAGGCGGTGGAGAGGCGCGCCCGCGATGTCGGCTGCCGCGTGTGTCGCTGCGTGTCTGCGTGTCTCCGGCGTCTCACAGGGTTGACTTTACCCTTTTTTTTTCTTTTTTTTTCAGAAGCTTTAAAAACACAAAACCCCTCTCTGTCTCCCGTCTCTCCCCGATATTTACATTTGAGCGCCGTTTTGCCTCGGCACCGAAACATTGGTTTGTATTCCCTGCGCCTGCAGCCCTGTGACAGGCTCGGCTGCATTAATCACACATTCAAGGATTTTTTTTTCTTCTTCTTCTCCCCCCCTCTCCTAAACTGGGAGAATTAAATCTTTAAATACACTTTAAACGCGAGTGTCTGACTGAAGTTATGTTAACAAGCCCCTAAACCTGCAGCGTGTGAATCCCCGGTGTGCGCTGAGGGGATCCCAGACACCAAAGAGCGCAGAAGAAAAGGCGGCGTGTTGATATAAATTTACCCATTTCCTCCTCTCAATTACTAAACTGCGGTAAAAAAGTTTGTCTTCTGACGACGGGAACGCTGAAATTAGGCTCAGCACCACAGTCTTAAGTCACCTGCCAGTCATGCTTCTCCATATTCATAGCCCTATCACCGGGAAGCCCAGGTATCCGTCTTTACGCGCGCAATTAACTTCAGTCGCCCCGTCACCGCCAGACAGCGATTTTCACCATCAATTAAAGGCAATGGCATACAGCAAGACTACTGCTGACACATCTGCATACAGGGCCGGGATGTAGATCTGCAAAAAAATATTTGGCAATGCAAATTTTCCAATAAAGACTGTTTAAAGGAGGCTGAGCCCCCCCTTGTTTCACCCCAGCAGTGTTTTTATTATCTGCCAGCAGCACAAAGCTCACTATACATCCGTGTTTTTTTGTTTTAACTGTGTCCCCTCTGGATTATGCCTGGCCCATCAACAGTTCTTGAAGTTCTGCAGAAAGGATTTTATTTTTATCAGCACAGGGTAGATTTACCCCCAAAAAAGAGCAACAACAAATACTCCGAATTTAATACCTGTAAGAAAATGTTTGGGCTTGCAGTTGGCTGTCTTCTCTTATTCCATTCAAATTCACGACACAGCAACCACATGAAAAAAAAGCCTCTATAAAAAAAGATGGAAATAGGCATTCCATTTGTGTGCCTTTTCTGTCCAATTAACTCAACATTTTATTAAATACAACTTTACCATAAAGTTGTGACTTCACTATGGCAAGTTACGTAGCATTTTCCACCAATGTGGGAGGCGTTTTAGGCGACAGTTGATTTGAGCATTTGGACAAAGACCCAAAGGTCGGCGGTTCAAATCCTTGGGCAAGACACTTGCCACACTTGCCTGAGTGAATGTAGCGTGAGTGATTGGTGGTGGTTAATGGCGCTGATTAGCAGCCTTGTTTTCATCAGTTTTCCCCCAGGGCAGCTGTGGCTACATGTTCACAGCTGCTTTATCATCTCCATAATGAAAATCTGCAGGCCTTCGGAAACGTTGTGCTTTAACAGTTCATATGCTTCAATATTATTATCAAATAAAACACGGGTGTCATTATCCTTATTTAATTTGAGTTTGTAAGAAAAACATTTTACAGCATATAAACATTAGCTTCATCATAGCTCCTCGAGTGCTTTAACTTTATGTTACATTAGGCCTGACACATGTCAATCGTCCTCAAAATCGAAGGCAACATCCTTAAAAACAGTCTAGGCTATAATTTAACAGCCTCTTTAGTCTAATTTACATTAGTTTTCCACATGTGTTTTCTGTCCAGGTTGTTTTCCAAGGCAAAAATGGTGTTTTATATACATACGGATGAAACAACCTTAGCGTGTGTCTTACTATGTCAAAAACAAAAATTTCTATTATTCACCAGCGCTTCACTGAGGGTAGGCTTCGATGAGCATCCCATGGCCCTGAAAGAAAAAAGTAAAAATCGTTGATATACAGGTTTTCTTTATAGATTTGAGGAATACTAACATTTATATTTAATTAATCATTATTTTTTTCTCCAAACGTAAACCAAGTATACCTGTCCTCCTGCTGCACAGGCTGCTACAAGCCCAAACTGGCCTCCCTCTTTCTGGAGCCGGTGTGCTACTGTTGTGACCAATCTGCAGCCAGTGGCACCGAATGGATGGCCCAGAGACAGTGATCCTCCCCACAGGTTGAACTTCTCCATGGGAGGAGTCCCCACCTAGAAAAAGAGTATGTTACACTAGTGCACAAGAATTCAAAAGAAAAGGCAGCAACAGAATGCCTTTACCTTTGCTTTTCTGCCCATGTAGGTCTGTGCAAACCAGTCAGAGTCCATTGCCTTCAGATTTGCCATGATCTGACCCTAAAAGCCAATCCATAGAAAAAGTCAACAAAATGATACTTCACTCAGATGAGCAGACACCAACAATAAAGCATGTTTGTTTTCAGTCATTGGCCATATTTAATGCAGGTCCATTCCTCACTGCAAGTTTTCTAAATACATAAATAAAGTTCTTATTCTTTTGATTTGAATGATTACATACAATTTTTTTACACTAGCTTCGAGGTTTGTCAAATTCACATCTACAAACACAAGGAACAGAATTGCTTTATTTTTTTTCTTAACTTAAAAACAATACTCCAGGTTCATGCCAAGGGGTAAAAAAAGCGATATGAAGAATATTCTTATACTCACTGCAAATGCCTCGTGGAACTCAAAGACGTCAATATCATCCATTGTTAAACCGGCCTTTTCCAAGACTTTGGGAGTGGCGTAAGTCGGCCTTAAGACAAAAACAAAACTCAGTATTGACATTTAAATTTATTTTTTTCAGGCCTCTAGCCAAGGACAAGGCTCACCCCAAAAGCAGCTGATCTTTAGGGTCTTGTGAAACATACACAAAGTCTCTGGAATAGAAGACATGATATGTTAGCATAACTTAGCTCATCATTTATATAAAACCCCATACATACACTTACCTGAGATATGCTTTAGGCTTATAACCCATAGCCAAAGCTTTCTCTTCTGACATGATAAGTACAGCTGAGGCACCATCAGTCTAAAGACAAACAAGAGTTATTTGGACAACTTACTTGTTAAACAGAAAACTAAATTGCTGCACGATCGGTTTGCAAACATACCAAGAAAGAAGAGTTGGCAGCAGTGACAGTGCCATGGGGCTTGATAAAGGCTGGTTTCAGTTTAGCCAGCTGCTCTTTGGAGGACGGGCGGATACCATTGTCCTTAGAAACAATATCACGACCTATGGATGAGAAAGAAATGATACAAAATGTCTTACAATTTTTCAAACGGTAATAACGGGTAAATCCTTTGAACATTCTCCCCCTTACCTGGCACTTTGAAAGGGACCACATCTTGCAGCAGGCCTTCATCCTGCGCCTTTTTGGCCAGAGTGTGTGAGCGCAGAGCGAATTCGTCCTGCTCCACTCGGGAAACTCCAAAAGCAGCCGCCAAACGGTCAGCGCTATGGCCCATTGTCTCTGCTGTGGAGAACTCAGCCACGGCAGGCAGCTAAGAACAGCAAAAGGTTTTAAACGTCATACAATTAGGGCCATAATTGAGCAAAATAGTTCTAAAAGAAATGGCACAATTCAATAATAAAAAAAATGTCAATATTGAATGCATATACCTCTGGGGAAAGGTGTGCAAGTCTGATGCTACCAATCAGACCGAGCCTCTGCCCAAGGGTCTTGGCTTTGTTCAGAGAGAGCATGGTCTTCCTCATCTTGCGGCTGTGGCGGATGGGAACATCAGACATGAACTCCACCCCTCCAGCGACAACTGCATCACACTGGCCAGCAGCAATCATACCCACCGCTAGAGGAGAGGGGGGAGGGGAGGGAGAGATTCAGTGTGTAAGTATTAAGGTGCCTACTAATAGCACAAGGTCACAAGAGCAGTCTATTGACCAACCAGATGTCATTGCTTGGTTGGAGGAGATGCAGGCCATGGTGACGGTATGAGCTGGGATCTTATCAGAGAAACCTGCTCCCAGTGCCGCCTGAAGTCCAAGTGTTTTCAATAGATTAATAAAAAAAAAAAAAACACTTGTAAGAGAATGTGAATTGTGAATTGCTTGCTTTACCTCTCTGGCTACATTGCTGGTCTTCACTTCCTGGATGACTGTTCCATAGATGATGTAGTCTACAGCATCTTTGGGTATACTTGTTTTGTTCAGGAGTCCCCTAAGAAATGAAACCAAACAACAAGTTCACTATCAAATACATAAATAAGTGAATCGTTGCCAACTTAATTTTTTGGAGGTTGGGCACTTACTGTAGAGCTGCTCTGGCCAGATCATGGGGCATAAGGTCAGCATATCTGTAGTAAACACAAGTTAGGAGGGTCACACAGCAGTCATATACTCAATTATGGGATAAATGTCAACGTAATCTCAGGATACATACGCTGTTCCAGACATCAGGAAAGGGGTGCGGACTCCTTCCACCAACACCATGTTCTTAACACCCGATCGAGCCAGTGACTTTTTACTTTTTGGTTGAGCTGTAGACCATGTTACAAAAAATAATGGCAGATATTAAGAATGCTAACGCATATACCCTTGTGATCTTAAAAAGAGCCAAATGTAACAAGTGAATTTCTCCATTGTGAGATAAAAACAAAAAAAGGATTATGTTATCTTGGCAGCATTTAGTGAGAGTATTAGTTAGCTTACCTTGAGCTTGAAGCTGTGATGTTGTACTCAAGGAGCGAGCAGCTGAAAGAAACAGAGTATATAGATACGTACATTTAGAAGTTTTACTAAACTGGAACAACTAATTTCATTTGGGTCATAGTTTTTCATGATAGGGTGACACCTTTTTAAAGAACCACCAGGTTACAATGACTACTTACTTCCTACCAAATAGAGCCTACAGTTAAATAAATCAGATGCTGTCTTACCATATTGCACTGCCCTTGCAGGGCTGCGCACTGAGGTTAACAACATGGCCATGGTTATCTATAAGAAGAAAACATTGAATTACAATTTTAAAAAAACAGATTCATAGAACCATATGTATACTGGTAAAGATGCCATTAGGAACAGTTTGTACCATCTTTACATATATACCACCAGACCAGCTAGTTAATATGTATAATGTAAATATATTGCTCATCATCAAATAACAGTACTTTAATACGTGTATAATATATAATTCATTCAAATATTACATGCTCTGTCACGGTCACACAGACGGACCAACCCCCTGTTCTGACCCTTCACCTACTTCCAAATCTCAGGCAAAACAGAGACTAAAAAAGTGGGTCAGAAGTGAATAGAGGCTTACTGCAACTTCAACTTTCATTCCGAGTATCCAGCGGTTTATAATATGCTTGGATTTTCTTCAATGGGGCTAATTTAGCTGATTGTAGGCTAACAATGTGTTAGCTACCAGGAGACGGATCTGCCAATAACTTCCTGACGGAGGACAGACAGATACAGGGCTATCGCTCAAGAATACGATGCTCTGTGTTTTTGCAGATCAATATAAAACTTAGCTTACCTGTTTTCGTTGAGTGATATGTACCTACACCTCTTCCCTGTCAAAGGCTCAGCCACACTCAGCACCGCTGTGAACTACAAAAACGGTCACCGTTTTCAAGGACCCACAGAGGTTTTAGCTAACTTAAATATGCCTGAATAGAAATGTCAGATTTTGTTATATGATTATTCCTTGAAAATAAATATTTATAAAATGTACCTTAAAGCGTTATATGCGTGCTGTAATACAATGCATGATTGCACAGAAAAATATAAAATGTGAATATGCTTCTTCTTTTAGCGACGGCATAACTTCAGGTGCCCTTGGGGTCCTTGGACTTGTTTGACATTCGACACTCTTGCGCCCCCATCGGCCCGAACAGATATTCGGGTTGATCGTTTTAAGTTTCATGACAACCATGGCATTTGCTCGGGCTGCCGGCATTTTTTCTAAAGTTGCACCCAGCAAATTTCCTGTATTTGCAGGTACGGATACAGCTATTATTCTCATTTAATAGAGCTATTGATAGTACTGTGAGTGTCTCTTTCCATGTGTTTCATTCATACAATCGGGCTGTGTTGAACTTTCACCTAGATCTGCACCAGAGCGCTTATTCACGTAGTTACATAGTACAAAAAGTACCAGACGTGGATAGCATTACTTTTTAATCAAACTTTGTGCACATGGGTTTCCTATTAAAATACATTGTGTTTCACTGTTTCCTGGTTCCATCATCCAGGAGGAGCTTCATTTTCTTGAGTTCAAAATAACTTCATCCTTGACCCCTAAGACCCCTGAAACAAGTGTTGCTGGACATTATTAATCTCATAAGGACATGCAATGATGCTAAAAATCAATGTAACTTAAAAATGTGCTGGTAGTTTAGTGTCTGCTAACTATACTTTTATGATGTAATTATGTTTTTATATACTGTAAAGGAGTAAAGTTTGGAGATATGTTTTTAATTATTTTATTGTATCATTCACATGACAGATAATATGGACTAAGGTTCCTGTGTGTTGTGATATGGGTCATAGTTCACATGTCCATCTCTTGTCTCTCAGGTCAATCGAGCAGAAGCCTCTCGGTGTCCTCAACCTTAGCAGGTAACTTACTGACAGTTATTTAAAACGCCACTATTGGGATGCACATCTCATGAAATTATTGAATCTAAATAACAATTCGGAAATGTTGCAATTGGCAAACCACAAAGACCGTACTTGTTTGCGCAGAATAATGTCCCCTGCAGACAAAAGCATTCGGTCTCCATTGTGTCTTAACATAATGTAATTTTAGTGGCCATGCTCTCTTACATTGTTTTCCCCTGTCGTCCTGTCTAAATCCAGCCCGAACACATGTCAGCTACGAGCTCAAGGATGATGTGGCGGTTGTACGACTCAATGATCCCACATCCAAGGTGAGCGTATGAGACAACGCACGCACACGTCAGGAGCGCTCCCATTGGTGACACTGTTGACTGGCTGTCACAGCGCGGGTCCACATTTCATTGGGATTAATCAGTGTTTGTGTTTTTTGTGGAGGTGAACACCCTGTCAGTGCAGCTGCAGTCGGAGCTGACAGAGGTGATGGGAGAGATCTGGTCCAACGGCGCGGTGAAAAGTGCTGTGCTCATCTCCAGCAAACCAGGCTGCTTCATCGCTGGGGCAGATATCAAGTAGGCTTTACAAATAATGAATGTGCTGAAGTGATGGGGAGGTAGGGGGTTTGACTTGTTTCTTATGTATATCTAATAATAACAGTACCTAATTAGCAGTTGAATTAAACATTATCAAGCATTTAAATGGTTAACTCTAACACTCTCTCCTCACAGCAATTACAAATTAAATCAATATTAATAATGTCCTGCACATTTCTTGTCCCTGCAGCATGATTTCAGCCTGTAAGAGCAGCGAGGAGGTGACCCAGCTCTCACAGGAGGGTCAGAAGATGTTTGAGAAGATTGAGAAATCACCCATCCCTATTGTTGCAGCCATCAACGGATCCTGTCTGGGTGGAGGCCTTGAAGTAAGAACTTGAGAGATAAGAATAAAAAGATCAAATTTGACTGCAAGATAACTCTCTAATATGTCTATTCTTCTAGTTTGCTTTAGCCTGCCAGTACAGAGTAGCCACCAAAAGCCGTAAAACCATCTTGGGCACACCGGAGGTCATGTTGGGGTTGCTGCCTGGAGCCGGTGGTACTCAAAGACTTCCGAAAATGGTAATTTAACGCATACCCAATTATATTAATTGGTCACTTATTATACATTATAGTAATCATTCTCTTCCTTTCTCCATGTGCATAGGTGGGACTACCAGGAGCGTTTGACATGATGTTGACGGGCAGAAACATCAGAGCAGATAAGGCAAAGAAAATGGGTCTGGTGCATCAGCTGGTTGACCCTTTAGGTAGGTAATCTTACTTCAAAACTATTGTATTTAAGTCTATAAATCTTGGTCTGTTTTGGCTTGTTGCAGGCCCTGGAGTAAAGCCTGCTGAGGAAAGGACTATTGACTACCTGGAAGAAGTGGCTGTAGATTTGGCCAAAGGAATTGCCAACAAGAAGGTGCCTCTTACAAAAGAGAAAGGCCTTGTACAAAGTCAGTTGAAAAATAATGATTACCTTAAACTAGTCAGTGGAGATGCACATTAACTTTGTGGTGTATCATTTTGCAGAACTGCAAGACACTGTTATGGGCCTTGGTCCAGTGCAGAACAAGATCTATAAAACTGTCAGGGATAAAGTCCAGAAACAAACTAAAGGACTGTACCCTGCTCCTGTCAAAATCATTGAAGTCAGTACAGAATGTGTTCAAATCACATATTTTATTAGTTCACAGTTTCAGAAGTTTGCCATGGATAAAGCATTTAATATTATTATTTTTAATTGCAGTGTGTCCAAGCAGGTATGGAGAAGGGCAAAGAGAGAGGTTATCAGACTGAATCTGAGGTATGTTTTTGTTATGTTTAAAACACATTATTCTTTATAAAGCTTTTGAATTGTTCTTAAAAGAAATAATTAACTTCTTAAATGTTGAACCAATACTCAGAACTTTGGTCACCTGGCAATGACTCCTGAATCCAGGGCTCTGATTGGACTCTATCACGGTCAGGTGACCTGTAAGAAGAGCAGATTTGGGAGTCCAGAGAAGGAAGTGAAGTGAGAAAACTATTTGTATGGTACTGCTGTACATGCCTTCAGGACAGGCATTCATTTGACCTGTATGTATTTCAGGAAACTGGCCATTCTGGGCGCAGGGCTGATGGGAGCTGGTATCGCACAGGTGTCCATTGATAAAGGCCTAAACACCGTCTTAAAGGACACCACGGCAGAGGGCATCAGCAGAGGAGAGGAACAGGTCTATAAAGGGTAACCTTTATTTTTAACAATATTCTATGAATTAACCACAATGCATTGAGACCGTAGGACCTGAGTTACTAAGCCAGGTGCTAAAATGTCAGTACTTCTTAAAGCACATGCTATGTTATAGTGTGTTGCACCTGATTTATTTTTAGAAACTGTTTATATAGAGATTTGCGATACAACTGAGTTTGTTCTGTGGCCTTTTAGCGCTGATGAGAGGTAAAAATCTGAACAGCAGCTACTTTTACAGTTTACATTGCAGTTTATTTTGCACCTGTGCAAACGCTTCGTAAATTAAGCCAATTGCGTTAATGGAATCGATTTGAATTGATCACTTATTTTAATGATAATGTTGCGACATACCTGGAAGTAGTATTCAGTTGTTTACTCAGTATAGTAGTTTAAAACTTTTCACTCCAAGTTCCACCAGGCTTAGATCAAGATCATATCAGGTGTAAACCATGTCTACACAGGGTCTGAAATGGAACAAAACTGAGCTAAATCATATTTAAACTGGGTGGACCCCATGTCTAAACCAGAAGAAACAAAACTTATTATTAAACATAAATAAAACTAAATCTCTTCTTAAAATTAATAAAGTCTAAAATTGCAGATGACTGAGTACTGCCGGAAACAGCCCACCAACTACATCTGGTGGTACTACCAAATCACACCGTGTTACATATTTTATACATTGAAATAATGGATTACATCATCATTATCATATTATTCATGTGTGCCTGTACATTTTGACACTGGCAATGCATAAACAAAAGCTCTCTGTGTATTGTACTGTAATGTGCAGCCTGAACACTAAGGTGAAGAAGAGGGCTCTGACGTCCTTTGAGCGCGATGCCACTCTGTCCAACCTCTGCGCTCAGCTCGACTACTCGGGCTTCCAGTCGGTCGACATGGTGATCGAGGCTGTTTTTGAAGACATCAACATCAAGCACAGAGTCATCAAGGAAATGGAGGAGGTGGGTCATACTTTACTCCTAATATGCTGATTTTGTTCATAAGGGGACAATGATCAGGCTCAGAATTTTAATTAGGAATATTTCTCATAAAAAAAACATTGAAGAAATACCGCCTTCTTCCCTCTGCCACAGAACAGATTTATTCGATTGAAATGCAAACATATTATGGATTCTTTGCACATAGAGTATTTTAAAGCAGTTGTTTTAAGGAAAGGCTTTGAACTAATGAAAATATTGTCCTCCAGGTAATCCCTCCTCATTGCGTTTTTGCCTCAAACACTTCTGCGTTGCCCATCAAGGACATCGCGGCTGCCAGCAAGCGGCCTGAAAAGGTCGGTCGATGGCTTGTGTCTGGAAGCAAACGTAACTCCAAGCAGTGAATATGTTACACAAACGGCATGTATTCTTTTGCTTCCAGGTGATTGGAATGCACTACTTCTCTCCAGTGGACAAGATGCAGTTGCTCGAGATCATCACCACTGATAAAACGTCTCAAGACACACTGGCCTCTGCCGTCAGTGTGGGCCTCAAACAAGGGAAAATTATCATTGTGGTTGGAGTAAGCACAGTCATTTTTGAATAGATGTTTATTCTGTTGCGATTAATGGTGCAGCCCATAATTTAGACCTTTTTTTAACCCTGCAAACGTCTCCAGGATGGTCCAGGATTTTACACCACTCGCTGTTTGGCTCCACTGCTGGCAGAAGCTATAAGAGTCCTACAGGTATGACTGCTTTATTTTCTGTACTCTAATATTTTTTACAAAGTGAATCCTAATGGCGTGGCTCGTCGGTCTAAAAGGAGGGAACTGGTCCAAAACAACTGGACACTTTGACAACAAGTTTCGGTTTCCCTGTCGGAGCTGCAACGCTGGCCGATGAAGTTGGGATTGACGTCGCAGCCCATGTAGCAGAGGTGATCAGACTTCCAAATCATAAACTAGAAATAAGTACTAAACTGTCTGATTCCAGTGTACAATGGCTAACAATGTGTAATGAGAAATACAATGCGGTCTATGTGCAGGATCTGGGTAAAGCGTTTGGGGCTCGATTCGATGGCGGTAATGTGGAGGTTCTCAAGACGATGGTGGAGAAGGGTTTCAAAGGCAAGTCTGCTTACACTTCTATAAACAACAGAATAAAGTTGTCTGCTGAGGTGGATAGAGTTACTTTGAAATAATTTGACTCAAGTTCAAGTAAAAAAGTACTTGGAGAAAATGGTACTTGAGTACTGTGAGTACTCAAGCGAAAAACTGATTTATTTTCAGTGACACCATAAATTGTGTGAAACAATCATGCTGAAATTGTGATATTTCCCAAGAAAATTCCAAGCAAATGGCAGGAAATACAGATAAACTGAATAATTCTAAAGAAGAAGGAGCACGAGAGGAACTACATCTACTTTATCGATCAAAATGAGGCATTTGCCGCTTAAATATTTACTCACAGTGGAAAAAGTAACAATTATTTTTATTCAAGTAAGAAACAGATACTTCATTATGATTTTACTCAAGTAAAAGTAAAAAGTACTATATAAAAAGTTACTGTAACTGAGTACTACCTGCCTCTGGTTGTCTGCAGTTGAGGCTATTTTAAGGTGGAATCTGTTGCTAAATCCAAACTTGGTAACTATGCTATAATGAAAATATAATTATTATAATAAATACACATCACAATCTTTAGCTTTATAGTAAGCATAGTTGAGATACATTTTGTGGACTATTTACGTTGCTTTGTTGCATATATACATTATTTACATTGTGTATAGTCGGTTGGAATAGTAAAATAAATTAAAATCATTTAAGTGCTATTTGTAATGTGTAGGTCGTAAATCTGGAAAAGGCTGTTTTGTTTACGGAAAGGGCAGAAAGGGGAAAACTGTGAATCCTGACGCCGAGGAAATTATCCAGAAATTCAAGCTGTCTGCTCCAGCCACAGTGTAAGTCTGTTTGAAAACCTTAGTACCATGTAATTCAAAGAATAATAGGCTCACCTCTCTTTGTTCTTCTGTCCACCCTCAGCTCCTCAGACACAGATATCCAGTACAGGCTGGTGTCGCGATTTGTCAATGAAGCAGTGCTGTGCCTTCAGGAGGGGATCCTGACGAGCCCAGTAGAGGGCGACATTGGAGCTGTGTTTGGACTGGGCTTCCCTCCGTGTTTGGGTGGTAAGTCTCACACACACCAGCACACACAAAAACATCCACATGAAATTAAAAGACATTGGAATTATATGGCTGCATCATGTAACAAAATGCTCACATCGAAACGCCTTGAGGCATCTTGCAATTTCATAGTTGAAATGTTTAAATATATGTCAACTTTCTTAGGTCCGTTCAGGTATGTGGATTCATTCGGGGCAGACAATCTGGTGAGTATCATGAGGCGTTTCGAAGACGTTTACGGAAGCCCGTTCACGCCGTGCCAGCTGCTCCTGGACCACGCCAAAGACCCCAGCAAGAAGTTCCACAAGTGATTCGGCACGGAGTAGAAGAAGCCTTAATCTCCAACAAAATGAGGAGTCTGTGCTTGGAAAAGAAATGTAGAAGAAGAAAAAACGTGGACATGATACATGAAATTACCGGAGATTTGCCTTGGGACTATAATGAACTTGTTTTAATGTTACTGTGCACCAAAACATGCTGGAGTGCTGTCTGAGAAATGTTATGAGGGGACACTTGTATTTAATGATTGTACAGTATTTAACAAAGATACCTCAGTCAGTGTCAGATAGAAATGTCAATTTTACAAATGCTGATCATTGTGGCCTTTGTTTAGTGGCAGGTTACACTACCCATTTTCTAGTAAGTTAGTCAACACAATTATTAATTATGAATAGGAATGTGCTTAAAAAGGACAATTAATGCTGGTGTGGCATATTTATTTCCTTGAAATTTGCACTAATATTGACGGTGGTAAACTTTGCACAACTGTTGCTGTACAACACAATCCCAAACTTAGAACTTAAGTGAAAATGTTTACTTTTTTGAAACTTATCTGCATTGATTTAATACTCACCGCAGGCATTGTTCCCATTAAGCTAGGCAAAAACTAGAAGCAGAAAAACATGTCAGAGGCACTTTAATCCACCAGTTTATTTGCCATTTATACAGTACATAATTAATGCCTGATTGAAGGTCAATAACTTTGTATTTACTTGCAGTCTTTCTGTTGGGAATCTATTGAGTAAGAGATGAATGTTCTTGTGGATATCATTATCACCCGGACGTCACCTGTAACACATTGATCTGACGGATAATAAACTGGTCCGTTTCGAAGCTGTTGGGCCTGTGTAGTTTCAGTCACCGTTGGGTCATTTCCACAAACACGGTGTTGTGAAATGATTAAATCAGGTAATCAAGTGTCACTTGAGAAAGAACTATACAAGTCAGATGTTCTCCAAAAGTATGTCTCTTTATTGGACTACTGGGCGTCAGCAGCAGTGTTCGATCACATGCATCATTAGAAACACTACAGTTCACTATCCGTACCGTCTACTTTGGGTCTAGAAAGTGCGGGCCATGAAGCACAGTCCCGATACCTGTGCTTCATCATCAAGAACATGAGGATATTTTTTAAGCAACATAATATAAATTGTAATATAGGGTTTACAATGTTTCTGAAAAGCTTGCTGTAATGCACATTTATAATTAGCTCTAGATGTACGTAGCATACATTATGGAACATGGTGGCATATAGGGGCGAATAATGCATTGATTCTTAGGGTTACAAAATGTTGCGTAAAGTGCATATGACAGACCCATTTCACTAAAATGTTGGCATAGTTTTCCCTGGTTTGAGATTGACATCCCTTGTGATGTTTACTATAAAAGTATGATAAGTGAGTTACTTGCATCTCCCCTGGACCGTAGTTTTAAAACATGAAGAAGAAAAACCTCAAAGTAATTAACACAAAAACATGAAAACCTGTCACATGCACTTTATTGTGTGGATCTTATGTGAAAGTCTAAATCTGAGGTATCATTTGAAAATCTATGTCAGAGCAGTTCATATCCTATTCTAGCATTATTCCATTAAACAATCAACATGTTACTTTCTAATGTAAAACTTAGCTTAATCTTCTTGTGCAGGTACCTTGCAAATGCAGCTTAAAATTGGAAAATACAACTTCTTCTCACAGTTTATTTAGTGGTGATTTAAAATCTTTTGGAACAGCGCCTTCCTACGCTTCGCATGTTCTCTTTGCACATTCCGTTCCATGGTCTTTTTTGTAACGACGACTACTATAGGCTACAGGGGGAGGGAGTTATTTGTAAACTGCTCTTGTTTTGTGGGACCAATCAGACACAAAACAGAGAAAGCACTTTGTTGTAAAAGAAACATATTTGATCTCTTTGCAGTTGGGCCACAAGGGGGCGCAGTTTCAGTCACTGGGCTCAGAGCTGCTTCACAGTGAAGGCACATAATGGCTCAGGGGCCAACAACAGGCACGTATAGACCTAATGTTTCAGTGCGTGTCTGTTTTCAAAGCTCCATACTAAGTCTTTCATACCTACAGGTATGTCTGCAGTATTGAAGTTCCCATATTGTTCTTTTTTTTTTCAGTCTTCGTCTGGGGGACTTGTTATCTGTCACATTCTACAGAGCACTATTATGTGTCTGTGTCAACATCTTTTGGCCTTAATGAGAAGTGGTGGCACTGCTATTGGCAATGTGATGTAAAAACAGGGCCTGGTTAGTATCAGGATGGTAGACCGTGTGGGAATACCATGTGTCTTTGGTGAGGGATGTGTGTGACTTCGATCATTCTACTCCAGGGCAGCTGTGGCTACCGATATAATGTAGCTTACCAGCACCACGTATGGAGTGAAAAATAATGGAAGGATTTATAATGTGACTTTGAGTGCCATTATAATAACATTTAGTTCAATATGGGAACTTTAATCTCAGATCCAGCTGTATGCAGGTTTGAAAGCGTCCTGTCTGAGTGGGGGTCACATCTTGGGTCTCCAGCCCTGGATGAACTGTGTGATCTTGGTGACGTGCAGCCGGCTCAGGTGAAAGTCATGTGACAGGATGTCCTCGGTCAGCTGCACCAGGAGCCGCCCGTCGATCCTCTCCCTTTGAAACACCGACACGGCCGCCTCTGACAGGCCGATGAAGCGGAGGCAGGCGGACACCTCCTCCAATGAGAGCGCAGACAGGTCCTGAGGCGGGCTCCAGGCCCCACCGCCCTCTGCACCCCGGGACGACTCCGCTGTCGGGGGGCTGGGCTCTGGTGAGGGGCAGGGAGACTGGCGGTTAAAGGGGTTCAGGGCGCCGAAGGGGGCGAATCGGCTTTGGGGGGGAGGAGGTCTAAGCCGAGGCCCAGAGAAGGACTCCGCCCATGGCTCTGCCCATGTGGCCTGGGCTGGCACCGGATTGGCTGTGCTGTCTGCAGGTGGGGCAGGCGAGGGTTCTGGACTGGTGGGGTTTGGAGCGGGACAGTCTCCCCAAGTGCAGGGGTAGCAGTACAGGGATGTGTCAGGGGAAGGGCAGCTGAAGAAAAGAAAAAAAAACAGACAATAATAAAGACTTTAACATCTCATGGTACAACATTATCATGTTAAAGTAAAATAAATAAATGATGATGCTTTTTGCTGTGCTACCTTTCTTGCAGTCCAGATGAGTAGAATGACAAGTTGGGCCGTGGAGATGTGGATGTTTTGGGGAACCGTGGAGGGACCGGAGGGCTCGGGGCAGGACTGGAGATGGAGCCTCCTTTAGAGCAGCGAGGGGGGACAGGGGGAGCGATCAGGTAACGACACTCCTCTCTGACCTACAGGCAAAAACACAACTTTCAACAAAACATTACTTTGATATTGTACATTTGTAGCACTTCAGTTTGCACTGGTTGAACTTCCCAGCAGCCCGGCTAAATGTGAGGGGGACGAGCAGAGAGATTTGGCAGGGTGTAATCCAGCTGCACAGTGGATCACACACATCAACACCCACAATGCGCTTGATAAGGGGGCGCAAATGACTGTACTCAGAGTCACATGTCTGAACCAATCTGCGGACTGTTTAGTCTGGCTCGCCTTAAGAAAGAGTCATATAATACAAAACATTTCAGTATACTATAAACATATTGTCACATGGGTTGGGTAGTATTTACATTTGTGTCAACAACTGTTATTTATCATTTGAGCGGGAAAAACAAGTGATGTCTAGGTTAATAGAAAAGAAAATCAACATAAAATATGAAGTTGGTTGATACGTGAGCATGTGTGGTAGAGGTCAACCGATACACTGACTGTCCGATATATCGGTCCGATATATGGGTATTTTCCCATATCGGCGATTGGCCAATGCCGATAAAAGGCCAATTTCTCTATAACCGAAAGTGATCTAGACTTCCTGTTTTTTTTTGCATCGGAAAGAGCTTAGTCAGAACCTGAGCTAAGAAACATCACCGTAAAAATCGGTCAAAAGTTTGTAGATCGTATTTTTATAAAATTCATGACTTTTGCTTATAATGTCGGAACCATAAGAGATCGCTCCCACTGAACCGCGCCTTGTCTCAGTGGGGGTCGCATATTGGGTCTCCAGCCCTAGATAAACTGTGTGATATTGGTGACGTGCAGCCGACTCAGGTGAAAGTCATGTGAATAAATCAGCCCTACGCCCCAAATAAAGCGCCCCTGCTGTCACAATTCAGCACTGACACATTTTACAGTTTAGAAGCATCGTACACAGGATTAAAGACAAAGTATTTTTAAAGATATCGGTGGTGCATATCGGCATCGGCCAATCAAAATCCCTCAAAATCGGCATTGGTGATATCGGTCGACCTCTTATATGCGGTAAATGCACGCATTTGCACGCAGGTAGGAAGTAGAGAGGCATCTTTTTGTTGACTGCTTTACCTTGTTCATCTGTTACTCATGCTAAACAGCAGTGTACATCATTCCATCTAATGTCTGGAACTGTGGAAGATGTCTATTCAAATCTTAGCCACTTGTTACAAAAACTGTTACACTCTTTCTTGTGTAATAATGTTGCTAAAAATAGTGCAGTTTTACTATATTTAGTGACAACCGAAATAGCTCTCTTCTACATTTAACCAGAATGCTTTCACCTCACATCAGCATTAGGCCTGTGAGCAGCCTTTCCAGGAAGTGTTTGCAAGTGTGTGTGTTTGTGGTCAGCGAGGTTAAAAGCTCTAGTGTATGAATAATTCAAGGCAGTTGTCCTGACTTTTAGAGGCCGGATGCTGCCCTGGTCCGAGCCGTAGGATGAGACAGAGCCACTCACAGCATCCGATTTGGGAGGTACAGGCGGCGGGGTGGCCACTCTGGTGACGACAGTGGCCACTGGCCCATCTATGGAGGTGGTCGAGTGGATTGAAATGATGTTAGGCTCCTTCCCCAAGCTCTCTGTGTTCTGATTGGTCCAAAGTTCTTCGTAGGGGATCTCCTCACTGGTCCTTACGTCAGTGTCTGTCCATTCGGGCGTCATATACTCCCTCTCCTCACCTGGCCCCTCCCCCATGGAGTCTCTACAATGCTGTGTCACGCTGTCCGAGACCCCGCCCACATATCCACACATGGAGAGGCGCTGCAGGGCCGGGGCGAGCGCGTCCTGTCCCACACAGACGCGAGACCGACGTGGACTAGTGCACTCCTCTGTCATGCACTCGAGCTCGGGGCGGGTCTCCCTCACAGCGCGGGAGTAGGCGTCCGGGTCAAATGCATGCCGTAAAAGCAAGCTCTCTAGCGCCGCCGTGTGGACAGATGCCTCTGCAACATTAAACCTAGGCATGCACCGCAGCAACAGGAAGTGGGATGGGGATACTTCCTGTCTGCGGAGTACCAAACAGAGTACGACAGTCTTGCTGACGATGTTGAGCAGTTTGTAGCGGTGGCCCTCTCGCACCGCGTGACGGTCGTAAGCGTTTCGGGGCGGGCGGGTCGGCACGGACACATTGACAGGAAGGCGAACCCGTTCTATGATGCTCCGGACAGTGTGTTCTCCTCCCAGCATTCCTTGCTCCAAGGGGGACCGCGTACAGAAGCGCCCCCGACAGGCGAAGGGCAGGCTCATGCTCTGGTTGGTGCGATGGTTCATGCAGACCAGGCAGGGAGTTTTACCTGGGGAGGAAGAAAACTTGAATTTCAAATTATATATTAATGAAATCCATCTACCTCTTGTGCAACAGCTTGCACAATAGTTTGGAATGGAGTTTTCGTTGAAAAGGAAAAAATATTTAAAATTGTCATTGTTCATTGTCATTTTTTTTCACCGAATGGCCAATTATCGTTATATTGTTAAGGTGCTTAGGGCTTATGTCTGACACAACGGTTCATTTATCTAGATACTGTATCAACACCTGTCACTTCTTGTGGCTGGATTGGTTTATTCACATGCATGTCCACCATTTATACTTTATAAAGACTACCTTTGTTATGTTGGTTATTACTATTGTTTCTTGCCTTGATTGTATTTTCATTCATTGTGTATCTTTTTCATTTGTTGCACTTTGTATTTTGGGCAGCAATGGTTGTTTTAAATATGCTTTGTAAATTAACTTGACCTTGATTCAATCCAACGAGAAGGTTCATTTTGCAGTTTGGGAAGCATAGTTTCTCATGCTAGCTGTATCGTTTTCAAAATTAAGGTCTTTGTTCAAGCTATTTATGAATCCAAATCTTATCTACTTTAAATAATACAGGCAAAAATGACTGATGATGCTGGTTTGTTGATGTCCAGATAGTGGTTATAAATATGATATTTCCTCTGTGGAATTGTCATATGTTACATTAAACAGCAGGGTTAGGATGACCCTGACTCTACTCACTCCTCGGAGTCTTTCCCAGGCGCCGCAGCAGTGCACTTAGTCCTGTCTTTTCCTTCGAGGGCGTGGCACAGAGAAGCTCCGCCTTCCCCATGAGAGACAGCTCGTCTCCGGCCTGCAGACTGAAGCTGTATGGCTCACTGTCGTCACTGAACTCCCCGGACACCACCTAAAAACACAAACATATACATGCAGTAGTTTCTATAAAGACCACTGTACAGCTCGATGTGAAGACAGTAGCACTGATAGACCAATGAAGAGATTGCAGGATGTGATTGAGCCGTATAAAAGCAGTGGCTGGAAAGGAAAGGAGAATTGGACATTTACCTTGACACTGAATGTAATGGGCTCCATGACAAAGACTCTGTCAGGGAAGGCTCCGGCCACCTCCTCCACACTGGAGAAGTACTGCACTGGGTCCCTCACATCACGGTCCTCATCCAGAAGCTTGAACTTCCCTGTGCAAAGAGTACACGGATTTTCCAATCAGAACAAACAGCGGGGTGCGAAGGTTTAGCGCACATTCATTTCTGTTAAATTAATGTCCTCTTGTTTCATGTGCACAATGAAGCAAGAGGAAGATGACATGATCCCCCCATTTCATCTTACATTTTCAAGTTACAAGCAACACAAAAGGAAAAAAGTCCAGACAGAGCAAAAATTTGGGCACCAGCCAAGAGTCCTATGAATCTAGTTTGAGGGATTTTTGCTCTTTCTTCCTTACAAAAGTCTTCCATAGCTGAGAGATTCCTGGGCTGTCTTGCACGCACTGCTCTTTGGAGGTTTATCCACAGACCTTCAATGATGTTTATGTCAGGAGACTGTGAATGCCATGGGAAAACCTTCCGACTGCACCTCCTGATGTAATTACCCATTTGTAGAAGCCATTTTGCTTTTCAGCTTCAGCTTTTTTAAATATTTTATCGTCAAGAATTTGTTGGAATTGAATTGAATATATTCTTTACCCTCCCCATTAGATGTTCCCTGTGCCTCTGGCTGCAATATAACCCCAAAGGATGATCGATCCACCCTGCTTTGACTTGACAAATAGCCTGCTTAGCGTGAGAAATGCAGAGGGGAAAAAAAGACAAAAGCAATACACAAGTGCATAACAACAACAACAATCCAGTGGAGAGGTGTGTTCGAATCAGGGGCGCACTCTCAAAGACACTTCAGTAACCTCTGACCTGGCACCAGCGCCCCGGCCAATCAGCGGCCAGCGCGGTCGTCATGGTAACCCATAAAGAAGCCCATTCTCAGGCAGAGCAGAGGCACATCTCCATGGAGACCCTCACACACACACACTTCACCCCATCCGTAAATCTTTCACTTCTACCACCAGCAGGGAAAAAATGGACTATAGCTGGTTTGGGTTCAGCTACTTGTACTGAAACACAGTCTCACAATGACAAAAAATACTGCTTTTGTCGAAATAGCATGAATTGTGTCCATAATACTCACATTTAGCCCTATAGAGTTTGGGCTCAAATGTTACATACTACTCTTTCAAATAGAAATCCACGATGTAAAATCAAAGAGAAAAGAGCAGTGGAACAACTCTGTTAGAGTTATTATACATTTATATCCATTACTTTATAATTTGGCGGGAATTCCATTATCTTCAGGGTTTTGACACCACCCCATATTGTGTGCTGCTTACTGCTGTACTAAAGACAATACTTCAGTAGCATGCGAGTAAACAACAAGTACGCATAGGAGGAATGCCTAAAAGTGGAGCTCCACCATCTTATCTGGCAACACAGACTGACACAGGTGTGGTCAATGGGTCATCACCTGCAGGTGTGTATAAAAGCCCAGTTGATCTCAGCACCAAAGCTGCTGATGATGGTTGGATCACTATCGGGTTGTCCTAAAAAAAAAAGAAAAGGAAAAGAAAAACAGCAAATCTAAACCTTGTCCAATTGGTTTAGTACTGTTGTTGAACTTTCACATTTTCCTTAATCTGATTTGGCAGTTTTTCTTTCCATTTGCGAATACTATGACTGTTGAGAGAAATGCAGCTGAAGTCTCTTGCCCAGGGTCACTTACACTGGTGCATAGTTGTATTCGATTTTTGGTATTCTTACATGCGTTTTGTTTACCTTGCAAAGTCACTGTGACCACAGAGCAGAGTTTCTCTTCTCTGTCTGGGAGGATAAGCTGAATACCAAACTCCACAGTCAGTCTGTCCTCCCCATGGCTTTATACTGTGTCTCTAACCCCCGTCTCCTCTTTGAATAGAAGCGAGCGCTAAACCAACAATATACTCAAAGAAAACTCCAGCTTTCACAAACGTATAGCGTGAATATGGATGGGTTGAACCAGGGCTTGATACATTTTTAGTTTCTGCAGACAAAATCTCATCTGCTGCACTGCCTTCTCATGACCCCTGTTGCATTCACACACTTGACCTTCTCTTTAATTTTTTGTTACATATTATTGATTCTAATTGTTTATGCGCCTTGTCTGATCTGCACTTCTGTGTTGTATGGGCGCCTGTATGTTATTCTCTGCATTCTGATTTGTTTCAGCCGCTTGTCTTTGCACAACATGCCTGGGACAAATTCCATTGAACAATAAGGTTTATCTCATTCGATTAACTCCATATGAGACTCCAAAGTAACACTGCGTTCATATACTCCACTATCGCAGTTCTTCTGCCCTCTCAGTGAACTGATGTCCTCATTGATGATGCAGGGATGTGGGTATGGAAGAGAGAGAGGAGAGGAGCAAGCATCCTGTGGTCCGTCCTCAGGGAAAACCTACAGCACATTTCTGCGCCTGCCTAAGTTTATTTGGACTTCCTGTATGAAGTCAGCGCACAGACATGAGCTCACCAGCCTTTCCCACTCACTCAACGACAAACAAGCCTCTTATACATGACTATAGAATGGACTGTCGGGATATGGTTAGCTTTCCTTTGGGTCATTCCCACCTTTCAGATTGCGTTTACAAGCATTTGTGTTTGCGTTTGCTTTTGAACTTTGTTACATTAAAGGACCCATACCTCACAGTGGCACGACTTTTTATTCGACCTCCTTTCGTAGATTGTAAACTCAGACATTTGTGGGAAAAACACTGTGCATCTAATGATAAATCAATTTCATGAACCTGCAAGCAAGTTTTCAAGCATTTCTGTGGAAGTGACCCTAAAAAGTAACCCAGCAAGTCATGAAATTAGGATGCAACAAATATGTCAGGAACGTTAGGAATTAATTTGGACCATTTAATGTAGTGACTTCCTCTGTCATTGTTTGCTATGTATAAAAATAAAATCAGGTATAAGGCCTTTAAGGATAATCACAAGTCATGCCTCCAAGTGAGTCACAAAAAAAAGTCACCACCAGGATTTAACTTTTGCTATCTGGGGTTGCTACACTTGGTCAGGTCGAGATTCAGCAAGACTATGTGCCCAAAGAATGAGATCAGCTGACGACCTGAACATCCTGAATGACCATCCGTCCATGGAGTTCTTCTTCCCTGATGGCACGGGCTTATTCCAGGATTCTAGATTGTCCGTGAGTTTTCTTTCTTTGTGCCTTGATTTATGTATTATTCTGCGTTTTTGCTGTGGTTTCGAGCCTTGATGAAAGTATGCTAAAATAATAGTGATGTTTACTGTAGATCATTCTGGTGCTGGCTAGACCGCACTTCCGCATTACGCCAGTGTGACGTCACTTAGTGCTCTCGCAGTACGTACAAGTTAATGCTTTTGTATGTGTATTTTTGAAAAGGAAATGTTGGAAGGGACAAATTAAGCCAACCACAGTTTTTGTTTATTTAGATACGCTGTGGAGCGGAGGAAATTGGGGGGCACTTTCTGGCTCCTTTGGACTTTTTCCCTTTTGAGTGGGGATTCATTTTGTATGAACACTTGTGATATTAGTTGGATATTAGTATTTATTTACAATACACACTTGCATAACCCACATGTTCTGTCTGTGTTGGTGGTGTTCATAATATGTCATATATACAAAAGGGTTTATGCCATGTAGCACATGCCCTTGTGAGGATTGTAGCATTGCATGATTGTAAGGAAAACTCACCGACTATAACAAACCCCTTTATCCTATACGTCAGGAGGGAAGCCTGACTGGCACCCCTAAGAAGAACTTAACAATCATAATAAAAATAAAAGCAAAAAGAATAACAAAGGTCAATCCGTCACAAGGCTCACATTGTGAAAGAGTTCCAACCCACTGCAAATCTTTGGGATGTGCTGGAGACGGCTCTGTGCAGTGGTCACACTCTCCCATCATCAATGCAAGGCCTTGGTGAAAAATGAACATTTGAGAAGCTTATTGAGACACTGCCATGGTGAGTGCGTGCTGTAATCAGAGCTGAAGGTGGTCCAAACAAATATAGAGCGTGTGACCTTTTTTTTTACCTACCTTTATCTACTTGGAAAAGGCACCTTGTTCATTTTAATAAGAAGTTTTTTAAGTTGATAATGTTGTAAGATCATGTAAAATAAGTGTTGCCAATAAAATGTCTTTGGCATCAATTAGAGAGTTTCACAATCCAACAACGGAAAATCTTCTTAATCACAGAATTACAGCTATATTTGCGTGACCTGTCCCCATCACCCCATCATAGTTATTGGACACTTCCTGTACAAAACAACTAAAGTGACCGCGGTGACGTCTGCCCCTCTGTTTGGAGCCCGGGAGGGGGCAGTGACATCAGCGCTCCATCAGTCGGAAGAGCAGGCATTAAGATCCAGTTACACTTCTCCGTAATAATAATAGGACGCGGCTTGGACACTCGGAACAACGGGTTGAGCTCCGGTGAGGTCATCCACACAGACAGACTCATTCAGGAAGAAGACACAGGAGCAGTCAATGAGCTGCAGCCACACAAGGTCAGCAGTACAGTGCACACACGGATGAATGAGAGAGGGAGAGAGAAAGAAAGTGATGTGCTGTGGTTTCTGAAGTGTGTGGGAATAGGCTTTGAAAGGAGAACCTGTAACACCTAAGATGCTACAATAGAGGCCATTCATTGTTTTCATACCTAACAGCCTTGTGCAATTAATGTGTATTGTAGCTATTTACATCTGATGATGGTTTTAGCCACAAACAACAGAAAACGGGCTTTTTAATAGTGCTGAATCACATAGAGCTCATACATGTAGTGACTGACAGATGCAAGTCCCGCCCCACACACCTTTGGGACTAATCTTCAATTAGTACCGATCTGTCGCAACCAATGACAGACCTCGCACAGCAGTTTTGGGTTCTCTATAGTAGTGTAATGTCCTGACTTTTCATTGGTTTACATTACATGCATGACAAACTTGCCACCTGTGGATTACAGATGTGAAGATATTCTTTGTTTTTTAATTACTCTTTGCAACAGGACTTAAAGCTGGCGAAATAAGATGAAGTGGGGAAGCTGCTGTGAGTTTGTGGCGCACCAAAAAGAAATGAGGAGGCGAGAGACTCGAGCCTCGTTGAGTACAGTGTTTCTAAAATTCACTTTATGGTTTACCTCTGGATGTCAGCTGTTTTAAACTTTTAGCACGGCATTAACAACTCATTTATGCTCTGATGTACAGGCAATAGTCAGTTTTAAGATGTGGTGTCAAGATTTTTAATCTTTTCCTTTTTGCCTTATTTTGGCTGTGTGTTGACATGTTAGTTCTGATGCTCTGAGCTCTGGAAATGTCATTGGTGTAACATTGGTTCTGGGATGTTTGCTGATGTGAGGCTAAAGGCTTCTTTTTAGTCTGACAAGTAGCAATACATGTGTTTAAGCAAATCTCAGACGCAATATTGTCTGCAACAGCCCCGTGATTTACATCATGTGCCACCACTGTTTGTCCCAATGCACGGTCAGAAGACTGACCAAAGAGGCTGTAATCTATAAACATGTACTTTTTTCTTCATTTTTTTCTAGGGAGCTATAGCACAAGCCAAGTCTATCCATGAGTAGAGCAATGTGTGCATTTGGGAGCATTCTGTCTCACCCTGGTACTGTAGGGGAATGTCTATCTTGGGTCCGATGACATAGTGTCCCTCCTCCAGGCTGTGGGCGGTCACTGTGGTCCACTGACGACAGGAGTGAAGCAGCACCAAGTCCTCCTCCGACAGGCCCTCCACGCACTCACCTGTGAGCACACCTCAATACATTATTGACCTTTTTCATGTTAGGCCACTTTCTCTACTGTAACAATGAAAGTGGATAGGAGCAAATAAAAGTCAACATAACGTGAGCCCTGAAATCTTATTCAGTTTGTCCAGTTTTAGACCAAATGCCTCCTGGTTTAGTCCCAGTTTTTCTTTTTATTCAAGAAAATTTCTGTTGTGGCATTTTGGTAAGGATCTGATTTCTAAAACAAACAAACCAATGTCAACATAAATTCAAGGCTCAGTCTCTGTAATTAGCTCCCTCTGTGACACTTTACCAAGCCTATACTCATCAGTACTTTTGTAGGATCTGGCAACCCGCTATTACACTGCCCCCATGCACAAAGAGCTCTCCCAGGCCATTGCATATAGTGGCAGCAACAGCATTGATTTCTGCTGAGAGCACAGGGCTACAACTCAATGGCAAACAAACTCACCATCACACACAGCTCAAGGCAAGCTGTGTTTTAGCTTTGGTGCCAAAGTGATGGATTAATAAATACAGTACAGTCCCCAAATAATTCCCTGCAAATGGATTATATGAAAGAAGTGTCGGATGTTCAACGGCAAACATTTTTAAACACGATTATGAGAGAAAGATTGAAAATATCATGTATGCCAGAATACTATAAGCAGATCAAAACAAATACTGTTATAAGTAGGAGTATAAGGAGTAATGAAGATCAACTATGGTGGAACATTTCTGGACAACTGAGAGAACATAATCTTCCCCATATTCAGCTATGTGGTTATATACTATATACAGTTGAATATTGTCAACGTTTATAGGCTGCTGCAGTGTTTCTCAAACTGTGGTATGTATCATTGCTGGTACTTGGGCTTCATCAGGTGGCACTCAGGGTCATCTACAATATTAGACTTTATCCGTTAAAGACATTATTCCATTTACGCTTCAGTTCATGTGTCTAAGTCAGGTGTCTTTCTACTTTAGACACAAATTTGTCCAATATAGTTTAGTCATGATTTGATCATGATCTAGACCTGGTGCGACTTGGCAGATTAATTCTATTATGAAGAGGTACTCTGTGTGAAAAGTTTGAAAGCTACTGCATAAGTAGCCCATAATAAGCAGATATAGCAGATTTGTAGGTCTGGTAAAAGGCAGACTGGTAAGATTACCCGCAAAAAAGACCCACTTGTAATAATCAAATAATATTTAGTCAAACAAGTGCACATCCGGAATTTATCTCATCTCATCTCATCATCTTGAGCATACTAGGAGCATTATGTTATACAACCAAAACAAGGAAAAGTGTAATTTGCTTTTAGTGATAGTGGTTAGTCAGACCACAATGGGCCTTTTGTATCCAATGTATTACACAGTTCGCCTTTATTTAATGTTTCCTTTAGCCTAAATTTGATGCCATGTAGTCAGGAAATGTATTTTTTTTATAAGAATACCCTTTATACCCAATCCCACGCACGTCACTGAACTTAAATGAAACTTGTGGTTGGAGGTTGTTAATGTCAAATGGACTGGCTGTTTTATAAATAGCTAACCTGCTCCTGGTCGGCTGCCTAGCAAACATCACAGATTTGACCAGAGAAGTTAATAAACACTCCCACGAGACTTTAAAGCCCACGCGCAAACAGAGAAGTACGGTGCGCAATTTGGTGGACACTGCTCCGGGGGCGCACATTTGTGCACGGAGCCAAAGTTGGGTTTGAGAGTTTTTCCCTCGCGCCTTTTAGTATTCCCAACATTCACCGAGAGATTACTACATTTGCATATGAAAAGGAACGGAGCAGCACTCGAGTAGCACAACAGACACTTTGTGGTGGACCGGACACTTTTGGCTTTGACGGGAATCGTGCAAAAACAGAACAAAAAGTGACAATTTAGTTAGCACAAGGAAATAACGCAAATATGATTGTGAAAATGAATTATTTCGATCAGAATCAATTCAAGTTTACCTTCATTTTGCACAGGTAATTCCATACACTAAAATTAAGTGTCTCAGATTTCAAAATAAATTGAGAGATGCATAAACAACACACTATTCAAAAGGAAAGGCCAGGACATTATACTTTCTTTTGCAAGATGACCCTCTCCCCTAAGATACTACCTTGAAAGTCTTAAAAACAGACTTTTATTTCACATAGATTTCATACCGGAAGTACGAGTAGGCCATATTCTGCAAAATTGCCAATCAAGCATGGAATAGTAGCCTTAAAATAAAAGTAGGTTGAAACGTTATTTGATACCATGACTGGTACAAAACCTCAGATGTTAAGGCTAACAAATTAGATTGCATTCCATAAAAACCCTTTGAGATTGCCACCTGCTCTTGTCTTTTCAGCACTTGGTTGCCGGGCTGAACCGTGCGCGCCTTACCGTGTGCCAGACGGACCAGAGTGGGCAGGCGGAACTTGCTGACCACTGCGTCCAAAGGCAGTGCCAAGGGGTTCCAAGTGATCTCCGACAGGGTCGCGGACAACTTCTCCATTCTCCCGGGTCATCACGCATCCGGGGGGCACGACGAGGACGGAGAGGGGGATGATGGTGGTGGTGTTGATGAGGGTGAATAAGAGAAGGATGGTGGTGAGGGTGGCGGTAGTGGTTTAATGGCAAAGAGTTTCGCCATGTTTGAAAGCGCAGAGATGGAGCGAGCGCAGAACGAGTCGGTGCGCACCAGGCTGTAGCGGCGGTGGGAGGGAACACACACAAGCCCAGTCTGTCATCTGCCCCCCCACCCCCTCGCGGTACACGTGAACGGGAGTCAAGGCAAGATACTTTGAAATAAACTGAAAGTGATTTCTGTGGGCTTGAACATCACTAAATAATGTTCATGTTCAAAATACGATCAATGAGTCCGTTTTCACAAAATGAGAGCAGGTGCAATGACAGTTTGCTTGGCTTGCAGTTGGCAGCATTTGACTGTAATTTAGTGGCCTTGTGAGAATAGATGAAGTTTGACAGTTTATCCTTTTGGATCCTGCTCTTATGACATTTTATTAATACATTAGAGTCAAGACCACTCAACACACAATGAAAGGAAATGGTCCATGTCAGTGAGGTTTATTTATCCAGCCGGTTAAAGTGTAATCTTGGAAAGTTCAAGTCACTGCTTTCTAAATAGCTCACTTTAGTTAACTTTCCCTCTTCAAATGGTTGAATCAAAAGTTGAACAGGATATTTGCCATAATAAACAGCGTGACAGTGAGTTACATAAAACAATGCTCAATTTAAATAACTTTATTGATTCCATATAAACAAAATGAACACAAAAGCTGGTCTCTGGTCTCATATCATCATTATGTGGAGGGGTGGACCACATAGTAGACAGTTCAATGGGCAGGCGGCTCTGCAGGGGAAGCAAAAGTATACAACATTAGTAAAACAAAATATGATTACATATTGTACAACAATTGTGTGGACAGAATTTTTTTTTCTTCACATTTTCTACATGTAGTGGTCTTGCAACAGTAATCTTCAAAGCAAATAAGTAGAAATGAAAGTATGTAGTGAATGCAAAGACATGTGTATATCCATTGTGCCCATTAGATACACCAAAGAAGAAACGTTGTACTTACTCGTGTCCTTCACAGCTTTCTTTCCTACAATGGGTAAATAGAGACATTTAATCATGTGGGCTACAAATTCTGAACATGCATTTAGTGTGTGCTTTAGAATTTGGTATCATTAAGTCCTACTTAACGTACCTCCATAGGAAAGTTTGTAGTACAAGTATCCCATTATACCCACACCGACCCACATCTCCTGGTAAGCCTTTGTGTAGTAAGGGGAAACCTTTGACCAGAACTCAGCAAAAACGCGTCCAGCCATCTGCAAAAAAGAAATGCATATCCAATCAATGACAAAAGTGTACAGTAAACAAAGATTCTGAGTGCGATTCTCTTCAACACATTACATAATCCATACAGTAGGAGCATGCTATGATAATGCTAACCATATAGTGCAGTATGTGACAAATAAACAACCGTAATAAATGTGCAGAATGTACAAGTGTCATGTACTCGAATGGATCGGTTCATCACAACCACATAATGCAAGCTAAAACTTCACTGGTACTGAATGGGCGAAGCTAGCTTTGTGATGCTAACTATGCTAATCCCACGACTAGCAGAATATCTTAAATCCAAATCTGTTCCGAACCGCTCAGAATGAAGACACGGGCACACGCAGAATCTCAAAATGCACACAGCTCAAACTACAACACGTTTGGATAGTTACTTTTTGTGGTGTCTCGATGCAGAGGGAAGGTCAAGCTAGCTGCTGCGGCTGCACGTCAAAGTCGTGGGACGGGTTTTCTTCTTCGGCTGCAAGTTGAGGAGTTTTGGTGCGGCCACCGTGTGTATAGCGCCGCCACATGGAAACATTCAGATTAACAGAAAGTCAAAACACCTGTGCTTAGCTCCATCTTGAGGCGGCGACGTGGACCAGGATGTTGACGTCTTTCCTCTGCAACGCACGCGACAGTTTGGTGTTTTGTTTTGTTCAGCAAAAAATGAATTGTTGGAAGTTCAAAGATTAATGGTTTAAGGTTTGGCAGCCTTGCGTTTATATTCATGCATTTTTTTATTATTATTATATTAACTTGCATCAATTTCCAACTTTCATTTAAACTTATTAGGCCTCTTATATTTATATGATATTAATGTATTGTTTTTATGTAAGACTTGCATGTATTTTTAACTTTACTTTGGAGGCAGCTCTCATAGATTTAATCATTTATTGTCAGCCATGGTAGTGTTTTTCCTATGCTCTAGTCTAGCTTCACCTGTTTGACTCCACAAGAAGTGCCTCTCCTTGTTTCACTTTTGTTTTTCACCTCAAGGTTTTGGTCTGATCCATGCACAATTGTTCCATTGACACACTGTGGGTATTGCACACAGCCCTGGATTCACTACTTGTGGCATTCCCTAGCTGTCAACAAATCTCCAGGCTTACAGTATGCCTCCAGGTATGTGAAAGTGAGTGTGACCTGTTTATCTAGTTCTTGTATCTAGTGAGACTTTGTTTCCAGACTACGGCTGACTGAACATTTACATGCACCATGGTTACTATTTCTCCTTCAGCTCTTTGTAGAACATCTTTGCATGTGTGAACTTGTGTCTGCAAAGTCTTCAGGTTATGGTGAAGTGAAGGGTGTGGATGGGCTGACTAATCTGGCATGTTAAATGCTTTGTGAAATCTTTGGCAGCACTTAGACTGTCTCCTCAGTAGTCTCGAGGGCTGAGCGGTGATCACAGTGTGTTTCGATTGGAGATGGCTTCATCTGGAGCAGAAGAAGAGGATGAGGGGATATCAGTGGACATTGATGACACGCAGGTGCTTCTACATGGTAAGGCAGATCATTTGCTAAATTTGATTGAGTAGCTCCTCAATACAACATAACCTTTCCCATAAATTTGTGTCTTAGAGGCAGCATAAGCAAAATACAATGCAATATATTGTCCTGTAATTAAACATAATTATTTATATGAAGTCAACCAGGACAAGCTCTCGTGAACTAAAGTAAATTATGCAGAAAGGTTTTATCGCAAACACTCAACACTCTGTCTACGGACTGATATTTGTTGATATGCTGCCCCTTGAAAGCACATGCTGCATGATATTGAAAACAGACAAAGATATTATTCATTAAAAGAAAAAACGAAATGTGCCCACTGCTCATTCATTTTCAGAACAATCTTTCTATAGCTTTTATTTTGGCAACAGAAATCCTCCTTGTGTGTCCAAAACCCACCTCCGTGTTTATACATGTCTTATTAAGGCTCTGCATGGATGTCTAGTCCTGAGTGTCTATGTCTGTCGCTGTCTTGGGGGCACTCAGGTCTCGTCTTGTAGCAACTTCTTAGACTACTTCAATGTAGGATTCAGGACGAGGGGAGAGAAAACATGGCCCTGAAGCTGACAAGGCAAAGAGCTGTGGGTCATTTGAATCAGTGTTGTTGCTTTTATTGTTAGTCAGGCGTTATGGATTTGTTCACTTATGGCTTTGTGTATGGACCAACAAGCTTGCTGCCACTTCGCAAATGTTGGTGAGTAGATTTGAATCGTGCAAAGCGCTGTCTAAATGCTGCAATATTTATAAACGAGTGCTTTCACTAACTGAGGAAATATTTAGAAGTTTTGTTGTTGCAAGCACGTACAAGCATTTCAGACCATGTTTGTAGAGAGCTTAACTACAGATTTTGCAGGTTTCATACACAATAAGACAGCATGGAGACAGGATGTATTTTGTTCTCTGTAGGGGGAATTAAATTAACACAATTACTGCAAGATTTGTTGTATTCTGATTGCAATTATTGAAATGACGCTTGTATTTTTGTTTGACATTGAAAGTCACTGAAATGCTTTTTTGTTTACAGTGGAGCAAGAGAGAATTCAGAAGAGAGCATTTACCAAGTGGACAAATGCCCAGCTTGCAAAGGTATGTTCATTTCCTATTCTGGATGTAAAGAAGACTTAAGTGGAGCCACATTTGTGCAGTATCTTTCTTTTGGTTTTGAGAAAACCTACACATAGATTGACAAGCAAAGTGTGGGTCAAAGTGCTCCTCACTTTCATGATATGCAAGTGTTTTTATAGCATAACAGGTCATGGAAGCCCCCAGTGACGTAGCATACTGTCTGTCTGTAAGGCAATCTACTGAGGACTGTCACGAGCTGAGTCACACAGAAAGCAAAGTGGATCGGGTCGCCCCGGTCTGGTCATTACACCCTTGTCCTGCCAGGGTTAGGAGTATAAATAGAGCCTAAGGGAAGCAAGGCAGCATGTAATCTGAACTGCGTCACATTAACATAACATCACATCAGTTATAGACCATTTAAAGATGTGAGCTACGTTGTGTCAGCAGCTGTAATGGTAGTTATGACTTTTACTGCTTATAGTGCAAAAAAGCATAAAAGTGTTTAACAAGCGACTGTGACTCATAATACTGATATTGTATTATATGTTACAGAGGAGCCCTCCCTCGCAGGTGTCAGACCTGTTTATTGACCTCAGAGATGGGGCTGTCCTCCTTGACCTTCTTGAGGTGATCACTGGGCAGCCCATGGTAATTCACTTTGCCGGACAACAAAGGTCAAATCAAAGTCAATGCGTTACTAACGTGTTACAAAATGTATTTTTCAAGAAAAGGCAAAAAGTGCATGGGGTTTTCCAGCAGAGAGCGGACATTGAGACAGTGCTGGAGTTTCTCGAGGAAAAGCACGTAGGTTTATGACTTTATAGAATGTCTTTAAATGGACACAAGATACATACTTTTGTGTTTGATGATTGTAGGTTAAGTTGGCATATGTAAACATCCCAGATATTATTGATGGAAAGCCAACGATCATCCTTGGCCTCATATGGACCATCATTCTGCACTGTCACGTGAGTGCCACCGTTCAATGCACATTACACGCTTCACTTTTGTGTACAACGCTAAAACTCAAATGGGAATCGTGTTGTCAATCATTATTAATAGATTTGTTTGTTTTATTTTTTCAGATTGAGGAGGTGACCACTGGTCTGTCCAGCGGACCTCCTCTCTCCCCTTTGAACAGCGTTCAGTCCAGCGAGAGCATTCATACTTCTCAACATCATGGATTTGGATCAGCGCAGAAAGTCCTGCTCACATGGGCGCAGGACCAGTGCCATAGGTGAGCTTGCTACATGCTGTGATCTTTTCTTTAACTTTCTTTAAATATACACTGGATTGGTAACAGCGTGTTGAAATGGCTAGTTCGCGCTGCACTAACTGATATATATTGAAGCCAATTATTGGAGGGAGTTCAATGACAACAAGTACTAATGCGAGCTATTGTCCGTACAGGGCCGGCTGCTCTGTCAGTGTCAAAGACTTTACGTCCAGCTGGAGGAGCGGCGAGGCGTTCCTGGCAATCCTAAACTCTTTCAGACCAAACCTGGTAGATCTGACTCAAGTCCGGACCAGGACCAACCTGGAAAACCTAGAGCAGGCCTTTGAGCTGGCAGAGAGGGAGCTACACATCCCCCGCCTGCTGGAACCACAGGGTGAGGTGGATTCATGTTATTTATATATTATGTAACTCAACAACCATTACATGATTGTTGTATTTCAGATGTTGACGTCTCTGAACCAGACGAAAAGTCCATTATTACATTTATTGCACAATTTCTACAATTTTCCATCAAATTGTCCACTCCTGTTGCCAACATGCAGGTTTGATATTACCATTCGTTTTACTCCATATACATGTATTTTTGTTGAAAATTTAACAAACAAAGAATATATTTCAGCTACCTCTTCTGCCTACTGCTGGGTTTAAAGATGAGATCCAGCGTAAAGCACTTCAACAATCACTCGCTGAGGGCTCCAAGAACGGGCCCACAGAAGCTCGGAAAGCGAAAAGCCGGTTGGAGAAGAGCAGAGTCCGACTTCAGGCTCGCATCCAACAGGCCACCAAGTTATTCAGCAACAAAGACATCACTGAGGCTGAGGTGAAGAGGAAAGAGGTACAGCCAGCAAATGCAGACTTCTCCACCAGTGTGAACAATCACAGAAAACTTGATTGTTCAGCTACATGTTTGGTTTTATTGTGCAGAGGGCGTTAAAAGCTCTGCGGCCTGCTTTCCTGGACGACTTCCTCACAGCCGTGGGAAGTTATGGAGCTCTGTGTTCCGAGTCTGAGCTTCAGGACCTAGTGCTGCAGTCGGATTCAGTCAGAAAGCAGTGGGAGGTACAGTACACTTGGCTGTTATTATGAGTCAGGATGTCTTCTTCACCTTCTTGAAGTTATTACAATGTTGTGTATTCTATGGTGACTTTCAGGATGTGCGTGCGGAAATCTCTGCATATATCGAAATGTTGTGGTCTACGCTCAGGCAAAGGAAGCAGCAGCAGCAAACGTCTGAACTGTCCAGAGCTAACATCGATCCTGCTGAACGGCAATGGAAGCAGGTACTGTATAATAAGGGCTGTATGTGTGTGTCAGTTCTCAATCTTACAGGCGTCTCCCATCTGTATTTGGTAGTTAAAATGGAATTAACACTTTGAAGAAGCTTGAAGTAAGCATGGAATAGACTTTTGTGTAACTTTCAGGAGGATGTTGGTGTGGCCCAAATATTTCCATGAATCACTGCTGGCAAACTGCAAAATCAGTTGGATCGCGAGGGTTAGAAAATCTCCAAAACGACAACGCAAAATTTCCCGCATTTTCAAGTTAACCTCAGTCAATAGTCGGATTTTTGTATGTGTGACTACATGTCTAATCTGCACTGGATAGGCGCACGTTCTGTCTTTTTTACTTCCCATGCAACTCTCTCCCCTTCTTCAGGAAGAGGAGTCTGTGAGGAGCGGACAGGCCAGAGAGTGGACGGGTATCACAACCAACCTGCAAGTGGAACGTCAACCCACTAGCCAGGAAGTCATGCAAAGGTGATCATATTTTTGAACATAAGACCATTTTTGAGAAATAACTGGAATTATTGTAGGTGCCTTACAACTTCTGTTATAATAAGCAGAGAAGAGCAATAAGGTTCATAATCTATGTTGCACACAAAATCACTGTTTGCTTGCAGGCATGAGGCTAGTTGTGGCAAGCCGAGACTATAAAAAAAAAAGAGAAAAAAACAATGCTTGTCAGTGGTAACTCATATTCCTTTTCTTGAAGTAACGTCATCTTTTTGCCTCTATGAACCTACACATTTTACTTAGGTCTTTCCCAGACACCGCCACGATGAAACCAATCTGTGTGTGACGTCCTCACTCCTGCCAACCGCTTTGTTAATTATTGACTGGCTGTAACCGGACACGCCTCAGTCATTTTAGATTTTGTCACTAATGAGTCAAAGCAAAAACACACAAGATTCCTGCTGCACTGGTAAAATTTCCAGGACTAGTACGGCGTCATTATAGAAGATTATTGTGGTTTAAATGACATCACTATTCATTGTTCCATCTACAACCTATAATTATCCTTATTTGTAAAGTTGATTAGTTTAGGTGCTGAAAACCTGCAAAATAACCTGTTATCACTTCTTTGTTTCCAGTGTTAAATGTATTACTGAAGCCTCTGACCAGATGGAGTCTGCAGATGAGGATGCTGTTGGGGTCTCAGAAAGCATGAGCAATATTGTCTCAAAGTCTGTTAACATCTCCTCGGTGGCTCGGACTGAACCCAGTGAGCCACAGGACATGACGGTGCGCACACGTGGAAGAAACATGGAAGCTACAGAGGAAAGATCGCAAGAGGACATAAAAGCTAGTTTCCTTGAGGAGAAAGTAGATCAGCAAAATCATGCATGTGATTTACAGTTTGTAGAAAGGGCTAAGGATGTTAGAATATTAGGGAATGAGGATGTTATTGAGACTGGGGAGGAGAGGATGAGGAAAAGGACCCGGGAAGGCAAGAGACGGATAACCTTATTGGGAAAACTGATGGAGTTACGAACATCAGCTGAGGAGCTCGGTCTACAGGAACTCACGCTGCCTGCCCTGCACCAACGGTAGGGTTTATACTTTCTTGTAACATCACACGAGTATGAAGGTAGAATTCAACTGCAAAAAATGCTATGCTACATCTTGCACAAACAACAAAGAGGTGGCTCTATGCTAAATGTTGTTGTTTTTTTTATGGCCAATGCAGCACTACATAAGCCTGTAATCCAGACGTTCTTCTTCATGACTCCCACAGATCTCGCTCCTTGATGAGACTGGAAAGCGGCTTGTCAAGTCTCCACCCTGAGCTGGAGCACATAAGAAAAGCCTCCCAGTCGGAGCGCTGTGATGTCAGCGTAAACCAGGAGCTTGAGGAACTTTGGGAGGAGACGACGAAAGCGCTTTCAGAGAGGTGAATAAAGCGCTCTCGACTTTATGCTTTTGTTGTGCTTCCTCTGTATTCTCTGCATTATGTGTCTGCAGGCTGGAGCAGTGCGGTCTCTTAGCGGAGCTTCTGAAGAGGTTTCAGAAGATCAGAGGAGAAGTTGTGGAGACACTACAGAGAGCAGAGAGCACGCTAAAGGAGCAAGCCTCGTACATGGGGAGAGACAACCTGCTCAGACTACACACCACGGTCTGTATTTGCTCAGTCATTGATTCATATTACATACGTACATACAAACTAACAAAGATTAACAAAGATTTATTTGTTCTAACTTGGAAACATTGCCATATTTACTGTCTTGCCCCAGGTCAGTGAAACTAAGTCGGAGCTGAATGATGCCGGGGACAGGGTCGGAGAACTGAGAAGTGTCTCCAGACAGCTTCACAGTCATTTACAGCAGGTCCCTCACTGCACCGGCAACATCCTGTTTGAATCAGAGGCCCACAGTCTGATGGACCAGTGGTTGGATGTAAGTGGAAGATCAAGCTCAAAGTAACAAACATTCATTGTAGGACACTGTTTCTTAGACTGTGGTGTTTTGAGTGATACTTGGGGCCTGCTAGAGCTTGTTCTTCTTTTTTACTGCAGACTCAATGGGCCTCATTTATGAAATGTCCTTACGCACACATTTGTTCTTAATCTCTTAACCCTGAACCGAGCATGTTTTCTCCAGTTTGGCTTTACCCAAATCTAAAAGTTTTGGGAAAAAATGTGACAACAAAACAGCAACCCCATCCCCCCGTCAATGGCCGGTCATTGTGTATTTTGATGTTTCTATATATGTGCTTTGCCTTAACTTAACCAGATTTTTTACATTATTATCTTTTGTACTTTAGAACCCTTCGTGAATCTGACCAAGTATTCTCCAGAAACTTCATAAAGCGCTAATTACAAACTTTTTAACCATTACTGTGAATTTGTCCTGAAATCTGGTTTATTCCTACTTTTGACCTGATGTTTTTTTTATTGTCCTGGTGTAAATCTGGTGGTACTTGGAATGCCAAATAATCTCTTAAGTGAGACTTGGGGAGTGGGAAGAATTTGAGAACAACTAGGACTGCTCTTGGATATCTCAAGTTTCAATGTCAAGTTTCTGTAGCTTGCTTTCTAGTTAATTTTTCCATTTTTTGTTACAACAATTTGGTGTCTTCAATTTCTCATTACACCGAATACAAAACTTATGGTAGAATATGTATGGTTTGCTCCCATCTAAATTCATGGACATTTGAACTGCACCTGCAGATCTCGGAGCGAGTGGAGTCGCACTTTGAAAACCTGCACTTCGCCTTGAGTCTCTGGGACGGCGCTCTCAAACGGGGGCGCGAGGCAGAGCACTGGGCCATCAATAAACTATCAACTTTCACGCGCTCCTCAACTTTCCACACGGAGGAGGACGTGGAGGCCTTGCAGGTATCAGTGCATTCCTGTATATAATTCTGGAAAACATGGCCTGTATTATATCCCACACGGGAAAGTTGAAGTTGGCTTTGAGCTACGATCGCCTCCCCCTCAATGTCTGCAGGACGAAGTGAGAGCGCAGGAGGAGAGCGCCATGTGCTTCAGCCGGATCGCCACAGAGATTCAGGCCGTGCTTCAGACGCCGGAGCCCCTTCCTGAGCTGCAGGTGCACTTTTGTTTGAGATGGAAAACCCAAAGATAGAAGATAGAATGAACCACCTGGATGACTAGTGATTAGCAATCTGAATCAATCTGTATCTCATGATTATTATAGATTATTTGTGCTTTTCCATCTCTGTATCCATGTCTGTTGTTGTGTGTTTCATTGTACAGGTGGGAGAGGCTCAGATGAGACAGAAGCTGGGAGAACTCAAGGAGCTTATATCTGAAGCTGTGGACGTCTTCAGACAGACAGAAGCCGCCAAAACCAATGTGACTGAGAGAATGAATGAATGTTTTTGCACTTTGCGTACAATTCACCAGGCTCTGCTTAACCTCAGCGGCCCAAATCCTGAAGCAGTGCGCTCAAAGCTCACGGTAATACACACACTCCACTCAATATAAACAACAAGATCCAATTTCATTTTAGAGGTGAAAACTAAACTATTTTTATTTTTGTTTTTTTGTAGGACCTGTGTGTGCAGCTCCAGGTCCAGGACGAGCAGGTGCAGGTTCTCCAGGAGGATCTACAGCTCTTGGCTTCAGTGGGACGTCCCGAGAGCATGGAGGCGCTGTGCAATAATGGACAGAGGCTACAGAAGGGGCTCACAGAGGTGCACCAGCTCTTCTCCCAGGTGGAGGAGCAAACCCAGAGGGACGTCCAACTCTACCACAGGTATCATCATCTTTTGTCTTCAATAACCCCACACCACAGGAGGTGACACTTTGTTTTATTGGTAAAAACTTTACAGTCTATGGTAAGAACTGTTATACCAAAGATTCCATTTAAAGCAAAACAACCTTAAAATCTTTTTTGTTTTCTTAACACTCTTGCAACACTATCTCTCCACTTCAGTAGTTACTAGGGACTCTAAACCTTCCAGTCTTGTACTTAACAATATTTTCAAGTTATTTTGAGAGGGATTTTATTATATCTAATAAACCGCCAAAAATAAGGTGATTTATTTATTTATTTTTTTACAGATTTGATGGCTTATAAATGGCTTATTCAAAAACAAAACAAGATCCAAAATCCCCACTGAAAAAAATATCTTTGTAGCTAATATTTCAACAACAAAAACATAAATTGTAACCTGGCTCGATTTTGATTTTGCTGAAAATATATGCAATTTTGTCTTTTTTTTTTCAGTAAGGAAACAAAAAATACACTGTTTTCTCATATTTATATCATAAATCATTGTTATTTCTAAACTACATGTTTTTCCCTATTCACCTGAAGACTCTTAATGTATTTGATCATGCCAAATTGTGTTTATTTCCAGTAATTTCTTCATTTTGGCTGCATAGAAACAAAGGATCATGGATGGTCTATGTAGTTCCTTCAGGTTCACTTTCATATACCATGCTACTGCAGCACATATTTAGTATAGCATTAGACTTAATGTGTGGAGCAACATTTACACAGTAGAGCGGGTCAGACTCGTTTGAGCTGTGTCTCTGTCCGGAGTTGAGCTCTTATTGTGGTAACTCAGTGTTTGTTTTTAGACTGAAGACAGAAGTGGAGCATTTGAAACGATGGCTAAATAAAGCTGAGGTCACACTGGATCCTAGTGTTGTACATGAACAGGTTCTACATCAAAGGTAAACTTCTCCTATTGATCTGTGTGTCTTTCTTTTGTAAAGCTGATTTCGTATTGGCAATGATGTTTTGTGATCTGCAGGGAGAGGACAGAGGCTTTCTCTCAGCTTGTGTTGCTCTTAAGAAACTCCACATTTCAGTGGTCGCCGTTGATCCAAGAGAGCGGGAAACTGCTGGAACAACAGAACAACTTTGAAACGAGCAAATCAAGTGGATCCAGAGAGCTGAGTGAATCACTGCCCACCCAGTCCCGGGTCAAAGCAGTGGAAAAACCTGACGCCCAAGTCTGGGAAATCTGTGGAACTCAGACAGGCCAGTGTGCTGTAAGAAATCTCCATTTATTCAACACTTATTCAGCTCAGGTGTAGCCCTTAGTCCCTTTTGAGAATAGTAGTAGACGTGCTTAAAAATGCAATAAAAGCAAGCAGAGATATTCCTCAGTCATTTGGGGAATATAACTAACTTTCTCTGTTCTAACTTTGTGATACTTTTGCCATTGTGAGCTATGATTTCGTGACACAGAGGCAGGCGTGGTGGGACTAATCTGCCGTTTTGTGTCGGTACTTGTCCTTGAGGAGTGTCCGTGTGTCGATTATGTGATGTTTTGTCAGGCGTGTCTTTGGTTGAATTGTGTTGCAGAAAAGTGCAGCGGGAGACAGTCGCACGTGCGCCGGGGGAAGCGGAGATGGCCTGAAGGGTGAAATGCATGAGGAGGATGATCGATGGTCAAATCAGCCACGTCGGAGGTGAGTTCTAGACGTGATTTAAGGACAATGCTGCCTATCACGCATTTCTGTTACAATCCGATTCAGGCAAATACTAGGCACAGTCGTTTGTATACATTGCCTTCATTCAGTAGACCATTAAAATCACCTTAAGAAAATATTTCCACAGGCTTTATAAGCAGTGGGGGGCATAGTACTTCATTACTTAAGTATAGCTAATCTTTGTGAAATATTACAGTGAAAAAAAATCTGTTTGAGTTAGTGTTGCAAATGATAACTTTACCATGACATAAAGATAAAGACTGCCTGATTGACTGAAAACTACTGCAAATGCAACACTACAGTACTTGCAACATGGGGTCAGATATGCAGAAGGCTATAGAAATGGGAGAAAATGCACAACCAACTTTGATTTGGGACATTTATGAAATGTGGTCAAGTAGAAAGTATTTTATCAATCTTTCAAACTTAGTGAAGTACAAGTAATAAGAGAAATACGCCTCAAGTAAAGTAAAAATGCTCAAAAATATGTTGGTATATTTACTCCGTTACTGACCACCTCTGCTTATAACATAATGAATATCAAATCTACTCTAAAATATTCTCTCTTTGTCTGTCAGGGATTTTCACATTTCAAATGTCCCAGAGAGCGGTATTCCTCAGGATTCCCATTGGTTTGAACTGGAGACCTGCCTGGAGCTGCTGAAGGCCCAGTTGGATGTAAAGTCTTCCGCCTTTCTTCTCCATTTTAAAGTATCTAAAAGTGTTCTTCTCATGTTGTGGACTTGTGACTGAATCATCCGTAGGAAGTGTCCATTACTGAGAGAGCGGTGTGTGACGAGGAGCGTCTCGGTCGGTTGCTCCAGGACGGCTGCCACAGACTGACATCTCTGCAGAGAGACATGTCCGACTGTCAGAGGGAGATCACAGCGACGCCAGGCTGCGCTCCACTACCAGAGGTGACGGCCTTTAATATTCATCTCTACCAATTATCTACCAATAAGTACTTTATTTATTGTCACGGTATTTTTTTTTTCATACTAATTCCAATCATTATCTGTGTGTCTCATTCCAATTTCACTACTGAAATTATAATAATGACCAAGAGCACAATTATATTTTCATATCTTCAAACTAACTGCTGCCTCTGATTTTTCTAGGTGCTACAACAACTTGCCAGCATAGAAAAAGACCTTTCTCAGCTCATAGCCATTCGGGATCCAGACTCCAGCATCTCCCAACAAATTAACAACTTTTTAAACCACAAGAGGGCGCTGGATGTCAGCATCAGAGAAAGGACGAGCCAGGATCAACAGATGGAAAAGCCCACTGCTGACACTGTTTCCAATAATCAAAGGTAACATAAAAAACAATGTAATAATCTGTAAACAGTGAAAAGCATCAGCTGCAGTTGTGGTACATGTTCCAGAAAATACTGATATCAACTCCATTTGACTACCCTCACACACAGTCACAACCTCACTTTTTATTTTCCGTCTTATTTTTGACTAGTTTTTGACCTTTTTTCCCACTCTAGCCCCGGGTTTAAGCCGAAGCAGTTAATTTGTGTGGAAGACAAAGAGTCAGGGCTGACACAGGACAAGGGAGTCACTCTGCAGCAGTGGAGTCAAATGGGGCCAAGTGGTGCTTCCAGCCAGGTACAAAACACTATCCACTATTTTCAGCAGCTCCTAATTGTTTTGTTGTTCTGTGTGGCAAAGATTTTAAAAGTACCATAGTCATGTGAACATACAGATTTGACTGTCATTTATTTTATTTTGGAAGTAGGTGTTGTTAGTCCCACGCACAGTTCAATAAAGAAGTTCAAGATCACATTAGGTAGAGCATCTGGTGTAAAACTTCAGTCAAATCAAATTATGCGACGCGATGTCCTTGTTGAAAGAAAACAAACAAACAAAACGACAATGCGGAGATTTGATGGTTACTTGAAAAGGCGCATTCAGGAAGTACAAGCTGAAATATTAAAATAGGAATTAAACTCTCCATCACCACTGTCCACTGTGAGACTTTAGTGATGAAAACTAATACTAACATACTGCGCGCTTCCCGAAATGCAAAAATAACCCTTTGCCCTCCCGACATCCCATTTGAGCCAGCACTTAGTGCTAATATGAGACCCTTTCTGCCCTTTGTGTGATTATAATTTTATTCACAGCAGGATGTCCGGACTTTTTTCTTCTAAATGTCACAAGTACAGTACATCCCCTGTCCTTTAATAAAAGAGGGGTTTACCTTTGCTTCATTGTGGCACACAGTTAGCATAATAAACAGTTTTGTGCTTTTAGTGGATGTGGCTTATCTTTGTTTTTTTCTAAAGGTTTGTACTTGACTTTTAAAAACAATAAAGTGCTAGAAATTCACATTTTTCTTTAAAAAAATCTTTCATGCCACATTTTTCCGCTGATGAACAACGTGCTTAATAAAGTGAATTATATGAATTAAGTATTGTAGCTGATCACTGGTTCTCAAGCTGTGGTACCAGGATGTGCCATCAACTGAATCGAATCTTGACATAATCTATGGTTAATTTCACATATTTGCTTAGTAGTTACTTGCTGTTTGGACTTTGAGGAAAAACATTTTAACTGTTTTAAGTTTAAATTGTGCTTCAGTGGAAAATATGCTAATATGTGTTTTACTTTTATTTTATATATATCCATCATACAGCATTTTTTAAATAAAATTCTGTATTAACCTCTTAACCCTCACCTAAACCGAGCACATTTTCTCCAGTTTGGATTTACCCAAATCGAAAAGCTTCTTGGAAATATCTCAAAATAGTGACAAAGTTGAAAATGCAACAGAAGAGTAAAAGAAAAGTAACACAAAGGCAACAAAAATGCGTGGAATAAATGACAAAACTATGATGAGAATGAAAAAAAAAGTGACGAAAAAAAATCTATGAAAACGGCTCATTCAAATGAGCCGTTACTCTGGCCTACAGGCTTTAACATTTTAGATTTGGGTATAGCTGAACTGGAGAACATGCCCTTGGTTAAGGCGGTGGTTAACAGGTTAACATAGTATTTAAAAATCAATGATTGATCAAAAAGTTTGTGTCATCTTTAATTCATTTAACAACATTCTAGTTATTTTGCCTTAAATCGATCCAGCAGCTCTAAAAGCATTGCAATTGTTATTTGTATGGATGTTTATTATTGTTTTATTGTTGCTTTCAAGTTTTTAACCTCATACTAATGTCCTCATAAATATGATGTACAGTTTACATCCTTCATTTCATTTGACTTTTTAAGCACCTGTCCCCGTGTTCTACAGTCAGTGTTTATGCTGCTCTGGTGGAGCTGAGCGGAACATAAATTATAGCGTGGCCACAACGATATAAAAGATAAAAGAATTATATCGCGATATGATATGGCCCACACCTAGTATGGAGTGACACTTAGTAAACCACAGTATAAGATATACAGGGTGTAAAAACCAACCTGCTCTTCGGCAGCTCCTTGTCGATCTCCACTCCACAAGTTTGTTGCATAATTGGACATATTTAATCAAAATACATTATTATTATGACTAATCATTGTGGTTATTTTTCTTACATAGCGTTCTCCTGCCTCAGATGAATTCATTTCGGTCTACAAGGCGGATAACTCTGCCTCACACAGCCAAACACAGCACTCTCCTCCAAATGACAAGGAAATTGAAATCCCAGAATCATTCGCCTCTGAAGAAAAACACATTTCAACTGTTCCTGGAAAAGGTCCAAACTGGAAACTACAAGAAAACATAGCCGACGCCATTGTCCATGATTCAAATGGAGAGCAAAATGAAGAATGGGCTGCAAAAGGTGTTGAAGTACAGGCTGGAGACCGCGCTAGTGTCGAAGACTGTACAGCCCAACATTTCAGTCAAGATGAGACAGACTTCTGTCAGATCCAGAGGCCAAAAGTGGAAAGTGCAAACCAAAATGACACAAAGGTTTTGCTGACTGTTGACAGTACAGACAATGAAGGGATAAAGCATTTAAATGACGCAGAAGTAGCACATGAAGAAAAGCACTATTTGGATAGCATTGGCAGCCTGCTGAAAGAACTGTGCAAACTCCAGTTTCCCGGGTCATCGGAGGACACAGACGTCACTCCAGAACAGGTACTTTTATTATATTATATACAGACACAAGTATTTTCTATGTCCAGTCCTTAGTTCCTGTTTGATCTAATTTTATTACAAATATTTATACACACACTGCTAAACTGAAGTATCATGCATTTCAGTGTAGATCTGTTCTTCTCTGTAGCAAAGGTTTGGTCAGACTGCTCTCCGGTTATTCTACACAGAGGAGGAAAAGGATCTGACTAACAGGGCTGGACAAAATCAGAAGTTGTACATTACAAAAGAGAGGAGACTTTAGATTATGTTATCTGCAGAGGACCTTACCATTATAACAATTAATAAAAAATGAGTCATTCAAACTTAACCTGCACATTTTGTACATGTAGTGTAATGTGTTGCACCTTTGGCTGGACATTTTTTGGGGGGGAAAAATATAATTGTGAAAATTCAGAAAATTTAAAAAAGTCTAAACTACAAAGTTAGCAGGTTTTAAACATAATAAGATAACATGGAAACAGATTTTGTGTTTTTTTGTAAAAGATATTGTTACTTTTAATTTTACTTTGCTTCTATTCTCACCTGCAGGCTACGCAAGCACATAAATTAAATAGTCTAAAGTAAACATGTCATTATTATCAACTTATAATAGGTTATAAGTTTTGTTTAATTCTCCATTTTACATTGTAGAAAAACAGCTTTCATGCCTTTCCTCTTCCAGAAGAAAAAAGGCTTTTTCTTTGACATTTGTCGCGCTGCTCTCTCCTCACTCAGTGCGTGATCACTGATCACTGTAACTTGTCTTTGGCATTTTACAACTTTGTTTTTAGAGCCACCCCAGACAGAGCCTGTCATTCAGACTTGTCTTCATTGTAAAAGTTTGACATTTGTAGTGTATAATTTTGAACTTTCTGTCACGTTTTTTTGCATTCTGTTCCACTTTTGTAGCCTCTAATAGCTTTACTCTTCTACTGTATCATGACATGCACATTGTATGGTAATTGTGTAAATTCACGGCTCATGTCAAATCAATTTGTAACTGCACCGCATTTACAAGTGTCTTCACAGGCACTGCAGCTGGAAAAAATGCCAAGTATTGCAGCTATGTGGAACGCACAGCCTGATATTAGGAGTCTGACATGTTGCAGCCATGTGCTTTCTGCTCATGTGCTTCATGCTTCCTTCTTTTGACAAAATTTACAGACAACAAACATCTTTAACATTTAGTTAAGAGTTAACAGGGCACGGTTTTCAAAAGGCTTGCTCAAATATGCTTGATTCTGAAAAAAACAAAACTAATGGTGATTATTCTCAAGTTGTGCAATTTATATTGTAAAATTAATATTGAATTCATTCTGCACATTTTAGATTCAACCAAGAGCATTAACATTTGAGAGACGACTGAAATATGAACTGCTAAACTAAACAACAGGAATAGTGGTTTATAAATGTATAAGAAGACCCCATATAGACAGGATATTATGTTATACAAGTCTTGGCGATTTAGTAATTGCAGCCATTCAGATTACGATTTCAGTTTGATTGAGACAGTATTACTGGGTATATGTTGGTAAATATATGTATAGTGAATGGCGACTTTTGTCGGGGGGTCAGGCGGTCCATTTTTATCTATTTATTTATTTATTTATTTATTTATGTATTTATTTATTTATTTATTTACTCAAATTCTTTATACTCAAGCTTAAGGAACCTTAAACTGAATTGATTATGAGGCATATGAGTGGTAAATGACTTAACAAGTGCCAAACTGTGGTTCCCCCAAAAATACTCAAATGTGTTCTTCTTTTTCAACATGTTTTCAAAGTATTACTTGACCCTTTCCTCGTATCCCTGTCAAAGTGAACTGAGGAGTTGTGTTCTCTTCTGCTTACTACCCCCTAATTAGACGAGTTGTTGTTTCACACTGGGGGCATGTTCCAGAGTGCTTCCCTGGCTGTTCCTGTCATGCTAAGGTGTCTGCCCTGTCCGACCCAGTCAAAACAGATAAGCTACATCTTTAAACTGGAGCTAGTGGTTTCCCCTTTCCCCCCGGGGTTAGCTCTTGTCTCTTCAGGCACATTCTTGCTTTGACAGCACTGACTTGCTGTGCTACTGTGAAAAAAAAGAAAAAAAGAACTGCACTCCCTGGGCTGGGACAGCACAGTAAAGCCTTGTTGTTATCTATTGGACAAGCGCACACGTGGGATAGAAGGTTGAAATCTTACACCGTCCTAATGTCCCATGCGTTTCAGGCGACCTCAGACATGGATCAGCACCGGGCAGACGGACCGGGCCAATGCTCCGAGCCCGGAGAGGCAACAGGTGGATCCTACAAGCACAAGTTCACCATGCGGGACGTTTTAGCCGGTGTCCAGAGCTTGGCGGAAAACAGTTGCATTATAAATGTGAGTATCGGCTTTCAAATGTTCATCTTTGTTTTTCAGTTTCCACCCGTAGTGTCCAGGTAGATTCATATTAGTTTAGAATACGTTTCAAGCCAGATGCCCTCCCCATTTTGCAACATTCTATGAGAACGATTTTTTTTTTGTGCGTTATAATTTTCATTAAGGGGAAGTGTGTTTAAGGTTTTGTGTAACGTCACTGTCTCGCTCCAGTGGACAGATAAGGCAGAGCTATTCTGATTGATGTTTGTGTATTCCCATCATGCATCTGTAGAGTCCACAGGGAACGCTTTGTGTCCGAGTGATTTCCTGGACAGACTGTTATCTCAGACTAGGCAAATATATTGTAAATGCAATGCTGACTGTGGTATTTTTTGTTTGAATGTTGTCTGTTGCAAATGATATGATGTGATATGATGAATATGTTGTTATTTTTTAGGTACAAGTAAAAGGTGGGCTCTATGTAATGTAAAAATACTTTTCAAAGACAATTCGTCACCTCCTCTCCCTGTCCAGGCGTGTCATTTTGGAAAGTCGTAACTATACAGAATACGCCTGAATGACTGCGGATTTACACAAGATTGCACATGTAGAATTTTAAAGTACAAGTGCAGAGAAGTTTGCTATATTTATATACATTTTTTTTTTACTGTTTATAGCGGGCACCAAGGTTTGATCTCAGTTGGTTCCTAAAGTCTTCTTCTGGTGAAGCTGAAATCCCGTTGATGCGAACTATTAAAAGAGTTTTGGTTTGTCGCTACCAAGCCGCTCAACTCAGCCTCGCGGGAATGACGAGACAAGTACAGGAAGCAGAGGTACACTGTCTCCATTGTTATTTATATTTAACTGTTTACTATTAATGCCTTAATGATGTGTTGTCTTTTTTTGCTTTGTTTTGTAGAACCTGAAGTGCAATGTCCAGGAGCAAGTGGTTGCGATACGTAATGGAGAATCTGAAGTCCCGAAAAGTATTGAAGGATTATGCAGCGCCGCCCTGCTGGAGGCCACCGACACAGTGCATATGAAAGAAGCGCAAATAGAGCAGGTCAAAAAATATCACAGGCACCTTAAGATGACCAAAGCATTCCTGGAGGTTGTGGCGACTGAGAAAGAGAAAATGAGCTTGTAAGTACATGTGGTTTCTTTTTAAGGAAGGGTCTGTAGATCCTGTTGCTGGTTTAAAGGAACAGGCCACCATTTTTCTGTACTGTGATATGTTCTTACCTGAGCTTAGACGAGTTGATACGTACCTGTTTGGTATTTGTGCGTGCTCGTGGAAGAGCGTGGTCGCTTCCAACTTCACCCCCGTTTGGAGCTATAGGAATATGTTGGGAGAAGCCAAATGCTTACAACATCTTTGGTCATTTTGCGTGACTTTGGGCACACACAAAGACCAGACAGGTACGCATCAACTCGTCTAAGCTCAGGGAAGAACATATCTCAGTATGTAAAACACGGTGGCCTGTTCCTTTAACACCCCTCCAGCTACAACTGAACCTATGCTGCCTTATTTAAAGTCACAAGTTGCATGTAAGTTTTCCTTTTTTTTCTCCTCAGGGATCATTTGGGAAGCTGTGAACGTCAAGCCGAACAACTCGGTGTCTTATTGAAGACAATGGACCATAAACAACACCTTGTCGATGAGTGTGCTACGTTAAGTCGCCAATTGTCTGTTCACCTAAGCCACACGGAGAGATTTGGTGTCCTTGTGGCCCATTTCGGAGACATAAGGGAAGAATGGAGACTTTTGGAGCAGAGCATCCAGACGGCACAACAACAGGCCTCCAACTCAGCCTCTCAGCTTTGTGCCTTCAGACGAGAAATCAAGCAACTTAAAGGCCAACTTGGAGACTTACTCGTTTCGTTGGAGTCGTTCATGACACTCCCCAACATCAAAAATACAACACACTTGCTTGCGTGGATAGCAGACATGAAAATCTACAGCCAACAGTATGCACATTTGCGCACACAATTTGATTGCATTGCTGATTTCTCCATCGGTCAAAATGACAAAGGTGGCCTGAAAAATGACTTTGACGATTTGCGATTACTCCTCAATGAATGCAAGATTAAGATGAAGGTCTTAGCTGGCAGCTGTGGGAGTATTTATTCAACTGCTACTAACAAGCAACTACAGGATTGTTTCCTATGGGCCAAACAAGCAGAAAACCACGTTGTTGCTGGTGAAAAGTTAGCACTATTTCCCGAAGAGGCACAGATTCAGATTGCAGAGTTGGAGAGATTTCAAGCAGATTTTTCTTTTCGACAGGCCCGGATCGAAGAAATACATTTTGATGAGATGAAAATGACGGCTAAACAGGAATACGACCAAGTACTTCATGCACTGCCGGGCTTGTATCAGACTATTTCTAACAGCTTATGCCAATGTCTCAGAACTATGAAAGACAACTTCAAGGATAGGCAGACTTTGTTTGCTCAGCTTGCAAGTATCGACGAATGGCTCACTGGAATTCATGTCAGAAGAGACTATTTCGGCCATGTTGAAAGTGTCCAGCAAGATGATATCGCAAGGCTCGAGAGGGAACATGATACGCATAGAGAAAACGCTTTAGAAATTGAGGGCAAACTTGGACTTGTGGACGCGGTGGCCGAAAGTTGCAATAAGATTTTGGTGGGGTTGGGACCTGGAGAAAGTAGTTATCTTGTGAACAGATTGGCAGGAGTTAGGAGCGAAATCGCTGGACTTTTGGCGCATGAGAAGGCGGTTGTGTTGGAGACGGAGGAGCTTATTTACGAACAGTCTAAATGTAGCGAAGATCTATCTAATATCGAAGCAGACTTGGAGCAGCTTTGCCGCGCTCTGAAGCAGAAAAGGTTTCCGCTGACTCAAGAATCCATTTCAGAAATCACGCTTTTGAAATTCGAGCTGACGCGACATCAGTGTCAGGTGCAGGCGTTACAGGGCTGCCAGGAAGGGAAGCGTAGATCAGTGTTGGACGCCGTCGGAGAACTGCTTGACAGGTGCAATGCTTTGGGCCGATGTGCCGTTGAGCAAGACAAATACATGCAATTGAGGAGGCAGATGGAGCAGATGAGGGACATAGTAGGCGAACACATATCGGGCGCTAAAGATAAAGAAGCAAGTTTGGGGGAAAGGTTCAGACTGAGCCAAAATCTTCTGGTGGAATTGCCTCTCGTGAAGACGCTGTGTCAGGAGGTGGCCGATCAGTTAGAGGCCATAGCTCAAGATGTATATCCCATGGAGTTGAACACAGAGAGGCAGAGGATTCGCCAAACTGTGGAAACTTTAGTCACGTTGGAGCAGGCTGTTACAGAAGACATCAAACATCTCGAAAGCAAACTTGTACTGGGACTACGCTTTGAAACGGAATTGCCAGAAACGATGGAGCTAATGCGAAGGACTAAGGTGGAGCTGGAGGAAGCTGAGGCGGTGGATCCGGATGAAAAGGCAGTAGATGCGAGGCTGCAGAGGTGCTGGGTGTTGTGGAGGAACATGGAGTCCGGGATGAGGGTGTTGGAAGGTCTAGCAAGAAAATACAAGAAGAACCTGAGACATCACGAGGAACTGTATTCGACTAGAAATACAGCGATGACAGAGTGCCTCGTACAAATGGTGAGTAAAGATTTCGAAAACTCCATGACTGCGCTGTTAGACAAATAGGATATCTACCAAGGCTAGAGTGTCTTATCTGGATATCCCTTATAGGAGAGTCTGTCCCAGGCCCGAGAGTCCCTGAAGGACTACCAGTGGGCCGCACAGGGAGCGATCAGCTTCCTCAATAATGCTGAGGCCACATTTGTCTCGTCCAGTGGGGGGTTTGTGGACTGCACCGAGGAGCCACATTTGTCTCGTCCAGTGGGGGGTTTGTGGACTGCACCGAGGAGCAGAGGCAGACCGAGCAGGCCTTACACGCTCTCGAGGCCGGGCTCCAGGCTCATGTGGACCATCTCACCAAAGTCATACCCCAGCAGCACTGCCTGTCTCGCACAAAGATGGAGAAGCTTCATACTGAGATGCTCAGTCAGTTACTGGTGGGGCGGGCCATGCTGGAGGCCCAGGCCCAGATGCGACAACAGGCATTACAGAGGTACTAGATCTTAACACTAATGACATACTGTATTGTGTTGTGATTTAGAAGCTACTATATGTTTTGGTGAATTGAAGCAAATGCCGAAAAAGCTTTAGATTTTTATTGCAGGAAAAAGAAGAAATTATGCATACTCCTAATTTTTAAACTTAAAAATCTAACAACTTTTTAACTAGCTTTAAAATCACACAAACGCGTGATAGCTGAGTGGTTAGTTCCCTCTGAGGAGATTGTAAAATGTATTTAGGAGAATGCCATTGTGCACTGGCAAGCATAGGGCCATTATATACCCTCTCTAAAGCTAATAATAATAAATAAAAAAAAATTAATGTTTTAAAATAACCATTGGTACATGGTTGTCCAGCAACAATGTTGCTTATCTTGTGCCCAAGGAGGACAAAGATAAAATAAAAAAAAATGAAAATGCATCACCCAAAATGTCAAGCAAAGTGCAACTTTTATAAAAAAAAAAAAAAAAGATAACGATATGTGTGCGTGCTTGGCCTTGTAGTGACGCAGCGGCTGTATGAGTGGTCAGCATGGCACCTTCACTTTCGATCACAGTGGTCTGTACAATTCTTCAAGATCAATTGTTTTGTAAGTTGGTGAGAGGCGCCGTCAACAGTGAGAACCTATTAAAACAATTGATCCTGGATCATCCTAGAGACCACTGTGATGGAAAGTAAAGACGTCATGCAGACCACTCACGCAGCAGGGTCACTACAAGGTCAAATACGCACAGATATCAACTTTTTTGCCACGCATAAAAAGTTGCTAATGCACCTTTAACTTTGTTAGTTTTTTAGACAAATCTTATAATTGTGTTGAAATGGGGAGTGTTACCACATAATGGCATCGGAGCTGTTGCTATTGATCTTTATTAATGTTTCTGTATTTGATATGCAGGTGTTCAGAAAGGCTGCAGAAGCACAAGAGTAATCATGACGATGTGCTGGGAATCATATGTGGAATTGAAGACAATCTGTCAAAGTGTGCAGCAGAACCAATCAGTTCTTTTGAGCAATGTACTGCCCAACGAAACAGGGCCAAGGTAGATGCATAATTTTTCTTGACCGTATTAATACTAGATAGGTCATGTACTGTATGGACTGTCCTGACTTGGTGTGGATTGCAGTTGTTAATGGAGGACCTGCAGATGCTGGCTGGGCAGATTGAGGAGCTGAGAGCTGCCTGTCCGATGCAGGGCTGTGGGACAGCCAGGGGAGACGAGGTGGGTGCCCTCTGGAGGAGGTGGGCTGCATTACGGCGAAGTGTTGGCCTCTTCACGGCACACAACAAACAGAAGGCGCAGGAGTGGAAGGATATAACCACGAGCGTGAGTTTTAAATTTGACATTTTTTAAATCACTTTTAATGCATTGTTAATAAGAGGCACTTCTGCATTTTAAAGAAGGTATCTGTTTTTCTATTACTGATTACTGTATTTTTCTATTTGAAGTGTTTTGGGTTAGAAGCACCTAAATATAAGACATTAAGTTCTTGGTAAACCATTTAAATCCAAGATCTTACTGAGGCCACCATTCTGTGTTTATTTAGATTGAGCAGTGCTGCACCTCTCCGGCCTCTGTTCAGACTGACCTGCCTCCCTGCTCCCCTGGTACTGTCTCCGTGGAGGGCTCTATGACGCACCTAGCCCAGGCTGAGCTGCACCAGGCCGGGCTGGAGACGCAGCGGCGAGCCCTGGCCTCCCTGGAGCGCCGCCTGGAGCACGCCCTGAGCCGAGCCCACTCCCAGGGTCCCACCTGCCCTGGGCCCGTCGGCAAAACTCTGGTGGAGATTAAAGACCGCGTCAGGAGGTACGCTAATGTATACAATATAGGCTCCCTGATTTATTGTAAAGATGTTTGTAAATGTGCGCCATCTTTAGTTTGAAGGAGAGGAATCGACTGGCGGCAGAAGCTGCTGAGGTGAAGGAGCAGGAGAAAGTGCACGTTATGGGAGAATTAACAGAACTGGAGAGTCATGTTTTATGCTTGTCTTCCACACTGGAGAGCTGCTGTGGTCAACCTCAACAACAGGTAAGATCATTTTATCTGGAGATGTTGAGTTATGTTTTAAACATCAACTGAAGAAACTTGTACAGAGCTTGTGAAATAGATCTGCAGTTCATTCAAGAATATAAGAGTTTGTGGATTCTAGGGCTGCGTCATTTTGGAAGGAGATTTTTCTGGTTTTGCAATTGCGATTAGATTGGCATTCTATGTTTAATGTCATTCATTCATTCGACAGTACACATTTTAATCTGAAGCATTACCTAATGAGAGAAGACTGATACAAGAATCATATGCTTTCCAGAACATGTTTGTAGAGGTCTGAACTACGGTTGTCAAAGAAAATTGACACTCATTTTTACACTCAACTGAGCAGGCATCTTTACATTCAGAATCCCTTTGAAAAAGGCTTTATAGTATTTGGAGATGGTAAGAGATGGGACTATATCAATGTACCAAGTGTGGAATTTAGTCTCTACATCACTATCAAGTTTATCCTTAAAGGCCCTATACCTGTTTTTTTTTTTTTTTTTAAACAAACAATGAAAGAGGAAGCCGATTGTATGACAATTTAGTATTGTGACAACATTAGTCTGAACTATAGGGTCAAGTTTTATACACATGTGAAAACCCAATGGACATATACTCCTTATGATTAACTGTTCAGAGGAAAGTTGTTTGTCAGTGTCAGTTGTTTTTATATTTTTTGGTTTGCATTGACCTGCTATTGTCAGATCCTGTTCTATATCTAATACTCCTATTGAACTATTTGAATGAACATGACTTCTATTTGTATAATTTATGAAACTGTTACAATGTTTTTTTTATGTTTCTGTTGCCAAAGGAGTACAAGAAGGACCTGTCCTCTCTTCAGTCCAGATTACAGCACACTGTGGACAGCCTGCACAGTTGCTACAGTGAGATCCCTCTCGATATCTGCAGACAATTACAAGACGTTCAACTTTCTCTTCAAAGAGCAGAGGAAAGGGTGAGACTAGAAACCAACCAGCACAATCTTTCTATTAATTAGTCTAAAATGTGAATGCTGTGATCGTAGGTGACGGAGAGAAGTGCCCATGTGGAGATGTTGGCGGGTCGTGTGGAGGAGCTGAGGTCAGGACTGGAGAGAGTGAAACAGCCACTGCAGCAGAGGAGTCCGAGTGTTACTGAAGCTCAGCGTGTGCTAAAGGTGTGTGCCAGTATCACTTACGTACATTTACTGTAGATTTATAAAGCATTAAACTTTACAATAAAGTTCATGTCACTAGTAAACGATTTTGACATATGCTTACATTCCCCGTGCAGCATGTGTGGGATGAGCTGGACCTCTGGCACAGCCGTCTGATGCTACTGGAAAGTGAGGTGCAGGATTTGGCCGAGGACTTCCCAGACCAGGCCCATTTCCTCATGGACCAGCTGACGGAGCCACTGCAGTGCTACCAGAACACGGCTCAGAGTGTGGAGCAGCACACCGCCTTCCTCAGCAAAGTCAGTCCTCACGGCATTTCCTTATGTGACCAAGTATTCTCTGATCATGTATTTTGATGTTTGGGGTGTTATATTGAAATATTAACGAAAAGCTTTTTTGTTGCTTTTTAATTCAGTTTATGGCGGAGCCTTATTATATCCTGACTGGCTTATTGTAAAAGATGTTCAAGTGTTGAATATTACTTGCAACTACCAAAATAGAGCAAACAAAAGATGGCTCTGTATTTCTTCTCCATTTTCAGATTCCTGCTCGTTTGCGCCAGTTTGAAGATATCCTGTACCGAGCCACCTGCTGGCTGGATGAGGCAGAGTCCTGGCTCGGCGCTTCGTGTTCTTTCACAACAGCCAAGAGTCTCCAGAATCATGCCAACTCCTTACAGGCCAGTAGTAAAAAGGAAAACTATTTTACTACGAGTAAGAAACGCTACCAACTGTTAAAGAGAATGTCTCTTAACAGTCTTCATCCAGTGATTAGGAATGATGTGTTTGTTTGGTTGTGGCAGCTGTGTCCATCCCGAAAAGAAAGCAGGTCATTGGGATTCATTGGATATTAAATCTAATACTCTATGTTCATTAATAGCTGCTGTTGGAGGACTCCAAGAGGATCAGGCTCATGCTGCGGGAGTTCAGACCCATCCTGTGTGATGTCTCTGCAGTGTGTGACACCAGTGTTCAGGAGAATAAGCTGGAGGAGACAGACCGACATGTGCTGACCATGCAGCAAACCATCCAGCAGCCTCTGGGCTCCACGCTCCAGGTGGCTACGGTGAGAGCTGCTGTATTTTATTGATTTTTTTAGTCTTAGGTTTTAGTTTTAATTATATACCCACTCAGAAATAATGTATGATCATACTTACTGAGCTAAATTGAGTCTGGTAATATTGTACTGTTTTGCTTTCAGGTGGTGGAGGATTTAGAGGCTGAACTAAAGACCATAGAGAGAAATGTGTCAAAGATTGAAGCCATATTATCTGCAGAGGACAGCAACAGTATTTCAATAGCTGAGCATCTTCACAACAGACAGGTAATGCTAATTGGGCTTAAGTTTTAATATGCCTGTGTGTATACATAAAACGTCTCAGACTTCTATATACAAGCTTTTAGATTAGGGTTACTCTGGAGAAAGTGTGCTCAGTTAAGATGGTGGTTAAGTGGTTAAATAAGATTGAACATTTTGTTTTGAATTGTTAATTAACCGCCCCGTTTTTTTTCTGTTGAGACCCCTAGATAGAATAATATTTCATCAACAACAAAATCAGCTCTTTTGTGAATGGAAATTTCCCATACGTATGGCTGTAAGGAATCAAAATGACTTGAATGATGACTTGATGTGTTGCAGGTGATTGTGTCCAATGCGCATTCAGCAAAAGAAGCCCTACTGTACATACAGAGGGTCAAAGAGGAGCTTGACCTGCCCTCGGACACAAAGGACAAACTGCTGGTCTTCTGTAAAGCCACTTCACTATTGCAGCGCATCGAGGAGCTGGAGCGACTCTCTCACAAGCAAACTGCTGTACTGGAGGTGTGTGCAATCTGCATGTTGAGTCCCAAAGTATCAAACTAGGAAATTATATAAGACCTAAAACAAGGGACTGAATATAATATAAATCATATGTTATTTTACATCATTTCCACACCATGTTGATTACTTTAAGATATCCAGTTCTTGTCTGTGTTTTTTTTTTTTTTCACAGGACAACATAGGCGAAAAGGACAACTGCACAACATCTAACAATTTAGCAGACCGGAAGCAGGTAAAATAAAATCCCCTGAACTCAATAATTAAAAGCTAAAGGAGGAAGTGAAACATATCTTGGTTGAGCATTCGTTGCACAATCACAACATTTGGCTGTTTTGAAATGAGAATTAAAAAGGCGCATTTCCAAGTAAAAAATCCATGGCTTGATAATATGTTGTTGCCACATTTGATCCGTGTTCATTTTACTGTTATTGCGGCTAAAAGCAGGAGGCTTTTGTGCTGTCTAGTTCAGAGGAGGACGAGGGTGACGCGATGTCCTCCTCTGACACACTAACAAGCAGTGTCGCAGAGGTAAATGAAAAAGAGAAATCACCATTCAGAAGACATGCATGTTACTGCATCGCACACTTTCCTTCATTTCCTATGCACTTTGCATGTTGAGCCAGAGCCCCACAAACGCTACAATAGCATGTTGTTAGGGTTTGTCTGTGCGCCCTCACTCTGTCAGAGGCAGCTGCTATAAATCTGTTGCACTGCAGGAGGTCGCTCTATTCAATCAGAAACAGTCCACAATCTGCATGTAATGTTAACACACTGTGTTTGGATTTGCATTTGAGTGTTTACGCCCCACAACCCATATTTCAGGATCTAGACGAAGCTGCAGACCTGCGGGGAATGGACGGAGATAAACAGCTGGCAAATGTTCAGGTAGTATGCAGAGAATACCTGGGCATTGCTGAAGAAATGTCAGGCGGTGTAACTTCCTTTTCTCTAAAGAACATGCACTTTTCTTTTTCATTATTAGCTCATCCACGGTTGGACACGCGAACAGGACAGTTTGGACACGACTCAATCTTGGCTGTTGTCCGTGAGGCCTTGGCTCGAAACCAGCATCTCTGAAACCCCGGACAGTGATTTAGAGTCTGGAGATTTGCAAAACTTCGAAATTACAAAATCACAGCTGTTAATTTCCTCTGCCGTCTCTATGGTCGAAAATTCAACATCTGTCATCATGGATAAAAATCACCGACAGGAAGCCCATGTTTCCACCTCATCCCCGACCAGAGCCGCGGTAGAAGACACCAGACTGGTTCCCGTGAGGCCTATAACTCCATTCGCTGCTGCAGTTTCCTATGAGGAGGAAGAAGACGAGCATCCGTCTTTGTCTGCAAGCACCACTGAGGCTCTGGTCAGTAACGGTCACATTAATTATTGTCATTGTGTCCTTGGGCAAGACACTTTACCATCCCTGCCCATTTCTGAATGACTGAGTGTTTCCAGCAGGCGGTTGTCAGGGAGATATTGTTGAGCACCTCTCAGAGTCCGAAAAGTACTCAGAAATATCGACTAAGAGGAACTAAGCACATAACCCACTTTTTTTTTTTGCTGGTAAAATGTAATATAGGATATTGTCTACTGTTCCCTCTAGTGTATTTATTCTTTCGTTGCCTAGAACCATGTACAGCAGGTCAAGGCAAGAACATGATCTACAATTTGGATTGTTTTGTGGATGTTATGACAATAAGTGGCTCTGTTTAGCAGGAGGAAGGAATAATCGCAGAGTGACAACTTTCTGTGTTTCTCTTTGCCTCCCTGACCTTCTAACATGGTCCACTTTGGCAGGTCTTTTTGGACCGCAAACATGGGCGGAGCAAGGGACTATACGGAGTTTAAAAATGTTAAAATTATGTATTTTCCTCCCCCTACATGTTCCAGTAGTGTCCTGAGGTGTACAATGAGCCCAGACCTATTCACCACAACTGCCTCTTGAATCCTGCACTGTCACTCAAAAAGAATTGCCGTCATGCACGAGCTTAATATAGAAGGTGCAGTTACATGTATGATCTGAGGTGGCAGTAGTGAGTATAAAATGGCCAACTTGCATCTAGTCCCTTTAATGTCATTTTTAAAAAGGAAGACTTAAAATTGCCAAAACACGAAGCAGAATTTTTTTTTAAACAAATTAAAAGCAAATAAATCTTCTAAATAAAATTATGTATTTTTTTCTGGCCAATTGCAAACAAAATCTAGTTATATCTTAAATATATACATTTAATACATGCTGTTACCTTAGTTTGTAATGTTTGTGTTGTAGACTCAGGATGCATCCAAAGATATAAAACCATGGAATGACACAGAAAGATACAAAGAAGTGCATGATTCTCCAAAGAGCCAGTGCCTTCAAGAAGAATACGCCGTAAAGCAACCGCTGTGGACTCAACTGCCTGAGCAGCTGCCCAGTCTTGATACATCACAGCAAGATTTGCGGGTATCATTTGCATCACAAACTTTATTACACTATAAAAATATATAGTTAATCCATTTATCCGTAAACTTGAATACTTTTTAGGTTTCAACAGGAGAAACTTTCTCAAATGGAGCCGCTCTTCTGCGAACTCAACAGGCTGTACTTGCTCTCAGATCATTAGTATGTACATAATCCTGTACCAGACATAGCAAAAAAAATAAACTTTACAAACTAAATTTCTGGTGTCCGTCTTCCCAGATGAGTACAAGTGCCTCAGGGGAACAAGGCGATCTACTTGAGGCATTGAAGCAGGTCTTACTTTCTCTTGATATGCTCAGTGGCTTCTCGTTGACCTCACTTCACAGTGACAATTCCAATTCTGAACTAAAGCAGCTACAAAATGAGGTATGGCCAAATGAATTACACACACACAAAAAGAGAAGCATTATCTTAGCATTATGGTTGACAACTGTTATGTCCTGTATGCAGTGTGTGAGAGGTGAACTGGCGACTTTGTCCGAATTGTT